>NC_089516.1:94294723-94922076 GCF_036850995.1 Saccopteryx leptura | reverse complement strand
AGACATAATGGACTTTAAAACAAAGGATATAGTAAGAGATAAAGAAGATCACTACATAATGTAAAAGGAGTTATCAAACAGGAAGATATAACTATTATAAATATCTGTGCACCTAATATAGGAGCACATAAATATATAAAGCAGACTTTGATGGATATAAAGGGCAAGATCAACAGCAATACTATAATAGTAGGGGATTTCAATACCACACTAACATCACTAGATAGATCCTCAAGAAAGAAAATTAACAAAGAAACAGCAGAGTTAAAGGACACACTAGATCCATTTAATAGATATTTTAAGAACCTTTCACCCTAAGGCATCACAATATACATTCTTTTCAAGTGCTCATGGTACATTCTTTAGGATAGACCACATGTAAGTGCACAAAAGTAGTCTCAAGAAATTTAAGAAGATTGAAATCATATCAAGCACTTTCTCTGATCACAATGGCATGAAAATAGAAACAAACCACAACAGAAAAGCTAAAAAAATCCCCAAACACATGCAAAATAAATAGCAGGTTATTAAATAACAAATGGATTAAGAATGAGGTCAAAGAAGAAATTAAAAAAAAATTCCTAGAAACGAATGACAATGAGCATACAACAACTCAAAATTTATGGGACACAGCAAAAGCAGTACTGCGAGGGAAGTTCATAGCACTACAGGCACACTTTAAGAAACTAGAAAAAGCTCAAATAAATAACTTAACCCTGCATCTAAAAGAACTATAAAAAGAACAGCAAGTAAAGGCCAAATGTAATAGAAGGAAGGAAATAATAAAGATCAGAGTAGAAATAAATGACATAAAGTCTAAAGAAACAATACAGAAGATCAATGAAACCAGGAGCTGGTTCTTTGAAAAGGTAAATGAGATCGATGAACCTTTAACTAGACTCACCAAGAAAAAAAGAGAGAAGACTCAAATAAAAAAAAAGCAGAAATGAGAGTGGAGAAATAACAACTGACACAACAGAAATACAAAGGATTGTCAAAAAATACTATGAGGAACTGTATGCCAAAAAACTAGAAAACCTAGATTAGATGGACAAATTCCTTGAAACATACTATCTTCCAAAAATCAATCTGGAAGAATCAGAAAACCTAAACAGACCGATACACCAAATGAGATCAAAACAGTAATCAAAAAACTCCCAACAAACAAAAGTCCTAGGCCTGATGGCTTCACAAGTGAATTCTACCAAACATTCAAAGAAGAACTAACTCCGATCCTTCTCAAGTTATTTCAAATCATGCAAGAGGAAGGAGACTTCCAAGCTCCTTTTATGAAGCAAGCATAATTCTGATTTCAAAACCAGGCAAAGACAACACAAAGAAAGAAAATTATAGGCCAAAATCCCTGATGAATATAGATGCTATAATCCTCAACAAAATATTAGCAAACCGTATCCAACAATATATGGAAAAAATCATACACCATGATTAAGTGGGATTTATTCTGGGGATGCAAGGCTGGTACAATATTTGCAAATCAATCAATGTGATTCATCACATAAACAAAAGGAAGGAGAAAAACCATATGATAATTTCAATAGATGCAGAAAAAGCATTTGATAAAATCCAGCACCCATTCATGATCAAAACTCTCAGCAAAGTGGGAATACAGGGAACATAACTCAACATGATAAAGGCCGTCTATATCAAACCCACAGCCAACATCATACTCAATGGGCAAAAATTAAAAGCAATCCCCTTAAGAACAGAGACAAGGCAGGGGTGCCCCATTTCACCACTCTTATTCAACATAGTCCTGGAAGTCCTAGCCACAGCAATCAGACAAGAAGAAGAAATAGAAGGCATTCAAGTTGGAAAAGAAGTAAAACTATCATTATTTGCAGATGATATGATATTGTATATAGAAAACCCTAAAATCTCAGTCAAAAAACTACTGGACCTGATAAATGAATTCAGCAAAGTGACAGGATATAAAATTAATACTCAGAAATCAGAATCATTTTTATATGCCAACAATGAACAGTCAGAAAAAGAAATTAAGGAAACCACTCCTTTCTCTATTACAAGCAAAAAAATAAAGGACCTAGGAGTAAATTTAACCAAGGAGAATAAATATATACTTGTACTTGGAAAATTACAAAACATTGATAAAAGAAATCAAGGAAGATACAAACAAGTGGAAGCATATACCGTGCTCATGGTTAGGAAGAATAAACATCATTAAAATGTCTATATTACCCAAAGCAATCTATAAATTCAATGCAATACCAATTAAAATACCAATGACATACTTCAAAGATATAGAACACATATTCCAAAAAATTATATGGAACCAAAAAAGAACACAAATAGCCTCAGCAATCTTAAAAAGAAGAATAAAGTGGGAGGTATCACACTTCCTGATATCAAGTTATACTATAAGGCCACTGTACTCAAAACAACCTGGTACTGGCAGAAGAACAGCATATAGGTCAATGGAACAGAATAGAGAACCCAGAAATAAACCCACAGCTCTATGGACAACTGATATTTGACAAAGGAGGTAAGGAAATACAATGGAGTAAAGACAGCCTCTTCAATAAATGGTTTTGGGAAAATTGGATATCTACTTCCAAAAAAATGAAACTAGACCAGCATCTTACACCATTCACAAAAATAAACTCAAAATGGATAAAAGACTTAAATGTAAGTCGTGAAACCATAAGCATCTTAGAAGAAAACATAGACAGTAAGCTCTCCGACATCTCTCGCAGCAATATATTTGCCGATTTATCTCCAGGGGAAAGTGAAATAAAAGACAGGATAAACAAATGGGATTATATCAAACTAAAAAGCTTTTGCACAGCTAAGGACAATAAGAACAGAATAAAAAGACAAACTACACAATGGGAGAACATATTGGACAATACGTCTGATAAGGGGTTAATAACCAAAATTTATAAAGAACTTGTAAATCTCAAAACCAGGAAGAGAAACAATCCAATCAAAAAATGGGAAAAAGAAATGAATAGACACTTGTCCAAAGAGGACATACAGATGGCCAATAGGCATATGAAAAAATGCTCAATATCACTAATCATTAGAAAAATGCAAATTAAAACCACAATGAGATATCATCTCACACCAGTCAGAATGGCGCTCATAAACAAAACAACACAGAATAAGCGCTGGCTAGGTTGGGGAGTAAAGGGAACTCTCCTGCACTGCTGGTGGGAATGCAGAGTGGTTCAGCCTCTGTGGAAAACATTATAGAGATTCCTCAAAAAATTGAAAATCGAACCGCCTTTTGACCCAGGTATCCCACTTTTAGGAATATACCCCAAGAACACCATAGAACTGCTCCAAAAGAAGAAATGCACCCACATGTTTGTGGCAGCATTGCTCACAATAGCGAAGATCTGGAAACAGCCCAAGGGTCCATCAGAGGACGAGTGGATTAAAAAGCTTTGGTGCATATATACTATGGAATACTACTCAGCCATAAGAAATGATGACATTGGATCATTTACAGTAACATAGATGGACTTTGATAACATTTTACACAGTGAAATAAGTAAATCAGGAAAAACTAAGAACTATATGAATCCATACATAGATGGGACATAAAAATGAGACTCAGAGACATGGACAAGAATGTGATGGTAATGGAGGTGTGTGTGGGGGATGGGCCAAGGAAGGAGAGAGGGTGGGTGGGGGAGGGGAGGGGCATAAAGAAAAGCAGATAGAAGGTGACGGAAGACAATTGGACTTTGGGTGAGGGGTATGCAGCATAATCAAATGTCAAAATAATCTGGAGATGTTTTCTCTCAACATATGTACCCTGATTTATCAATGTCACAGCATTAAATTTAATAATAATAATAATAATAATAATAATAATAATAAAGTATTGGGATGGGGAGGTAGATGTTGATATTTTAAATAAAATAATCATATTTAATATAAAAATGTTTTTCTTAATCAAGTTTTATGATAATATGAATTAAAAAATATCTAATTATGCAGGCATATACCCTTACATTTAGAAGACAAGGACATGAAAATTAAAATGTGATCATGGATAACCAAGAGAAGAAAAGACCTTTAATTTGAATGCTTTATGTTCAAGTTCCTTGACACAATGAAAATAATAATAGCAGGTAAACATGGATGAATATTTTAATAATGCAAGCATTAAGTATATCATAACATATCTGTTCTGTGTCTATTTTGCCGATTTTAAGTACAAAATAGCCCTCTACTTATTTTTACTAAATAATTTTGCCTCGTTTATTCTCAAGGGTGTTTAAAAAGTGGGAGGCTAAATAAGATTAGGTACTGGGGAGGAGACAGATTTCAGTTCTGGCTGGAGTGCAAAGTTTGAACACTGAGAGTTAGAATAAATCAATTGCAAACAAGTCTAGGAAGCTATTTTACTACATTATTCAAAGTAAATTTTTAACATCACCTAAAATCTACAGCATAAACATTGTGATATAAACCACTTGATTTAGAGTCTGTTTACAATCTCTTTATAGAGCAATAATTACAGCTAATACCTAAAAATCAGACATATGAAACACACTGAATGTTCATTTTAAAATGTCTTATTTTCATTCATTTAGAAAGCACATTGTGAAGAATTTAAAACTTAAAACAATAAATTTTGCAGTTAAAATCCTAAAATTTTAAATGACTACATTAACTAATTTTCTTCTTATTATAAAATCCTATCTGAAGTTCTTGCCCAAAATATATTTAATTTACTGGTTATTTTATTATAACATACTTAATCAAATTTTTGCAATTGCTACAAACTACAATATACCAATAACCTTGATAATATACATTTTGAGAATCAAATGCCTTTCAAAATATACTTTTGTGGCATTTAAGAAATATAAACCATCCAGTTCTTGAAATGCTTTTTGATGATAATGACAATGCATTACTTTTGTAGATGTAATATCTCATCCTACAATAACCAGCTATCTTAAAAATTGAATATGTCCCATGAAACATATTTGGCTGTGTTTTTTTTTATATCAGTCTTCCAAAAGGAATCTATTTAGGTGTTTCCAAATTACTTTCCTGAGTAACTTTACTCCCCACGGTCATAAAAAATTATTTTCATATCATTGAGTATAATTGGCATGTAATTCTCATAATTTATAAGTAACATAACAAAAAATGGGTCAATTATAAAAATTATGTAGTAATTTTTTATTTTTTATGAATACATATAAAAGTTTATTATAAAATAAAGTCTTTAAAATCTGTAGAGAAAAATTATTCAATAAATGGTGTTAAATGGTAGGCTATTTTAAAAATAAACCAAGTTAATTTTCTTTTATTTTTTAATTGGATTAATTGAAATGACATTAGTTCACAAAACTATACAGGTTTCAAGTGTACAACTCAACAAAACTCCATCAGCATACTTAATAATGTGCTCATTGCCCAAAGTGAAGTCTCCTTCTATCCCCATTTATCCTATTTTTGTTCACTTCTATCTAACTCACCCACCTTTCCCCTCTGCCTATCAATGTGTGTTATATACATATATCTATATTTTTTGGTTAATCCCTTCCCCTTTTTTCATTCAGTCCTCCTACATACCCCTAACATCCATCAATTTGTTCCATGTATTCATGCTTCTGTTTCTTAAATTTAGTTTATTTTTATCAAAATGCTTTTTTTTATAAATAAATTTTTATTTTAATGGGGTGACATCAACAAATCAGGGTACACATATTCAAAGAAAACATCTCCAGGTTATCTTGTCATTTAGTTCTGTTGCATACCCATCCCCCAAAGAGAGATCGCCCTCCATCACCCTCTATCCAGTTTTCTCTGTACCCCTCTCCCTCCCCTTCCTCCTCTCCCTCCTTCCCTCCCCCCACCTCCCCATAACCACCACACTCCTGTCCATATCTCTTATTCTCAAAATGCTTTTAATAGTAATATTTTTTTGCTAAGGCCTGTGACTATTAAGTTAAAAATAATTTTTGAGCCTGACCTGGTGGTGGAGCAGTGGATAGACCATCTGCCTAAAATTCTGGAAACCCCAGGGGTCACCAGCTTGAGTGCAAGGTCTCTGATTTGAATGTGAGGTCATAGACATGATCCTATAGTTGCTGACTTGAGCTCTGAAGGTTGTTGGCTTAAGCCCAAAGTTGCTGGCTTTAGCAGGGGGTTATTTGCTCAGCTGGAGCCCCCTGGTCAAGGCACATATGGGAAAAGAATCAGTGAACAACTAAGGTGCCACAACTACAAACTGATGATTCTCATCTCTCACCCTTCTTGTATGTCTTTCCCTCTTTTTCTCCTTCTTTCACTAAAAAAATAAAAAATAAAAAAAATAATTTTGATATTTATTACAGGGTTTAAAATTTTTCTCACTAATAGTTAACTGAAAAATTCCAATTATTATCTTATGAACATTCATGAGCAAACACATAATATTTATAACAATATTAGAACATGTATAAGCAGAAATTAATACCTGCAATATTTGTGAAAGCCCAAAATGTTTTTATAAAAAATAAAAGTACATCATAAGCACTGACATTAGAAAAATTTATTTTAATTTGTGAGATTAATGTATTTTGTTATTTTTTTATTTTCTTTAAAAATTAATCTTATTTGTATTTTAAACATTTGATTTTGATATTGTTATAAACATTATATCTTTGAAAACGTAATGTATGAGAGTAGGTTATCCAATTTAAAAAATCAAAAGAGCCATTTGAATTTTCCATTATTTGAGATACAATTGACATATAACAAAGTGAAAATTTAAGAAATACACAGTGATGATTTGATGTTTACATGTACTGTATTGTTAAATGTTTAACACATAATGTTAGCTAACAAATATATGTATCATCTCATAGTTATTTATTTATATACCATATATATATATTTGTGTGTGTGTGTGAAGAATTCCTAAGATGTGCTTTCTTGCAACTTTCAAATATATAATACAGTATCATTAACTATGATCACCATGCTGTATATTACACATGGAAATTATTCCTTTTATAACTAAAATTTTTACCTTTTGAAAGCCTTCACTAATTTCACCATTTACCTGCCTTTGGTAGATGTAAGTGAGATTTATAGCATTTTCCAATTATAAGTGAGATTTATAGGTATTTCTTCCTCTGACTTATTTTACTTAGCATAATGCTCTCAGTGTTCATCTGTGTTGTAGAAAATGGCAGGATTTTCTACTTTTTTCTTTTAAAATAATGCTTTTATGTTTCAGTTACAACTGATGTACGTTTTGTTAGTTTCAGGTGTACAAACTTGTGATTACACATTTGTATAACTTATGAAGTGGTCACTCTGATAAATCTAGTACCTATCTGACACCAGGATTTTTTTCTTTCTTATGACTCAATAATAACCTGTTTTATAGGTGTACCACATTACTTTTATCCGTTCATTTATTCATGGACACTTAATTTTTTTCCATGTCTTGGAGGCTGTAAATAATACTGCAACAAACATGGGGATGTTGACATTACATTGGGACAGCAATTTTACTTCTTTCAGATACATACCCAGTAGTGGAATTGCTAGAACATGTGGTTGTTCCATTTTCAAGTTTTTGATGAACATTCATACCCTTTCCATAGAAGTTATACTAATTTACTTCTCCACCATCATTGAACAAGTCTTCCCTTTACTGCACATCTTCTTCAGCACTTGTGATTTATTATCTTTTTTAAAATAGCCACATTAACATATATGACGTGATACCTCATTGTGGTTTTGATTTGCTTTTCCCTGATTATTAGTGATGTATAACACAGTTTCATAAATCTTTTGGATATTTGAGTGTGTTTTCTGGAAATAATGTCTCTTCAGATCATCTGCCCATTTTTTAAATTGAGTTGTTTTTGAGTTGCATAAATTATATACACATATAACAATCTTAAATTTTTTTTTTACTTTTTTATTGATTTAATTTATTGTGTTTACATAGATTCTAATGTCGACCCAAATGTATTCCCCTTGCCCCATGTTACCATCAACATCTCTCTTGACCCCCTCCGCAAAGCGCCCTCAGCCTTCCCTTTAGGATTATTGGTATGGAGCTTTAGAAGACCTAGAATAGCTAAAGCCATCTTGGAAAAAAAAAGCTGAAGACAGCCACTTCCTTATTGCAAATTATACTAAAAAACTATATAATTTAAACCAGGGGTAGTCAACCTTTTTATACCTACTGCCCACTTTTGTATCTCTATTAGTAGTAAAATTTTCTAACCGCCCACTGGTTCCACAGTAATGGTGATTTATAAAGTAGGAAAGTAACTTTACTTTATAAAATTTATAAAGCAGAGTTCCAGCAAGTTAAAGCATATAATAATAATTATTTACCAAGTACTTTATATTGGATTTTCGCTAAATTTGGCAGAATAAATCTTTATAAAACAACTTACTATAGTTAAATCTATCTTTTTATTTATATTTTGGTTGCTCCGCTACTGCCCACTATGAAAGCTGGAATGCCCACTAGTGGGCCAAATGGAGCAGGTTGACTACCACTGATTTAAACAGTTTGAGACTGACATTAAAATGTACTTATAGACCAATGAACAGCATTGAGAACCCAGAAATAAACTCTAGTATATATTGTCGTCTAAAATTTGACAAGGGAGGCCCTGGCCGGTTGGCTCAGCGGAAGAGCGTCGGCCTGGCGTGTGGGGGACCCGGGTTCGATTCCCGGCCAGGGCACATAGGAGAAGCACCCATTTGCTTCTCCACCCCCACCCCCTCCTTCCTCTCTGTCTCTCTCTTCCCCTCCTGTAGCCAAGGCTCCATTGGAGCAAAGATGGCCCGGGCGCTAGGGATGGCTCCTTGGCCTCTGCCCCAGGCACTAGAGTGGCTCTGGTCGCGGCAGAGCAACGCCCCGGAGGGGCAGAGCGACACCCCGGAGGGGCAGAGCATCGCCCCCTGGTGGGCAGAGCGTCGCCCCTGGTGGGCGTGCATGCGGGAGTCTGTCTGACTGTCTCTCCCCGTTTCCAGCTTCAGAAAAGTACAAAATAAAATAAAATAAAATAAAAATTCTAAAATTTGACAAGGGAGCCAAGAATACTCAGTGGGAAATTTTTTTTTCATTAAATTTAAGACCTGAAAAATTATGTATATATGCAGTTAATATATAGGTATATGTTAGATTTAAACCCCATATAAGATAACTGTGTGCAAAAATTTCCTCTCATTCTGCAGGTTGCTTTTTAATTTTGTTAATTTTTTTCTTTTGCTGTGCAAAAGCTTTCTATTTTAATGAAGTCCCACTTCTTTATTGTTGCTTTTGTTTCCTGTGCTTTTGGTGTTATATCCCAAAAATCATTACCAAGACCATGTCAAAAAACATTTGCTTTCTTTTTATCTAGGAGTTTTATAATTTCAGGTTGTACATTTTAGTTGTTAATTTATTTTGAGCTAATTTTAAGAGTGGTATAAATAGAGGTCAAGTATCATTCTTTTGCATGTAAGTATATTGTTTTCTTAGCATCATTTATTGAAAAAAATATTTTCTTATTGAGTATTTTTGGTTCCCATGTCATAAATATGAGATCACAGTATATACTAGGGTTTACTTCTGGGTTCGCAATGCTTTTCCATTGGTCTCTGTGTCTATTTTTTATGCCAACCCACACTGTTTTGAATACTATAGTTTTACAGTATAATTTGCAGTAAGGAAGTGTGATGTCTTCAGCTTTGTTCTTTCTAAGATTCTTTGGTCATTCAAATTCTTCTAAAGGTCCACACAAATTTTAAGATTGTTTTCCTTTATATTTCAATGAAAAATACCATTGAGAAATTGATATGGATTATATTTTATTTATATATTGGTTTAGGCAGTATTCACATTTTAACAATATTACTTTTCACTGTCCATGGACATGAAATAAATTTCCATTTATTTTTTTGTTCTTTAATTCCTTTCAGCAATATATTATAGTTTATATTGTACAAATTAGTATGTTATTGTCTAAATTTTTTTCAAGTATTTTGTTGTTTTTAATGCTATGGTGAATGGACCTGATTTTATTTTATCTTTTTTAAGTAGTTAGTTTTAAGCATGCAAACACACAAATGGCTTGTTTCTTGATTTTTGTATCTTATAACTTTGTTGATTTTTTATTAACTCTAGCAATTTTTGGCTGAGTGTTTATGATTTGTTAAATTTAAGATTATTACATCTACAAAGAGATTATTTTTCTTGTTTCTTTCTAATTTTCATACGTTCTGTTTTCTTGCCTGATCACTCTCAATAGGATACACAAAACTATGTTGAATAGGAGTGGTGAGAATGATTACTGTTTTCTTTATAATTTTTATTATTATATTTAAAAAATTAAATTTAATGTGGTGACATTGATCAATAAGACTACATAAGCTTAAAGTAAATATTTCAATAGCATTTAAACTGTTGATTATGTTATATGCCCATACCCAATGTTAAATAACTTTCCATCACTGTATACTGTATTTTCCCCTCTGTAAGACACTTCTATGTATAAGACACACCTTAATTTTGGAGCCCAAAATTTGAAAAAAAATTACATAAAGTTATTGAACCAAAGTTTTATTTATCATAAAATTTATACAACTCCTCATCACTGTCAAAACTCCCATCCATTAGCTTATCCTCATCTGTGTCTGATGACAAATCACTGTTTTCATATATTGCCTCATCCTCAGTTCCATCTATGGCATTTGAAATGCCACACTTCTTAAATGAATTGACAATGATCTCAATCTTGATATTATCCCAGGATCTTTTCACCCAGGTACAAAATTCTCCTATAGTTATTTTTTTCACTCTTCCTTTTCTTATAGGTGTCAGATTGTCCACAGAAGACTTCATCCATTGGTTCCATTTGTCTCTCATGGCAGCTTTGAAGGGTTTGTTAATGCTGACATCAAGTTGTTGGAGCTGGGATGTCAAGCCTCCAGGTATGACAGCAGATTTCGAGATTTCTTTTTTTGCTCTGTAGCAATCTTCTTTGTGTTTTTTGTTATGTGTG
Source organism: Saccopteryx leptura (assembly GCF_036850995.1). NCBI lineage: Eukaryota > Metazoa > Chordata > Mammalia > Chiroptera > Emballonuridae > Saccopteryx > Saccopteryx leptura. The sequence continues at coordinate 94,911,070 of NC_089516.1, read as the reverse complement.
CCCTGAGCTGATCAAGCACCAATAGGGCAGGGTTGCATAAGAGCCCACCTGGTCTCCTTTTCCAAACTTTCTCAAACCAGATCTTTATCACATCCTAATCCAACCAACCCTTGTCATGAACGTGGACAATTACTCCTCAAGGAATGTCTTCTTTTGGGATTGTTTTGTGTTTGAAAATCAGCATATGCGGCAGCTTGGTTCCACCAGCACAACAAAATAGAACAACTGTATAATGGTACTTATAATGTCTACTTATTTGTCTTCACAGGTACAGTTTTCACCCCCTTCTTATCAACAGTTCTGTTACTTGGGACATCAAATTGAAGGGGAACTTCGTCCATATTTGCAATTTGTCCCGACTCAAACTGATGTGTCTTCTGACATTGAATGACAAACTGATGAAATTCAAGAAACTTCTGATCATAGCTTTCAGGCATCTTTTGGGCAAGTCTGGTGCATGTACTCATGCTTAGTCAATTCTGTTTCATGAACTTGAAGCACCAATTGTGTCCTCCTTTGAAATCAGTGATGTGTTTTTAATCAGCAATTCTTCTTGCCTCGTGATGAACCATCTTTGTGGACACAGGAATTCCAATTGCCCTTTGCTCTTCAATCCATATCTTCAATTCTCTCTCAAAATCAGGCCATTTTGCTGACTTGTCTCTCATGGCCTTCTTCTGCTGTGACATTTTCATCACTTCTTCTTACCATAGACAGTTCCAGAATGATTTCTCAGTTGGAGGAGGACCAGACTTATGTTCAGCAGCATGACTTCAATTCACTTTTGCAAACTGGATCACTTTCAACTTGAATTCAGCACTGTACAAAAATATTTTCTGAGACACTTCTGGGTAGAATATGGCAAAATGTAACCTACCGTAATATACCAGTAACAAGTGTGAAACAATGAGCAAAGACAACAAGGGCGAAAAAGCGGGAAATGCAAGTAAAAAAATCAACAATCACTATATGAGACACACCCAGTTTTTAGACCCCAAAGTTTTCAAAAACTGTTGCTTCTTATACATGGGTAAATATGGTATTTGTTTGTCTTTAGTTCCATTCCCACACCCCGCCCCAACAACTCCTTCTTCCTGGTAACCACTTCACTTTTATCTATGTCCATGATTCTCTGTTTTATATCCACCGATTTGTGAAATCATATAGTTCTTAGTATTTTCTGATTTATTTATTTCACTGAATATAATGTTCTCAAGGTCCAACCCATGTTGTCCTAATAACAATATGTCATCATTTCTTATGGTTGAGTAGTATTCCATTGTATATATGTACCACATCTTCTTTATTCAATCCTCTATTGAAGAATACTTTGGTTGTTTCCATGTCTTGGCCACTGTGAATAATGCTGCAATGAACATGGGGGTGCATGTGTTTTTATGTACCAATGTTTTCTAGTTTTGGGCTTAGAAACCCAGTAGAGGAATTCCTGGGTCATATGGTAGTTCCATTCTTAATTTTTTGAGAAACTGTTCTACTTTCTTTTATAATGACTGTTCCAGTTTACATTTTCACCAACAGTAAATTAGGGTTCTTTTTTCTTCACAGCCTCTCCAACACTTGTTATTACCTGTATTGTTGATAATAGCCAATCTAAAAGGTATGAGGTAATATCTTATTCTAGTTTTTATTTGCATTTCTCTAACAGCTAGCAAAGATAAGAACCTTTTCATATATTTGTTGGCCATTTGTATTTCTTCTTGGGAGAAATGTCTATTCAGGTCCTCTCCCCATTTTTAAATTTGATTGTTTGCTTGTTTGCTGTTGAGCTTTGTGGGTTCTTTATATATTTTGGATATTAACTGCTTTTCAGAACTGTTGTTTATAAATACCATTTCCTATTTAGTTGTCTGCTTTTTTGATTTGTTTTCAGTTTCTTTTCCTGTGCAGAAGCTTTTCAGTTTGATGCAGTCTTACTCATTTATTCTTATTTTTTACTTCCCTTGCCTTTGAGGTCAAACTCATAAACTGTTCTCTATAGCCAAGGTCTGTAATTTTAGTACCTATGTTTCTTTTATGTAATTTATTATTTCAGATCTTATCTTTAGGTCTTTGATCCAGTTTGAATTAATTTTTTACAGGAGGACAAACCATAGTCAAGTTTTATTCTTTTGCATGTGGCTTTCCAATTTCCCCAGCACCATTTACTGAAGAGGCTTTCTTTTCTCCACTGTGTGTTTTTGGCTCCTTTGTCAAAGATTGTTTGTCCATATATGTGGTTTTGTTCCTGAGCTTTTGATTCTGTTCTATTGGTCTGTATGTCTGTTTTTCTGTCAATACCATATTGTTTTGATTATCATAGCACTGAAGTATAATTTGAAGTAAGGTAGTATAATAACTTCTGGCTTTATTTTTTTTCTCAAGATTCCTTCATTTTTATGTTTTTTGTTTTGTACTTGCTTGTAACTTGTTCCTGATCTTAGGAGCATTACTTTCAACTTTTGACCATTGAACATGATGTTGGCTGTAGGCTTTCACATAAAACCTTTAGTATGTTGAGTTATATTCTTTCTAGTCACAATTTGTTAAATGTTTCATTATGAATAGAAATGGAATTTTGTCAAACATTTCTCTTCATTTTTGATATAATTATATTGTTCTTTTGTCTTTTATTCTATTATTGTGATTTATCTCATTTATTGATTTGTGTATCTTGAACTATCCTTGCATCCTAGAAAAGAATTCCATTTGATCATAGTGCATGATCCTTTTAATGTACTATTAATATTGATTTGCTAGTATCCTTTTTCAGAATTCTTACAACTATATTCATCAAGGATATTGGTTTATGATTTAATATGAAGATTGTTACAATGTAATCTGAATGCAATCTTTCCAAATTTTTGTAATTAACTTTTTTTACCCAGTTCAGATTTACACAGTTCTCACAAATAACGTTTTTGAATTTTAATTTTAAATGAATTCTTTAATATAGAGACCTCTCAAAGCAGTACATTTAATTTTATTAAGAAGAAGAACACCTCTTTTTACATTCATATTTTGTTTACATAATAATTATATTATGTAATTACAATAAAAAATAAAACCGAATCTATAGGTTTGATAAGAAATGCCACTGTACATAAATAAGATATTAACTTTTAAGTGCAAAAATGCTTGCAAAACAAGTAACCCATGAAGAACCCTTTACAGAGAGAATTGGGAGTGTTGATTAATCTGGTGATTAAGGGAATATGGGACATAACAAGTTTTACTATAATTTATAAGTTGTACTTCTATTCATAATAGTCATTATTATGTACAAATATAACTGCATATATGATGCTTTTTGGGATTTCATTCCATAGAACAAATCTCTTGAATTTTATATATCACATATTCTTATTTATTTGGAAACATTATACTCTATGATAGTTATGAACATTAAAAGCATAATGTCAAATAAAAGCAAAAAGATAAATAAAATTTCTTAACAGTCAGTATTATATATCAGAATTAAATTTAGATATTTAATTTCTAAAGTTATTTATCAATTTATATAAACATAATGATTATTTGACCCAATATTGTATCAAATATTGTATTAGTTTTCTAAAATTGGATTAAAAAATACTATATCTTGGTGGGAGGTTAAACAAGAGAAATTTATTTTCTCACAGTTCTAGAAGCTGGAAGTACTAAATCAGCATGCTGACATTTTTTTTTTGTAACCTCTGTCCTTAGCTTGGGGATTGCTGCCATCTGAATGTTTATTCCATGGTCATCCTTCTGCACACATAGGCTACTACTGTCTCTCTTTGTGTTACAATCCTCTTTTCTTATAAGAATACCAGTCAGATTGTATTAAGACCTAACTAAATGACTTAATTTTGACATAATTATCACTTTAAAGGCTCCATTTTCAAATACAATTACATTCTAAAGTACTGACTGTTTGAGCTTCAACATATGAATTTGGGAGGACACAATTAAGCTCACAACAATGTTTTCTAAAGAAATTAAAACTTACAATAATGAACGTATTATTTCTTAAAAAATATAATTATTTCAAAGTTTCATTAGATATCAAAACAGTTTAACATAAAAAGATCAGTTTAAATTTTAAAATTAGCTCTGTTTATTACCTTACTGTTGTCTGTGTCTATGAGCTGTTGGGTGTTTTGGGTTTTTTTTTTTGTTCTTAATCTCTTCATCCTTTTCACTCAGACCCCTCCCCAGAGAACAGTATGGTGATACCAGAGGGAAAGAGAGGTAGGGACTGGTAAAAGGAGATAAATGTAAGGTAGAGGGTGACAGTAGGAGACTTGACTTTGGGTGACAAACATACAATACCATATACAGGTGATGTATAATAGAATTCTACACATGAAACCTATGTAGTTTTATTAACCAATGTCACCGAACAAAGTAAATAAAAATTTATTAAATAAATAAATAAATAAGAAACTAAAGACCTAGTTTTTTAAAAAATATAAGAAATGAAGTACAAGAGGTTAAAAAATATCTCTGTTAGAAAGGGATTTTTTTCATCATACAAAAACATGCTAAAATTTATTGATCTTATCCCTGAAAGTTCTTTCAATCATATTTTAGTGCATTCTTTTTCTCTGACATAAAAATAAAACATATGTAACGATTTCTTTAAGAAGTTCTATCACTGTATTCTGATCTCATATATGAACATTTGCCTCACTGTTTCTCATTTAAAGGATAAAGGAAAAAGGGAAAAATAAAGGCAGCAGTTCCAAGAATATGCTTGTTGGAGACAAAAATAAAAATATTTTGACTGAAGTAATGTCAAAGTAGTTATGTTGCTCCATTCAACACAGAAACAATAACCTAAACCCCAAATAATTTTTATTTATGTCTAAAACAGAAAAAAATACAAAGCTAAATATAACATCAGATATATTAATTTATATTTTAATTTCTTTTTTCTTATCTGCTTGTTTGTAAGTCTCCTCAGGCAAAGAAATGGGTAAAAACTATTGTTGCATAGCAACAAGAAGACGAAGAAAAAGTGTTATTTTAGCCTGACCAGGCAGTGGTGCAATGGATAGAGCATCAAACTGGGATGTAGAGAACCCAAATTTGAAAACCTGAGGTTGCCAGTTTGAGCACAGGATCATCTAACTTGAGCATGGGTTTACCAGCTTGAAAAAAAGGTCGCTAGTTTGAACATGGGATAATAAACTTGATCCCATGGTTGCTAGCTTAAGCCCTAAGGTAGTTGGCTTGAGGTCAAGGTTGCTGGCTTGAGCAAGGGGTCACTTGTCTTGCTGTAGCTCCCCGTCAACACACATATGAGAAAACAATCAATGAACAACTAAGGTGCTGAAATGAAGAATTGTTTTTCCCACCTCTCTTCCTTTCTGTCTGTCTGTCCCTATCTATCCCTTTCTCTGACTCTCTGTCTCTGTCAAAAAAGGTGTTATTTTGTATACATTCATAGTTTAAAGCATAGCCATATTGCTTTCTACTCTTGTATACTTTATTTTCCCTTCTTAAACTTGACTTTGCATCTGAAGATAAATCTATACTGTTTTACAAAAACTTATGAGATTATATGATACTAAGTCAATATTTGGTTTTCATCATGTTGGTAATTCAGTGTACTGCATTATTGCATCATATCAACCCTGAAAAGTCAGCTATCCAGACTTACAGTGTGGAAACCTTAACACGGTGGATCTAAATGTATAACCTGTGGACAAGGCTTGCTGGGGGTGAGGATGATGGAGATGCAAAGACCCGACTCCAGAGACCAGGTTCAGTAACACAGATTTACTTTATTCAGGAAGTAAACTAGCTTATATACATGGGTTCAGCCAATAGGATGTTATAGTAGGGCAAATGGCCAAAAAAGGAAGCTGCCTGGATGGCACAGAGTCATTTCCATATAGCAGGTGAGCTCCCTTCCTGGGTATGCCCAGGAGGGTTCTGGGAGCTGGAGTATTCTCACAGCATTGCTTCAGCCACAGCTGCTAGGTAAATGCTCTGCACTCTACCTACAATAACCTAATTTCAGCAGCCTAAAAAGTAGTGATACCAAGAGCCAACATTTATATAGAGTTCAATGAGTTCTAAACACATTTTAAATAATTTTCATATACTAACTCATTTAATCTTCATAATAATATAAGATACTAATACTATATACAATTTATAGGTCAGAAAAACAGCACAAGGCCCCACAGTTTAAATCCCAGGATTCAAAATGTTATTCTGACTTGAGAGTTAACACTCAGCCAGTACACTATAAAGCTTGATAACAAGGAATCAATCTGTAGAATCAGACTGAATTCAACTTTAAAGCCTAATTCTAACTTTCACTAAGGAAATTTTTATATACTTTTTTGTGCATCAGTTTTCTCACCTGTAAACTGGGAAAATATTGGCATATCAAAGAAGGATATTGACGGAGATGGAGAGGAGAGAATCATGCAAAGCAAGGAGTTTGGCTTGGTGACTTTGACATTCATAGTCTACATCTATATAAATATAAATGACTTCTGTTAAGGATCAAAGAACTATGGATGAGTCTGATGCAATTCTCTAGACTAGATCTGGATCCCTGATAAGTAACTGAAATTTTATAGTCCAGTTCTTCAACTACAAATGATTCATTGATCTGGAGGTTAATCAAATATTTCAAGAGATTTTTTGGCTATAGTTGCCTTAGTTCTGAATCATTATTTCAATACCATTTGGAACCAATCATCTCCAAAACTGGGATGTACATGAAGGGAAAGTTTAAACAGTATTAATTTGGAAAATGTAATAAGATGGAAATTTTATATTTTTAAATATCACAATTCTTTTTTACATGTATGAACTTACTGCTTTGATCCATCAGTGAACATATTGAATACTCATATGAACATGACAATTTCAATATTATTTTCATAAAAGTTGAACCAACTAAAAATTTAAATACTATGTAGTCACCAAGATGTTTTCACTTTCATTTGTTCACTATGGAAGTGCATGTAGGAACACATAATAAAAGCCAACACAAAATGTTATCCATATTTTTATTTATGCTAATTTTATTGTATTTACTCTACATTTTGTTTGTAAAAGAAAAACAACCATACTTGTTTAAAAATGACTCATTAGAATATTAATTAAATCATCAATGATCTAAATGCATGCAATTGTGTGATCCCAGTGTTCCCTATTTGTCTCTCATGTAGAACTCTGTGGTGTTCCAAGTGAACCTTAAGATTTTACAAGGATGGCTGACAATTAAAATAGCTGGCCATAAATCTGGTTTGCATTGCCTTAGCTATGAAGAAGGAAAGAGACAGAGAGAAAAAGGAGAAAGAAAAGAAGAAGAGAAGGAGGGGAGGAGGAGGAGGAGGAGGAGGAGGAGGAGGAGAAGGAGAAGAAGAAGAAGAAGAAGAAGAAGAAGAAGAAGAAGAAGAAGAAGAAGAAGAAGAAGAAGAAGAAGAAGAAGAAGAAGAGGAAGAAGAGGAGAAGGAAGGGTTGGAGGAAGAGAAGGAGGAGGAGGAGAGAAAGAAGAAAAGAGAAAGAGGAAAAAGAAAGGAAAGAAAAAGACTAACAAGTATTTAATTTATCCATGATAAATAAGTACTCTTAGAGTAGTAATATTCTCTCTTCATGGATCAGCAGGCTTTAAAATCCAGAAATTTTTTTTAAGGTTTATGCCTTTCTTTTTTGTGCTAATAATTTTGTTGGTGGTCCAATACCACTAATGGCATCTAATTTTGATAATATAAAACCAGCTTATATTATAAATATCACAGAGGATATATATCTCTTCTGAGAGGACTGTCCTTTTATTTGTGGATTTGTTTTGTGTATGCTGAAAAGATTCTACACAGAATTGAAACTTTTTACAATTATGATTTTCTCAATTTTACTTTTCTTGGCATCTGGCTTCTTGATTTAAAATGTATTAACATACTTTGTTTAAGAAAGAGATTCAAATATGAACTATTTAACTTAGTTTTTCTATAATATTTTTGTATTTAAATAAGTCATTCTATCATGTCATCCATTAACTATAATGTTGTATCATGTAGCAAGTATATGTGTATACTTAAGGGATCTGAGATGCCATGTATTTCAAAGACAAAATATCTTTATTGCTTTCAGTATGAGAAAATATAATCTGTACAATATCTTCTTTTCAAAGACAAAAGTATTTTTTGTATGTGTGTTCAAATAAAATTGCAATGGTAATCTCAAACCAAACATTCTGTTGAATCAATAGCTGGAAATTAAATAGAACAATATCTCATACTGTTTTATAGACTTTTCAAAAGTTTTAAACCATACATAACCATTTTTTCAAGCTTCACACTGGGATTTATTCTTCTTTTTCTCTAAAATATATTCCCAAAGTAATAATAATAATAAACAAACTTAAAGAAGTTTTTCTTAGAAAAAAAGGAGTAAAAGTATGCTTATTTAGGTTTCATACTATTTTTTTTTTTTTGGAGAACCTAATCTGATAACTCAAGGCTATTCAAGGATTGAGAGAATTACATGTGAAACTTTTTCTCTTTATTTTGACTTCTATAAAATTAACTATGCATTTTAACAGTATTTAATTTCTTCCTAGATACTATATTCTTATGTTAAAATGACAACATAAAGAATTAACCTAAGATAAAAAAGATGTACAAACTCCATAAGAAAATAATTTTTAGTAATTATTCAATATAAAAATCAATATTAAAAAAATTCCTGAAGTGCCAATTACAGTTTTCAGCCTTTATTAAGTTGTTTTCGTGTTTGTATTTAAGACAATATATATTTTTCTACATGATTTTAAAAATATTCTGAAGAAAAAAATTTCATTAAAAACCTGTTACTTTTAAGATTATTTTTAAATCTTGTTTTAAAAATACATATATTCACATTTTAGCATAAGGTTCAACTGTGCTTTCTTTTCTCATTCTTTGAAAAAAATAGTTAAATTTTATTAAAGATTTCAGACATTAGTACAAACCTTTTATGTTTGGAATTCTGTGAAAACCTATAACAAGAAATAAAGTAATTTTCACTGAGGCTGTTTAAATCTTTTTTTAATAGAGTCCAAAATAAAGTATTAATAAGCATTCAAATTTGACAGAAATAAAAGTTAAAACAGTTTGAATCTATGACCAAACTTTTCTACACTTAATAATATCTCTCATTATAGCATCAGTATCCCAAAATTAATAAACTTATTTCCTTTAGGTTTAGAAAAATTTCTTTCATCTTTTAATTGTACATTATAGATATTATAAACAAGTCCTATGAAATAAATAAACTTTATTTGTATACACCATATAAATAAGTGAGTCCAAATAGAAAAAAATGAAATAACACTAAAATACCAAATTATGCAGATTTTTATCTTGGATACAAACCTGAGGCTACATACATTATACCTATTACCTATTGGGAGGTGTTCCCAGAGCAAATTATTCAATTTATTTGCATACACCCCAAAACAAAGTGATCATTTTCAATATAATAGGCAATGTTATTATAATTTTCTATATTTGTTCAGTATGGTTATTTTAGTTTAAAATGTTCTATTTGAAATCACTGAACAAAATTTTAGATACAAAAACATATGTTCTTATGTATCTTTTTTATCTTTGATGTCTCATGAGTGATTACAAATTTTATGGAAATTGTATACAAATAAGTCATAAGAAAATATATCAAACTTGTCAGTTTCATGGCTTATACAGCTTAATAAAAATTTGATTGCTTCATAATATAACTGTATATGAATAACAAAGGGTGAATATATGAAATAATAAAAAATACATGTGGGAATTAATAATAGTAAAGGACAATAAGGACAATGACTGGTGTAGTTAAATAACTGATATCCTTATGGCAGGGTTTACTTCTGAAGAATATTTGTAAAGTGGATACATTTACCTATACATTTCCAAATCTTTTCTTAATGTATATCTTTATACAATTTTATATAAGGTCTCTCACTCTGGAGAGGAGACTAAAATCTGCTTCCAGGGAAAGATTTGCTAACTGCCATTTACCTTAATTGTACTTAAACACTAATTTCCATTTAAAATTTTAGAAAAAAGAGTTTTATCAGCAGTTAATGAAATTTTCAATGTTAGTGCATAGGTCTGGATGCCCTGGAAATATGATTATATCAAAACCATTGCTAATGCATTGATAATAATAGGATGGCTCTAGCTTGTTTAATTTTTTTTATTTATTCATTTTAGAGAGGAGAGGGAGAGACAGAGAGAGAGAGAGAGAGAGAGAGAGAGAGAGAGAGAGGATAGACAGAGAAAGAGAAGGGGGGAGGAGCTGGAAGCATGAACTCCCATATGTGCCTTGACTAGGCAAGCCCAGGGTTTCAACCGGCGACCTCAGCATTTCCAGGTCGACGCTTTATCCACTGCGCCACCACAGGTCAGGCTCTAGCTTGTTTAATAGTATGTAAACTGTGACCTTAGTTTCTCTAAATCATAAAATCCACTACCATTATAAAGGGCAGTTGGTGATTTTCTTTATATAAATTTTATTTTTTACTTCATTAGATTTTAATCTCACCATATGTCAGAGTCATGCCAATAATAATCACCATCAATCTCCATTAACAAGAGGAGTATATAACACTGAAGAAACAATAGTTGGACATTTATTGAATCAAAAGTTGTTAATTACTTGATATTTTGTGATAATCTAAAAAACTAATTTGAACTGTGGTCATTTCTCAACTGATTCATAATTTAATTCAATTTTCTGAAGATAGTGTTTTTAAAAAAACTCTTACAAAAATTTTCTCATTTCTAACCTATACTAAGGATGGACTTGGAGATTATTATGCTGAGTGAAATAAACCAGGCAGAGTAAGAAAAATATCATATGATCTCACATATATGTAGAATCTAATGAACACAGTGAACTGAGGAACGAAATAGAGGCAGAGGCAGGGTCACAAGGAGCAGAGGGACAGCAATCAGAGGGAAGGGGGAAAAATGGATGGGATCAGAGAAGGTAAAGGGATTAGTGAAACTATATATACATAATACGGAGATACAGATAACTGAACAGCAAATCCTAGACGAAAGGGAGAAGGGAGTTAGGGGGATGGGGTAAAGGGGGTATAAAAAGGGACACAGGGTGGGTGTGAAGGAGTTATATTCAATGGGACAGGTGAATCCATGTAAATGCAATAAATTAAAATTTAATAAAAATTAAAAAAAAGTAATTGTGTATTCTTCCCAATTCAATGCACCTGTCCCCTTGATTAATTTGTGTGTGTGTGTGTGTGTGTGTGTGTGTGTGTGTGTGTGTGTGTGACAGAGACAGAGAGAGGGACAGATAGGGACAAAAAGACAGGAACAGAGAGAGATGAAAACCACCAATTCTTCACTGTGGCATCTTAGTGCATAAATTGCTTTCATATGTGTTTTGATCTGGGGGCCTACAGCAGAGTAAATGACCCCTTGCTTAAGCCAATAACCTTGGGCTTAAGCCAGCAACCCACATTCAATCCGGTGAGCTCGCACTCAAGCCAGATGAGCCAGTACTCAAGCTGGTGATGTCGGGGTTTTAAACCTGAGTCCTCTGTGTCCCAGTCTGATGTTCTAGCATCAGGGCGCCACCACCTGGTCAGACTCCCTGATTAAATTCTAACTACAAGGATCTTTTAGTAAAACTTCTTGTCCCTATTTTGGTACTAGATATACATAAGGGTATATATAGTAAGCTACCATTTTCTAAGGGTAGCTGGGTTAAAAAAACCATTGTTAAAAGTTATTTATTTTTCCAATGACAAAATATTTTACTTTAATCTATTGAACATTTTTTAACAATTTACTGAAGTTAGGTGATGAATCATATTTTTTTGGATGCTAGCTTGCTAAACTAAACTAAAGAGTAAATGATAACTTGATAATAAAAATAAAATAACTGTTAAGACATTTAATTAACACAATATTTTTGAAAAAGGGTTAGTACTTCATGAAACTGTTTTAGTGGTGTCCAACTATCTGTGGAAAAATGGCTACTTAGTGTTACTATTTATCTAGTTAATGAAACATCATTAAATTTACAAAATGTTCAGGTGGTATATTTTCTCACATTTGTTTTATAAAAAGAAATAACGAGGCCCTGGCCAGTTGGCTCAGTAGTAGAGCGTTGGCCTGGCATGCAGAAGTTCTGGGTTCGATTCCCGGCCAGGGTACACAGGAGAAGCACCCATCTGCTTCTCCACCCCTCCCCCTCTCCTTCCTTTCTGTCTCTCTCTTCCCCTCCCGCAGCCAAGGCTCCATTGGAGCAAAGATGGCCTTGCCCCAGGCGCTAGAGTGGCTCTGGTCGCAATAGAGTGACGCCCCGGAGGGGCAGAGCATCACCCCCTGGTGGGCAGAGTGTTGCCTCTGGTTGGCGTGCAGGGTGGATCCCGGTGGGGCGCATGCGGGAATCTGTCTGACTGTCTCTCCCCGTTTCCAGCTTCAGAAAAAATACAAAAAAAAAAAAAAAAAAGAAATAATGACACGTAAAAACCATGATGTTATTATCATCTATGAGATTAGTAAAGATTAAAACATTTGAAAAGGCAACATCCTGTTTTGATAAGATGTGAGAAAATAAACACTTTTATATACCATTGACAACTGTATATGTATTTGGGGGAGATCCATTTGTTCATGGTAATAATCGTTACTAATGCATATTACCTTACCCTAACAATTGCATTAGAATTCATCATACTAATATTCTCACATAAGATAACCAAGGAGATATATGTATGCACACACACACACACACACACACACACATTAATGAAAAATAACTGGATGTATAAAAAAAGTAAAAAAAGGGATATGGAGAGTTTCTGAACTCTCTGTATAATAAAACATAAATCTTTAAATCATGAATCTATGTTATTTCTGCAATAAAATTTAGTGAAAATAAAAAGCACATTCCAGCCTGACCAGGAGGTGGCACAGTGAATAAAGTGTCAATCTGAGAAGCAGAGGACCCAGGCTCGAAACCCCAAGGATGCTGGCTTGAGTCCAAAGGTCGTTGGCTTGAACTCAATGTCACTGGCTTGAGCAAGGAGTCACTCGGTCTGCTGTAGTCTCCCTGTCAAAGCATATATGAAAAAGAAATCAGTGAACAACTAAGATGCCGCAATGAAGAATTGATGCTTCTTCTCATCTCTCTCCCTTCCTGTCTGTCTGTCCCTATCTACCCCTCTCTCTGTCTCTCTCTGTCTCTATCAAAAAAAAAAGGAAAAAGCAAGTTCAAATGAGTATTTTTATAAAAAAAAAAATGTGTCAATGAAACATTTTTTTTTGTATTTTTTTTTTTTTTGTATTTTTCCGAAGCTGGAAACTGGGAGAGACAGTCAGACAGACTCCCGCATGCGCCCCACCGGGATCCACCTGGCATGCCCACCAGGGGGCGATGCTCTTCCCACCACGGGGTGACGCTCTGCCCACCAGGGAGCAATGCTCTGCCCCTCCGGGGCATCGCTCTGTTGCAACCAGAGCCACTGTAGCGCCTGGGGCAGAGGCCAAGGAGCCATCTCCAGTGCCCGGGCCATCTTTGCTCCAATGGAGCCTCGCTGCAAGAAGGGAAGAGAGAGACAGAGAGGAAGGAGGGGGGGAGGGGTGGAGAAGCAGATGGGCGCTTCAATGAAATATTTTAAGTGCAATAAATCCTTAGGAATATGATAGAAAAATCAATATAAACAGCATGCTGTATTTTTAAAGAATATTTATTTACCTATTTATATGTACACTTGCTTTAGGAAAACTAGAAATATACTTTCAGCACAGAAATTTGTTAATATTGAAAATGTACCTTTAGAGGCATGACTAATTTTTAATTGGTAATATCTCTAAAAACTGTCTATTTTTATTTGTAAGTTCAATGTTAATTCAAGAGATATCTTTTAGAAACTGTACATTTCTTATTGATTACTGTTTTCATAGTGGTCACTGAAACATTATTTCTTTCCACTTACAAATATTTTTGTAAACTATGCTCTTCTCATTTCATTTTAATTTGTGACTATTTTTTCACAAATTTTTCAGCAATTGATGTTCAATATTTTACCTAATACACCTTTTTTTTTTTGCACTTTTTCTGAAGCTGGAAACAGGGAGAGACAGTCAGACAGACTCCCGCATGCGCCCGAACGGGATCCACCCAGCACGCCCACCATGGGGCGACGCTCTGGCCACCAGGGGGCGATGCTCTGCCCATCCTGGGCGTCGCCATGTTGTGACCAGAGCCACTCTAGCGCCTGGGGAAGAGGCCACAGAGCCATCCCCAGCGCCCGGGCCATCTTTGCTCCAATGGAGCCTTGGCTGCGGGAGGGGAAGAGAGAGACAGAGAGGAAGGCGCAGCGGAGGGGTGGAGAAGCAAATGGGCGCTTCTCCTGTGTGCCCTGGCCGGGAATCGAACCCGGGTCCTCCGCACGCTAGGCCGACGCTCTAATACAACTTTTTTTAATGAAAAACTGTCAAGCAGTATTAACTATGTCCATGACTTTCAAAAATAAATCCCCATAGCCTAAAATTCTCAAATCACATTTCTCATAACATAGTTACAGCAATAAATTAAAGCCTCAGAAATGAAGAAACAAGTAAGATGTTATTTGAGTGAGGGATAATGTTTTTTTTTTGTTGTTGTTGTTTTTTTTTTTTTTTTTTTTTTTTTTTTTTATAAAGAGACCAGGATGCTACTTTCATCCACCAGTTCTATACCTTAACATATATTTATAGATTTAGTTGGGGGAGAATTTGGCTCTTGAAACTTCATATCAGTTTTACAGGAAAAATGTTTGTGTATGTGCTTCCATAGTCTACAAAAACATTACTACACTATCATAATAAACAATAAAATAAATATGTTGAAAACCCAGAGAATATACATCAGGACAGATTTGCAATGTCAATACTATATATTCTGAATATTCATGTGCCATCTTAGATTGGTTATGTAAAGGTTTAGGTCCCCTCAGGGTTAAAAATCTCATCATTCAATCATAGTGAAGAAAAGAAAGGAAAAGGAATTGCTTCTCACTTTCTACTAAAGTCGAAGCAGGGAAATTAAAAACAATGGTTCCAAATCATTTATTTGACAAATATTAAAATGTATGGATTCCTCCTCTCAAATTTCTTTTGTTTTTTTTTCAGAAAGACAGAGAAAGGAGCTCTAACAAAAAAGTCAGGCAGCCACTATGGGGTTGATGACTAGGTAAACATTGTGACGTCAGGTCCTTCTTTTTGCATCAAATCTACTCCAGTTTGGGAAAGTGACAACATTAGAAGGCCATCATCATCCTTATCCTCTTGATTATTTAGTAGTCACCTCTTTTTCTAATTTTTCCTTTTTCTTTGAAATGTTTTCCTGGGATGATAAGAATTGTTTCTTCATAATCACTTCTTTTATCTGGAAAACTGTTTAAAATCTTAGTTCTTAAGAATCAATGTGTGCACAGTCCTTGAGAAAGTTCACACACAAAGATAGCGAAAACGAGGGACTAAGAGTAAGACAGAAATGGATTCTACGGCACAGAATACTCAGATATAGCAAGGAAATTAAGGCTGTGAGAAAGTACCAAGTTGTCAACTTTCTAAGGTGTCAAAAGCTCTCTAGAGAATTCTCATAGATTCTTTTCTCCTTTTCACTAAAGTAAAAAAAAAAAAAAAAAGGTGAAATGTTTCCCTATAGCCCACGCCAATCCAGATGGCAATGAGACATCATCTCTCTGCCATCCTGTGCTCTTATTCTGCTTCCTTCGCAATAACAGTGCTGAGTTAGATACAGTGAGACAGGGTTGAATTCTAACACTTGATCACAGGCAATTGTATGGGTTGCAAACCAAACACTGAAGATTATAGGGAACCTATTTTCTCACATGATGTTGACAAGGACCACAGGAAAGGTTTAAAATCATGTTGTAAAATAATTTACACAATGTTAATTTGATCTAATCTCTACACCATCTAATAAGATCAGCATTACACAGAAGAAAAAAAGAAGTAAAAAGTTAACAGAGTTGGGAGTTGTTTTGTTAATCTTATGTGAGATTTAATCAGGTTCTGTGGTGGAGTTGAGGTTTATGCTCTTTTTCTCCTTTTAGGTTGATTGTTTCTAAAATGTTTTAGCATTTGCCCATGAATCTCACCTTAATCTATGGTATTATAGTTTTTTTTCAACCTTCCACCACCATGCAACCATTAGTTCAGTCTAATGTATTTCTTAGTTGGAGTAAGTGCTTGCTGGTTCAGTATTTAGGGTTTGAGAGCTGCTAGTTGGAAACTAAAAATCTGTGGTCTGTGGGATCCACCAACATTTGAATTGTCACTTTTTAGATTCACTTTGTTGAGATATTTTATTTTCTTCCTAGACACAATATTTCCATCTTCAAATGTTCATAATGCAAACATTCTGAATGCTACTTCAAACACATTTTTTCTTTATGTAAGACTATGGACATTGCCTATATTTCATTTTCAGGCTCAACCTTATAAACCAATATTTTTTACAATAATATTTAAGGTACAATATGCAAAAGGCATGGATTCCAGTTACAAAAATGGTAATGAATGATTTATTTAAAATTACATATACATAAAATATTTCGGACTCCAATTCAATCTTTCTCTTCAGCCATTTGAAATCAGCAAATATAAAATATTTGATTCAAGATAAATTGAGAACATGGCAAGCTGTCAGCAGATGGAGCTATTTGGCAACATATGTTAAAATTTTTTTCAATGAGAAAAGCAGGTTAAAATTGTTTAATATTTAACTACATGCCTGTTTCATGAGAGGATGATTAAAATTTATGTTGGAAAAAAATCTGCCTTTTTATAATTTAAGATACTGATTCTTACATATTTTCTTTCAAACTTTTTCCCATACATATGTTAAAATGAAAATTTAACTGACTTTTAATCATAACAGAGATCTGAAAGAAATAATTGGAAAGTCTCAGTTTGTATAAAAATAGAGTATAGCAAATATGCAATGGTAAAGAATCTACATTTTATTCTTTTCACACACGTGAAATACTGTAAAAGAAAATAAATTCTTTTATTGAAATAATCTACCAACTACTCTAGGATCCTATTTATAAGATACCATAAAATCTCTACAATAAAAACAAGTATGGCCTGACCTGTGGTGGCGCAGTGGATAAAGCATAGACCTGGAAATGCTGAGGTCGCCGGTTTGAAACCCTGGGCTTGCC
Organism: Saccopteryx leptura; assembly: GCF_036850995.1. Taxonomy (NCBI): domain Eukaryota; kingdom Metazoa; phylum Chordata; class Mammalia; order Chiroptera; family Emballonuridae; genus Saccopteryx; species Saccopteryx leptura. The sequence goes on along the minus strand of NC_089516.1, from coordinate 94,893,870 downwards.
TGGTCAAGGCACATATGGGAATTGATGCTTCCAGCTCCTCCCTCCCTTCTCTCTCTCTGTCTCTCCTCTCTCTCTCTCTGTCTCTCCCTCTCCTCTCTAAAATGAATAAATAAAAACAAACAAACAAAAAACAAGTATGTCCACTTCTATTTTAGGCTATTTGAACTTACCATTTTAAATTTCAAGAAATAAAATATTTTTTAAATTAACTTTGCTGAATTATAAGAGTAGGAAGAGAAATTGAAGATGTTCTCAGTGTCTAACATTGGCTTTGTCACATAAAAGAAAATAAAAGTAATTTTTTAATTGATCGACAAATAAGATGCTGGTCCAATAGTGTTCTCCAAGTAATATCAGTTTTCGTTTCCAACTTTTCACCCCTTTGGATTTCTTCAATCCTGACTATGGTCTAACATTCAGCTCTGTGTCACCAGTCACCCCCACAATGTAATTTTGGAGGAATAATCAGATCTGTCCATAGCCTTTGTTTTGTGTTAACTAATTCTATTTTATTTATTGACTCCTGAGCACACTTCACAGAGCAGTTGATGTGCATATTTACCTCTTTCTTTAAGTCCTTTAATCTATGTTTATTCAAGGGGAATTCCCAACTCTTATTTTATAGACTAGTACAGTGTGAATACTGGTTATTAATATAAGCATAGCCCTCTGCTCAACATTCGAGTTTATTTATTTAAAAATAATTTAGTAAATGTCTATTATGTGACAGATGCTATTTTTTACATACCATATCTCAATTAAATTGCACAAAAATCTATTGACTATGTACTAGTTTTTTTTCTTCTTCTTCTCCATTCTTCAAATAAGGAAAATAATTCTTAAGGGTGATATTTACCCAAGGTCAAATGGCTTGAGTAGAAAGGAGTGGGGGAGGTAAGAATTCTGTTCTAAATAGACAATTAGAGATCCAAAGACCCTGCTGTTTTCAATATCACTCAGAGCATTACAACCCAATTGGCATAAGGAAATAAAAAGATTATAGGAAATTTGTGGAGCATGCTTGGGGTGGCTTATATTACTTCTATCTATGTTCTTCTAGCCAGAATTGAGTCACGAGGCCACTTGTAACTGTAAAGGAAGGTGCGAAATTTAGTTTAGCTATGTACTCAGGAGGAAAAAGAAGTAGCTATAGACTGAACAGTGTTCTCCAAATCTTTGGAGCCTGGGGAATCCATACAGAGATGCCTTGTTCTTCATGTATTTTTACAAATAACAACTCACTAAATGTTTTGGTGCTGGTTCCAAAATGAATAAGGTGCTTTCCACTAAGGTATTCTCAGACAACAACTAGATGTTTTACAATTCTACTCAATCCTGACACTATCTACATGGATAGCATCAGATTCCACAGATTAAGAGCCCATCCCACAAGAATGTCCTCCACTTTAGAAACCAAGTACAAATCCTCGTTGGTAACTTGGGCTTCTGACTGACTGGTTACAGATCAGAGGTTCTGTTTGAATTTAATTTGCTAGAGTTGCTCACAGAATTCTGACAGATCAGTTATTTTGCAGGACAAGACACCATATATTATCTCCCACTTTTCCTACTGTTCAAGACATTTGAAGAGCTTTGGGAGCCGTGAGACAGGAACTGATATTATCTAATTAATAATATTTGCTTAATTATAAATCACTATACTACAAGGGGTGTAAATAAAACTTTCTTCACCAATTTTAAAGTAGAATTTAGATCTTATACATTAATATTTAAAACATCCAAACCTTATTTTAAATAAAAATCAGGTTTCATAAAATCAAAGCAAAAAAACAACTCAATAAAATTCAGCCTGAGACTTCAATAGAATGTTTAGAAAAGAAAATACCCAGATGGCCAATGGACATATGAATAGTTGTTCAACCTCATTAATAATTAGGAAAATGAAAAATTATAGTGCAACAAAATGCCACAAGATATTTAAAAATACTTACAATACCAAATGTTGACAAAGTTATGGAACAAGTAGAACTGATGGTAAAAATGTAAATTTGTAAACCAACTTTGGAAAACTTTGGAATGTTCTACTTTTGGCAAACATATGCATAACCCAAGACCCAGCAGTTTCACTCCTAGATGTATACTTAGAGAAATGTGTGTGTATGTCCACCAAAAGCTATGTACAAGAATTTTCAAAGCAACAGTATGTTTAATAGTTAACATTGGAAAATAAGTTAAATATTCATCAATAATAAGACAGATAAACAAACTGCAATATATTCATACAATGGAATACAAGTTACAAGAACATAAATGAAACTCCAAAAATACACTTGAGCATAAGAAGTCAAATTAAAAAGAATATAAATTATATAATTTCATGTATATCACCTTCTGGGACAGGCAAAAGTAATCTATATTGTTAGACATCAAGATACAGTTTAACTTTAATAAAGAAGAATATATACTTGAAAGAAAGAATAAATAGGGCCTCCAGAGTTTTAGAAATGTTCTGTTTTGTAACCTTCATAATGGTAACTTATATATGTTCACATTGTTATTCAGTGAGCTATGTAGTTATAATTTGTTCACTTTTCTATAGTGGCTATTATATTTTTATTTAAAAATTCAAAGGGTAAGTTCATGTCCAAGTACAAAACATCATGCATATTAACATCAGATTTGGATTTTAAAAATGTGTTTATATAAACCTGCTAATAGACAAAGATATACTTGCCTGACCTGTGGTGGTGCAGTGGGTAAAGCATTGACCTGGAAATGCTGAGGTTGCCGGTTCGAAACCCTGGGCTTGCCTGGTCAAGGCACATATGGGAGTTCATGCTTCCAGCTCCTCCCCCCTTCTCTCTCTCCTCTCTCTCCCTTTCTGTCTCTCTCTCTCTCCTCTCTAAAAATTAATAAATAAAATAAAAATTTAAAAAAATTTCTACAATCCCTTCTCTAAAAAGAAAATAAAAAAAAATAAAAAGATATACTCCAAATTGTTAAAATGTTCAGTTCTGTTACACAAAATTACAAAACTTTAACATTTTCCTTTATATATTGTTATAATCTATAAAAAAATGCTTTTTTAAATGTATGGCTCTTGGTATTATATAAGCGATGCCTTTTTATTGAATTTCTTGAGATAACATAAGTGATGCTTTACTTTAATATGATCACAAGGTATACATTACCTTGCAAAATGACACACATTGTTGAATGATTTGGAAAAGTTTAGTAATTTACTACTGAACTTATTTTCTTTTATTTACTCAAAGTGGAAGAAAACGTTCACATATCACTAAACTCTACCTTCAAATGGAAATCTCATAAAAAAAGCAAAGTAAAAAAAACAACAAAGTAAATCAATAAAACATTAGATTTTGAAATAAACATATACATATATAGGGTGAGACAAAAATAAGTTTACAGCCCTTGCCGGTTGGCTCAGTGATAGAGCGTCGGCCTGGCATGCAGGAGTCCCGGGTTCGATTCCCGGCCAGGGCACACAGGAGAAGTGCCCATCTGCTTCTCCACCCCTCCCCCTCTCCTTCCTATCTGTCTCTCTCTTCCCCTCCTGCAGCCGAGGCCCCGGGCACTGAGGCTGGCTCCATGGCCTCTGCCTCAGGTGCTAGAATGGCTTTGGTCGCAACAGAGCAGTGCCCCATATGGGCAGAGCATTTCCCCCTGGTGGGCATGCTGGGTGGATCCCAGTCGGGCACATGCGGGAGTCTGTCTGACTGCCTCCTCGTTTCCAACGTCAGAAAAATACAAAAAAAAAAGTTTACAGTTGTAAGTATGTAAAACAGTTTATTTTTGTGTTATTATTTATTAATTGAAAATATTAGATTTTGAAATAAACATATACATATATAGTGTGAGACAAAAATAAGTTTACAGTTGTAAGTATGTAAAACAGAGTTTATTCTTATATTATTTATTAATTATTGTATTATTTCCATGTGAACCAATGTAAATTTATTTTTGTCCCACCCTGTATTTGTTCTTGGTTGATGTAGGAATCAGAAATGGCATCATTTGTTAAATAAAAATTTACACAATCTCTCAAAAACTATGTAATTAGCATTATCTAAAAATAATTATAAAAAAGTAGAAGATTTAGAAATGGAATCAGATATTTTACTTTGCAGGTAATTAACATGTTCAATAAAAATGAATTATGTAACTTCTCAATATTTTCTTACAGATCTCTTTAAATTCTTTTTCTCTACAAAAATAATTAGCAAATTATGGTGTTCATATTAACACTTATATTAAAGTTTTTTAAACAGAAGCATGGTAGAAACCTAACTCTGTGGTTTCTCAATATGGGCCCATGTCCTATCTATATACCAGTTCAACATTTCCAACTCTTTTCTAGACTTCTGACTGTTATATACATCCAGATACCACACATAACTACCTAAAGTTTCCATAGTAACTTCAAGCTAAACTATGTCCAAATTGAACTTGCAATTTCATTATACGGTTACAAAAATGCATTATCCTATACGAAAAAAGAAGAATGACCTTGAAGTTAGTTAGGAGGTTGGAAGGACTGCCTATGCCATCACAAATCCAGAAGAATACGGACTCTGGGGGTGGGACTGTCTCTTCTTTGGTTCCTAGGGCAAGGATACCTCTTCAGATTCAGTCAGCCATTCTACTGTTATTGTAGGCAGGTAATTTTTATTATTATTTATTAAATTAGAAGCAAGGAGGCAGAGAGACAGACTCCTGCATGCACCTGACTGGGATCCACCGGGCATGCCCACTAAGGGGCAATGCTCTGGCCATCTGGGGCATTGCTTCATTGTAACTGGAGCTATTTTATCTCCTGAGGCCAGGCCATGGTGTCATCCTCAGTGCCCGGGCCAATGTTGCTCCAATGGAACCTTGGCTGCAGGAAGGGAAGAGAGAGATAGAGAGAAAGGAGAGAGGGAAGGGTAGAGATGCAGATGGGCACCTCTCCTGTGTGCCTTGGCAGGTAATCGAACTCATGACTACTACACACCAGGCCGATGCTCTACCACTGAGTGAACTGGTCAGTGTCTGGCAGGTAGATATTAATAAAAGAAAGGAGCAAGGACATCAGACATTATTAAGCATAATAACCTAAGGAGCTGAATCAGACATTAAAAACAGGTTTCATTAGGAATCTGTAGCTTCATAGGTTTCCCAGGGGACCTCGCATTCTCTGTCTTTGGGAATTAATCCCCCAAATGGGTAGGAAGGGGGCAGGAAAGATTATTATCAGTCATTACAGAAGTGCACATGCCCGGGAGAAGTCAAGATGACACAAGGGTAGGTGCTTCCACTTTGAGGCATGAACAGTAGAAACTAAGATGATGACCATAAAGGGCAAAGCTTAGCCTGGGAAAAGGATCAGAATGCATAGGAGAAACAGAACCCTTAGAAGATCTAGGAATTGGGTTAGTTAGGGGAAGGACCCAATGCAGACTTGCAAACGACTGAGAAATTGGTTAGTTTGAAGAAGTGCCTGGTCCTTCTCAAGCCCAAGGTAAATCTAAGCTATCAAATCTCTCTCTCTCTCTCTCTCTCTCTCTCTCTAACATGCACTTGCCCAAGTTGTTCATGACTTCTTTCTGCATAGCAGCCATGTGGCCCTAGCAGACACGTATACACCAAGTGCAGGCTCCAAGCATGAGCATGGACAGGGCAATGCAGCAGCAGCCAAGTTGAAGTCAGGAATAGGGAGTGAACTAGCCAGACAGGAACAAGAGTTGGACTAAGCTCTGATATAGACTGAATCAATGGCACAGAATTTGTGGACCCAGGCATTTCTTCTAGGCTTGGTGAAAACAAGGCTGGACTTCTTTTACAATGGGACAAGCAGAGATGAGACATTAGGAACGTGGGCACAGTCAATTATTTCAACCTTAGTGAATATTACCACAACACCATTACAACACTCTACACATGAGCCTCCCAAAATGATTTTCTTGTGACTCCATGAGAGGACTCCACTTCCACCAGCAACGCCAACATTTCCCAGGACTGAGGCAGCAGGGCCAAGGGGTAAGGTTACCATCCTTATGGACTTACACAGGACTGCTTGGAGTCAAGGATTATGGTCAAGCCTTAAAATTCAATTGTATAATGTTGTGCTTATAATTTATAATCTGTACTGTACAGTTAAAATTTTGTTCAGAGATTAGGTCTCATGTTTTTTTTTTTACTACAATAAAGTTTAATAAAGTTTGTCCTGCTAAACATTAAAATTGCTTAGTTACCCTGACCTTTTTATTTTCTATTTTTTTCTTCTTGAAATGGGAATGATTATCTTATGGCTACCCATCATTATATTTAGAAACAGATAATTTGTCAAATTTTACAAGTTCACAGCTGTAGAGGAATTTGTATGAGGCCAAATTATACATCAAGTCATAGCCATATTTGATTTTGATGATATTTTCAACTTAGTATTGATGCTGGAATGGGTTAAGACACTTGGGCCTATTGGAATAGGTAAATGTATTTTTCATTTAAAAAGGCCAAAAAAGCTCAGTACCTCAAAATGTGTCTATTTTGCAGATAAGGTCTTTAAAGAGGTGATTAAGTTACAATGAGGTCATTGGAGTGGCCCTTAACCCATTCAGTAAGACTAGTATCCTTATGTTGGGTAAACAAATGTTTTTAGGTTTGCTCGCTTATATTTTGCCTAAAGTGGTGCATTAGCATGAGGCGGTGCCATGTGTATATATATAATCTATGGAAGGCTGTGGGTGCTTGCTTTCAGGGAGGCAGATTGTAAATTGTGGATTGCCTTCCTGCTTGGGAACAGCAATTTTTTTGCTATTGTTTGCTGGAGAAGAGGTTTTTCCCCCAGCCTGTTTTGCTGGGCAGAGGAGTGCTGAGAAAAGAGAGAGAGAGAGAAAGAGAGAGAGAGAGAGAGGCTGAGGCTGGTGGGGGCCTGTGTATGTGGGTGAGTCTGGAGAATGAGTCAGGGTTTTGGAACCCTGAGTCAGAGGGGAACGGTCCTCCCTGCCTGCTTGCTCATCTGCCGGTGCAAGACTCTAATAAATGGAATGGCCTACCATTTTTGGGCTCCATAGTTCCTTTATGGTCTTCCAAATCTAATGTGAACTTGCATGACCATGGCAACAGACCTTATACCACCCACTCTCTGAAATTTTGTTATAGCCAACCTGGTAAGCTAATACACCAATCTTTACTTACATCAAACTTTTTAATGTTGTCCCTCATCTTTTCTCAACTGAACTGCAACAAAATTCTCCTAAGAGTTGTCAAAGGTGTCAAGCAAACACTAATGATCTTATGTTTTTCCTCACCTCTAATCTCTGCATGCTTTGTTTCTTCTGCCAGAAGTTCCTTCTTCCATATCTATCAAGCCCCCTTGGCTATCTTCCCTCACAACCAAGCTCAAAATACTTGAAAAGACTTCCCTGATCATACATATCTTTTATTACCATTGTAGTGAAAAGACTAAAATTCTGCCACCCTAAAGATGCATTTGGTGATAATTATTAAATTCAGGTCCAAGGCCCTTTACCAAAAACCTCTACTAAACCAGGTTAAACTTTAAGTAATATAGCACCTGGGCCGTTCCTGTAACTCCCACCTGAGCAGACCTAATATTCCGCATCCCCTCACCCAACCTCCTGATTGAGTACGTGGCCTCACACCGTCCCAAAATTTTGCACCAAAACTACCCTCTTGACTAAATATTGCTCACTAACACCATAAAAATTTAAATCCCCAGACCTTCGGTGTTGATGCCACTAGGATCTCAGCCCATCTGTTTGCAGATGCATAAATTGATTTCTTGTAAAACTAATAAGGCATTGTGTGCCTCTCCTTTGGCGACCTAACACTATTAATTTTAAGCTGTTTATTAAAGAACAAAATATTCAGAACCTTTGCCATCACCCCTTTCTTGTCCAAAACATTCAGACAGAGAAACCTGCTTCAGGAATAAGATTTTAGGATTTTGCCTTAGGCTAATTAGAACTAAGTATAGTAAATAGAGTGCTTCAGGCAGCTGCTTGTTTGCAAGTTATTCACTGTGTCCCATTGTTTCTGAGTCACCAAGGAGGATTTTCCTGCCTTCTGTGTTCTCTCTTCCTCAACTGTATGGAAATTGCCCATTCTCACTTCTGAAATTTAATGCCTTGTTACTAATTTTTCTTCTTTGTTCAAAATGTCTTATATACCCACCATGCCAGTGGTCGTGGCCAAGAAGGTTCACATTGCATTTGGGCAGATGGTAAAGGAACCGTGAAGCTGGAAAATGGAGGGCCATTCTGTTTAATAGAATCTCACAGTGACGGACGGGCAAGCAGGCAGGTAAAACCTCTTCCCTCCTCCCCCCCTCTCTCTCTCTTGCTGTCTCTCCTCTCTCTCTCTCATGACTGACTAGCAAAACATACTGGGGGAACACACCTCTTCTCCCCAAAACAATAGCAAAAATGTGGCCCCTCCTGATAGTGGCAGGCAATCTGCAATTTACAATCTGCCACCCTGATGGCAAGCACCTGCATAGACGATACATACATACTGCTGCCCTGTGGTCATGCAGCAATCACGTAAGGTGCAAAGAAGCCTAACACACTTACCCAACATTCCACCCCTTTAGGGTTGCTCACTTCACAATGTCTCCCTGAGCACTCTACCCAAGGCAATAACTGGAGGCCCTTCTCTATCCTCCTAGCCCATGGTAAGTGAGAGGGCCTGTATAGTCCAGGGATGTGTCCATTAAAACTGTAAAGTGCCCTTGGTGCATCTCTGCAACTGAATGAGAGCAGCATCTTAGTGCAGGAGGGCCTACACCAGAGCTTCCCCCCCCATCAGGGTCTACCATACTGTGCAAAAGCAGCATGTCCATCCAACAAGGGAGCCAGTGCTCCCCTCTGGTTGCAGTATAAGAGTTCATTACACTTCTCGGTGAACAGTCCATGATAGACAGCCCAACTGTCTGTGCAATCACCAAAGTAAAGTTCCATTCCAGGCAACTAGGCATACAGCTCTTTATTAATGGATCTCCATGCCTTTCCATAAACACTCTGTCTGTTGCCACAAGCCCCATCCAAACCCCATAGCAAGCTTATAGGGTCTGGTGGAATCAAACATACCCAAGGCCTGTGCTGCCTTGATAGTTCTCTTATCTGTTGTAGCTGCCCCTGCAAAAAAAGCATCTATTATCATGTAATGCTAACACCTAGTGCACATTAGAAGGTGATCAATGAATTGTCAGTTTCTCATGGGGCCTCAGGCCTCCCCACCCTTTCCTGTTAGATGGGTCTCTCGGCCTTCTCCCTTTTCAAAGTGGAACAATGGGTCTTGAGGAAGATTCTCCTCTCCCACAGCTGACTCCAATAAGTAATCCTGTAACTGTGCAACCTGAATGCCAGCCATTTTCTTGGCAGCTACCAGGGCAACCCACCTTTTCAGCAGCTGAAACTTCTGTTTTGGCCCAAGCTTCCACAAAGCTCTAAAAGAACTTTTTAGACTTGCCATTTAATTTCTCCATATCTGCCCCAGCCATAATCAAATTTACCCACATCTGTGTTTGGGTAACCTTACAGGCCCATTTCCCTTGTTAGTCAGGGAAGCACCATGGTTAGCAGCCTTCACTGCTTTATGATCCCATGTTACCTCCAGCTCCCCCAAACCTGCTATCAACTGTGTAATCACACTGATGGGCTGCCCCACATAGGGGCCCAATATAGCCACTAGTGATCCAAAAAGGGCTGACAGGGTGCTACAAAGAATAAGGTCCCTCATTCCTGCTGTAAACACTTCTTCATCTGGCCCATAGGATCTTGGGTTGAAAGGAGCATTCTTCATACCTAATTCCTGAAGGACATTCACTAGTTCACTATAGCAATGCCACCTACTCACTGTTCCTGGAAAGTCTCCGGCATTCTGCCAGACTATACAATTTACAGCCATCACCTGTTCTAATATAGTATAGTTTCCTGGGTTGTCATGGCAGTTCTGAAGGTGCTGCCTTAAGGAGGAGTGTGTGGTAATGGTGGCCAACTTCTCCATCTCTGTTCCAGAGAGCATGATGCCATCCACCCCTATGTATGACAACTGCAGCAAACAGGCTACCAGGGGCTCAGTAGGTTTCTGTCTAAATTGAACCCCCAAGTCCATCACCTCTGCCTGGGTGTAAGGACAGACCATAGAGTGTTCCACCACATGTGGAGGGGGTTGCCCCTGCCCCTAAGGGACTGTTGGTTGCTGGATTTTTACCTTATGGGTGATTTTTACCTTCTGAGTCTGCTGATGGCAGTTTTGTCCTGAACCTTCTCCTCCACAGAAGAGCAAGAAATTCCTACTCCCACCAACTCAAAGCCACTCTGTCAACAGGGATGCTGCTACTTCTTTGGCAACTATTTCTGATCCTATGGCTGCTGGCTCTTGGCCTGAAGCTGAGATTCAAGTTCGTGAACCTGAAGTTGTTTCTCCACCAACTGCCAATTCCAGTGTTCTACTTTCAGGATAAACTGGAGCTCACAAACCCGTAACTCCTTCTCTAGAGACCATTCCATTTCCAGGCGCCATTAGTGTTCAGCCTTCATTTCACACTGCAGCGCTTGAACCAGGTCGACATTCTTCTCCAGTGCTCACTCTAGTTCAAGCTGTCATTGCCACTCAGTCTTCAGCTTGTCCTGGAGCTTTTGCCCTCAGGCAGCCTCACACACAGAGCCATTGGAGCAGCCACTCCTCTATCCTACCCTTCATAAGTGTTGGTAGTTCCATACCAATATGATTTGAATCTTGCCAGCTGTGTCAGATGTAAGGTCAGTGGTCATGGCCATGCAGGTTCACACTGGATTCAGGCAGATGATAAAGAAACTGTGGAGCTGGAAAATGGTGGGTGGGCCATTACATTTATTAGTCTCACAATGGCAGACGAGCAAGCAGGCAGGGAAAACTGCTTCTTTCTCTCTCAGAACTGATTAGCAAAACTGGCCAAGGGAAAAAGTCTATCTCTGGAAAACAATAGCAAAAAAATGACCCCTTCAATGGTGGCAGGCAATGCATAATTTAAAATATGCTGCCCTGAAGACAAGCACCTGCAGCCTTACACAGACTATACACACATGGTACTGCCCCGTGCTCATGCACTAATCAGGCAAAGTCCAAGGTAGCAAGCTTAACATGCTTGCTTGCCCAACAATATGCAATGTTGCCTCATTGTTTTGGGGAATTTTCATAGACTTTGTGGACAAATCCTGCTGGGGGTGAGGGTGACAGAGATGCAGAGACCTGACTCCGGGGACCAGGTTCAGTGACACAGATCCACTTTATTCAGGAAGTAAGCTAGCTTATATACACAGTTTCAGCCTATAGGGTGTTACAGAGTGTTCCTCAAAGCCAATGGCTGAAAAGATCAGGGAGTTGTGTGGTTGGTGCTAAGTCACTTCCTTATTGCGGGAGAGCTTCCTTCCTGGGTATGCTCAGGAGGGTTCTGGGAGCTGGAGTATTCTCACAGCATTACATCAGCCACAGCTGCTAGGAATGTGCTCTGCGCTCCACCCACATCTCCCACTTCTCTTTTAATTAAGGCCAGTTGGACTTGATGAATGACAGCTTACTGTTGTTTTAGCTTCTGAATGCTACGCATTATGCAATGGAACCCTAGTAGGACTAAAACAACTATAATACCTATTATACTATCTGCTAATAGATTAGCTGGACTAAACAATGAGGCAAGCTTCTGTAATGTTTGACTAGTTAGGAAATAGAATGGAGATCTTAAACAGGGGATTTCTCCTACGGGTTGGGATGTCATTTCCCTCCCATTGTGTTACAGAAACCTAGGTGCTGTTAAACATGATTCCATTTTGATTGTAAAAAAATGGACTTAGGTTCATGCATGCCCCCTTTCCACAAAGTTCCCAGCATCCAAACACAAAATGAATGACTTGCCATGGGCTGTGTACAGCATATGGTTGCAAGGCATATTACACAAATTACAACAACATGATAAATCATACAATTTCAATAATTACAGCGGTACACTTCACCAGTCTCTGAGCACTATGCCAAAGGCACAAAATGTCCTTGGCCTTCTTTCTAGCCATAGGAAAGTATTCCCGGGGCAGGGGAAGGGCCTTCAGCAAAGCCGCCCCCACCCTCATCAGGGTATTTCACATTGTCTAAAATCCTTAAGTCTATCCAACAAAGGAGCTGGTGCCCATTCTCATCATAGTCCAAGAAATCAGTCCACACATATGAGGCTTCAGCCTCCCCCCTCATCCCTGCCACCCTGGCAGCTCTTACACTGTCCCAAAGAGGAGCACATGGCAATGGCAGTCAGCATTTCCATCTCTGCTCTGGATAGCATGATGGCAGCCATCCCTATGTCCCAAAATGTCAGCAAACCCACCAGCGGCTTAGCAGGCACTCCCTGGCATTCCAGGGGCCACTCAGCAATGCAAGCCTGGCTTCTGTTCATCCTCACACTGCAGCTGCCGTTGTTTACCTTCTGGAGTCTGCAAATCGCAACTCCGGCCCAATTCTCCTCATCCTCCAAAGATGAACTGCAAACACCAGCTCACGCTGCCAAGCTCGAGCTCCAGGCTGCCGCCACATGCGTCTGGGAGTCAGCAGTTACTATAGCACACATAAGCAAGAACAGAGCACCAGGGCCTGGAGGCCTGTCAGGGGAAATTCTCTGGGCCTGTCTTGTCTGTGCCTCCACATCCCCCAGGTGATGGGCACACATGCCGGCTGTGAGGTCTTCTTCTGGAGCACTGAGGACCTCCTCTTCTGAGGTATAGTTGGTGTGGAGAAGGCCAGGGCTGTGGCTTTGGACAGGTGAAGATTGAACCACTTAGTGGGTGCCCAAGAAACCCTGTCAAGCAGGTTGGGTGGTTCCTGGGATCCAAATTGGCTGAAAAACACAAGCATAACCTCTTCTTTGCATTAGAAGAGGGTGTGATCCCCGCCACTGTGCCATGGCTGGGTCCTTCTAGTGTCATTTCAGAGAGAGGGGCGGGGGAAAGAGAGTGAGAGATACATAAAAATAGACAAGACAGACAGACGGAAAGAAAAAAGACACATGGGGGCATGTAGGCTGGCCCATGGGTCTGCAGCAGGAACATGTGTTGGAGCAAATGGCATCTGAGAGGCTGGGGTGGGGCATTGAGCCCTGGCAGGGAATGTGGAAGTAGCAATTTCTGCTTTTTCCGGCTGCAGAGCTGATGGCGCAGTTAGCAATTTGGTTGGTTTCATTTCTGCGCACTCAGTCACAATTTTGTCAAACTCGGAGGCTAATCTACTTCCTCCTCAGTGAAGGGGGGCAAATAGGGAGGTAGAGGCTCCTCAGAGAGAGAGGTAGCTTGTAATATTTTTGGCACTGGCGGAGGGTCCCCAGGAGGAGCACCGGCCAAGCAGGCGCTTATAGCCAATAAGGCAGGAGTGAGGCCGAGAGGGAACATTTGCACCCCATGCACCTTGGCCGAACAAATGCCTTGGAGAGCCTGGGCCCAAGTATCTGGGTCCCAGAGAGGAATGTCCCTAATCCAGGAATTGAAACCAGAGAGAATCTCCCAGTAAGTACAGAGATCCTTCTCACAAAGTTCAACTTGTCTACTCTGCAATAGGGCGTGCAGGGCTCAAGCCTGCGGGGCTCGAGAGTGGGGGAGAAGGTTTCCCATTGCAGAGGGTCACTCACCCATCCCTTGGATGCCACATAGGTCCCTGCCCGATGTTGGGTACCAGTTGTGGACAAGTCTGGCCAGGGGTGAGGATGACGGAGACACAGAGACCCGACTCCGGGGACCAGGTTCAGTGATGCAGATCCACTTTATTCAGGAAGTAAGCTAGTTTATATAGATGGGTTCAGCCTATAGGGTGTTACAGAGTGTTCCTCAAAGCCAATGGCTGAAAAGATCAGGGAGTTGTGTGGTTGGTGCTAAGTCACTTCCTTATTGCAGGAGAGCTTCCTTCCTGGGTATGCTCAGGAGGGTTCTGGGAGCTGGAGTATTCTCACAGCATTACATCAGCCACAGCAGCTAGGAATGCGCTCTGCACTCCACCCAAAAGACTTGTCATGTCTATGTGGATTCCCTATGTGCATGTATTAAATTTTAATTTTTTCCTGTTAATCTGTCCATGTTAATTTGGTTATTAGCCCAGCATATGAACTTAGAAGGTGAGAGGAAAACTATTAATATTCTTAGCTCCCACAGTAGTTCATAACATCTATTATTGTATTTACTCTACTGCTGTAAAATGATTTACTTATATGTCTGTTTCTCCTGTAAGTCAATGCATTCATTGAGATCAAGGGTCATGTCTTTTTATCTTCGTATTCCTTAATGAGGAGTTAAACTAAAGAGGTGGAATTGCATTATGTACAAGTACTTCTGTTATTTCCATAAATAAATTCATATAAAGTAGGTTCATCAATGGTTCATTTTATACAAATTCATTTATTCAATCAATAAAATATATTTCAAAAGCCTACTAAGTGCTAAGAATTGTGTAAGCTCCTAGGAATTCAAATAAAACAAGAAAATAGTTTCTAGTGTCAGTAAACCCATAGTACCTTAAAAGAAATAAGAAAATCACTGACTTAAATACTTTACAGTAAAATCTGCAATAGAAATATGTACAGAATACTATTCATGCAGATAAAGACTTATTTAAAGTGTAACAAATAAGATGATGGCTGGGAAAATGGTCCATATTTGCAATATCAGAGTTTATACTTATAAACATAAGTATTTTCAGTAAAGACAAGATGCTACATGATGGATTTTACATATATTATCTCTTTTTTTATCTCTACAACAACCCTATGAAATAAGCAATATTGTTTTTTTAAGAAGCAACTTTTTAATTTAATTTTTTATTTTTTAAACTATTTTTATTTATTAATTTTAGAGAAAAGAGAGAGGGAAAGAGGGAGAGGCAGGAATCATAAACTCCCATATGTGCCTTGACTGGGCAAGCTCAGGGCTTTGAACCAGTGACATCAGCATTCCAGGTCGACGCTTGATCCACTGCACCAACACAGGTCAGGCCAAGATAAGCAATATTAATATATTTATTTTGAAATGGAACATGAGTTTTAGAGAGGGAAAAATTTGGTCAACATCACATAACAAGAAACTGACAACCACATAATATACGTTAAATTTACCTAAAAGCAGTGTCCAAACTATTAATTAGAATGTTTTCTTACCTGAAATATCAAGGAAAAATTCTATACCAGTACTATTTAATATACACATTGGGGCAAAAGTAGGCTTACAGTTATTCATATGAAAAATAATACAATAATTAATAAATAATAACACAAGGAAAAACTCTGTTTTGCATATTCACAACTGTGAACCTATTTTTTCCCCACTCTGTACTGAGATTCCAACATATATAAAATTTTTATCATTTAAAAAGAACAGGACTTCTGTTCAAACCCAAAAAGTCACAGCATATATTCAAGGAAGTGTAAACATTTTATTTATTTCTTAATGAAGTTATTGTGGCTTGGAAGACGATGAGGTTACTATTCACTGATTTCATAAATATTATCTTTGATGCTACAGTTTCTATAAAATCCAGGCTAATGACTATGCCTTTTTTTTACCCCATCAAATATTTTTTTCTTTATGTGGGATTGGAGACCTTAACACCCAAGGGTTAGAATTGATAAAGGGTTTAAATACTGTTCAGGGGAGCAGGGGGAACATTTTATATAGTTTATATGTCATCAAATTATATATATTGTTAAAAATGTTGCTTTTTTCCAGCAACCTGAATAAATTCTAATATAACAAGACATGCATGAAATACAGACACAATTATTGTAGTGGTAACAATAATCTCAAGATATTTAATCAAATATTAAAACTTAGGTATTTTAGTACAAATACCTAGATAAAGACACAGAAAACTTAATGGTAATACATATGGAAAGAATAATGTAAATTTATAATTGAAAGAATAGCACACTTATATTTTACATTTTCAAAAAGAAAATAATACATTTTTCCTGACCAGTAGTGACTCAGTGGATAGAGTGTCAACCTGGGACACTAAGGTCTCAGGTTCATAATCCTGAGGTTGCCGGCTTGCGTGCAGGATCATTGACATGATCCCAGAGTTGTTGGCTTGAGCCCAAAGGTTGCTGGTTTGAAGTCCAAGTTTGATGGCTTGAACAAGGGGTTACTGGCTTAGCTTGAGCCCTCTGGTCAAGGCATATATGAGAAACAATGAACAATTAAAATGACAAAACTATGAGTTGACGCTTCTCATCTCTCTCCCTTCCTGTCTCTCTCTCACCAGAAAAGAAAATACAATTTTATGATAAGTATTGAAAGAACATCTAATTTTTGCATCTTTTAATACCCACAAAATCAATTACGCAATTGCCAAGTACCCTGTGGCAGTTAAAAAATGTGTTTACAGATGGATTGGCTATAAAACCAACAGATGGCAGAGGCAGTGGTTGACTCTCTGATCAAATGTTGCTTGCTGGATTGAAACCCAAGGTCGCTGGCTTGAGAAAGGGGTCACTGGCTCTGTTGGAACCCCTCCTCCCAGTCAAGGGACATATGAAAAGCAATCAATGAACAACTAAAGTGCTGCAACAAAACAGTTGATATTTCTTATCTCTCTCTCTTCCTGTCTGTCTGTGCCACTCTCACTTTCTCTTCTCTGACTCCCACTAAAAAAATGCATTTATTATAAAGCTTTATATTGATACTTTTTCTTACAACCAATCTCCCCATCCCAAAGCATCACAAGTGCAGGATTAAACCCTGATTATAAGATCTTTGGTCCAGAGTTATATGTATAGTACTGATTAAGAACAAAAAGAGTTTGACAAGGAAAGTACTAAATCTTTTTTTGGTATTCTTGAAAATAGAAACAGAGAGAAACTTCTCAGTTTCCAGATAATCCCTCTGCATTTACTGGAACCTTGTACAGCTTACTTTACATCGCTTATCCCTTTTCCACTACAAGAAACACTCCTACTACTTGCCTAGTTTGGAGGGGGGGTCGTGTGTATGTTAAGTTGTTATATGGGTGGTAATTGCTATTTGCCACTTGATATTTACTTGCCCCTTTTTTCTTAGAGACAAAATCCAGTGTTGTATAAGGAGTTAATGCACGCAAGTAGAACATACCGCTGGTCTACATGACACTCGGTGTAGCTGTGCAACTCATTTTGTGAGACTACTTGCAAGGTTACTTAAATGAAGCTGAGTCAGGCAGATGAGGACATCTTTCTTCTTTCCTCTTTTTTTTGGGGGGGGGGAGACAGAGGGACAGATAGGGACAGACATACAGGAAGGTAGTTATATGAGAAACGAGAAACATAAATTCTTCATTGCTGAACCTTAGTTGTTCATTGATTGCTTTCTCATATGTACCTCAATTGGGGAGGGGGCTCCAGCTGAGCCAGTGATCTCTTGCTCAAATCAATAACCTTGGACTCAAGCCAGCAACCATAGGTTTCAAGCTACCAATCTTTGAGTTTAAGCCAGCGACCATGAGGTTATGTCTATGATCCCATGCTCAAGCTCTGTGACCCTGCAATTAAACTGGTGAGCTCATACTCAAGTCAGATAAGCCCATGCTCAGGCACTTAGGGTTTTGAACCTGGGTTTTCTGTGTCCCAGGACAATGCTCTGTCCACTGCACTACCACCTGGTCAGGCTTTCCAGTTCTTTTTCCCCCCATTATTGTCAATAAGACTGAAGTTTGAGAAACCATCGTGGTCCATGATGTGAATTCGGGGATAAAAGTCATACTATGAGAATGGTGTAAGTGAACTATTAGAAGAGACTGGCTCCTTGAAGACGTTTTAAAGCTCAATTGTCTTCATCCAGACATATTTTATGTACACTACCTGTATACATACTTATTGAATATTTTATGTGAGAGAATAAACACTTTAATTTTTTCTAGATTTTCTGTTATTTTCATCTTAATTTTATCTAACTGCTATATCAATCTAGTCTAGATCCATTGTACATTATGCCAACTATTGATATAATCCTTGTATTTAAGAAAAAGAGGAGGGGCCTCGATGATAGTTAAGCTCCACTTACAATCTACTATGAATGGATAAAGTCAGGTAAAATTTTCTTCAATTTACCTGTATTTTGTTCTATATTTTCTCTGTTGACTACACCTATCATTCTTGTTATTTCCTGTGTCAGATTTGTGCTCCAAACCTTGCCTTCTAACCTATAATTATTCTTTCTCTATTTTTTTCTACTTTCATTCTTTCAATCATCATTGTTTTCTTTCCTTTGGAATAAAAAATGCACACATATCACATTTTCCCCCCAAATTTATTTTCAGCATCTCCACCTCCTTTCATGCTGTTTCTTCTAATGTCCTCTTAGTAACAAAGTTTGTGAAAAAGCACTCTATTCTTACTAATTCCTTACTATCAATTCACTCCTCAATTTCTTGCACTCTGCTTATAGTCTATCTTTTTCAAAAACTATTTTCTTAAGATAAAAATTGACTTTATAATTATTATCTTCATAATATTTTCTCATATCTTACCTTAATCTCTCTATAGAATTTTGTATGTTAACTGTTACTTCTACTGGAAGTAAACCTTTGGTTTAGGACCCGGAAATATCTTGGTTTATTTACTTCTCAGATTACTGCTTCTCAGACTTCTTCAGTGTCTCTTCCCTAACCTTTTTCAATAGCAACTTCTTTTGTTTTTAATCAACTTATTGTGTTTACATAGATTGTAATGTCACCTGTGTTGCCCAGTACATCCCCTCTGTCTCCCTCCGCATAACGCCCTCTCGCCTGCCCTCCAGGATTTGCTTTTATGCTCTCGCCCCATCCTATCACCTATCATCCCCTTTCCTTCTGGACACTTTGATCCCACCTCTGTCTCTATTCCTCTCCTAAGTTCATATCGTTCATTGGATTCCTCATATGAGTGAGGTCATATGATATTTTTCTTTCTCTGACTGGCTTATTTCACTTAACATAATAGTTTCCAGTTCCATTCATGTTGTTGCAAAAAATAATATTTCCTTCCGTTTCATGACCCCATAGTATTCCATTGTATATATGTACCACTGCTCTTTAATCCAATTGTCCACTGATGGACACTTGGGCTGTTTCCAGATCTTGGTTATTATAAATAATGCTGCCATAAACATGGGGGTGTATTTCTCCTTTTTAAACTGTGCTATGGTATTCTTGGGGTATATTCCTAAAAGTGGGATAGCTGGGTCAAAAGGCAATTCGATTTTTAATTTATTGAGGAATCTCCATACTGTTTTCCACAGTGGCTGCACCAGTCTGCATTCCCACCAGCAGTGCAGGAGGGTTCCCTTTTCTCCACACCCTCACCAGCACTTATTCTGTGTTGTTTTGCTGATGAGCGCCATTCTGACTGGTGTGAGGTGATATCTCATTGTGGTTTTAATTTGCATTTCCCTAATGATTAATGATGTAGAACATTTTTTCATATGCCTATTGGCCATCTGTATGTCCTCTTTGGAGAAGTGTCTATTCATTTCTTTTGCCCATTTTTTGATTGGGCTGTTTATCTTCCTGGTGTTGAGTTTTCCAAGTTCTTTATAAATTTTGGTATTTAACCCCTTATCAGACATATCATTGAATATGTTTTCCCATTGTGTAGTTTGTCTTTTTATTTTGTTCATATTGTCGTTAGCCGTGCTAAAGCTTTTTAGTTTGAGATAGTCCCATTTGTTTATCCTGTCCTTTATTTCCCTTGCACGTGGAGATAAATCAGCAAATATATTGCTGCGAGTGATGTCGGAGAGCTTACTGCCTATGTTTTCCTGTAGGATGCTTATGGTTTCATGATTTACATTTAAGTCTTTTATCCATTTTATGTTTATTTTTGGGAATAGTATGAGTTGGTGGTCTAGTTTCACTTTTTTACAGGTAGCTGACCAATTTTCCCAATACCATTTGTTAAAGAGACTGTCTTTACTCCATTGTATGCTATCACTCCTTTATCAACTATCAATTGTTCATATCTGGGTTCTCTTTTTATATCTGGGATTATATCTGGGATTATATCTGGGTTCTCTGTTCTGTTCCATTGATCTATATGCCTGTTCTTATGCCAGTACCAAGCTGTTTTGAGTACAATGGCCTTGTAGTATAACTTGATATCAGAAAATGTGATATCAGCCACTTTACTATTCTTTTTCAAGATTGCTGAGGCCATTCGTGGTTGGTTTTTTTTTTTGTTTTCTTTTGTTTTTTTGTTTTTTTTTTTGGTTTCATATGAATTTTTGGAATATTTGTTCTATATCTTTGAACTTTGCCCTTGGTATTTTAATAGGAATTGCATTGAATTTATAAATTGTTTTGGGTAATATGGACATTTTAATGATGTTTATTCTTCCTAGCCATGAACGCAGTATAGGCTTCCACTTCATTGTATCTTCCTTGATTTCCTTTATCAATTTTTTTTAATTTTTATTTTTTGTACTTTTCTGAAGTTAGAAGCAGGGAGGCAGTCAGACAGACTCCCACATGCGCCCGGCCGGGATCCACCCAGCATGCCCACCAGGGGCCAATGCTCTGCCCACCTGGGGCTTTGCTCTGCTGCAACCAGAGCCATTCCAGTGCCTGAGGCAGAGGCCGCAGAGCCATCCTTAGCGCCCGGGCCTACTCTGCTCCAATGGAGGCCTGGCTGTGGGAGGAGAAGCGAGAAACAGAGAGGAAGGAGAGGGGGAGTGGTGGAGAAGCAGATGGGTGCTTCTCTTGGGTGCCCTGGCCAGGAATCGAACCTGGGACTTCTGCACACCAGGCCGACGCTCTACCACTGAGCCAACCAGCCAGGGCTAATCCTTTATCAATTTTTTATAATTTTCTGAGTACAAGTCTTTAACCTCTTTGGCTAAATTTACTACTAGGTATTTTATTTTTTTGTTTCAATAGTAAAGGGGATTGTTTTCTTAATTTCTCTTTCAGACAGTTCATTGCTGGTGTATAAAAATGCCTCTGATTTCTGAATATTAATTTTATATTCTGCCACCTTGTTGTATTCATTTATCAGGCCCAGTAGTTTTTTTACTGTGACTTTAGGGTTTTATAGGTACAGTATCATATCATCAACAAGTAATGATAGTTTTATGTCTTCTTTTCCAATTTGGATGCCATTTATTTCTTTTTCTTGTCTTATTGTTGTGGCTAGGACTTCCAGAACTCTATTGAATAAGAGTGGTGAAAGGGGGCAGCCCTGCCTTGTTCCTGATCTTAAGGGGATTGCTTTTAAATTTTTCCCATTGAGTATGATGTTAGCTGTAGGCCTGCCATAGATGGCCTTTATCATTTTGAGGTATGTTTCCTATATTCCCACTTTGCTGAGAGTTTTGATCATAAATGGGTGCTGGATTTTGTCAAATGCTTTTTCTGCACCTATTCATATTATCAGGTGGTTTTAGTCCTTTCTTTTGTTTATATGATGAATCACATTGATTGATTTGCAAATATTGTACCAGCCTTGCCTCCCCAAAATAAATCCCACTTGATCATGCTGTATGATTTTTTTCATGTATTGCTTGATCTGGTTTGCTAATATTTTGTAGAGGATTTCAGCATCTATATTCATCAGGGATATTGGCCTAAAATTCTGTTTCTTTGTCTTATCTTTGCCTGGTTTTATTTTTTGTTATTAATTAATTAATTAATTTATATATTTTAATGGGGTGACATCAATAAATCCGGGTACATATGCTCAAAGAAAACATCTCCAGGTTAACTTGTCATTCAATTATGTTGCATACCCATCCCCCAAAGTCAGATTTTCCTCCGTCACCTTCTATCTGGTTTTCTTTGTGCCCCTCCCCTTCCCCCTTCCCCTCTCCCAGCCTCTACCCCACCCCACTAACCACCACACTCTTGTCTATGTCTCTTAGTTTTGTTTTTATGCGCCACCTATGTATGGAATCATGAAGTTCTTAGGTTTTTCTGATTTACTTTTTTACTCCATATAATGTTATCAAAATCAAACCATTTTGTTGTAAATGATCCAACGTCATCATTTCTTATGGCTGAGTAGTATTGCATAGTGTATATGTATATGCCGCATCTTCTTTATCCAGTCTTCTATTAAAGGGCTTTTTGGTTGTTTCCATGTCTTGGCCACTGTGAACAATGCTGCAATGAACATGGACTACCTGTGTCTTTACATACCAATGTCTCTGAGTTTTGCGGGTATATACCCAGTAGAGGGATTGCTGGGTCATAAGGTAGTTCTATTTTCAGTTTTTTGAGGAACCACCATACTTTCTTTTATAATGGTTGTACTGCTTTACATTCCCACCAACAGTGTATGAGGGTCTCTTTTTCTCCACAGCTTCTCCAACACTTGCTATTACCTGTCTTGTTGATAATAGTTCATCTAACAGGTGTGAGGTTGTATCTCATTGTAGTTTTGAGTTGCATTTCTCTAATAACTAATGAAGATGAGCATCTTTTCATATATCTTTTGGCCATTTGTATTTCTTCCTTGGAGAAGTGCCTGTTCATGTCCTTTTCCCGTTTTTTTATTGGATTGTTCTTTGCCTGGTTTTGGAATCAGAATTATGCTCACCTCATAAAAGGAGCTTGAAAGTCTTCCTTCCTCTTCAATTTTTTGCAATAGCTTGAGAAGGATAAGAGTTAGTTCTCCTTTGAATATTTGGTAGAATTCGCCTGTGAAGTCATCTGGCCCAGAGCTTTTGTTTGTGGGGAGTTTATAAATAACTGTTTAGATCTCATTTGTTGTAACCGGTCTATTTATGTTTTTTTATTCTTCAGATTGATTTTTGAAAGATAATATTTTTTAAGAAATTTGTCCATTTCACCTAGGTTGTCTAATTTTTTGGCATACATTTCTTCATTGTATTTTTTTACAATCCTTTATATTTCTTCTGTGTCCATTGTTACTTCTCGACCGTCATTTCAAATTTTATTTATTTGACTCTTTTTTCTTCTTGGTGAGGCTGCCTAAGGTTTCATCGATGTTGTTTACTTTTCCAAAGAACCAGCTCTTGGTTTCATTGATCCTCTGTATTGTTTTTGTAGTCTCTATTTTATTTATTTCTGCTCTGGATCTTTATTATTTCCTTCCTTCTACTTCCTCTAGGCTTTACTTGCTGTTCTCTTTCTAGTTCTTCTGGTTGCAGGATTAAGTTGTTTATTTGAGCTTTTTCTAGTTTTGTAAGGTATGCCTGTAGTGCTATAAACTTCCCTCTCAGGACTGCTTTTGCTGTGTCCCGCAGATTTTGAGTTGTTGTATGTTCATTTTCATTTGTTTCAAGGAAATTTTTTATTTCTTTCTTGATCTCATTGTTGACCCAGTCGTTGTTTAATAACATGCTGTTTAGTTTCCAAGTGTTTTAGTGTTTTTCAGTTTTCCTATTGTAGTTGATTTCTAGTTTCATGTCATTGTGGTCAGAGGAGATGCTTGATGTGGTTTCAATCTTCCTAAATTTGTTGAGACTTGTTTTATGCCCTAATATGTGTTCTTTCCTAGAAAATGTACCATGAGCACTTAAAAAGAATGTATATTCTGCTGTTTAAAGTGGAAGATTCTGAAGATATCTATTAAATCCAGTTGATCTAGTGTATCCTTTAATTTTGTTGTTTCTTTGTTAATTATCTTTCTTGAGAATCTATCCATTGATGTTAGTAAGGTATTGAAACCCCCTACTATTATAGTATTGTTGTTGATCTCTCCCTTTATGTCCATCAAAATCTGCTTTATATATTTAGGTGCTCCTGTATTAGGTGCATAGATATTTATAATGGTTATCACTTCCTGTTGGATTGTTCCCTTTACTATTATGTAATGATCTTGTTTTCCCTTACAGTCTTTGTTTTTTTTAATAAATTTTTATTGATGTTAATGGGATGACATTAATAATTCAGGGTACATATATTCAAAGAAAACATGTCTAGGTTATTTTGTCATTAAATTATGTTGCATACCCCTCACCCAGAGTCAGATTGTCCTCCGTCATCCTCTGTCTAGTTTTCTCTGTGCCCCTCCCCCTCCCCCTAACTCTCTCCCTCCCTCCCTCCTGCATCCTCCCTCCCCCCACCCCTGGTAACCACTACTCTCTTGTCCATGTCTCTTAGTCTCATTTTTATGTTCCACCAATGTATGGAATCATGTAGTTCTTGTTTTTTTTCTGATTTACTTATTTCACTTCGTATATTGTTATCAAGATCCCACCATTTTGCTGTAAATGATCTGATGTCATCATTTCTTATGGCTGAGTAGTATTCCATAGTGTATATGTTCCACATCTTCTTTATCCAGTCTTCTATTGAAGGGCTTTTTGGTTGTTTCCATGTCTTGGCCACTGTGAACAGTGCTGCAATGAACATGGGGCTACATGTGTCTTTACGTATCAATGATTCTGAGGTTTTGGGGTATATACCCAGTAGAGGGATTGCTGGGTCATAAGGTAGTTCTATTTGCAGTTTTTTGAGGAACCACCATACTTTCCTCCATAATGGTTGTACTAATTTACATTCCCACCAACAGTGTATGAGGGTTCCTTTTTCTCCACAGCCTCTCCAACATTTGCTATTGCCCGTCTTGTTGATAATAGCTAATCTAACAGGGGTGAGGTGGTATCTCATTGTAGTTTTGATTTGCATTTCTCTAATAACTAATGAAGCTGAGCATCTTTTCATATATCTGTTGGCCATTTGTATTTCTTCCTGGGAGAAGTGTCTGTTCATGTCCTCTTCCCATTTTTTTATTGGATTGTTTGTTTGTTTGTTGTTGAGTTTTATGAGTTCTTTGTAAATTTTGGATATTAGGCCCTTATCTGAGCTATTGTTTGAAAATATCAGTTCCTGTTTAGTTGGCTGTCTGTTTATTTTGATATCAGTTTCTCTTGCTGAGCAAAAACTTTTTATTCTGATGTAGTCCCATTCATTTATCTTTGCCTTCACTTCTCTTGCCATTGGAGTCAAGTTCATAAAATGTTCTTTAAAACCCAGGTCCATGAGTTTAGTACCTATGTCTTCTTCTATGTACTTTATTGTTTCAGATCTTATATTTAGGTCTTTGATCCATTTTGAATTAATTTTAGTACACGGGGAGAGGCTGTAGTCGAGTTTAATTCTTTTGCATGTGGCTTTCCAGTTTTCCCAACACCATTTGTTGAAGAGGCTTTCTTTACTCCATTTTGTGTTGTTGGCCCCCTTATCAAAGATTATTTGACCATATATATGTGGTTTTATTTCTGGGCTTTTTATTCTGTTCCATTGGTCTGAGTGTCTATTTTTCTGCCAATACCATACAGTTTTGATTATTGTGGCCCTATAATATAGTTTAAAGTCAGGTATTGTAATGCCCCCAGCTTCATTCTTTTTCCTTAGGATTGCTTTAGCTATTCGGGGTTTTTTATACTTCCATATAAATCTTATGATTTTTTGTTCCATTTCTTTAAAAAATGTCATAGGAATTTTGATGGGAATTGCATTAAATTTATATATTACTTTGGGTAATATGGCCATTTTAATTATATTTATTCTTCCTATCCAAGTACAAGGAATATTTTTCCATCTCATTGTGTCTTTTTCTATTTCTCTTAGCAATGCCTTGTAGTTTTCGTTATATAGGTCCTTTACATTCTTTGTTATGTTTATTCCTAGGTATTTTATTTTTTTTGTTGCAATCATGAAGGGGATTATTTTTTTAGTTCGTTTTCTAATATTTCATTGTTGGCATATAGAAAGGCTATGGACTTTTGTATGTTGATTTTGTATCCTGCGACCTTACTGTATTGGTTTATTGTTTCGAGTAATCTTTTTGTGGAGTCCTTTGGGTTTTCGATGTATAGGATCATATCATCAGCAAAAAGTGATAACTTTACTTCTTCTTATCCGATGTGGATGCCTTTTATTTCTTTGTCTTGTCTGATTGCTCTGGCCAGAACTTCTAGCACCACGTTAAATAAGAGTGGAGAGAGTGGACAACCCAGTCTTGTTCCTGATTTAAGGTGGAAAGTCCTCAGTTTTACGCCATTTAATATGATGTTGGCTGATGGTTTATCATATATGGCGTTTATCATGTTAAGATATTTTCCTTCTATACCCATTTTTTTGAGAGTCTTAAACATAAAATTGTGTTGTATTTTATCGAAAGCCTTTTCTGCGTCTATTGATAAGATCATGTGGTTTTTGTTCTTTGTTTTGTTGATATGGTGTATTACATTAACCGTTTTACGTATGTTGAACCATCCTTGAGATTCTGGGATGAATCCCACTTGATCATGATGTATTATTTTTTTAATATGTTGTTGTATTTGATTTGCCAGTATTTTGTTTAGTATTTTAGCATCTGTATTCATTAGAGATATTGGTCTGTAGTTTTCTTTCTTTGTGCCATCCTTGCCTGGTTTTGGTATGAGGGTTATGTTGGCCTCCTAAAATGTGTTTGGAAGTATTGCTTCTTCTTCAATTTTTTGGAAGACTTTGAGTAGAATAGGAACCAAGTCTTCTTTGAATGTTTGATACAATTCACTAGTATAACCGTCTGGGCCTGGACTTTTAATTTTGGGGAGGTTTTTAATAGTTTTTTCTATTTTCTCCCTGCTGATTGGTCTGTTTAGGTTTTCTGCTTCTTCATGACTCAGTTTAGGAAGGTTGTATTGTTCTAGGAATTTATCCATTTCTTCTAGATTGTTGTATTTGATGGCATATAGTTTTTCATAGTATTCTACAATAATTCTTTGTATATCTATGATGTCTGTGGTGATTTCTCCTCTTTCATTTTGGATTTTATTTATTTGAGTCCTGTGTCTTTTTTCCTTGGTGAGTCTTGCCAAGGGTTTGTCAATTTTGTTGATCTTTTCAAAGAACCAGCTCCTTGTTTTATTGACTTTTTCTATAGTTTTTCTGTTCTCTATTTCGTTTATTTCTGCTCCTTTCTTCGGCTGGTTTTGGGTTGTCTTTGTTCTTCTTTTTCTAGTTCCTTAAGGTGTGAATTTCAGTGGTTTACTTCGGCTCTCTCTTGTTTGTTCATATAGGCCTGAAGTGATATGAACTTTCCTCTTATTACTGCTTTTGCTGCATCCCAGAGATTCTGATATGTGGTATTTTCATTTTCATTTGTCTGTATATATCTTTTGATCTCTGCGCTTATTTCTTCTTTGACCCATTCATTTTTTAGAAGTATGTTGTTTAGTTTCCATAATTTTGTGGGTTTTTCTTTCTCTTTTTTACAGTTGAATTCTAGTTTCAAGGCTTTATGATCAGAGAATATGCTTGGTACAATTTTAATTTTTCTAAATTTGCTGATATTGTCTTTGTGGCCCAATATATGGTCAATTCTTGAGAATGTTCCATGTACACTAGAGAAAAATGTATACTCTGTCGCTTTGGGATGAAGTGTCCTGTAGATGTCTATCATATCCAGGTGTTGTAGTATTTCGTTTAAGGCCACTATATCTTTATTGATTCTCTGTTTGGATGACCGATCTAGAGCCATCAGCGGTGTATTGAGGTCTCCAAGTATGATTGTATTTTTGTCAGTTTTTGTTTTAAGGTCAATAAGTAGCTGTCTTATATATTTTTGTGCTCCTTGGTTTGGTGCATATATATTAAGGATTATTATGTCTTCTTGATTCAGTGTCCCCTTAATCATTATGAAATGACCATTTTTGTCTCTGAGTACTTTTTCTGTCTTGTAGTCAGTATTATCAGATATGAGTATTGCTACACCTGCTTTTTTTTGGGTGTTGTTTGCTTGGAGTATTATTTTCCAGCCTTTCACTTTGAATTTGTTTTTATCCTTGTTGCTTAGATGAGTTTCTTGTAGGCAGCATACAGTTGTATTTTCTTTTTTAATCCATTCTGCTACTCTGTGTCTTTTTATTGGTAAGTTTAATCCATTTACATTTAGTGTAATTATTGACACTTGTGGGTTCCCTATTGCCATTTTATAAATTGCTTTCTGTTAGTTTTGTATCTTGTTTGATTCTTCTCTTTTGTTTTACTATCGTTTGTTTTTGTTTGTTTGTATTCCATACTTCTTTCCTCTGTTGCTACCTTTTTTAAGTCAAGTGTTTTTGTGGTGGTTTTTTCAAGGGTGGTTACCATTAAGTAATGAAAAGTGTACCTACCATATTCATTGTAGTACCTTTTCTTATGAGTATTTCTGCGCTTCATCGTCCTTTGCTACTGTTAATCTTCATCCTTTCTCCCCTTTTTTTTCTTTTGTTGTCACAGTTTAAGTTTGGTTTGATTGTTTTCTTGGTGGAGCTGTTACTTGGGTTTATGTTTTCTTTTGTTCTTTGAATCTGGTTGGAAAACCCCCTTTAGTATTTCCTGGAGTGGGGGCTTTCTGATGATAAATTCTCTCATCTTTTCTGTATTTGTGAATATTTTTATATCTCCTTCGTACTTGAAGGATAGCTTTGATGGATATAGTATTCTTGGCTGAAAGTTTCTCTCTTTCAGGGCTTTGAATATTGGGGTCCACTCTCTTCTAGCTTGTAGAGTTTCTTCTGAGAAGTCTGATGATAATCTAATAGGTCTTCTTTATATGTTGTATTCTTCTTTTCCCTGGCTGCCTTGAGAATTTTTTCTTTGTCATTGGTTTGTGTCATCTTCATTATGATGTGCCTTGGAGTGGGTTTGTTGGGGTTAAGAAAACTCGGTGTTCTGTTTGCTTCTTGAATTTGAGGCTTTAGTTCTTTCCACAGGCTTGGGAAGTTCTCATCTATTATTTGTTTGAGTATATTCTCCATTCCATTTTCTTTCTCTTCTCCCTCTGATATACCTATTATTCTTATGTTATTCTTTCTGATGGAGTCAGACAATTCCTGTAGAGCTTTCTCGTTTTTTATTATTTTTGAGTCTCTTTCTTCTTCTCTCTGTTGTGCCTCAAGTTACTTGTCTTCTATTTCACTAATCCTATCTTCTATCTTGGCTGTTCTATTAGCTAAACTTGTTATCTCGTTTTTCAGTTCGTGAATTGAGTTTTTCATTTCTGTTTGATTTGTTTTTATAGTTTCAATTTCCTTGGTAATATATTCTTTGTGATCGTTGAGTTGTTTTCTGATTTCCCTAAATTGCCTTTTTGTGTTTTCTTGTATATCTCTGAGTATTTTTAAGATTTCTATTTTAAATTCTCTGTCATTTGGCTCCAAGGCTTCCAGTATGCTAAATCTTTTCTCCATAGATTTTTCCACATCTATTTGTGTTACCTCTCTATCTTTTGTATCCATAATATTCGATTTCCTTTTTCTTATTGGCATCTGAAGGTGGTCTTGTTGATATTCTTAATTAAAATTAATAAAGAATAAAAAGGGGAAAGAAAAGAAGAAAAAAAAAGAAAAAGAAAAAAAAACAAAAAAAACACTCCACACACAAAAAATGTAATGATTTATTATTTCTCCCTTTTTTCTTTCTTCTCCTTCCCTCCTCTCACCTCTTTAGGTAAATATCGTGATGACCTGTGAATTATATTATGCTAAATGGAACAAAAACTGCCTATAACGGAGGGCCTGATTTGGGGTGAAGAGTTCAAGGGGCAAAAAAGGGAGTAAGGACCAACTAAATGCAAAAAAAAAAAAAAAAAAAAAAAAGGAGGATATCTTAGACAAGCATAAAATGATTTGCTTGTAAGTGATGGTCGACTAAGAGATATAATGAGAGGGATAAGAGGGAAACAGAAAAAAGGAGAGAAAAAATAATATTTAAAGAAGAAAAAAATAAAAATAATAAGTAAAAATCTGTTGTATTAAGTGGACTGAAGACTAAATACAATGGAGACTTTGGGTTGGGAGGAATGCTAGTGAGTTAAAAAGCAATGTAAAAAGTACCCAAAATGCCACAAAAACAAACAAATAAAGGAAAACCAAGAACAAAAGCAGAAAAGAAAAGAAAAAAAAAATAAAGAACAAACAACGAAAACAAAAAAAACTTGAGTCCCAAATTAAATAATTTGTTCGTAATTGAGGATTTAATGAGAGGAAAAGTAAAAGGAGAAAAGAAGGAACGAATAGAAAGGAAAAAATAAGAAAAAGAGAGAAACAAAGGAAGAAAAAAAGGAAAGGGAAAAAAAACAAAAAGAAAACAAAAGGGGAGAGAGTGAGAGTTAAGGGTTTTGGAGTGTAACCCTAAGGGTGAGTAAGGATGAAGAAAAGAAATAAAATGTAACACTCATGGGTAGTGTAGTTCAAGAAAAGGGTAGCATAAGATGGGCAGAGATTAGAAGGACCGAGGTGGAGGAAATACAAATAAAGGCAATAAGAATGAAGAGAGAAACAACAACAACAAAAAATTAGTGGAACAAATTATAAAGTCTGTGGATTTTTCTTGATTTTGAGAGGTTAACTTCTTCCATTTTCTTTTCTCTCCCTCTTCCTGGTCGGTGACTGTGTACCCCAGGTTCTGCCCCTGTGTCACGCTTAGGTAGGGATTTGCAGTTGATGGGATTCTATGGCAATGTCATATAATTGGCTTTAGTCTCACTGGTAGTCAAGGCTTGTTGGCGTTTGTAGAGTCCAACAATGAGAGAGAGTTTGCTTTCCTGGAGTCTCTCCCCTAGTCTCCCCTTCCTGAATTAGCAGCCTGGTGATCCAGCTATGAGGCTGCCACTGCTTCTGTCTGGGGAGTAAGAGGCTCAAAGAGCTGGGAAATCCCCACTCTATCCTCACTCAGCGCAAGGCTCTGGGTAAGGCTCTGGCAGTCAGAGCCTCCAGTGTAATCAGGTGGGGCTGGGAGTCAGTTGTTGTCAAGGAGACTGTTCAGCGCCTACCATTCAGATGGACCACTCAACCCAGGCTTTCCACACTTTGTAACCTGTTTTGGCTGGAAAGAAGATGCACTATTCGATGCTTGCTATATAGATCTTAATATCTGCCAAGTCCCTCTTGTTAGGTATATCCCTGAATATGGAGGCTCTGTCAATCAGAAGTTTCCCCCGCCCCTTTAGCGAAAGGCACTGAAAAATATTATGCCTCTTGTCTAGGATCGCTGAACTGGGAGAGATCTTATCAATTAGAGCCCCATGGGTGCGTAGATTTTGTGGGTTAAGCTAATTTCAGTGATTGGATCCACAGCTGTGCTCCAGAGAGTATTTCAGGCTGCCTGTGCGCCCCTCCCCCAACGCTTGATTGTTAGCTCGAATGGCTGGGTGAGGTGCCCCGTCCACGGAGAGAATCTCCTGACTAGTAAAGACAGGTTTGGCGCCCCTCCCGGACTGCGTCACGGGGCGCGCGCGCGCACGGCTTCTCAGAGCACGCCAGTGGTGGCCGGCACTCCCCGGGACGCGGCTCGGGGCGCGGGCGCGCGGCTTCTCAGAGCAAGCCGGTGGTTGCCGGCACTCCCCGGGACGCGGCTCGGGGCGCGGGCGCGCAGCTTCTCAGAGCACGCCGGTGGTTGCCGGCACTCCCTGGGACGTGGATCGGGGCGCGCGCGCGCGGCTTCTCAGAGCACAGAGCACGCCGGTGGTTGCCGGCACTCCCCGGGACGCGGCTTGGGGCGCGCGCGTGTGCGCGCGGCCTCTCAGAGCACGCCGGTGGTTGCCGGCACTCCCTGGGACGTGGATCGGGGCGCGCGCGTGCACGCGGCTTCTCAGAGCACAGAGCACGCCGGTGGTTGCCGGCACTCCCCGGGACGCGGCTCGGGGCGCGCGCATGTGCGCGCGGCCTCTCAGAGCACGCCGGTGGTTGCCGGCACTCCCTGGGATGTGGATCGGGGCGCGCGCACGCGGCTTCTCAGAGCACAGAGCACGCCGGTGGTTGCCGGCACTCCCCGGGACGCGGCTCGGGGCGCGCGCGTGTGCGCGCAGCTTCTCAGAGCACGCCGGTGGTTGCCGGCACTCCCTGGGACGTGGATCGGGGCGCGCGCGCGTGCGCGCGGCTTCTCAGAGCACAGAGCACGCCGGTGGTTGCCGGCACTCCCCGGGATGCGGCTCGGGGCGCGCGCATGCGCGCGCGGCTTCTCAGAGCACGCCGGTGGTTGCTGGCACTCCCCGGGACGCGGCGCGGGCAGCTGCACGTGTGGGTTGACTCACCCCAGGCGTATTCCCTCCTCGGCAACAGTCCTTTTGCTTTCAGTGTGTGTGTGGAACTCCAGAATGCTCCAAGGATAAATTTTTCTGTTTCTAGTTGATAAATTTGTTGAGATTTTGGGGAGATCTGTTGGACGCGCTGCTCACGGCGCCATTTCCGTGACGTCTAGTCTTTGTTTCAAAGTCTATTTTGTCAGATATAAGTATTGCTACCCCAGTTTTTTTTTATTCCATTTGCATGAACTATTTTTTTGCATCCTTTTACTTTCATTTCATGTGTATCTTTTGTTTTGAGGTGCGTCTCCTGTAGATAGCATATGTATGGGTCCTTTTTTCTTATTCATTCAGCAACCCTATGTCTTTTGATTGGAGCATTTAATCCATTTACATTTAAGGTTATTATTGATATGTATTATTGATATGCATTTTATTCTTTAAAGTTATATTCCTCTTTTACTATATTATTTTCCCCCTTTGTCCTGTCCACAACAGGCCCCTTAACATTTCTTGCAACATTGCTTCAGTTGTAATTAATTCCTTGTGTTTTGTTTTTGTTTTGTTTTTTGTTTTTTTGTTTTTTTTTGTCTAGGAGGCTTTTTATTTCTTCTTCAATTTTAAACGATAGCCTTGCTGGATAAAGAAGTCTTGGTTGTAGGCTCTTGTTCTGCATTACTTTGAATATTTCTTGCCATTTCCTCCTGGCCTCAAGTGTTTCTGTTGAGAAGTTGGATGTCATACTTATGAGGGCTCCTTTGTAGATGAGAGCTTTTTTTTATCTAGCAGTTTTTAATTCCTTTTATCTCTTAGCTTTGGTATTTTAATTATGTTGTGTCTTGGTGTAGATTTTTTTTTGGTTTCTCTTTAAGGAAATTCTCTTTGCTTCTTCAACTTGTGTGACTTTTTCCTGCATCAATTTAGGGAAGATTTCAGCTACGATTTGATTGAACAAGTCTCTATCCTTTGTTTTTTCTCTTCTTCTTCAGGAGCCCTTATGATGTGGATGTTGTTTCTCTTTAGGTTGTCACAGAGCTCTCTTAGTGTTTCCTCAGATTTTTTCAGTCATTTTCTTTTTGCTGCTCTACATTTGTGCTTCCACTTATCTTGTCCTCTAATTCGCTGATTCAATCCTCTGCTTCATCCATCCTGCTTTTAATTCCTTCCAATGTAGTCTTCATTTCTGATATTGTGTTTTTCATTTCTGTCTGGTTCTTCTTTATGATTTCTGTGTCCTTTTTAATGCTTTCAATTTCTTTATTGAAGTGTTCTTTAAGTCCATCCATTGCAGCTTTGAGATCTTTAAGCATCCTAAAAATCATTATTTTATACTCTGCATGCGGTAATTTGATTACTTCTGATTCGTCAAAGACTTTATCAGAGGATTTATCTTGTTGAAACATATGACTTATGCTTCTTTGCCTACCCATTATTCTCTATGACTTGTAGGCTTCTTCCAGCTGTGATCTTCTTACCTAGTAGAGCCTCTTTGAGGTCTTGATTTGTTTGTTTTCTTCTCGTTTTTTTTTAACTCAGTGGTAATCTTGTTTACTGATCTCAGCAGGGTGCTTATTTGAAACTGTATCCAGGAATGTGGTGGGTGTAACCTGAGATTCTGAAGGTCTGGTCTGCCAGCTTCTCTCTGGGGGTGGGGTGCTTTCTTTGTTTCATTAGGAGGATGTGTATCTCAGAAATCCCTGTAGACCTGAGTTACTGCTCCTCCTTTCCACTTCCTGTTTTCAGCTGTATCTTGTTGCTCTGATTGGAGCTGGGGAGCTTTTTGGAGGTGGGTCACCTGGAACCACTTTATGCTTGTGCTGTGTTGAGGGATCAACCCCTCCCCCAGCTGTGGCCACCTCTACACTGGATGAGT
Organism: Saccopteryx leptura; assembly: GCF_036850995.1. Taxonomy (NCBI): domain Eukaryota; kingdom Metazoa; phylum Chordata; class Mammalia; order Chiroptera; family Emballonuridae; genus Saccopteryx; species Saccopteryx leptura. Next base: position 94,860,046 of record NC_089516.1, on the reverse strand, counting down.
CAACTTGTCAGTTCATCCCATGCATTTCTCTGCCCATCACCGTCTGACTCTTTCTCCTTACTTTCCTTTTGGAAAATAAGCCAGCCCTCTCACTATACCTCATTCCCAGCTCCCCAGGCAAGTTGCTGTGAGCAATATTTTCTGCTCTTCTCTTTGTAATAAGAGCCATTCTCGGCTTTCAGTCTCACCCCACCTTCACTCTTGGAAGCAGGGCAGCCCTCCCCCACTTATGGCTCAGAGCTCCCTACCAGGCTTGGTGTGACTTCTTTGCTTCTTAGTTTTTAAGACCTGTTTTTTTCATCCAAAGTTGGTTTTCAATGTTGATTTTTCCTAAATTAATTTGTAATCCAATTCCGTGGTGTGAGCTGAGAGTCTGTGCTTCTGCCTACTCTGCTGCCATTTTGGTTTCCTCAATGTCTATCTCTTATGCCCCTTACATTCTTGCAGCTTACCTTTAACTGTAGGTATTGCTTTGGCACCTGGCCTAATGCAGATGTAATCTGACAGCTCTTGGTTTCAGCTGAACAAGGTATCTCTTGTTTTCTGTCCACACACTTGATTGATGCATGTGATAAGCAGATCTGTGGAATTCTAACCATCAACACACATATAAACACAGGCAATTTGAAGTGCAAGGGAGTTAACACCTACCTGTAGAGAACATCTTGTGACTACCAGAAGTTGGTAATTATGTTCTCATGTTCTGTCCTTTCAAGAACAATTATGCATGATATCTCAGAAGATTCTGCTAGTCATGCACTTCAGTTTCTCACAGGAGGTATCTTGTTGAAATTATCCTGAAATTGGCTCCCTCTCATTTTCTTTTATTCTCTAACTGGTCTCTTTTTATTCCTGCCATTTACTTCTCAATAAACGCATGTGAGACTTTTTCTTGGTCAATGCTTCGTGGGGGTAACTCAAACCAGGCCATATTTTAATCTCCACTTTAAAAAAAATAATTTATATTTTTCTGTTTTACATAGATATAATTGAAAATACTAATGTGTGAGTTTAAGGTGTGCAGTGTGATGATCTGTTACAAAATGTTTACCATAGTAAGATTAATTAACACCATCATCAACACATAATTACCATTTTTTTTGATGAGAGCATTTAAGATCTACTATCTTAGAAACTCTCAAGTATAAAATACTATACAGGGTGGCCAAAGGAGGATTACAATTGCTAGTATGTGAAAGTTTATTTTTATATTATTACTTATTATTTATTGTTTTATTTTCCATGTGAACAACTGTAAAACTACTTTTTCCTCATCCTGTATTGTTAATAACAAAACTATATAGTAGATCCTCAAACTTATACACCTTGTAACTGAAAGTTTGTACATTTTGACATCTTCTCATTCCCTCATCCCTTGCACCCCCAGTACCTAGTAACCACCATCTTCCTTTCTCTTTCTATAAGTTCATGGTTTTGAGATTCTATTTATATTATGCTTTAAATGATTTGCTTTTCTCTGTCTCAGTTATTTCACTTAACGTTTTGCCCTGAAGATTTATCCATGTTGTCACAAATAAAAGGATTCCTTTCTTTCTGATGGCTGAATAATATTCCATATATATATATATATATATATATATATATATATATATATATATATATATATATATATATATATATATTATATCACCTTATAAATTATATCACCTTTACCCATTCATCTGTAGAAAGATACTGAGGTGGCTTCCCTATCTTGGCTATTGTGAACAATACTGCAATAACACAAGTGTTCAAATATCTCTGAGATCCTGATTTTATTCTATTGGGATACATATCTGTGGTCATCAGCTTGAACCCATGATCACCTGTTCAATCCCTAGTCAAGGCATGTATGAGAAGCAATCAGTGAATACACAACCACATGGAACAATAAATTGATGCTTCTCTTTATCTTTCTCTCATTCCCTTCTACTTCTCTCTCTTTCTGTTTCTCTGTCTTTTTCTGACTTTATATTAAAAACAATTGATTAAGTTAAACTAAGAAAAAATATAAAATTATATTAGCTTCCTAAAATGTGAGAATATTCTTTTATTTTTATATTATTTTAAGATGTGTACTATTAGAACTATTCCTTGAAAATTTGGTAAAAAATTTTTCTGGCACACTGTAGTTAGTATTTTTCTTGGTTGAAAGAATTTAAATTATTAAATTTATTTAATGACACAGAAATTTTCATGCTTTCTATTTATTCTGGAGTCAGTGTGGATAAATAATGTTTTTCTAAGGATTTGTATACTAAAGTTTTCAAATCCATTGTGAAAAAAATATTATAACTTTGTAAAACAGTTTAAAATCAGGAAGTGTGATATCTCACATTGACCTTTTTAGTTATAAAAGGTCATAAAATAGTTATAAAATAGTTATAATCACTGACTATTTGGATTCTTTTGTTGTTTATATAAATTGAAAAACTATTTTTTCCTGTTTCTTTGAAAATTTACACTAGAATTTTTATAATATATAATTGCATTAAATGTATAGGTAGTTTTTGGCAGTATTGACATTTCACAATACTAACTTTTTTGGTGATTAACACTGGAAATTTTTCTATTAATTTTTGTCTTCTTTAGTTTATCAAAGTGCTATAGTTTTCTGGGTAAAATGACACATTGCCTTGGTTAAATTTATTTCCATGGAGTTTATTATTTTTGTACTACTATATAAATGGGATTATTTATTTTTCAGATAGTTTGTTGTTAGTATACTGAAACACAACAGATTTCTGTCTGTTGATTTTGTGTCCCACAAATTTACTGTCTGTAGACACTGATTAGTTCTTACAGGTTTTTTTTTGTTGTTTTTATTTTTTTATTTTTCTGAAGCTGGAAACAGAGAGAGACAGTCAGACAGACTCCCGCATGCGCCCGACTGGGATCCACCCGGCACGTACACCAGGGGCGACGCTCTGCCCACCAGGGGGGTGATGCTCTGCCCCTCTGGGGGGTCGCTCTGCCTCAACCAGAGCCACTCTAGTGCCTGGGGCAGAGGCCAAGGAGCCATCCCCAGTTCCCGGGCCATCTTTGCTCCAATGGAGCCTTGGCTGTGGGAGGGGAAGAGAGAGACAGAGAGGAAGGAGGGGGGGTGGAGAAGCAAATGGGCGCTTCTCCTATGTACCCTGGCCGGGAATCAAACCCGGGTCTCCCGCACGCCAGGCTGACGCTCTACCGCTGAGCCAACCGGCCAGGGCCAGTTCTTACAGGTTTTTAATGGAGTCTTTAGTATTCTCTCTATGTAAGATTATATTATCTACTTACAAGGACAATTTTATTTTTTCTTTCTTACTTTGAGGTATTTAATCTATTTTACTTGTTTCATTACTCTGGCTAGGAATTCAAGTATGGTGTTAATTTGAATCGAAGAGAGTAGGCACCCTTTTCTTGTTCCTAAATTAAAAAAAAATTAAGAAAAAGTGTATTTAGAAAGTTATAGAGGTGTTAGAAGTGAGTGAGCTGGGCTGCATAGTCTCAGGCAATACATTACAGAAGCAAGAGAAGAATCTTTTTTAGAGCTTAGGTGATGGAATGGTAAAGGTAACAAGATTGAGAACAGAAGACTGAAAATATAAAGGCAAAGGCATGCTGGCTCTTTTGTCTTAAAAGTTTTAAAGGCTGAGAGTTTAGGGTCTTGTTCCTGACTTTAAGGAAAATTTTTTAATTTTTCAGCATCAAATATGATGTTAATTGTGAGCTTGTCATATATGGCAATTATTATGTTAAACTCTATTTCTTCTGTACACAATTTTTTGAAAGAATTTTTTTATTATGAAATGCTGTTGAATTTTGTCAAATGTTTTTTTCCATATCTATTGAGATAATCATGATTTATATATCTTATTTTTAATGTTGTTTATTACATTTTTTGATTTGCATATGTTGAACTACCTTTGCATTACAAAGATATTTTCATTTGCTCATGATGTATAATCTTTTTAATGTGCTACTGATTTAAGTTTATTAATATTTTACTGTGAATTTTTGCATTTATACTCATCAAATTTATTGAGATGTATCCTTTTTCTGTAATGTCTTTCTTTATCTGGCTTTGTTATCAGAGTATATTTTCTGAGAGAAGAGAGAGAGAGGAACAGAGATAGACAGACAAGAAGGGAGAGAGATGAGAAGCATCAACTTGTTGTTGTGGCACCTTAGTTATTCATTGATTGCTTTCTCATATGTTCCTTGACCAGGGTGCTCCAACCAAATCAGTGACCCTTTGCTCAAGTTAATAACCTTGGTTTCAAGCGAGTGATCTTGGGTTTCAAACCAGTGACCTTTTGGCTTAAACCAGCAACCACGGTCTACCATCCCATGCTCAAAGCACTGAGCCCACACTCAAGCCGGTGACCTCGGGATTTCTAACCTGGGTCTTTAGCATCCCAGTCCAATGCTCTATCCACTGTGCCACTGTCTGGTCAGGCTGGTATCAAAGTATTGTTGGCCTTGTTAAATGAATTTGGGAGTGTTCTCTTTTATTCAGTTTTTTTAAAAAAAAAAGAGTTTAAGAAAGATTGGGGTTAATTCTTCTTTAATGTTGCATAGAATTCAAAAGTAAAACCATCCTGCTCTGGGGTTTTCTGTGTTGGGAGGTTTTTAATTACTGATTCAATCTCTTTACTTGTACCTCATCTGTTTAGATTTTCTGTTACTTCATGATTTACTCTTCGCAAGCTGTATGTTTCTAAGAATTACACAATTCTTCTAAGTTGTCTAATTATTTATAGTTGTTCTAAGGCATATAATTATTTCTAGTTCTCTAATGGTGCCTTGTATTTTCATGGTATTAGTTGTAATGCTTTCTCTTTCTTATCTTTATTTATTTATAAATTTTCTCTTTTTTTTAGTTCATTTAGCTAAAAGTGTTGTCCCTCTTGTTTCTCTTTTCAAATATTAACTTGTAGTTTGTTGATCTGTTCTACTATGTTTTTTTTTATGATTTCTCTTATGTTTATTTCTCACTGCTCTTTCTATTTCTTTCCTTCTGCTAACTGTGGGCTTAACTTTTTTGTTTGTTTTGTTTTTTAGTTTCTTAAGATATAAAATTAAGTTTTTGATTTTTTGTTATTTAGATGTTTATTGCTTTAAATTTCTCTCTTAAACTGATTTTGCTCCACCCCATAATTTTGATATGTTGTGGGTTTTTTTGTTTATCTCAATATATTTTAACAGTTTTCTATTGATTTCTTCTTTGATCCATTGGTTGTTCTAAGGTGTTAATTTCCACATATTTATGAATTTGCAAGTTTTCCTTCTGTTATTGATTTCCAGTTTCATACCATTGTAGTCCAAAACATAGTTAATAGGCTTTTAATCTTTTTAAATTTACTAAAACTTGTTTCGTGACTTATCATATAATCTATCCTACAGAATGTTTCTTGTGTAACTGAGAACAGTATTTATTCTGGTTGTATTGTATGAATGTTCTGTATGTGTTTGCTAGGTCCATTTAGTCTAAAGCTCAGTCAAGTTTAACTTTTTCTTATTAATTTTCTGGTGAAATAATCTATCCCTTGTTGAAAAAATAATACCAAAATTCCTTACTATATTAAATTATTGTTTATTTCTTCCTTTACATATTCAATATGTTTGTATTTGTTTAACATATTAATTACTCTGGTATTGGTTGCATATATATTTATGATTGTTTTATATCCTCTTGATGAATTAACCCTTTACCATTATATAATGATTTTTATTTACTTGTGCCAGACTTTGGCTTAAGGTTAATTTTATCTGATGCAAGTATAGCTACTTTGTTCTCTATTCAGTTCAACTTGCATGGGATATATATGTATCTGTTCACTTTGAGCTTTTCTGCATCTTTACAAAATATGTAAACAATATTATTAAAAATATTTTTTAAATTTATTGAATTTTTATTTCTTAATTTTTTCTCATATGCATCAATCCACTAGAAATTATAAATTAGCAAAATGACTTTAACTTGGCTTTGCCCTTATCAGGCACTTGAAATTAATCCATCTGTTAGATACAATACTACAAAAGAAATTAGATGTGCATTGTGCATGTGAAAATTTTTATTCAGAAATTTATGTATCATTAAACACTATAATATAAACAAACATTATAATATATTTAGCTACTATTGATGTATTAAAAACATTAGATCTAAAATTTGGAATTTGATATTTTTAATCTAAAACTATATTTTAAATATTGAGCTTAATAGAAAGCTTTATTATTAAAATAAATTAAAAATACATATACAAAGAATGATCATGGACAAATTCAATGTTTTCTTGCTAACAAAACATGAAAAAAAGTTGTAATTTTTTTTAATTCTTTTATTTTTTACTATTTAATTATTTATTTACATTTTATTTATTCATTTTTTTTAGAGAGAGGAGACACAGAGAGAGAAAGAGACAGAGAGAGGAAAGAGATAGAGAGAATAGAGGAACAGGAAGCATCAACTTCCATATGTGCCTTGACCAGGCAAGCCTGGGCTTTTGAACTGGCGACTTCAGTGTTCCAGGTTGACACTTTTACCCACTGTGCCACTGCAGGTTAGGCAAAAGTTGTAATTTGATATGGCAATTTTACCTATATACCTCTCAGATTGAACCTTGTTTTACCTTCAATTTCCTCTTGAAACTGATGACTATTAAATAATTTACAAAATTATGTGAATTATTTTTGGGATGAGATGGAGAAAAAACAGTGAATAATAAAATAATATTTGGATCGCAAAAATCACAGTAAGTGGAGTTGTATGCTTTGCAAGGTTTTATTCTACATAAAGTGAGCCATTTTTAAAGGAAATTGATCATCCTAAATTTATTGGTTGGACCACTCAGTAACTTTGACACCTTTTGATCAAAAGTAATTAAAACTAAAACCAATGATGCATACATTGTGTAACAACATTCTCAAGACCAATAAGGGAGCTATTTGAAGGCACAGCTCATTAACTTTATTGCCAATCCCTTAGAGTACTGAAAGGAAAAATGTATGATGTGTCCATTACCATCTCCCTTTGCTAAAAAGCTCATGAGCTGTCCACCTATTTGCTGGAAGAATATAATAACACAGAAGGTGTTCCACTTTGAATACAAAGGAAGCATATTATGTTTGAAAGATAACTTCCTTCATTTATGTAATGTATATATAAATAAATATAATTTAACCAAAAATAGGTTAGATCTAAAAGAAATAAGAGAAATTAACAATACAATCAGAAAAATATATACTATAGTTATAGTGTATTTGGGTTATTGGTAACCTCACTAACTGTATACTTTATAAGAACTTTATAGGCTAAATAGATTAAAATTTTAGTGTCTAATGAAAATAACTTTAGAGCTTCTTCTTTTAAAAGTAAGATGATTTATACTTCATATTTGTAGTCCACTAAAACTGTTGGGTGTTATCAAATAAGAAAAAATATACAACATTGCAGTAGCAATGGGTGTTTAAATGCCATAACAAAATTTTAATGCATTTATAAGGTAAAGATATTTTATGTAAACCTTGTGTGTAAGAGATATTTTAAAATGTAAACATTCAAATTTGAAAAACAAAAATCTAAGACCTCAGCTGTCAAAAGTTAAAAATAAACCTGATAAAACTCATTAAAATATAGTAACATTTACTGTAACTACAACATAAGTAGGTTAAGGGACTTTTCTTTCACTGCAAGTTAAATTGGAAATAAATAGATAGTGATTTGTAGTTGCGCATTATTTGGTTTCATACATTTATCTGAGAGAATTTTTTCTGCAAGATAGCATGTGACAGTTACTAGGGACATGAAAAGGCAATTCTCCTTCCTTAAAATTCTAGTAAGAGTAGTAACCATAATCATATTAGAATTATTTTTATGTGATGTACAAAGGCTAAACAAAGACTGTTATATTCTGAATACATATATTTATATATGTATCTACAATACCACATAAAAAATGAAAACATAGGACAATAAATGTTAAATATTTTCAGCCATAATAATTGCTGAGTATACGTAAAAAAAAATTTAAATGGAGGAAAAAGCAAATCAGAATGAGTAGCCAACAGGGTAATGATTAAGAAAATGTTTTACTGCATGATATATAGCCAAAAGTTATTTTGTCAATTTAGTAATTCCCAGATTGAATCATGCTTGGATCATTAACAGTATGTGAAATTTCATAAATGTTTTCTCTAGGGCCTCAGTATGATTAAAGCTACTGCTGGGTGAGGGAGGAGAAGTAGGTGGAGATGGGGCGGGGATGGGGTGATAAATGGTGAAGGAAGGAGATTTGACTTGGGGTGGTAAACACACAATACTGTGTACAGATGTTGTATTGTAGAATTGTGCACCTAAAACCTGTATAATCTTTCTAACTAGTGTCATCAAAAAAATTCAGTGAGAAGGAAAAAAATAACGGGTTTAAAATAATATCCAAAAAAGCATATTTTGAGGTGGAAAACTCTGCTTCCTCTTACCCAGAAAGCATCAAGATCTTTCGGTACAGGTACTTACAAACTATAAAAAGCCATTTACATAAAAGTACTATCTTCTGGACTCCTTTAAAACAATGCTACTTCCAGATTCTTGCATAACGCCTCCCTAAGTAACTCATATTGTTCTGTACATAAGGTAAAGCCATCCTGGAGGAATCAAGTAACAGTGGTACCTCATTATTAAATAAAACTCTTTGCAGCTATATTAGTATTGAAATGCCTGGTAATGCTTTTGGCTTCTGGGTTAGAATATAGATAACTCCATCCAACACAATACAAAATAGGATAACATTAAGTTCTGGATTTTTTTAAAAACACATTAGAGATCTGGGGTTACAGAGAAGACATCTGATCTTATGTTTATTTACTATATCTTACTTATTTTTTAAGTCAAGAAATTTGAGCCTGCCTGACCTGTGGTGGCGCAGTGGATAAAACGTCGACCTGGAAATGCTGAGGTCGCCGGTTCGAAACCCTAGGCTTGCCTGGTCAAGGCACATATGGGAGTTGATCCTTCCAGCTCCTCCTCCCTTCTCTCTCTCTCTCTCTGTCTCTCTCTCTCCCTCTCTCTGTCCTCTCTAAAAATGAATAAATAAAAATTAAAAAAAAAAAAAAGAAATTTGAGCCTGACCAGGCGGTGGCGCAGTGGATATAGCATCGGACTGGGATGCAGAAGACCCAGGTTCGAGACACCGAGGTCACTGGCTTGAGCGCGGGCTCATCTAGTTTGAGCAAAAGCACACCAGCTTGGACCCAAGGTCGCTGGCTTGAGCAAGGGGTTACTCGGTCTGCTGAAGGTCCACGGTCAAGGCACATATGAGAAAGCAATCAATGAACAACTAATGTGTCGCAACGAAAAACTGATGATTGATGCTTCTCATCTCTCTCCAGTCTTGTCGGTCTGTCCTAATCTATCCCTCTCTCTGAATTTCTCTCTCTTTCTGTATCCCGGGGTGGAGCCTAGATGTCAGCTCTGTATGTGAAATGTCCGTCTGTGTTTCTATATATACTTCTATATATACTTTGTGCCTGTTGCTTCCACCTGAAGCACAAGACTCCATAATGCATATTATTGTACCATGCTTAACCACCATGAAAATCTCTGAAATCTGTACTTTGTATCTGCAAATTTATGGATGTGTTTGAGCATGTCTACGTGTATAAATCCAGAGTTTGTCCAAACTTTGAAAACACCACATACAGAGACATAGCGTAAGAAAGAGATGATGAAAATCAAAACTTTTTGTTGCCACTGTTCTTTTCTTTCCAAAATCTTCCTTTGCCATTACTACCATCATTATTAACCTTGCTGGTAGAAACTAGTAGCAATATCTGTATATGTATTTGCACATGAATCAATTATAAGTCACCTGCATTGGGAAATTCTAGAGCAGTGGGAGTCAACCTGGTCCCTACTGCCCACTAGTGGGCATTCCAGATTTCATGGTAGGCAGTAGTGGAGCAACCAAAGTATAAATAAAAAGATAGATTTTACTATAGTAAGATGTTTTATAAAGATTTATTCTGCCAAACTTAGCGAAAATCTGACATAAAGTACTTGGTAAGTAATTATTATTATATGCATTAACTTGCTGTAACTCTGCTTTATAAATTTTATAAAGTAAAGTTACTTCCCTACTTTAAAAATCACCATTACTGTGGAACTGGTGGGCGGTTAGAAAATTTTACTACTAATAGAGATACAAAAGTGGGCGGTAGGTACAAAAAGGTTGACTACCCTTGCTCTAGAGCAATGTCTTTCAAAATGTGCATTCATACCCATGTTATGCAGAGTCAGAGTTTTATTTATTCTATATCTAAAGTTGTTCAGCCTGCCACAGTTCATAAGAGTTGGCAAAATGGACAAGATTTCTGGGTCAGAGACAAAGTACTGTACTACTCATAGCACAATAAGCAACATGAACTTCATGCTTATATTAACTTCCCTTGTCACCAAGTCCTGGAATCTTACTTTAATAAGTGCTATGTCAGACATCTCTTTCTCATGACACTGCCCAACATGCCATGAAACCAGTATACGAATTTTATGAAAGTGTTATTTGAAAAATCTTCCCTGTGTGTTCTGAATTCTGCACCTTTGCTAACACTCCTTTTGTTCAGACGCTAATCCTCTCATGTGGAGGATTAATTTCATTTTAATTTCTGAATATGTCACTAATGGGTTCAAATATCATTATTATTATAACTAAGAGAGGCAGAAAGGCAGAGAGACAGACTCCTGCATGTGCCCCGACTGGGATCCGCTCACCAAGTCTCTTATGGGATGATGTTCTGCGCATCTAGGTCTTTTTCTCCATTGCTTGGCAACTGAGCTATTTTAGTGCCTGAGGCAATGCCATGGTGCCATCCTCAGCGCCTAAGACCAACTTGCTCAAATGAGCCATGGCTGCAGGGGGGGGGAGGGTGAGAGAGAAAAAGAGGAGGAGGAGAGGTAGATAAGCAGATGGTCACTTCTCCTGTGTGCCCTGAACAGGATGTGAATCTGGGACTTCCACATGCTAGGCTGAAAATCGCTGAAGCAACAAGCCAGGGCCTTGAGCTCAAATAATTTAATTGTTCTTTCTCACTTATAGTATCACCTCAAAACTTGTTTTTAGTATGGCACATCAGAACATCCATGATAAGGTATTTAACTACTGCTGCAATAATTTGTGGTGTAGTCATACTGAATGTGAATGAAAAGCCACAATATATTTTCTCATTCTTTCATACTTTTGCATGTCTCTTCCAACCATAATGCCCTTTCTGTCCCTTACATTCTTATTTTTTTTATAAATAAACTTTTATTAATGTTAATGGGGTGACATCAATAAATCAGGGTACATATATTGAAACAAATCATGTCCAGGTTATCTTATCATTCAATTATGTTGCAAACCCATCACCCAAAGTCAGATTGTCCTCCGTCACCCTCTATCTAGTTTTCTTTGTGCCCCTCCCCCTTTCCCTCTCCCTCCTTCCCTCCTGCGCCCCCCCTCCCCACCACCCCCAGTAACCATCATACTCTTGTCCATGTCTCTTAGTCTCGTTTTTATGTCCCACCAATGTATGGAATCATGTAGTTTTTAGTTTTCTCTGATTTACTTATTTCACTCTGTATAATGTTATCAAGATTCCACCATTTTGTTGTAACTGATCCAATGTCATCATTTCTTATGGCTGAGTAGTATTCCATAGTTTATATGTGCCACATTTTCTTTATCCAGTCTTCTATTGAAGGATTTTTTGGTTGTTTCCATGTCTTAGCCACTGTGCATAATGCTGCAATGAACATGGGGTTACATGTGTCTTTACGTATCAATGTTTCTCAGTTTTGGGGGTATATACCCAGTAGAGGGATTGCTGGGACATAGGGTAGTTCTATTTTAAATTTTGGAGGAACAACCATGCTTTCTTCCATAATGGTTGTACTACTTTACATTGCCACCAACAGTGAATGAGGGTTCCTTTTTCTCCACAGCCTCTCCAGCATTTGCTATTACCTGTCTTGTTGATAATAGCTAATCTAACAGGGGTGAGGTGGTATCTCATTGTAGTTTTGAGTTGCATTTCTCTAATAACTAATGAAGATGAGCATCTTTTCATATATCTGTTGGCCATTTGTATTTCTTCCTGGGAGAGGTGTCTGTTCATGTCCTCTTCCTATGTTTTTATTGAATTGTTTGTTTGTTTGTTTATTGTTGAGTTTTAAGTGTTCTTTGTATATTTTGGATATTAGGGCCTTATCTGAGCTGTTGTTTGAAAATATCATTTCCCATTTAGTTGGCTGTCTGTTTATTTTGTTGTCAGTTTCTCTTGCTGAGCAAAAACTTTTTATTCTGATGTAGTCCCATTCATTTATCTTTGCCTTCACTTCTCTTGCCTTTGGAGTCAAATTCATAAAATGATCTTTAAAACCCAGGTCCATGAGTTTAGTACCTATGACTTCTTCTATGTACTTTATTGTTTCAGGTCTTGTATTTAGGTCTTTGATCCATTTTGAATTAATTTTAGTAAAAGGTTAGTACAAGGGGACAAGCTGTAGTCGAGTTTCATTCTTTTGCATGTGGCTTTCCAGTTTTCCCAGCACCATTTGTTGAAGAGGCTTTCTTTTCTCCATTGTGTGTTGTTGACCCCTTTATCGAAAATTATTTGACCATATGTATGCAGTTTTATTTCTGGACTTTCCATTCTGTTCCATTGGTCTGAGTGTCTATTTTTCTGCCAATACCATGCTGTTTTGATTTTCGTGGCTCTATAATATAGTTTGAAGTCAGGTATTGTAATACCCCCAGCTTCATTCTTTTTCCTTAGGATTGCTTTGGCTATTCGGGGTTTTTTATAGTTCCATATAAATCTGATGATTTTTTTTCAATTTTTTTAAAAATGTAATAGGAATGTTGATGGGAATTGCATTAAATTTACAAATTGCTTTGGGTAATATGTCCATATTGATTATATTTATTTTTCCTATTCGAGAACAAGGAATGTTTTTCCATCTCATTGTATCTTTTTCGATTTTCTTTAACAATGCTTTGTAGTTTTCGTTATATAGGTCCTTTACATTATTTGTTGTGTTTATTCTTAGGTATTTTTTGTTGTTGTTGTTGCAATCATGAAGGGGATTATTTTTTTGAGTTCATTTTTTAATATTTTATTGTTGGCATATAGAAAGGCTATGGACTTTTGTATGTTAATTTTGTATCATGTAACCTTACTGTATTGGTTTGTTGTTTCTAGTAGTCTTTTTGAAGAGTCTTTGGGGTTTTCGATGTATAGGATCATATCATCTGCAAAAGTGATAACTTTACTTCTTTTCTGATAAGGATGCCTTTTATTTCTTTCTCTTGTCTGATTACTCTGGCCAGAACATCTAGCACCACATTAAATAAAAGTGGAGATAGTGGACAACCCTGTCTTGTTCCTGATTTAAGGGGGAAAGTCCTCAGTTTTATGCCATTAAATATGATGTTAGCTGATGCTTTATCATATATGGCCTTTATCATGTTAAGATATTTTCCTTCTATATCCATTTTGTTGAGTGTCTTAAACATAAAGTTGTGTTGCATTTTATCGAATGCCTTTTCTGCATGTATTGATAAGATCATGTGGTTTTTGTTCTTTGTTTTGTTGATATGGTGTATTACGTTAACCGTTTTACGTATGTTGAACCATCCTAGAGATTCTGGGATGAATCCCACTTGATCATGATGTATTATTTTTTAAATATGTTGTTGTATTCGATTTGCTAGTATTTTGTTTAGTATTTTAACATCTGTATTCATTGGAGATATTGGTCTGTAATTTTCTTTTTTTGTGCCATCCTTGCCAGGTTTCAGTATAAGGGTTATGTTGGCCTCCTAAAATGTGTTTGGAAGTATTGCTTCTTCTTCAATTTCTTGGAAGACTTTGAGTAGAATAGGAACCAAGTCTTCTTTGAATGTTTGATAGAATTCACTAGTATACTCGTCTGGGCCTGGACTTTTATTTTTGGGGAGGTTTTTAATAGTTTTTTCTATTTCCTCCCTGCTAATTCGTCTGTTTAGGCTTTCTGCTTCTTCATGACTCAGTCTAGGAAGGTTGTATTGTTCTAGGAATTTATCCATTTCTTCTATATTGTTGGATTTGGTGGCATATAGTTTTTTGTAGTATTCTACAATAATTCTTTGTATATCTATACATGAATTATAGATATACATAAATTATATCTATGATGTCATGGTGATTTCTCCTCTTTCATTTTGGATTTTGTTTATATGAGTCCTTTCTCTTTTTCCTTGGTGAGTCTTGCCAAGGGTTTGTCAATTTTGTTGATCTTTACAAAGAACCAGCTCCTTGTTTTATTAATTTTTTCTATAGTTTTTCTGTTCTCTATTTCATTTATTTCTGCTCTGATTTTTATTATTTCCTTTCTTCGGCTGGTTTTAGGTTGTCTTTGTTCTTTTTTTTTCTAGTGCCTTAAGGTGTGAAGTTAAGTGTTTCACTTGGGCTCTCTCTTGTGTATTCATATAGGCCTGAAGTGATATGAACTTCCCTCTTATTACTGCTCTTGCTGCATCCCAGAGATTCTGATATGTTGTATTGTCATTTTCATTTGTCTGTATATATCTTTTGATCTCTGCACTTATTTCTTCTTTGAGCCATTCACTTTTTAAAAGTATGTTGTGTACTTTCCACATTTTTGTAGGTTTTTTCCCCTCTTTTTTGTAGTTGAATTCTAGTTTCAAGGCTTTATGATCAGAAAGTATGCTTGGCACAATTTCAATTTTTCTGAATTTGCTAATGTTGTTTTTGTGGCCCAACATATGGTCAATTCTTGAGAATGTTCCATGTACACTAGAGAAAAATGCATACTCTGTTGCTTTGGGATGAAGTGTCCTATAGATGTCTATCATATCCAGGTGATCCAGTGTTTCATTTAAGGCCAATATATCTTTATTGAGTCTCTGTTTGGATGACCGATCTAGAGCCATCAGCTGTGTATTGAGGTCTCCAAGTATGATTGTATTTTTTCAGTTTTTGTTTTTAGGTCAATAAGTAGCTGTCTTATATATTTTTTTGCTCCTTGGTTTGGTGCATATATATTAGGGATTGGAGCAGTGGAAGGGTCCTGTCCCGTGGAGACTCCGCGCCCTGTCACCCTTCCGTCTCCTATAACTTCTTCCAGACAAGCCCTCGGCAGCTCCAGGCTCAGGACTTGATTCAGTGTCCCCTTAATCATTATGAAATTACCATTTTTTTCTCTGAGTATTTTGCTGTCTTGTAGTCAGCAGTATTAGATATGAATATTGCTACACCTGCCTTTTTTTGGATGTTATTTACTTGGAGTATTGTTTTCCAGCCTTTCACTTTTAATTTGTTTTTATCCTTGTTGCTTAGATGTGTTTCTTTTAGGCAGCATACAGTTGGATTTTCTTTTTTAATCCATTCTGCTACTCTGTCTCTTTTTTATTGGTGAGTTTAATCCATTTACATTTAGTGTAATTATTGACACTTGTGGGTTCCCTATTGCCATATTATAAATTGCTTTCTGTTAGTTTTGTATCTTGTTTGATTCTTCTCTTTTCTTTTTCTATCATTTGTTTTTATTTGGGTGTATTCCATACTTCTTTCCTCTGTTGCTACCTTTTTGAAGTCATGTGCTTCAGAGGTGGTTTTTTTCAAGGATGGTTACCATTAAGTAATGAAAAGTGTACCTACCATATTCATTGTAGTACATTATCTTATGAGTGTTACTGCACTTCACTGTTCTTTGCTACTGTTAATCTCCATCTTCTCCCCTTTTTTTGTTTTTGTAGTCACAGATTAAATTTGGTTTTATTGTGTTCTTCGTGGAGCTTTTACTTGTGGTTTTGTTTTGTTTTGTTCTTTGAATCTGGTTGAAAAACCCCCTTTAGTATTTCCTGGAGTGGGGGTTTTCTGATGATAAATTCCCTCATCTTTTCTGTATTTGTGAATGTTTTTATTTCTCTTTCGTATTTGAAGGATAGCTTTGATGGGTATAGTATTCTTGGCTGAAAGTTTCTCTCTTTCAGGGCTTTAAATATTGGAGTCTACTTTCTTCTAGCTTGTAGAGTTTCTGCTGAGAAATATGATGATAATCTTGTAATCCTTCCTTTATATGTTGTATTCTTCTTTTCCCTAGCTGCCTTGAGAATTTTTTCTTTGTCATTGGTTTCTGCCATTTTCATTATGATGTGCCTTAGAGTAGGTTTGTTGTGGTTAAGAAAACTTGGTGTTCTGTTTGCTTCTTGAATTTGAGGCTTTAGTTCTTTCCACAGGCTTGGGAAGTTCTCATCTATTATTTCTTTGAGTATATTCTCCATTTTATTTTCTCTCTCTTCTCTCTCTGATATACCTATTATTCTTATGTTATTCTTTCTGATGGAGTCAGACAATTCCTTTAGGGCTTTCTCATTTTTTTTTTAATTTTTGTGTCTCTCTCTTCTTCTCTCTGTTGTGCCTGAAGTTGCTTTTCTTCTAGGTCACTAATCCTACCTTCTATCTGGCCTGTTCTATTAGTTCAGCTTGTTACCTCATTTTTCAGTTCATGAATTGAGTTTTTCATCTCTGTTTGATTTGTTTTTATAGTTTCAATTTCCTTGCTAATGTATTCTTTGTGTTCGTTGAGTTATTTTCTGAGCTCCCTAAATTGCCTTTGTGTGTTTTCTTGTATATCTCTGAGTATTTTTAGGATTTCTACTTTAAATTCCCTGTCATTTAGCTCCAAGGTTTCCAATATATTACATTTTTTTACATAGATTTTTTATCATCTATCTGTGCTACATCTCTGTCTTTTGTATCCATGATATTCAATTTCCTTTTTATTAATGGCATCTAAGGTTGGTCTTATTGATAGCACTAATGAGAATTAATAAAGAAAAAAAAAGTAAAAAAATGGAAAAAAATTTTGAAAAAAAACCCCACCAAAAAATAATTTATTATTTCCCCCCCTTTTCTTTCTTTTCTTCCCCTCCTCTCTCCTCCTCCTTAGGAAAATATTGTGATGAACTGTGAATTTTATTATGCTCAATGGAACAAAAACTGCCTATAATGGAGGGCCTGAGTTGGGGAGAAGTGTTCAAGGGGCAAAAAAGGAAGTGGGGACCCACAAAATGCCAAAAAGGAAAAAATTTCAGTCAAAAATAAAATGATTTGCTGTAAGTGATGGTTGACTAAGAGATATAATGAGAGGGATAAGAGGGAAATAGGAAAAAGGAAAAAAAATAACTACTGTATTAAGTGGAGGAAAAACTAAATAGAATGGAGATCCTGGGTTGGGAGGAATGCTAATGAGTTAAAAAGCAAAGTAAGAAGCACCCAAAATGCCACAAAAAAAATCTTGAGTCCCAAATTAAATAATTTGTTCGTGATTGAGGATTGAATGAGAGGAAAGTAAAAGGAGAAAAGAAGAAAATAATAGAGAGGGAGAAATAAGAAAAAGGGGAAAGGAAAAGAAGAAAAAAGGAAAAAAAAACAAAAAGAGAGATAGAGAGAGAGTTAAGAGTTTTGGAGTGTAACCCTCATGAAGAGTAAGGAAGAAGAAAAGAAATAAAATGTAACACTTATGGGCAGTGTAGTTCAAGAAGAGGACAGAATAAGACAGGCAGAGAATAAAAGGACCAAGGTGGAGGAAATAGAAATAATAATGATAAAGGCAAGAAGATGGAAGAAACAAAATAATAGTGAAACAAGTTATAAAGTCTGTGCATTTTTCT
Source organism: Saccopteryx leptura (assembly GCF_036850995.1). Lineage (NCBI taxonomy): Eukaryota > Metazoa > Chordata > Mammalia > Chiroptera > Emballonuridae > Saccopteryx > Saccopteryx leptura. The sequence goes on along the minus strand of NC_089516.1, from coordinate 94,842,347 downwards.
TGATTTTGAGAGGTTAACTTCTTCTTCCTTTTTCATTCCTCTCCCTCTTCCTGGTCGGTGACTCTGTACCCCAGGCTGTGCCCCTGTGGCACGCTTACGTAGAGATTTGCAGTTGATGAGACTCTATGGTGATGCTATATATTAAGCTTCAGTCTCATTGGTAGTCAAGGCTTGTTAACATTTGCCGGCTCCGACAATGAGAGATTCCTTTTTCCGGAGCTTCTCTCCTAGTCTCTCCTTCCTGCACTAGCATCCTGATGATCCAGCTATGAGGCTGCCGCTGCCTCTGCCTGGAAAGTAAGAAGCTAAAAGAGCTGGCAAATCCCCACTCTATCCCTACTCAATGCAGGGCTCTAGGTAAAGCTCTGGTAGTCAGGGCCACCAGCGTAATCAGGCGAGGCTGGGAGCCAATTGCTCTCAAGTTGACTTTCTATGAGCCTCTAGGCCTGTTCAGCACGCCTAGCACTCTGTGGGACCACTCTACCCAGGCTTTCCACACTTTGTAACCTGTTTTGGATGGGACGAAGATGCCCTAGTTGCTGCCTGCAGTACAGAAGGTCTTAACATCTGCCAAGTTTCTCTTTTTAGCATATATCTCTGAGTATGAAAGCTCTGCCAATCAGAAGTTGCCCCCACCCTTTTAGCAACAGGCACTGAACAATATCACGCCTCTTGTCTTAGATCACTGAACTGAGAGAGATCTTGTCAATTAGAGCCGTGTAGGTCAGTTGGGAGGTGAGCAGACTGTGGGTTAAGCTAATTTCAGCGATTGGATCAGCCAATCTGCTCCAGAAAGGACAGCAAGCTGCCCGCATGCTTCTCCTTCAATGCTTGATTGTTAGCTTGAATGGCTGGGTGAGGTACCCCACCCGCCTAGAGAAGCTCGGTTGTAGGGAAGTTTGCTTTGGCGCACTCCCCATGCACAGCTGGCAGCTGCTTCTGGTGGCATGTGGGCATTTGCTCACGGTGCGCGGGCGTTTCCTTGTGTGGGCTGATTCACCACAGGCACACTCTTTCCATGCCCTGAATGAATGTCTGTGCCACAGCCTAGCTTCCTCCAAACCCTTAGCTCCCCCAACTCTCAGTTCCAAGTGAAAACAGCCTTTGCTCAGGTTGTTGAGGAAGGCAGAGTTTTCCTTTGTCTGACTTATTTCCTTCACGGTTGATTATATATTTAGTCAAATTTTTCACTTGATCCTACCTTCACCTTCAGTGTGTGGAACTCCCAGATGCTCCAAGGATAGATTTTTCTGTCTCTGGTTGATGAACTTGTTGAAATTTTGGGGAGATTTGTCAGTCACTCTCCTCACTGCACCATTTCTCTGACGTCACTTCCCCCTTACACTCTTAATGAAATCTTATTCATTCCTCAAGATTTAACTCAGGTATAATTACCTAGTGTCACTGTCCTTATCTTGTCTTCATGACAGAATTAGATGGTTTTTGGTATCTCTTGCTGAATAGAAATATGGAAGACATGAACTACTACTTCCCAAAGTGGTTATCAAATAAGATATGCTCAATTAAAATTTGATATTCTTAGTATAGTGTGGAAATTCCTGCTATTTAGTACTCTTCTTATAAGCATTACATATTTTTTTTACAGAGGCAGAGATAGACAGGGACAGACAGACAGGAACGGAGAGAGATGAGAAGCATCAATCATCAGTTTCTCATTGCGTGTTGTGACTTCTTAGTTATTCATTGATTGCTTTCTCACATGTGCCTTGACCGCGGGCATTCAGCAGACCAAGTAACCGCCTGCTGGAGCCAGCGACCTTGGGTCTAAGCTGGTGAGCTCTTTGCTCAAGCCAGATGAGCCCACACTCAAGCTGGCGACCTCGGGGTCTCGAACCTGGGTACTTCCGCATCCCAGTCCGACGCTCTATCCACTGCGCCACCACTTGGTCAGGCAAGCATTACATTTTTGTAAAGATTCATTTACACAGTTATCAAAGGCAAGTTTGGGGGGAGGAGGAAATTAATGCAACATAATACTTTATAGATGTTGTTTAATCTACTATTTTTTCATATGAAAGCTTTTAATTACTTTGTAATATGTTAAATTTAATATTTTCCCCTTCTTTACATGGAGGGATCAAAACTTAATACATGCAGATGGGAAATTCACATAGATACAATAATTTCATGAAAATTCCAGAGAGGCAACATTGTGTATATAAGACATTTTTGGACAAAGGAGAAAGGTGGAAGTATGCTATTAGATTTCAGAAGTGTGAATGAGTGATTCAGAGTTTGCATTCAACACTTTTCTATATTTGTTTCAGAAACTCTCAGTTTGCTGAGCCCTCACCCCAACCAACTTCCTCTCAGGTTTCCACACTTCAGAGCCAGTTATCAGAGAATTAGGGACAGCCCTTATGCCCAGGAACTTAGGAAACTTTCCCTTTTATTAACTACTGGGAAGAATGGAAACCTAACTAACTGCATCCTCACTTGCCCTAGTTAAGCTTCGTCTTGTTACTCTGTTCCTGGTGCACCTCCTTGTGTAGCAACTTTGTCTATTTTAGAACTATAAGAAACATATAGTTATGCCTTTTATCTATCCAAGATTAGTTTTTTTCTAATTCACCATCAAAAGAATCTTTAAATTTTATTTAAAAAAATTTAAAAATCCACAATCTTAGTTCTTAAAACAACCTTGTTGAGGGACATTCAAATAGAATTGAGTAACATGTTCATATATTTAATAATAAAAAAGAAATAAAAGTCATTTCTTGAAATAAGTTGTAATAAAATAACCCAAATAAATATTTAAAGAGGAAAACCATATATTTTTCAAGAGCTCACTAGAAATTTTCAAAATCATTTAAAAATTAACTGCACTCACAGTTTGTGAATTTGAAGATATACTTTATTCTTGCCTTTCATGCAATTTGCAGCAAGACTGAATAACTCAAATTTTCTTATTTGCAGAGCTATAAAATATTTAAGCCATTCAATAATCATAAATGGATCTGAACATTGCCTATAAAGTTCATCAAAATATTTTTATGGAAAAAAATATCAGTTTAAGAAGAGGTATGCTGGTACCAAGTCAAAATGCATTAAATCCTCACCCAGTTTTTTAAACTAAAAATAACTTAATAAATAGTACAATAAAACCTATTGTCTATCAAGGTGTGTTCATTTTCAACCAGCGTATAAATAATTTTTGATTGTTGTAAATGCAGACTACCTGGGCTCTTCTAAAGATTAGACTCAGAAAATTGCATTTTAAACCAGATTTCAAATTTATTTTCCTTGTATATTGTTCTTACCAATGCACCCTTTTCTGAATTCCTAAATCAGTTTAATCCACAGATTCTCACAGTCCCTGCCTTTTTGCCAGCAATCCTAGAGATATGGGAATAACAGATTTTCCCAGACAAACCATCCCGCTGGCAGCCCAGTACAAAATTATCTACAAAGAATAGTACAATGAAGAAAAATAGTTGGTCCTGGCTGGTTAGCTCAGTTGATAGACTATTGGCCTGGTGTGCAGACATCCCAGGTTCGATCCCTGGTCAGGGTATACATGAGAAGCAAACACCTGTTTGTAAACCCCTCCCTCTCTCCTTTCTTTCTCTCTTCTCCTCTCACAGCCAGTGGTTGATTGGTTTGAGTGTACACCCCAGTGAGGATAGTTCAGTTGGTCTAAGCATCAGTCCTAGATGAGGGTTGCTGGGTGGATCCCAGTTGGGGTACATTCATCTGTCTCTCTATCTCCTTTCCTCTCACTCAAAAAAAAAAAAAAGGAAAAATAATTAAGACAAATCTTATTACTGAATATATATTTTAACGGTATAGATTCGGTATTTTTCATATAAAACCTAAGTTTTAGAACTATAGAAATTATTATAGGTAATATTCTCATTTAGTACTTGAAGAATCTAAGACTCACAGGAGGTAAGTAATTTGTTTAGGGTCACACAACTAGTTCCTGGTGGAGCTTGGGTTAGAACTTAGGTTTTTGCTTCAAACATTGGTGTTTTTGCCATGTTGCCTTTGATCATAAAAAATCAAATCAGTCATCAGGGGTTTAAAAAAAACTATAAAAGAAAAAATCCCCTAGCTGCTTAGCTCAAGTCAGATAAAGCAGTATCTTCGAACACAAAGGTTGCGGGATGGATGCCCAGTCAGGATACATATAAGAAGTGACCAGTAAATGCACAACTAACTGAAACAACATGTGTATGCTTCCCTATCTCTTTTTCTCTCTAAAATCAATCAATAAAAAGAGGAAAGAAAAGAAAAAATATATCCTCGTTACCAAAATTCTCAATTGTTTGCACAATAGCTAAAGTAGCATGTAATCCTTTGGGACTCTCCTACTATCTGCACTCCACATTCTGCTGTTTTCAGTTGCAGCACTGTCCTGGTAAATTCTTGTGGTAAATTCTTCCACCTCTGGTACATCATCAGCTAGGTTACTGACCTCTTGAATTACACTAATATGAAACATACACACATCGTACTTTAAGTTCCAGTTTTATGATACAGTAACCACTGATTCTATATGGCTGTATCAATGTACTCAATATACTTAATATTTTAATTTAAATGTTATTAAAATTGAACAAAATACAAAACAAATAAACAAACAAAAAACCAATGCCTGGTCATACACCACTCGCTCCATTGGCTAGTGGCTACTGTTCTGGAGAGCACAGACATAGAGCATCTCTATGTGGAAGTGCTGCCTGAATGCACAGGTAAAAGGAAATTTCATATTTGAGGGCTTAGTACTTTTAGTGTAGAAACAAAAATTTTCAATTTACAGAGTTATTTTGATAAATACTTAGAAAAATCTTAATTACTGATGTTTTATGTTTTTCCTATTAATTAACCCTTTCCACCACTTAAAAAGAGTAGATTATAAAATGTTTTTAAAGGTACTGGTGGTAGTAATCTGTCTGTTACAATGATTAGACATTCTTGAATATACAAATTCTACAGAGAAAATTGGAATTTTTGGCATTACACTCAAGTATTTTCATGAAGTTAATTTTTACATTTACAACCAAATAAAGCCAAAGCAGCTAAGACAGTTGGGGTGCAGTTCCACACATCTGTGACAGCATGTGCCCTGGACTATCAGTTTCAAAGATATTTGCATAGCAAACAACCTTGGAAGAGAGAACTCTTTCCAGAGCAAGGGACAGATTTGATTCCTGAGCATGTTAAATATAGTATCTAATTTTGGGGAAAAGTTGCTCAGTTTTGCTAGAATTCTCCTTTCAAAGATCAGGAGAATCCTAAACTTGTGGTCGCTCAGCTGTGACACAGACACACTGTGTGTGCAGGAACCACAAGGTCTGCTCCACATCTCCTCTGTGGGTCTTGTCTGGGGGCCAAGGGAGCTGGGGTCAGTGAAGCTTATGTTGTCTGCCGGGCTGTGACTAATAAAGCTGTGTCTCTAACCCAGGAGTCTGTTTCAGTCAGCCAGCCTCCATGAAACTGACCCGCTCACTTGCAGGCTTGATAGCTAGCTGAGATCTCAGATCTCAAAAAGCTCTTGAGAAAATAAGACAAATTAGAGCTAGTAGATGGTGGATGCAAAAAGGGGTTCTATGAAAAATAACCTCACAGGTTGATCTGATCATATATTCTTAAGTAGGCAGGTCATGGTGGGTTATCACACCCTAAGCATATAACGTTTGTAGAAAACAGTTTGTTTGTTTAAGCAAGCCCTGTTCATTTTCTTGTGCATCTTGTTTAACACACCTTTGAAATATGAGTACCCACCCTCAGGAGAGCACATAATCTTGTTAAAGGTCATGTAACCTACTCCCCACCGTGTTATCTCTCACTTTTATATAATCATCTTTAGGTTCCCTCTGTAATTTAAAATGCATAAAAGAAGTTGCAGGTTGTCATAATGAGAAGTAGTTTTTTTTTGTTTGTTTTATTTTATAATTTTCAATCTGTTAAGATCTTGCTTCCACACATATCCTCTGTTTAAATAAAATAAATTGTTATAAAAATTCCCTACAGTTGAACATCCTTATTGAGATATAGGTAGGTTCTAGAAGTGGGTTAGAGCCCAGAGTGTGGGAGAGAGGCAGAGTGGTCAAAGGGTGTGGATAAAAGGTGAGGAAGGTGCAGAAGTCTGGGAATAAAGTACATTTTAATTTATAACAACTGTTAATCTACTTAATGTTTTCCAGTTAAATTTAGACCTCAAAGTACATGGATTAATATTAATCTTGGTCAAAAACAAAACAAAGCCTTGGTTCGTTGGCCCTGTTGGTAGAACATCGGCTGAATGTGTGGAAAGTCCCGGGTTCAATTCCCAATACAGACACACAGAAGTACCTATTTGCTTCTCCACCCCTCCCCCTCTGGCCTCTCTCTCTCTCTCTCTCTCTCTCTCTCTCTCTCTCCTCCTTCCCTCAGCCATGGCTCATTCAAGCAAGTTGATCCTGTGTGCTGAGGATGGCTCCATGGACTCCACCTCGGGTGCTAAAATGGTTCTTGTTGCAACTGAGCAGCGGGCCCAGATGGACAAGCATCTCCCCGTAGTGGGCTTGCCAGGTGGATCCCAGTTGGATGCCTGTGAGAGTGTCTCTGCCTCCCCTCCTCTCACTGAAAAACAACAGAAATAACAACAACAAAACACCTGGAGACACAGGTTCTTCAGAATAAAATCAATACCTAATCACCTTTGCAATCTTCATCTAGTTTTTTTCTCACCATTGTCAGTTCTAAAGGACGCCTCATTAAACATTATCCCACCGATTGTTGTTACTGTGCTCCTCATCCTAAGGACGCCACCCCTTATTTTCGCTTCCCCAGTCCTAAATCAGTAAAGACAGCTTTTAGTAACATGTAGGTTAAAAGTGGTCTGTCTCACATTCACCCCTCCCCAACCATGCCCCATCCCCAGGACTCCGCCCTCCCGTCCACACACACCCTGGTGTGGAAGGTGTACACTGGGTGCCCAGAAAGATGAGGAAACATCACTTCATTGATAGCAGTAAAAAGACAACCAGTTGAACTTCCAAATGTTTTATTTAAAGTGACGGTGTTATCATTTACTTCCTTATTACATGGCGTACTTTTCAGTAAGTTCTTGAGCTTTTGAGTGAAACTTTGCCCTATCCTCTAAGTAGAGGCCCCCAATTTCTAGATTACTTACATCTTCTAGGCTGGGCTGACCCAACAGAGATCTGACTGATTGCAATATTTGAGAAATTATAATTTTTGAGGACCATCCTGACCAAAAGAGATCCATAGAAACAGCCCCATATCTATCAACATTGGGGTGGTAAATTGGGGTAATGAACATGATCTTGGGTGGGCTGAAGGGGTAACCCCATGGAAAATTCATCTTGATTATGAAAACTCCTCTCTCGTAGGGGCTGTCCTTGAGCCCCACGATATTTCCTTCCCACTCAAGCATGTTGTCTCCCACAGGCCCCACAGAGTAGTGCTCTGGGGGGGTTCCGTGACATATCTAGAAGCTTCTTGGTGAGCCACCTCATGGCCTTGGCCTCAGGGTGCGCCATGGGGCTGATCCTAGTCCACAGGTTTCCCTGTGGGGAGAAAGAGGGGACACCATGTGCTAGGGGAGGAGCATCCTGTTAAGTGGGTGGATGAAAAGGGTGACAGGGGACAGGGATGGTGGCGGAGAGGAGGTTGAGGGAGGAGAGAGTGGGAACTGGCCTGGACTGATGGGCTACTGGACACCTGTGGCCCGCCTGGCCCCTGGCTCCACCACTGCTGCTTCTGCTGCGGCTGCTGCTCCCTCCCAGCTCTCCTCACCTGGACACTCTGCTGCTCAGAGACTGAGCTGCCTGGATGTCGTGCTGTCCCTAGGTGCTGCCACCAACTGACACGGCCATGCCTGCCGGGCTGCCTCACCCTGCAGCTTGCCTTTTCTGCATTTCACAAGTTAAAGGTAGGAGAAGTTTTCTGTGATGTCATAGAGCGCATATTAATGACTTAATCAAGTCAGTAGCCGGGGGCAGTTTAGAGAGTTTCTGTTTCTCCCTCTCTTTCTTTCTCCCTCTCTCTTTCTCACTTTGCTCCTTCTTCTCTCTCTCTCTCTCTCAAATATTTACAAAAAATATCTTTAAATTTTATATAAAACAATGTAATCCACAGTCTCAATTCTTAAAACAATCTTGCTGAAGGACTCCAAAACAGAATTGAGTTACATGTTCACAGATTTAGTAAAAAATAAAAGAAAGAAAGAAAGAAAGAAAAGAAAGAAAGAAAGAAAGAAAGAAAGAAAGAGAAAGAAAGAAAGAAAGAAAAGAAAGAAAGAAAGAGAAAGAAAGAAAAAAAGAAAGAAAGAAAAGAAAATGATATTTCTTATAGTATGTGGTGACGGGTAAAGATAATTCAAATACATATTTTAAGTGAAAACTATATTCTTTTCCAAAGATCATTCAGAAAATTTATTAATTATCTAAACATTAATTGCACTCATCAGCTGATGAATCTTGAGACACACTTTATTCATGCCTTTCATGCAATTTGTAACAAGACTGAATAGCTCATATTCTCTTATTTGAGAAGCTAGAAAGGATTCAAGCCATGTTTATAATCATAAATAGTTTTGAGCATTATCAGGAAAGTTAATAAAATATTTTTATGTAAAAATAGATCAGTTCAGGAAGAATTATAATGGTACTTAAATCAAAATGCATTAAATCTTGGCACTCTTCATTACTACAGATTCTGTTCTTTTTTTTTTAAACTAATTATAACTTAATAAGCCGTGCAATGCATTCAATGCTAGTGGGAATGTAAACTGGTATAGTAGTTATGGAAGAAAGTATAGCAGTTCCTCAAAAAATTAAGACTAGAACTACCATATTATCTACCCCCTAATTCTAAAACATTGGTACTTAAAGATACATGCACCTCCATGTTCATCAAAATATTATTCACACTGGCCAAGATATGGAAACAACCAAAGTGTCCCTCAATAGAGGATAGGATAAAGAAGGCGTGGTACATATATACTATTGAATACTACTCAGCCATAAGAAATGATGACATACTGTCATTTATAACAACATGGATGGACCTTGAGAACATAATATTGAGTTAAATAAGTAAATCATAAAAAGCTAAGAACTATAAGATTTTTTTTCTTTTTCTGTGTGTATTTGAGATTAAAAGTTTAAAAGCTCTGGAAAGTGATGATATGCTATAAAAATTTACTTACTCTTACATGAAAGAGTCCACAAAATATGATTTGCATATGCAGGCAAGAACTGTATGACTACACACAGAGGTGGATTATAAAACTGAGTCTCATGGACATAGATAAAAGTGAAGTGTTTATGGGGAGAGGGAAGTGGGGGAAAGGGCATAAAGAGGTACAAATATAGGCCCTGGCCCGGTTGGCTCAGCGGTAGAGAGTCGGCCTAGCGTGCGGAGGACCCGGGTTCGATTCCCGGCCAGGGCACACAGGAGAAGCGTCCATTTGCTTCTCCATCCCTCCGCCGCGCCTTCCTCTCTGTCTCTCTCGCAACATGGCGACACCCAGGATGGGCAGAGCATCGCCCCCTGGTGGGCAGAGCGTCGCCCCATGGTGGGCGTGCCGGGTGGATCCCGGTCGGGCACATGTGGGAGTCTGTCTGACTGTCTCTCCCTGTTTCCAGCTTCAGAAAAATGCCAAAAAAAAAAAAAAAAAAAAAGAGGTACAAATATGCCGTGATGAAAAATGATTTTACTATGGTTGATGTGTACACAACATAATCAACAAGTCAAATGGTATAAAAATGTTCACCTGAAATCTATGTACTCTTATTGTTTAATGTCACCCCTTTCAATGTAATTTTTAAAATAAAATTTTAAAAAAATTATCTCACTAATTGTGGACCTGGTCTCTGACTGTAAAGACACCATCACCTTTTTCTGGTTTTCCTAATCCTCAATCAGTTTTAAAAAATGTTTTTAGTAAAATGTAGACTAAAATTGGTCTGTGTTACACTCCCATGCCCCGAATCTTTCCCCACACCCATGCCTCCCCCATCTCCATGTCTCCCTCCAGCCCCACCCGCCCTGCTGCTAAGTAAAATGCAGGTTAAATGTGGTCTGTCTCAAACTCACCCCTCCTGCAACCACGCCCGATGCCCATGCCTTCCCCATCCTCATGTCTCCCTCCACCCCCCCACACACACCTTATGTGGAAGGTGTACACTAGGTGTCCAGAAAAGTGAGGAAATGTTGCTTCATTGATAGCAGTCAAAAGACAACCAACTGAACTGTCAAATGTTTTATTAAGGTGACAGTATTATCATTTACTTTTATATCAAATGGTGTACTTCTCAGTATATGCTCAAGCTACAAATTCATATTTTGCCCTATCTTTTAATTAGATTTTTGTGATTTCTGGAACCAAAATATGTTCCATGACAGGTTAAGACAACATGGAGCAGATTGTCTGTAGTAATTTGGCAACTGTAACTATTGGTGACCAGTCCAAACTAAGCAGATTCATACAGGTATCCCCAAACTATGGCCCGCCGGCTGCATGCAGCCCCCTGAGGCCATTTATCCGGCCCCCCACCACACTTCTGGAAGGGGCACCTCTTTCATTGGTGGTCATTGAGAGGAGCCCTGCATATGGCGGCCCTCCAACTGTCTGAGGGACAGTGAACTGACCCCCTGTGTAAAAAGTTTGGGGACCCCTGAATTTCTTGTCCATCAATATTAGGGTGGTAAATTTTGGTGGTAAATTGAATCTTGGGTGGTTTAATGGAGTAATCATATGGAAAAACCATCTTTAAGGTAAAGATTCCTCTTTCGTAAGGGCTGTTGCTCGGCCCTATTATAATTGCTTGCCACTCGAATATGTTGTCTGCAATTGGCCCTGCAGAGAACCCGCTGGAGGATTCTGAGAAATATTAAGAAACTCATTTTTAGGACCATGGAGTGCTCCATAGGGCTGATCCGTGTCCAGAAGCTTCCCTGTAGAGAGAAGGAGGGGGTGGAGGCTCAGAGGGACCGTAGAGAAGATGGGGAAGTTGAGGGTGGCAGAAAACATGGAGAAATATAGAGAGGGTGGAAGGTAGGTGGAATCATGCAGGGGAGTGGGGAAGTAGAACTCAGGAGGAAACATGTAGAGGATTGGAGGGTGGTAGAGGGAGGGAGGGACCATAAAGACAAATATTGGAGGTTGAAATTCAAGAGGGATCACGTAGGGGAATGAAGAGGAGGTGAGGTCAGAAGAGACCATGAAGAGGAATGGAACGGGATGGAGAGTGAGAGGGACCATAAAGGGGATTGGAGGGGGGGTGGAGGGCATGATACTGGGAAGGGGGTAAAGAAGGATGTTTGGTGAGGTGGGAGGGAGCGAGCCCAAGCTGTCTGGCTTACCTAGTGATTGTGCTGTGTCCTGGCAAGTTGGGTCACAGGCACTACCCACTGCTGAGACTTTTCTGAATATGTAAAAGCAGTTCATAGAATTCCCTCCACCCCTCACTCACCCACATTCACCTGCCATTAGTATTTTACCCCATTGGCTTTATACTGATTTCTCTACCTGTCATTCTGATTCTTATGCTTCCTGTTTCTTTCTGTGGATACCTATACACCTGAGAGTAAGCTACCTACATCATTCCTCCCAGATACTTCTAGGAGATTCTCTGACACAATCAGCTTTTGTAAATTTAACATCAATACCACACTTTTGTAATTTTTAAAGTAACTTTTAATAACATTTTGATAAGTTTATTTATTTTTTTTAGGAAGAGAGTGGTGGGGAGGCAGGCAGGCAGAGGGACAGACTCCCTTATGCGCCTCACGGGGATACACCTGGCAAGCCCACTAGGGGTGATGTTCTGCCCATCTGAGGCTGCCAGTTGCTTGTAACTGAGCCATTTCACAACCTGAAGGGAGGTCATGAAGCCATTTTCAGCACCCAGGGTCAAATTTCTTGAACCATTTGCTCAAATCATTCAAGCCTTGATTGTGGGAGTGGAGCTGAAAGAGAGAGAGAGAGAGAATAGGGAGGGGTGGAGAACCACATGGTTGCTTCTTCTCTGTGATCTGACTAGGAATCAACCCTGGAACTTCCACAGGTGAGGCCAACACTCTACCACAGAGCCAACCAGCCTGGGCCAGATAAGTTTACTTTGTATGAAGAATTAAAGCTTTCAAAGATCTAATCTTGATCTACAACCAATTTGGTTTTTAAATAACTGGCAGGAAAAGCAGGAGGAAAGAAGGAAGAACAGTCAGTAATCTACCCAGCATATCTAAGCAGTATTGTTTTTTAAACAATCATTTGGGGGAAGCAGTGATCCCAATAATAATCATAACTGCAGAGCAATGTCTTTCATTTATGAGGATGTCTAACGGTCTTCACTTGCTGTATGCATGAAACGTAGACAAGTATGATCAGAAGAGGTTGGGCTGTAATCCACATTAATTTTTTGTCATAAAATAAGCAATAAACAAATAAGGCCTTCTTAACTTTTGGCAGGAAATCACCTTAGACATGATAGGCTACAGTTTCATTCATGATGTAGTGGACATTCTTCAATGATTAAATTTTCTACTATCAAACTAGTTATTTAATACATCCTTTCAACCAGTTTAGGAAGGCAGAATCATTATTTGACAGGACTTTAAAAGTAAACAACATAGATGACTGAATTGGTCCAGTAATAGTGTAACATAAAATGTCTAACTCATTGAAGAAAGTTTTCCAAATCTTTTGTGTTATGTGGTTCCAAACATGAACTGATTGACTGCTGTGCCTGGGAGCAGATGAACTATCCTTGTTACTGTGGTGAGTATCAGATTTTAACATCTTCATTTAAAATAACAGAACATTTTTGAGTAAATTGGATTTGAAAACCTAGGCTATTTCTTTACATATAAGACATATATAACATTGCACAATGTTGCAGGAAGCTTTTAAATTTCTCTTTTTCTAAGAGAATGAGAATTAAAAATATTTTTTCAAGACCAATTGCCGTTAACACCAACCTTTCTGATTGAGTTGGTATCAGGACAATGTAATCCTGTGTAAGTTCTCTACAGGATAAACAGTTTCCCAAGATTCCTCCAATATTTCATTGTCTAAATCCTGTGCAAAATACTTTTCACATCCATCAGACTCCATTCCCAATGTGATGGCTCTAATTCAAGATATGATCATTTGTCACAAGACTGCAATAATATATTTTAACAAGTGTCTGTTCTGCCAATCTTGCGACCCTCAACTCCATCCTCAACACTGCCATAATGATCTCCCTAAAGCATAAATCAATTTCTATCATAGTTTTCAATAGCTTCTCCATCTGCAGGATGAATTCTCAATTTCGGGATTGCCCTATTTCATAGTCCCCAGGGAGAATTTAATTCACTTTTTTTTGGGGGGGCTACACATAATCTTTTTTTTTTTAAGTGACAGGAGGAGAGATAGTGAGACAGACTTCCACATGTGCCCTAACTGGGATCCACGCAGCATCTCTGTCTGGAGCTGATGCTTGAATCAACCAAGCTATCCTCAGTGCCCAGGGCGATGCCAGAACTAATCTAGCCACTGGTTGTGAAGGGAAAAGAGAATGAGTAGGGGGAGAGGGAGGGAAAGAGAAGCAGATGGTTGCTTCTCATGTGTGCCCTGACCAGGGATTAAACCCAGGACTTCTGCACCCCAGGCCAAAGTTCTATCCACTGAGCAAACCAGCCAGGGCTTTTACACATAATCTTTTGTGTACCTATATTCCAGCATATATTATACTTCATTTTAATGGTCTATTTAAATGTTCATTCTATCAATAAGTCTGATAGGTCTTTGATGAAAGAATTGTCCTTGATCACTTTTGTACTCTTATTGCCCAGTATATACTAGGTACTTAATAGCTCTTGGATGAGTGTGTGCATTCCTTAAAAGAAAAATGGCATAATTTATGTAGTATGATTAATTTGAAGAAGTTATACTATTCATTTTTTCACTTAAGCTAAAATTTAAGTTTGAAACATTATGTGATACAGGATATTATTAATACATACAATAAAAACAAAAAGAAATAAAGTGGGCATACATTGTGTCATTCCTCATTTGACAAACCCTCAATGACAGGTCAAAGTCTCTTTAACTATTATCTGATATAAGATATTTCTTATCATAACTCTTCATAACATTTTGATAAATTTATATTTTATGTAGAATTAAAACCTTCAAAGATTTAATCTGGATCTAAAGCCAAATTAATTTTTGAATATCTGACAAGAAAAGAAGAAGAAAAGTAGGAAGAAACCAGTAGTCTATCTGGAGTATATAAAGTAGTAAATTTAATATTGATACACTATTTTCACATTCATATTCCAGTTTTTTCAATTGACAAATAAGGCCCTTAAAACTTATTCTTAAATCCTTCCAGGACAGGATCAAATCTAGGATTAAATATACTGCCTTTAGATCTTTTGTCTGTTTAGTCTTCTTGAGTCTGGAAAATTGCTACAGCTTTTCTGTATTTTTTATGACATAGACATGTGTTAAGAATGCAGAGCCCCTGGTCCCCTAACGCTCATACAGTCTTCAAAAATACAGCTTCAGTAATAAACTAGACAATATGGGAGAAAGAAAGAGGGAAAAAGAGGAAAAAAGACTGCTTGGATTTGTATGTTGAATGTTGTGGTAAAGTTACAGATATTTTATTATGTGTTAATTTAGGACATGTTCTCCATTGCTTTTTGTAAAATGAATGGACTTATTTTACTCACAGAAAGTTTGCATTTTCCAGTCCTCTGTGAAGAAGTGAGAAGCCAATAAATCTTTTGTGACAGTGACTACATTTCCCTAGAAGCTAAGTAAAAAAATTGAAGGTCATACCTGACTTGTGGTGGCACAATGGATAGAGCATTGACCTGGAATTTTGAGGTTGGTGGCTTGAAACCCCAGGTTGGCTTGGTCAGGACACATAAGAGAAGCAACTACTAGGAGTTGATGCTTCCCATTCCCTTCACCTTTCTATCTCTTTCTATAAAATTAATTAATTAATTAATTAATTGAAGGTCATGTTGGATGTATTTATTGTTCTTGATTTCAGATTAAGATGTATCACTATTTTTATCCCTGTCATCTCTATCATTATTGCTTTCTCTATCTGTAGCTTTACCTATACTTACAGCTATACCTCTATCTATATTTATATATACATTATAATCTAGAAGCAGAATTAATTTCTGTGTTAATTATCTCCAGTGAGATAAATGTTATGTGAGTAAATCTGTTAATGTGAAGTAATTTATAGACGTACACCTTATTTTATAGCATCTTATGGCTGCTATAACAAAGTACCACAAACTGCATGGTTCCCAACAACAGGAATTTATTTTCTCACAATTCTGGAGGCAAGAAGTCAGAGGTTAGCTATCATCAGGGCCCTGCTCTCTTTTGAAGGCTTTAGGGAAGAATCTGTCCTTGCGAACTCCTAGCTTTGGTGGTTCCCAGCAATCTGTGTTGCCCTTTGATCTGTGGTGCCATTATTACAATCTGTGCCCCTGTCTTCACGTGCACTTCTTCCCTGTGTGTGTTTCTGTGTCCAAATCTCCCTTTCCCGTCGAGGTCACTAGTCTTTGGATTTAGTGTCCACCAAAATCCAGGATAATATGATCTCAACTTAATTACATCTGCAAAAATTCTATTTCTAAGCAAAGTCATGTTCTGAGGCTCCAGGTAGACTTGGATTTGGGGAGAATATTGCTCAACCAGGTAGTCTACCCTCTGCATCTTAAAATTTATATCTCTCCCCTATGCAAAATACATTCACCTCATTTTAACATCCCCAACATTTTTAATCCATTTTGGCATTAACTCTAAATCCAACATCTCATCTAAATATCATTAATTCAAAAAGTTCCAAATCTTATGATTTAAATACCTAAATCAAGTATAAGTGACATTCTGGTTATATTTACCTGGAAACAAAAGTTCTCATAATCTTTAGACCTGAGAAACATAAACAAGTTACCTGTTTGGCTCAAAAAAAAAAAAAGACTCATACAAATAAAAAATTAATGAGGCAGTCATAAGATAAAAATTTCCATTATGAAAGGCAAAAACGGGGAGGAATAAAGGAGCCACTGGCCTCAAGCAAATTTAACACCCAAAGAGAAAAGTCCATTGGGTTTTATGTCCTGAAAATTATTTTATTTGCCTCAATCCGGACTCTAGGTCCAAGTAGGCTAAGTCAGCCTCTGTCTTTTCTTGATTCTCTAGCTTCTCTGCCTCTATATTATTCATAGCTCTGTCCTTGTAGTGGTTCTTGAAGGACAGCTCATGTTTGTATCTGAGTAGAACTATCAGTCTGTTTCCTGCTGTAGAATCCCTGAAGTCAGATAGCCTTTCTATATTACCCTGTTTCTTTCCATCCCTTTCAGTCTAAACCTTCAGGTTTTCTGATAAAACATTCTAGAAAACCTTGACAGTCTTGCATGTAGGTCAAGGGAATCCATGTCATTAGAGAACAGAATTGTGCACAGATCCTTCCTTGAGTACCCCACCTCCACTGCTTGCTTCTCCTTTAATGTCATGTTTCAACCAATGTTTTGTTAATAGTGGTATGAGTATTCTCAAAGATGATAAAAGCTTACTTTACCACACCTTGCATTTCCAGAATTGCTTTTTTTCAAAAATTAAATTTATTAAAGTCACATTATTAACTGAATTTGTTGAAATGACATTGGTATGCAAAACCATATAGATTTCAAGTGTACAACTCAATGAAACACCAAATGCACACTTGCATTGTGTACCCATTATACCAAACAAAGTTATATTCTTTCCCCATTTTCTCCCAATTTGTCCACCTCTACTTAACCTGTACCTCCCTTTCCCCTCTGGCTATCACCACACTGTTGTCTGTGTCTACGTGTTTTATTTATATACATTATATACATCTATATATACTTCATTTTTGCTTAATTATTTCACCTTCTTTAATCCAGACCCTCGATCATTCTCCTGCTTGACAGCTGTCCGTCTCTTCTGTGTCCATGCCTCTGTTTCTACTTTGTTCATCAGTTTATTTTGTTCATTAAATTTTACATATAAGTAAAGTATTATGGTATTTGTCTTTTTCTGACTGGCTTATTTCACCTTAATAATATCCTAGTTAATGAGATTCTTTAATATCAATATTTACATTAACAATCTTTCAACACAATCTAGTTTTCTTTATTATGAACCTCAAAATTCTTTCAGCTTTTACTCATTGCCCAATTACAAAGCCAATTCTATAGTTTTATATAATTATTATATTAGAACCACATATTCCAGTACCAACAGCTATATCAGTTAAGGTTATTCACAAAAACAAAACAATAGGAGATATATACCTATAAAAGATTGATAGACACATACACATAGGTATGAATATATATGGTATGTAAGGACCCTAATAGTGAAGACCAGGATGTGAGCTCTGGTTCTCATGAAAAACTGTCAGCAACACCAGCTCACCTGACTGTCTGGGCTATGTGCTCTAGTACCAACTCTCACTTATTTGGGCTAGCTGACTTAGCCTTAGTTATCAAGCATTTCTAGGTCAGCTGCCTGAAGACTATCTTTTGGAGTACAGGCTTGATATGATATTGACTCCATGCTGCTATTGTCCCTAAGCCCTATATTTACCTGTGCCGGCACTGTAGTGAAGGAGACAGGAGACATCAGAATTCAGGAGACTGGTAACTTCAGGACTTAGAATTAAGGAGACTTGAGACTTGAGACTGAGGAGACCAGGGGGAGCATCAGAAGCAGAACTAACAGCAGCAGCAATAGGAGCAGAAGCAGCAGAGATGAAGCAGCAATAAAGCATTGTAAAATCTACCAACTTTCTATGGCTTCTTGTTGATGTTAGTTTTGTGGCCCAACATATGGTCTATCCTAGAGAGTGTTTTATGCACACTGGAAAAAAATGTATAATCTGATATTTTGGGGTGAAATGTTCTGTAAATATTTACTATGTCTATTTGGTCTAGTCCAGTGTATCATTTAAGGCTGATATTTCTTTATTGATTTTCTGTTTGCATGATTTATCAAAAGCCATCAATGGTGTGTTTAAATCCCCAAGTATGATTGTGTTTTTATCTGTTTCTATTTTTGGATCAGTTAGTAGATGTCATATATTTTGGTGCTCTCTGATTCAGTTCATATATATTAAGAAGTGCTACATCTTCTTGATACAGTGTCCCCTTTATCATTCTGAAATGTCAATCTTTGTCTGTAATTATCTTTGTTGTCTTGAAGTCAGCATTGTCAGTATGGCTACACCTACTTTTCTTTGGGTATTATTTGCTTGGAGAATCATTTTCCAACCTTTCACTTTGAGTCGACTTTTGTCTTTGCAGCTTAGATGTGTCTCTTGAAGGCAGCAAATGGTTGGGTTTTGCCTTTTAATCCAATCTGCTACTCTGTGCCTCTTTATTGGTGAGTTCATTCTGTTAACATTTAGGGTAATGTTGATGCTTGAGGATTTTCCACATTTTATGTTTTGTATTCTAGTAGCACTGTGTCCCCTTTGGTTCTTCCTTTTAATATATCTGTCAATTGTATTAGTTTCGTGGTATTCTATACTTCTTTTCCTTGTTTCTTCTTTTTAAGCCATGGGGTTCAGTATTGGATTTTTTGTGGGTGGTTACCATTAGGTTATTAAGAAAAAATTTTTATATATAAAATAGTCCTTTCTCTTATGAGTGCTTCTGCACTACATCATCCTTGGCTACTGAAGATCTTTATAAACTTTTTAAAATTAATTTATTGTGTTTACATACATTCTAATGTCCCCCCGTGTTTCCCAATACATCCCCTTTTTCCCCCTCCCCATAACGCCCTCTCCCCTTCCTTCTAGGATTTGCTTTTCTGCTATCGTCTCATTCTATTACCATATCATATCCTTTTCCTCTGTCCACTTTCATTCTGGATCCTTTGATCCCACCTCTGTCTCTATTCCGCTCCTCAATTCATATTGTTCGTTGGATTCCTCAGATGAGTGAGGTCATATGATATTTTTCTTTCTCTGCCTGGCTTATTTCACTTAACATAATATTTTCTAGGTCCATCCATGTTGTTTCAAAAAACAATGTTTCCTTCTTCTTCATGACCCCATATATTCCATTATGTATATGTACAACAGCTTTTTAATCCACTCGTCCACTGAGGAACACTTGTGCTGTTTCCAGATCATGGCTATTGTAAACAATGCTGCCATAAACATGGGGGTGCATTACTCCTTTTCAAACTATGCTATGGTGTTCTTGGGATATATTCATAAAGTGGGATGGCTGGGTCAAAAGGCAGTTCGATTTTCAATTTTTTGAGGAATCTCCATACTGTTTTCCACAGTGGCTGCACCAGTCTGCATTCCCACCAGCAGTGCAGAAGGGTTCCCTTTTCTCCACATCCTCGCCAGCACTTATTCTGTGCTGTTTTGTTGATGAATGCCATTCTTACTGGTGTGAGGTGATATTTCATTGTGGTTTTAATTTGCATTTCTCTAATGATTAGTGATGTTGAGCATTTTTTCATAAGCCTATTGGCTATCTGTATGTCCTCTTTGAAAAATTGTCTATTCATTTCTTTTGCCGACTTTTTGATTGGACTGTGTATCTTCCTGATGTTGAGATTTACAAGTTCTTTATAAATTTTGGTTCTTAACCCCATATCAGACATATTGTCGAATATGTTCTACTATTGTGTGGTATTCCTTTTTATTTTGTTCATATTGTCTTTAGCTGTGCAAAAGCTTTTTAGTTTGATAAAGTCCCATTTGTTTATCCTGTCCTTTATTTCCCTCTCGTGTGGAGATAAATCAACAAATATATTGCTGCGAGTGATGTTGGAGAGCTTATTGCCTATGTTTTCCTCTAGGATGCTTATGGTTTCATGACTTACATTTAAGTCTTTTATCCATTTTAAGTTTATTTTTTTGAATGGTGTGAGCTGGTGGTCTAGTTTAATTTTTTTTGCAGATAGCTGACCAATTTTTCCAATACCGTTTGTTAAAGAGACTGTCTTTACTCCATTGTATGCTATCACCACCCTTGTCAAATATCAATTGTTCATAAAGGTGTAGATTTATTTCGGGGTTTTCTGTTCTGTTCTACTGATCTATATGCCTGTTTTTATGCCAGTACCAAGCTGTTTTGAGTTCAATGGCCTCGTAGTATAATTTGATGTCCGGAAGTGTGATACCAGCCACTTTATTCTTCTTTTTCAAGATTGCTGAGGCTATTTGTGTTCTTTTTTGGTGCCATATGAATTTTTGAAATATTTGCTCTATATCTTTGAAGTATCGCCTTGGTATTTTAATGGGAATTGCATTGAATTTATAAATTGCTTTGGGTAATATGGACATTTTAATAATGTTTATTCTTCCTAGCCATGGACACAGTATATGCTTCCACTTGTTTGTATCTTCCTTGATTTCTTTTATCTATGTTTTATAATTTTCCAAGTACAAGTTTTCAACCTCCTTGGTTAAATTTACTCCTAATTATTTTTGTTGTTGTTGTTGCAGTAGTGAAGGAGATTGTTTTCTTAATTTCTCATTCAGACAGATCATTGTTGTTGTATAAAAATGCCTCTGATTTCTGAGCATGAATTATATATATATATCCTGCCACCTTCCTGAATTAATTTATCAGGTCCAGTAGTTTTCTTACTGTAACTCTAGGGTTTTCTAGGTACAGTATCATATCATCTGCAAATAATGATAGTTTCACTTCTTCTCTTCCAATTTGGATGCTTTTTATTTCTTCTTCTTGTCTGATTGCTGTGGCTAGGTCTTCCAGAACTATATTGAATAAGAGTGGTGAAAGGGGGCACCCCTGCCTTGTTCCTGATCTTAAGGGATTGCTTTTAACCTTTGCCCATTGAGTATGATGTTGGCTGTGGGCCTGTCATAGATAGTCTTTATCATGTTGAGGTATCTTCCGTGTATTCCCACTTTGCTGAGAGTTTTGATCATAAATGGGTGCTGGATTTTATCAAATACTTTTTCTGTATCTATTGATATTATAATGTGGTTTTTGTCCTTCCTTTTATTTATGTGATGAATCACATTGATTGACTTGCAAATATTGTACTAGCATTGCCTCCTCAAAATAAATCCCAATTGATCATGGTGTATGATTTTTTCATGTATTGCTGGATCTGGTTTGCTAATATTTTGTTGAGAATATTAGCATCTAAATTCATCAGAGATATTGGCCTATAATTTTCTTTCTTTGTGTTGTCTTTGCCTGGCTTTGGAATCAGAATTATGCTCACCTCATAAAAGGAGCTTGGAATCTTTCCCTTCTCTTGAATTTTTTGAAATAGCTTGAGAAGGATAGGAGTTAGTTCTTCTTTGAATGTTTGGTAGAATTCGTCTGTGAAGCCATCTGGCCCAGGGCTTTTGTTTGTTGGGAATTTTTTGATAACTGTTTCAATCTCATTTGTTGTAATTGGTCTATTTATGTTTTCTGATTCTTCCAGATTGATTTTTGAAAGATTACATTGTTCAAGAAATTTGTCTATTTCAACTAGGTTGTCTAATTTTTTGGCATACCATTCTTCATAGTATTTTCTTATAATCCTTTGTATTTCTGTTGTTACTTCTCCACCTTCATTTCTAATTTTATTTATTTGAGTATTTTCTCTTTTTTTTTTTTTTTGGTGAGTCTGGTTAAGGGTTCATCGACATTGTTTCCTTTTTCATAGAACCAGCTCTTGGTTTTATTAATCCTCTTTATTACTTTTTTAATCTCTATTTCATTTTGTTCTGCTCTGATCTTTATTATTTTCTCCCTTCTACTTCCTCTAGGCTCTACTTGCTGTTCTTTTTCTAGTTCTTTTAGTAGCAGGATTAAGTTGTTTATTTGATTGAGCTTCTTCTTTCATCTTAAGGTATGTGTGTAATGCTATGATTTTCCCTCTCAAGACTGCTTTTGCTGTGTCCTGCAGATATTGAGTTGTTGTATGCTCATTTTCATTTGTTTTAAGGACATGTTTTATTTCTTCCTTGATCTCATTGTTGACCCAGTTGTTGTTTAATAACATACTGTTTAGTTTCTAAGTGTTTTAGTCTTTTTCAGTTTTCCTACTGTTGTTGATTTCTTGTTTCATTGTGGTCAGAGAAGATGCTTGATATGGTTTCAATCTTCTTAAAGTTTTTGAGACCTGTTTGATGCCCTAATATGTGATCTATCCTAGAGAATGTACCATGAGCACTTGGAAAGAATGTATATTTTGCTGCTTTAGGGTTAAAGGTTCTGAAGATATCTATTAAATCATGTTGATCTAGTGCCTTGATGGTGAACCTTTTTTATAAAAAAATGCCCACTTTTGCAGTGCTGGTCAACCTGGTTCCTCCCGCCCACTAGTGAGCATTCCAGCTTTTATGGTGGGCCAATCATGGTGCCATTTGGTTGCTCTGCTACCACCCACCATGAAAACTGGAATGCCCATTAGTGGCGGGAGGGACCAGGTTGACCAACACTGCAAAAGTGGGTGGTTTTTATAAAAAGGTTCACCATCATAGATCTAGTGTATCCCTTAATTCTCTTGTTTCTTTATTAATTTTTTTCTTGAGGATCAATCTACTGATGTTAGTGGGATATTGATATCCCTTACTATTATAGTATTTCTATTGATCTCTTTCGTTATGTCCATAGAAGTCTGCTTTATATATTTAGGTGCTCTTATATTAGGTGCATATGTATTTATAATGGTTATCTCTTCCTGTTGGATTGCTCCCTTCATCATTATGTAGTGACCTTCTTTATCTCTTACTATAGTCTTTGTTGTAAAATCTATTTTGTCAGATATAAGTATTGCTACTTTTAGTTTCAGTTATGTGCATCTTTTGTTTTGAGGTGCATCTCCTGTAGACAGCATATGTATGGGTCCTGTTTTCTTATTCATTCAGCTACCCTATGTTTTTTGATTAGAGCATTTAATCCATTTACACTTACAGTTAGTATTGATATGTAGTTGTTTATTGTCATTTATTCTTTAATGTTATATTCCTCTTTTACTATATTCTTTACCCCTTTGTTCTGTTTTCAACAGACCCCTTAACATTTCTTGCAACATTGGTTTTGTTGTAATGAATTCCTTAAGTTCTTTTTTTGTCTGGGAAGTTTTTTATTTCTTCTTCAATTTTAAATGATAGTCTTGCTGTATAAAGAAGTCTTGGTTGTAGGCTCTTGTTCTGCATTACTTTGAATATTTCTTGCCATTCCCTTCTGGCCTCAAGTGTTTCTGTTGAGAAGTCAAATGTTATCTTAATGGGGGCTTCTTTGTAGGTGATAGCCTTTTTTTTCTGTAGCAGCTTTTAATATTTTCTCTTTATCTCTTGGCTCTGGTATTTTAATTATGATATGTCTTGGTGTAGATTTTTTTTTGTTCCTCTTTAATTGAATTATCTGTGCTTCTTCAACTTGTGTGACTTTTTCCTGAATCAATTTAGGGAAGATTTCAGCTATGATTTGATTGAACAAAGTCTCTATCCTTTGTTCTTTCTCTTCTTCTTCAGGAACTGCTATGATGCGGATATTGTTTCTCTTTAGGTTGTCACAGATCTCTCTTAGCGTTTCCTCAGACTTTTTCAGTCTCTTTTCTTTTTGGTGCTCCATTTTTGTGCTTTCACTTATCTTGTCCTCCAATTCACTGATTCAATCCTCTGCTTTATCCAGCCTGCTTTTTATTCCTTCCAGTGTAAGCTTCATTTCTGATATTGTGTTTTTCATTTCTTTCTGGTTCTTCTTTATAATTTCTGTGTCCTTTTTAATGCTTTCAGTTTTTTTTTTATTGAAGTGTTCACTAAGTCCATCCATTGCAGCTTTGAGATCTTTCAGCATCCTAAAAATCATTATTTTATATTCTGCATCTGGTAATTTGATTACTTCCGATTCATCCAAGACTTTATCAGAGGATTTATCTTGTTGAAGCATATGACTTATGATTCTCTGCCTACCCATTATTCTTTATACCTTGTAGGCTTCTTCCAGCTATGACCTTCTTACCTAGTAGAGCCTCTTTGAGGTCTTGATTTGTTTGTTTTCTTCTCTGTTTTCTTAACTCAGTGGTAATCTTGTTTACTGATCTCAATGGGGGTCTTATTTGAAACTGTATTCAGGAATGTGGTGGGTGTATCTGAGACTCTGAGGGTCTGATCTGCCAGGTTCTCTCTGGGGGTGGGTGCTTTATCTGTTTCAGTAGGGGGAGGTGTACCTCAGATCTCCATAGAGACCTGATTTACTTCCCCTCCTTTCCACTTCCTGTTTTCAGCTGTGTCTTGTTGCTCTGATAGGAGCTGGAGAGCTTTCTGGAGGTGGGTCACCTGGAACCACTTTATGCTTGTGTTGTGTGGAGGGATCAATCCCTCTCCCAGCTGTGGCCACCTCTGCCCTGGATGATTCAATTTCTCAGGTCATCCCATGCATTCCTCTGCCCATGACCATCTGTCTCTCTCTCTCCACTTTCCTTTTGGAAGACAAGCCAGCCTTCTCAGCACACTTTGTTCCCAGGTCCCCTAGAAAGTGGCTGTGAGTGACATTTTCTGCTCTTTTCCTTGTAATGAGAGCCTTTCTGGGCTATCAGTCTTACCCCACCTTCACTCCTGGAAGCATGGGAGTCCCCCTCCCCAGCAGTGCTTGGAGCTCCCTACTAGGCTCAGTGTGGCTTCTTCTTTGCTCCTTGGTTTTTGAGACCTATTCTTTTAATCCAAAGTTGTTTTTTCATGCTGATTGTTTCTAAATTAATTTGTAATCCAGTTTAGTGGTGTGAACTTGGAGTCTGTGTGTCTGCCTACTCCACTGCCATCTTGGTTCTCATCACTACTGAAGAACTTTATTCCCTTCCCTTTTATGTTATTGTTGTCACAGATTATTAACCTTATTTTTATTTTAACCTTGTTGGGGCTTTTACTTGTGTAGCATTGTTTTGTATCCAGTAGAATAATACCCGTGTTTTTTCTGCAGTTGTAGTTTTCTGGTGATGAATTTTCTCAGGCTTTGTATATCTGGAAAAGTTTTTATTTCTTCTTCATATTTGAAGGTTGATTTGAATGGTTATAGTATTTTTGGCTGGTAATTCTTTTCTTTCAGTACTTTGAATGATTGGTTCCACTGTCTTCGGGCTTGTAGAGTCTCTGCTGAAAAGTCTGATGATAGCCTAATGGGATTTTGTTCATATGTTATGTTCTTCTTTTTCTTAGTTGCCTTGAGAATTTTTTTTGTAGTTAATTTTTGATCATTTTATTAAAATTTGCCTTGGAGAAGGTCTGTTTTAATTGAGGTAACTTGGAATTCTGTTTGCTTCTTAGATTCGAGATTCTAACTTTCTATAGGCTTGGGAAGTTTTCATCAAGTATTTGAATAGGCTCACCATTCTCTTCTCCTTTCTTTATCTCTAATATACCCATTAATCTTTTATTGCTCTTTCTGATAGAGTCAGGCAATTCTTATAGAACACTATGAACTTTTTAATTTTGTGACTCTCTCTTCTTCTCTCTGTAGCATCTTTAGTTGCCTGCCTTTGATGTCACTGATTTTCTCCTCTATCTTGTCTTTTCTAATAGCTGAACTTGGTAGCTCATTTTTCAATTCATGTATCAAGTTCTTCATCTCTGTTTGTTTCTATTTTAAAGTTTCAGTCTTCTTGGTAAAGTATTTGTTTTGTTCATTAATTTGTTTTTCAGCTCATTAAAATTACCTATCAATATTTTTATGTATGTCATTGAATATTTTCAGAACTTCAATTTTAAATTCTCTATTGTTTAACTCTAAAGTTTCCATGAAGTTAACTTTGCTTTCTGGAGATTTTTCATCTTCTTTTGGAACTAGGTTTCTTTCTTGTGTAGCCACAGTATTCATTTCCTCTTTCCTTAATGGCATTTCAGAGTGATATTGTTAAAAAAAAATTTAACAAAAAACAACTAAAAATACAATTAAAAATACAAATACAGTAAAAAATAGAGAATTTAAAATAATAAAAAACAACAAAAAATCCCAAATAAAGAAAAACCAAAAACCAAAAATAAACAGAACACCCACAAAAATAAGAATAAAAGTATAAAAGTTTAAAAATTAAAGAAAATGCAATTTAAAATAAAATGATCAATTTGAGTTTTGAGAGATTTTTCTGCTTTCTTCCTGTGGGTGGTGCTTTATTACAAGTTTTAGCTCTGTAGAATTCCAGGGCTGACTTCTGCTGAGATGTTGCTGTCTAGATGATGGAGGTGGGGCTACAGTCACCATGGTGGCTGGAGCATGTTGTGAGGGCTTTACAACTTTAGCAATGGTGATCTCTGGCCTCTGAGCACTCCTCTGTTCTTGTCAACAGACTAGGGGACCAGACACAGAGCATCTCTATTCTTCAGGGAAGAGAATGGCTCTGGAAAGTTAGCTATGGTATCTGTTTTTGCCACTGTCAATACCGCATGAGGTGACAGAAACAGGATCTGAAAGCTCGTGGCCAAACTTTGATTTTCTGTCTGCCCCAGTGTGGACTGCTGGCAGACCACAAGAAAACTGGCAGTGATCCCTCATTCTGCTTCTGCTTTTATTCAGTATCTTCCCCTCTGCCCCTCATTCTCTATCCCTTACTCCTCCTGGCAGAAAAAAACCCCACTTAGTCTGGGTTGCTCTCTTCTCAGGAGGCAACTGTAAGTACATCTTATCTTCCTCTCCCCTTTTCAGCTTTTCCCATGGTTAGTAGATTCCAGGCACAAATCTTTTTAGACAAGCCTGCAAGCCCCATTGGGTTTCCTTGGCTAGGGAACTTCTTTTCAATTTGTTGACATTTCAAGGAGAGAGGTCAAGGGTACCTCTCACGCTACCAGTACTCTGATGTCATCCTCTCCACAGCTAATTATTGAGTAGACCAAATACTCATAATAAAAGAAATTTTTTTTATTAAAAGGATAAAATTTAGAATTCTTGAGTAGTCAATTACATTGAACAGTATTTGATCATATTGAAATTTTATAGGCTTTGTTATATCTTATTAAAGGGCTGATTATAGAATTGCAAAATATCTGAAGATGTACTAAAGTAAATATTTTATTGTTGTTTTGTTATTGTGAGAGTTGACTCTCAGATGTCCCAGGTTTCAGTAATAACTTAATCTGGCCAAAAAATAATTTGCTATAATTTTATGTCTGGATATTTCAGCTTCACCTGGTAGAATCACTAAATTATTTGTATAGTCAAGTGTCTACAATTTTACTCTTTTTTTAATGGTACTTATGAAATCATTTTTTTATTTTAAATATTTTTTTATTTTCAATTACAGTTGACATACAATATTATATTAGTTTCAATTGTTCAACTCAGTGATTAGACATTCTATAACTTTATTATACTGATTTATCCAGAATCCACCTGGCACCATACATAGTTATCAGAATATTATTAACTATACTTCCAGTGCTGTGTTACATCCCTGTAATTATCCTGTAACTACCAATTTGTTCTTTTTAATCCCTTTAGCTCTTTCACTTATTTCCCCAATCCCCTTCCCTCTGACAATCACAGGTTCAGTTAGTACATCTATGAAGTCTGTTTCAATGTTTTGTTTATTTTGTTCCTTAAATTGCACCGATAAGATAAATTATATAGTCTGTTCTTCTCTGACTTATTTCACTAAGCATAATATCATCTAGGCCCATTCATGCTATCACAATGGTAAGATTTCATTCATTTTTACTGCCAAGTAGTATTCAATTGTATAATGTATCATGGCTGTTTTATCCACTCATCTATTGATGGGCCTTTAGGTTGCTTCCACATCTTTGCTACTGTAGACAATGCTGCAATTAACATAAGGCTGTACGTATTCTTTCAAATTAGTGCTCTGGGTTACTTCAGATAGCTTCCCAGAAGCGGAATCACTGGGTCATTAGGCAGTTCCATTTTAATTTTTGAGGTAACTCTACATCGTTTTCCACAGTGACTACATGAATCTGTATTCTCACCTAAAGTGCATGAGTGTTCTCTTTTCTCCACATCCTTCCCAAGTATTAGGTAATATCTTATGTGGATTTAACTTGCAGTCCTCTGATAATTAGTAACATTGAGCATCTTTTCATATGTCTATTTGCCTTGTGTTTGTTCTTTTTGGAGAAGTGTCTATTCAGGTCCTTTGCACACTTTTTAAATTAAATTGTTGGTTTTCTTGGTGTTGAGTTACTTGTCAGAATGGTTACTATCCATACTTTATATTGTTTTCCACAGTATCTAAACAAATTTATATTTCTAACAACAGTGTACAACTGCTTTCTTTTATCCACTTTCTCACCAACACATTTTCTTTTTATAAGAGAATTTTTTTATGAGTTTATTTTAGCCAAACTCAGGACATACTGAAAATCAAGATCTCAAATGCTCCTTATCCCTTGTATGCTTGATGATAGCCATTTGAACAATTAAGTGGTGGTATCTCTGTTTTGATCTGCATTTTCCTGATGATTAATGATGTTGTCCATCTTTTCATGTACTTGTTGACCAGTTGGATGCTTTCTTAGGAAAAATGTTAACTTAATTCTTCTGTTTTTTATTTAGCTTAATTTTTGTTATCGAATTTTATGAGTTTATGTATTTTGGATATTAACTGCTTTTCAGGTATGTAAACCATATTGGAAATATTTTCTTCTATTGTATAGGGTGCCTTTTTATTTTTTATTTTTCCTTTTGTTTTACAAAGGTTTATAGTTTGATGAAGTCCCATTTTCTTGTTTCATTTATTGCTTATGCTTTTGGTGTCAAGTTTTAAAAAATATATTACCAAGAGTAATGTCAAGCAGCATCTTTTCTATGTTTTCTTCCAGAAGCTTTATGATATTAAGTGTTATAATTTAATCTTCCTTTTCTTCCCTTTTTTTTTTAATGAGAGGAGGTGAAATAGTGAGTCAGACTACTGCATGCAACCCATTTGTGACCCACCCGGCAACCCCCATCTGGGACTCATACTCAAATTAACCAAACTATCCTCAGCACCTGAAGCTGCCACTCAGACTAACCAAGTTATCTTCAGTGCCTGGGGGCCATGCTTGAGGCAATCAAGCTACTTGGCTACAGGAAGAAAAAGAGAGAAGAGGAAGAGAGAAGGGGAAAGAAGCAGATGGCCACTTTTCTTGTGTGTCCTGACTGGGAATCAAACCTGGGATATCCATACACTGGACCAACAGTCACAAGCCAGGGCCTTAGGTTTAAGTCTTTAAACTATTTTAAATTAATTTACTTGAATAGTTTAAGATAGGGGTCCTATTTCATTTTTTTTTCATGTAGTTATTTTGTTTTCTTTCTTTTTAATAAGTATTTTTCTGTTCTTTTTTAAATTTTTTTTAAATTTATTCATTTTTAGACAGGAGAAGGAGAGAGAGAGAGAGAGAGAGAGAGAGAGAGAGAGAGAGAGAGGAGAGACAGAGAGAGAGAAGGGGGGAGGAGCTGGAAGCATCAACTCCCATTTGTGCCTTGACCAGGCAAGCCCAGGGTTTCGAACCGGCAACCTCAGCATTTCCAGGTCGACGCTTTATCCACTGCGCCACCACAGGTCAGTGCTTTGTTTTTTTTATACAAGTTGTTGAATAAGCTATTTTCCCTATTGAGTGTGCTTGGCTTCTTTTTAAAATACTTTTTAAACATACATGCATGTGTTTATTTCTGGGCTCTTTATTCTATTGCACATGTCTATATTTCTGTTTCCATACAATGGGCATATAGTTTTATTTATTTTTTATTTTTTAAGGATTTTACTTATGTATTTGTAGAGAAGCTAGAGAGAGAGAGAAGGGAGAGCATCAGGAAACATCAACTCCCATATGTACCCTGAACAGGCAAGCCTAGGGTTTTCAACTGTTGATCTCACCATGCTTTACTGCACAACCACAGGTCAGGCCAATGAACATATTGTTTTAATAATTATAGCTTGGTAATATAGTTTTTAAATCAGGAACTTTAATGCATGCAGCTTTGTCCTACATTGTCATGACTGTTTTTGCTATTCAGTGTCTTTTATGGTTTATACAAATTTTAGAATTTTTAAATTTTTTTGAAAATTTTCATTAAAATTTTGATAAAGATTGGCTTCTGGTAATATGATATTTTAATAATATTAATTTTTCTCATCTATAAACAAGAATATTGTTTCATTTGTTTGTATCTTTTTCAACTTCTTTTATAAAAGTCTTGTAGTTTTCAGTGTATAGAAATTTCACTTCAGGAGTTAAATTTATTACTAAATATTTTATTGTTTTTGATGCTATTTTAAATGAGGTATTTTTCTTATTCATGTATTCTGCTGTAACTTTATAGAAAAGAAACTGATTCTTCATGTTGACTTTGTATTCTGCAACTTTACTGAATATGATACTAGTTCTAACAGAATTTTAGTGGGATCCTTAGGATTTCCTATTATAATGTCACCTGTAAATAATAAAAATTTTATTTCTTTTTTTATGTGGATGCATTTTATTTCTTTGTCTTGACTAATAGTTCCAGCTAGTACTCCCAGTGTTAGGTTGAATAAATCATGAGAGTGGGTACCCTGATCCTGTTCCTGACCTTAAAGGAAAATCTTTGAACTTTTCACCACTGAATATAATGTTAACTGTATATTTGTCATAGGTGGTTTTTATTATGTTGAAGTATGCTCTTTATATACCAAAATTGTTGAATGTTTTTATGTTTAAAGGATATTGTATTTTATCCAAAGCTTTTTTTCCATCTATTAAGATAGCTTTTATGATTTTTTTATATTAATGAGGTGCATCAAATTTTTTTATTTGCCTATGTTGACCTATTCTTGCATCTTAGGGATAAATCTTACTTTGTCATAGTGTACAATCTTCTTACTGTATTGTTGAAATTGGATTGTTAATATTTTATTGATAATTTTTGCATATATATTTATAAGGGATTTTAGACTATAGTTTTGTGATTTTTTTTTCTTTAGTGTCCACATCTGACTTTAGTATCAGGGTAATGCTGATTTGTAAAATGAGTTTGAAAGTATTTGCTCTTCATCAATTGTTTGAAAGATTTTAAAAAGAATTGGCAATGATTTCTCTGTAAATGTTTGATGGAATTTTCCAGTAAAACCATTTGTCCTTGGGTTTTCTGTATTTGGAGATTTTCCATTAAGAATACAATCTCCAAGTAAAATCGTATAGTATTTGTCTTTTTATTATTGGCTTATTTCACTAAACATAGTGTTCTCAAGTTTTATCCAAATTTTATCATGTGTCAAAATTTCTTTTCCTTTTAAGAATAAATAATAGTCCATTGTATTCATATATTAAATTTATTTCTGTCAATAGACACTGGTTTGTAAGGTTAGGCTACTGTGAATAATGTTGCTGAACATAGGCATACAAACATTTCACTGAGATCCTGATTTCAATTTTGGGGAAATGTATCTAGCTGTGGAATTGCTAGATCATATGGTAACTTTATTTTAAATATTTTGGGAATCCCCATACTGTTTTCCATAGTTGATGCACCATTTTATATTCTCACTAACACTGCACAAGGGTTCTAATTTCTCCATGTTCTCACCCACAACTGTTTTTTATGAGTATTTTTTTTTAAATAGTAGTCATTCTGATAGGTTTAAGGTATGCTCTTTTGTGTTTTTGATATGCATTTTTCTAATGATTAATGATTTTGAGTATCTTTCTATATATTTATTAGCTATCTGTATATCTTTGAAGAAATGTCTACTAAGTCTAAAGAAAAACTGTTCCTCTACTCTAACACTTCTGACACGAAACGTGTGGGATTTTTTTCTCCATACCAAGCAGTTTTGTAACTCTCTGGACACCAAATGTTTGTTCTATAATTTAATTCAATTCTGCCACTACCCAGAATTAGTGTCAGACTCCACAGGTTGAGGCCTCAGTCCCACAACACTGTCTTCACTTCAGATGCCAGTGGCAAGTAATGAGTCTTCAGGGTTCCCACTCTTCTGTCTGATTTGGCTACAAAATTAAATATTCTCACAACTCATTCACTCTGACACTTAAGTTTCACAGTTTGTAGTAACAGCTTACAAAACTCAGGAAAACATTCAATTGTATTTACTGGTTTATTATAAAAGATGTTATAAAAAACACAGATGAACAACCAGATGAAGAGTTACATAAAACAAGGTCTGGAAGGGTTCTGAGTGCAGGAATTTCTGTCCACATAGTTTATGGTATACCACCTCCAACCTTCCCTGTACATAAATGTGTTTAAATCAGGAGCTCTCTGAACCCTGTTGTTTAGGGTTTTATGGAGTTTCCATTATTCAGGCAAGATTGATTAAATTATTGGCCATTGATGATTATCTGAATCTCCAGATCTTCTTATCATCTTGCTGGTTGAAGGTAGGGTTGAAAATTTCAACCCTTTAATCACATAATTTGATTCCTCTGGCTAACCGTCCCCATCTTAAAGCTATCTGGCAACCTTCAGGCACCTCATTAGCATATAAAGACATTCTTATAATTCTGTACAGTAAAAGGGTCCTAGAAACTCTGTTAAGAACCAGGGATGAAGACCAAGTATATATATATATATATTTTAGTATATCATAGTATAGTAAAGTCTTTTGCCCATTTTTATTTATTATATTTTTTATTTTTATTTTTTAAAATATTTTATTTATTGATTTTGAGAGAGAGAGAGAGGGGAGAGAAAGAGAGAGAGAGATAGAGAGAGAGAGAGAGAGAAGGGGGAGGAGCAGGAAGCATCAACTCCCATATGTGCCTTGACCAGGCAAGCCCAAGGTTTCGAACCGGCAACCTCAGTGTTCCAGGTCGACACTTTATCCCACTGCGACACCACAGGTCAGGCTCTTTTGCCCATTTTTAATCAAGTTGTTTTGTTGTTGTAAAAAATATGAATTCAATCTCTACAATTATTATTGGTTTGTTCAAATTTTCTAATTTCTTTCTGTTTGTCTTGGTAAGTTTTATGTTTCCAGAAATTTGTCCATTTCTTCTAGATTATTCAACTTTTTGACATATGTCTACTTAGAAAAAATTCTTATGATTTTTTGCGTTTTGTAGTATTGTGAGTTGTTATGTCAATTCTTTTGTTTCTGATTTTATTTATATATGTATTATCTTACTTCTCTTTAGTTAAAGGTTTGGAATTTTGTTTATCTTTTTACAAAATCTTTTTAAACGACTTTATTGAGGTATGATTGGCATACAAAAATATAGATATATTTAATGAACACAACTTGATGAGCTTGGAGATAAGTATAAAACTATGAAACCATCATTACAAACTATGCTATAAACATATCATTACTCCCTAAAGTTTTTTTAATCTTTACCACAGTCCTACAAGGAAGGCAGTAACATGACTATTTTAAAAACAAAGAAGAAGGCTTAGACACATTAAGTAGTTACCCAAGATTGTATAACTAGAAAGTAATGTTCTTACTCTACAACCCAAAGTATTTCCTAGTACTTTATTCTCCTTTCTCACATATCCAACAAGAACTTCTTGAATTCTATCTAAGAACAGGGTCTCTTTCATTAAGAGTTTACACAGAAAAATAAAAAATCCCTTAAGTGGAATGAATAAATTTTATATAGAAGGAAGAGCCAAATGTTCTGGATTACAAAAGAGGCATATTTATTGCATCTGAAAGGTTCTAAAAAGCCCATTAACAGAAAAGGTACAAAAAGAATCATGATGAACAATTTGGAGTTAGCTGTTTTGAAAGAGTGAAACAGTCCAGATAAAGCTGATATAGGTACAATCTCCTGAAATTGTAAAACAACAGATGGAGGTAATTTAAAATAGATGAATTTTTAAGGGACAATAGAGAAGAAGAAATAGAGATGGGTGGTAGGCAGGGCTAGAAAAAAAAAAGAGATGTGCCTGACTGTGGTATTGCAAGAAGTGACACTTGATGGAGGATAATCGATGCTCAGACAACTTATTTAACAGAGGAAGGAGACTTTATTAACAGCCAGCAGAGCATGTGGGGCTAGTAGCACCAAAGCACACACTCCCTGAAGTTAGATTTCTTACATCTTATATATCTTTTACATGGTTCATCCAAGGGACAAATGCATGATTCTTTTGTCTGAGGTCTTACATGCACCTCATGACTCAAGGTGGGGAGGGGAAGTTTTGGTGGGGTAACAAGGTGAAAAATGTTTCCAAACCACTGGTCCTAGCTATTTACGGTTCATGTTTTTCTTGTGAGTGTTGTAAGAGTTTCCAGGAGACCAGTTAGAGATCTATAGGATGTGGTTAATCTTTAACTGGCTGAGTCAGTCATTCCTGCAGACCTTCTCCTGCATTCTTCTGGTTTCTCCCCTCTCAGTGGTGCTGAGTTTTTCCTTTGGGTCAGGGGATTTTTTAAATGTTTCATCTATGTATTACTCCTCACATGGACCTTCTATAATCTCTCTCCAATGGTTTAATAGAATATAAAGGAGTCCATTTCCTTGTGTACCCTGTAGCTATAAAGTTGAAATTCCACCCTTCAGCAAGTGGAAATGCTTTCATACGATAACAAAGACAAGTAAGACAACTCCTTCAACTCCTTAAAATAATATATATATTTAATGATACAGATTGTTTTTTATTTAGAAATTAAATTTAGTGGGGTGACATTGATCAATATGAATACATATTTTTCCAGTAAACAATTCTATACTATTGAAACTATTAATTGTTTTGTGTGCCCATCACTTAAAGTCAAATCATTTTCTTTCACCATGTATTTTTCCGTCTTTACTTTGCTCTTCCCCACACAATTCTCCCCCACATCCCTCCATCTGGTACTGCTTCACTTCTTTTATGTTCATGGATCTCAGTTTTTTATCATATCTCTGTGTGAAATTGTATAGTTCTTAGTTTTTTCTGATTTTCTTATTTCACTTAGTATGATGTTCTCGTGGTCCATCCATGTTGTCCAAAATGGTAGTATATCATCATTTCTTATGACTGAGTAGTATTCTATTGAATATATGTACCAAATCTTTATCCAATCCTTTATGAAGGAACAATTTGGTTGTTTCCATGTCTTGGCTGAATAATGTGCCTTTGCATACATTGAGAATTTCCTACAGTGGGGTTTTCTTGTGATAAATTCCCTCAGCTTCTGTATGTCTGGAAAAGTTTTTATTTCTTCACATTTGAAAGATAACTTTGATGAATATAATATTTGGACTGGTAGTTCCTCTCTTGTAGTACTTTAAATGTTTGGGTCCACTCTCTTCTGGCTTGTAGAGTTTCTGATGATAAGTCTGATGATAGTATTATGGGTCTTCCTTTATGTGTTATGTTCTTCCTTTCCCTACCTGCTTTGTGGATATTTTCTTTTTCATTGATTTTTGATATTTTTGCTACAATGTGCCTTGGAGAAGGTCTATTTGGGTTGAGGTAACTTGGAGTTCTATTTGTTTCTTAGATTAGAGGATCTAACTCTTTCCATAGGTTAGGGGAGTTCTCATTAATTATTTGTTTGAAAAAGCTCTCAATTTTATTATCTCTCTCTTCTTCTTCTGATATGCCCATTATTGTTATACTGATCTTTCTGATGGACTCAGATCATTCTTATAGAGCTGTATCATTTTTTATAATTTGTATTGAGAGACATAAAAAGAGTCAGAGAGAAGGATAGATAGGGACAGACAGACAGTAATGAAGAGAGATGAGAAGCATCAATTATTAGTTTTTTGTTGCAACACCTTAGTTGTACATTGATTGCTTTCTCATATATGCCTTGAGCGAGAGGCTCCAGCAGAGTAAGTGACCCTTTCCTCAAGCCAGTAACCTTTGGTTTTAAGCCAGTGACTTTTGGGCTCAAGCCAGTGCCAGTGACCATGGGGTCATGTTTATGATCCCATGCTCAACCCAGCAACCCTGCAGGCAAGTTGGTGAGCTTGCACTCAATCAGGATGAGCCTTCACTCAAGTCACTGGCCTTGGGTTTTGAACCTAAGTATTTGCATCCGAGGCCGATGCTTTATCCACTGTACCATCTCCTGGTTAAGCTTATACATCTTGAGTATCTCTCTTCTTTCTTCTGTATCATCTCTAGTTGCCTGTCTTCAGTGTCACTGATTCTCTACACTATTTGGCCTTTTCTATTACTTAAACTTGCAGATCATTTTTCAATTTATATATTGAGTCCTTTATCTCTTTTTTTAGATTCAGTCTTTTGGTGAAGTACTCATTTTGTTCATCAACTTGTTTTCTGAGCTCATTAAATTGTCTTTCAATATTTTTTTCTTATCACATTGAGTATATTCATAACTTTAATTTTGAATTCTCTAACATTTAACTCCAAGGTTTACATGTGATTGAGATTGCTTGCTGGAGATTTCATTTTTTCTGAACGGTGTCTCTTCATTGGTAGCCATGGTATTAGTTTTTTTCTGCCTTTATGGTACATGAAAATGATAGTGTTAAGAAATTAAGCAACAAAGAACTAAAGTAGAATAAAATAAAAATAAAAAATAAAAGAGAAAAACCACAAGACAAAAAATAAAAACCAAGAATAATC
The DNA here is from genome assembly GCF_036850995.1 of Saccopteryx leptura. Classification (NCBI taxonomy): domain Eukaryota; kingdom Metazoa; phylum Chordata; class Mammalia; order Chiroptera; family Emballonuridae; genus Saccopteryx; species Saccopteryx leptura. Next base: position 94,805,867 of record NC_089516.1, on the reverse strand, counting down.
AAAGCAAACAAAACACTCACAAAAAATGGAATAAATAAGAAATAAAATTAAAAAAAAGAAAAATAGGCCCTGGCCAGTTGGCTTAGTGGTAGAGCGTCGGCCTGGCATGCAGAATTCCTGGGTTTGATTCCCAGCCAGGGCACACAGGAGAAGTGCCCATCTGCTTCTCCACCCCTCCCTCTCTCCTTCCTCTCTGTCTTTCTTCCCCTCCCATAGCGAGACTCCATTGGAGCAAAGATGGGCCAGGTGCTGGAGATGGCTCCTTGGCCTCTGCCCCAGGTGCTGGAGTGGCTCTGGTCGCAACAGAGCGATGCTCCGGAGAGGCAGAGCATCGCCCCCTGGTGGGCGTGCCTGGTGGATCCCGGTCGGGTGCATGCGGGAGTCTGTCTGACTGTCTCTTCCTGTTTCCAGCTTCAGAAAAATACAAAAAAAAAAAAAAAAAAAAAAAAAAGAAAAATAATAGAATTGGCATTGCACTTCCAAAGGTTTATTTTTGTATTTTTCCTTTAAGTGACCATGAATTACAAATTTTGCCTTTGTGAAATTCCCAGGCTGACCTCTGCTGAGATGTTGTTATCTTCATGATGGAGGTAGAGCTGCAGTCCCCACAATGGGTGGGGCATATTGTTAAGGCTTTGTCATTTTAGCAATGGGGCACTTCTCCTTAAAATTCAACAGAGTAGGGGATCCTGCAAAGGGTACCTCTGTTTCAGGGAAAAGAATGGCTCTGTATAACTGTCTGTGGGTTATGTCTCTACTGTTCTCCTCACCCCAGGAAGGGAGGAAAAGGGGATCTGGAAGGCTAAGGTTATGCACTTTTATTTCTCTGTCCCAAGTACAGGCTGCTGGCAGACTGCAGAAACACTAACAGTGATCCTTTGCTCTGCTGTAGCTTAGGTTCAATACCTCTCCAGTTGTCCCCCAATGTCTACACTTCTGGCAAAAGAAGACCTAATCATTCTGGGTTTATTACCTCTCTGGAACTTCAGCAGATAAAAACTTATACAGTCCGGATTTTTCTTTTATTCCAAACCCCACCAAAAGTGTGTTGTATCTTCCACTCCTATGTTTATCTTTTCATCTTTACTCTATTAGATGTGCAGATCTCTTCTCGTAAGCCTACAGGTCAGCTGAAATTCCTTCACTGGGTTATAGCTGTTCAATTTTTTGAAATTTCAAGGGGAGAGTTCAAGGGTATCTCTCAATTGCCATTACTCTGATGTCATCCACCAGATTAGGTGTTTTTCATATATCAACTTATTTTTAAAACTCTAGGAAATGTTATGGATAATATTTTTCTTTAGTGCTTGAAGAAACTAAGTCTCATGAGGGATATGTAATTTGTTTAGGGTTACACCACTAGTTACTAGAGAAGCCTGAGTTAGAACCTGGGTTTTTGCTTTATACCGCCATGCTTTTGCCTCATTGCCTTTGATAATAAAAATATCAAATCAGTCATTAGTTGGAATATAGGAAGATAAAAGTAGAAATAGTTCCATGTTGCCAAATCCTCAGTTGCTTTCACAATACCTAAAGTATCACTTAATCTTTTGGGAGTCTCTTATTGTCTTCACTACACATTCTGCTGTTTTCAGTCTTAATTTAGTCCTAGTAATTTATGTGGTAAATTCTTCCACCTCTGGTATATCATTAGTCATGATACTGACCTCTGAATTACACTAAATTAAACATACATATGTCCTATTTTTAAGTTCTAATTTTATGATACAGTAACCAATGAAGCTACTTGGCTATTTTAATGTAATCAAGTTAAATGCTATTTTAATTAAAATTGGACAAAATAAAAACCCTACTTACCTGGTCCATTGGCTAATGGCTACCACCCTAGAGAGCACAGACATAGAGTATCTCTATGTGGAAGTGCTGCCCGAATGCACAGGTAAAAGCAAATTTCATATATGGGGGCTTAGTACTTTTGGTGCAGGAACAAAAATTTTCTCCATATTTACAGAGTTATTTTGATAAATACTTAAAAATCTTAAGCCACTGATATGTTTGCATTTTTGTAATCTCTTTCCTAACCTAAAAATAGTAGATTTTAAAGTGGTTTTATAGGTATCAATGGTAGTAATCTCCTTATTACACTGATTAGACATTACTAAATGTACAAGTTCTAAAGGGAAAATTGTTTTTTTTTCATTACACTCAAGTATTATCATGGAATTAATTTTTATTTTATAACAAAATAGAGCCACACTGTTAAGACTGTTGAAGTGAAGTTCCATACAACTTGTGACAGAATGTGCCCTGGACTATCAGTTTCAAATATACCTGCAAAGCAAACAGCCTTGGAAGATAAAGCTCAACCCAGAGCAGGGGACAGTTTTTGTTCCAGAGCATGGCAAAATTTGGTGAGGTTTGCTAGAATTCTCCTTTCTAAGATTGGAAGGATTCTAAGCTTGTGGTCACTCAGCTGTAACACAGACACACTGTGTGTGCATCACCCACAGGGTCTGCTCCACATCTCCCACTTGGGCCTGGTCTTGGGGGCCAGGAGAGTTGGAATCAGTGAAGCTCATGTTGCCTCCTGGGCTGTGACTAATAAAGCTGTGTCTCTAACCCAGGAGTCTGTGTCAGTCAGCCTCCATGAAACTGACTGGCTTACATGTAGGCTTGAAAGCTGACTGGGTCTCAGATCCCACAGAGCCCTTGAGAAAATAAGACAAATTAGAGCTAGTAGGTATGAGTTGAGAAACGATATCTATGAGGAATAACTTCATCCAGAGATCTGATTTTAAATTCCTAAGTGGGTAGGTCCTGGTGGTTTACCATATCCCAGGCATATAACTTTTTAGTAAAAGGTTTATGTTTGCCTTCAGCAAGCCATACCCCTTGTTCTTGTGAATCTAGGTTAACATACCATTGAAATATGGGTACCCACCCTCAAGGGAGCACATAATCTTGGGAACAATTCTGTAACCCACTCTTCACCTTGTTTTCACCCATCTTCATGTAATCTCCTTAATTAAAATGTATAAATAACCTGCCAACTGTCATTGTGAGAGCCATCTTTTCTTAGTCTTTTGAAATATTGCTTGCAGGCATATCCTCTGTTTGGCACAAATAAATTGTTATAAAAATTCTCTACAGGTTGAATGTTCTTAGGATCTGAGGAGTGGAGTACAGACCAGAGTGTAGGAGAGAGGCAGAGTGGTCAAAGAGTGAGGATAGAAGGTACAGAAGGTGGAAAAGTATGGGAAAAACATAGCTTTATTTTCTAACAATTCCTAATCCATTCAATTTATGTCCCAATAAATTTAAACCTCAAGGTAGATGATGTAGGGTAATATTAATCTTGGTCAAAAACAAAACACCTGAAGCCACAGGTCTTTCAAAATAGAATAGATACCTAATTAGTTTTGTAGTTTACATTATGTTTTTCACCATTGTCAGTTTTAAAGGACTCTTAAATTAAAGTTATCGTAATGATTGGGGGAAGTACTCTCCTCATCTTAAGGACACCAACTCCTTATTTTTGCTAATCAGTAAAAACAGCTTTTAGTAAAATGTAGATTAAAATTGGTCCATCTCACACTTACCCATTCCCCCACCCTTGCTCCATCCCCATGCCTCCTCCATCCCCATGTCTCCTTCCACCTCCTCCCCCACACCATATCGCAGTTGTACATTGTGTGCTTGAATGATTGGGAAACGTCACTTCATTGATAGCAGTCAAAAGACAACAAATCCAACCATCAATTGTTTTATTAAGGTGACGGTATTATTTATTTTATAATCATTTGACATATTTCTCATTAAATGCTTGAGCAATTAAGTTATACTTTGCCTTATCATCTAGGTAGCAAGTCACAATTTTGGAAACCAACATATCCGGTAGGATGGGCTCATTTAACATACAGCAGAGTGATTGTAATACTTTGGAGATTTTCAGTACTGGTGACCACGCTGAACTAAGAATGCTCAGACAGACAGTCCCCTGCCTATGAATATTTGGGTGGTATATTTGGGTGCTGAATTTGATCTTTAGTGGTTTGAAGGAGTAATTCCATGGAAAATGCATCTTTATGATGAAGACTCCTCCCTTGTAGGGGCTGTCTTTTGCTCTCATTATAATTCCTTGCCACTCAAACATGTCATGTGCCACTGGCCCTGGGCAGAGCATAGTGCTGGGGGGGTTTCAAGAGAGTTCAAGGAGCTCCCTGCAGAAGCGCTCTATGGCCAAATAGTGCTCCATGAGGCTGACCCTTGTCGAGAAGCTTTCCTGTAGGGAGAAGGAGAGGGAGACCATGGGGTAGAGGGAGCTGCAACCCACCAGGTAGGCTGATGAGTGGGTTAAAGCAGGCCTCAGGTTTGAGGGGGCGATGGGGGACAGGGATAGTGGCTAAGAGGAGGTTGAGGGAGAAGAGGGTGGGAACTGGGCTAGATTGACGGGTTATTGGACCCTTGTGGCCTGAATGGCAGCTGGCTCTACCACTGCTGCCTCCACAGAGGTTGCCACTCCATCTCAGCTGTCTGACCTGGAGAGTCTGCTGCTCAGAGACTGAGTTGGCCAGATGGCACCTTGTTCCTAGATGCTGCCACCAAGTAACAGGGCCACTGTTGTCCAGACCACCTGCCCCTGCTGCTTGTTCCTGTTGTCCAAGTTGGGATGCCTGATGAATTAGTAAACCCTTTCTGTGACAGCACAAGAGCCACACACTGATAATGTCACCAAGTCTGTGTGGATAGGTGACCTGAAAGGAGAAGAGGTGTATGGAAAGGACCATGGAGGGGAATGGAGGGGGGCCAGTGTAGAAAACACCATTATTGGGAAATAAAGAGGGGAGCAAGAGGTCTGGGAGGTTGAAGGAAGGCCAGGCTACCTGGATTACCCAGTGCTTGTGCTGTGTCCTGGCAAATTGGGTCACAGGCACTACCTGACACTGAGACTTATCTTAATATATAAGAACAGTTCATGAATTCCATTCACTCCTCACTCACCCAGATTCACCTGCTATTAACATTTTACCCCATTGGTTTTATACTGATTTCTCTACCTGTCATTCTGGCTCTTGTGCTTCCTGTCTCTTTCTGTGGATACCTATATCCTTAAAGTAAGCTACCTACATCATGGTCTTTCGTCCCAGATACATCCGTGTGTGCTTCCTAAGAGAGTCATTCTATGACATAATCAACTTTAGTACCATACTTTTATAACTTTAAAGTAACTTTATTTTTAAGAGTCAGAGAGAGAGAGAGAGAGATAGACAGGGACAGACAGACAGAAATGGAGAGATGAAGAGCATCAATCATCAGTTTTTCGTTGCGAGACCTTAGTTGTTTATTGATTGCTTTCTCATATATGCCTTGACCACAGGCCTTCAGCAGACCGAGTAACCCCTTGCTCGAGCCAGCGATCTTGGGTCCAAGCTGGTGAGCTCTTGCTCAAACCAGATGAGCCCGCGCTCAAGCTGGCAACCTCGGGGTCTCGAACCTGGGTCTTTCGCATCCCAGTCCAATGCTCTATCCACTGCACCACCACCTGGTCAGGCATAAAGTAACTTTTAATAACATTTTGATGTTTACTTTTAATGAGGAAATAAAGTTTTCAAAGATACAATCCGGACAGTAGAACCAATTTACATTTTCAATAACTGGAAAGAAAAACAGGAGAAAGAAAGGAAGAAAAAAGAGTAATCCACCCAGCACATCTAAGTAGCATTGTGTATACACTCACACACACACACACACACACACACACACACACACACACAATCATTTGGGAGAAGTAGTGGTTTTGATAAAAATCATAACTGCAGAGCAAACTTTTTCATTCATGAAGATTTCTAATAAAGCTGTTTATATACATTAAATCCTCTTCACTTGCTTGTAGGCATGGAATGTAGAGCCAAAATAGTACCATCAAAATACATTTGGCTGTAGTCAATATCAATCCTTTTTTATGAAATAAACAATGATTTAATAATGCTTTTTAAAATTTTGTGCTTACAATGAAGTGAAGACAATTTAATTAATAAATGGTGTTGAAAAATTTAGAGGGATATGCAAAGAAAAAATGAAATTAGACTACCAACTTACACAATGGACTAGATTCAAAATGAAATATTTAATATGTCATGAAACCAAAGATTTTTTTCATTTAGAAATTAAACTAATAGGTTGACATTGATCACAAAGAATACATAGGTTTTAGCATTTAAACTATTGATTGTGTTGTGTGCCCATCATTCAAAATGAAATTAGTTTCCATTGTCATAATATTTGTCCTTTTTTACTCCATTCCCCCTCAGCCACCTCCTTCACATTTACCTATGTCCATGAACCTGTTTTATATCCACCTATGTGTGAAATCATATCATTCTTAGCTATATAAAACCATAAAAAATTTAGAGGAAAACAAGCAGTAAAATCTCAAACATCTCTCATAGCAATATTTTTGCTAATGTATTTCTTTTGTCAAGGGAAACAAAGAAAAAATAAACAAATAACAGTACACAAAAGAGAAACTTTTTGCACTGTAAAAGAAACCATCGACAAAATGAAAAGACAACACACTGAAAGGGAAAATATATTCACTGATACATACGATAAAGTCTTAATATCCAAAATATATAAAGACTCATACAACTCAACACCAAACAAACAATCCAGTTAAAAATTAGACAAAGGGACCTGTGGTGGCGCAGTGGATAAAGCCTCGACCTGGAATGCTGAGGTTGCCGGTTCAAAACCCTGGGCTTGCCCGGTCAAGGCACATATGAGAGTTGAAGCTTCCTGCTCCTCCCCCCTTCTCTCTCTCTGTCTCTCTCTCTCCCCCCTCTAAAATGAATAAATAAAAATAAAAATTAGACAAAGGGCCCTGACTAGATAACACAGATGGTTAGAACTTCATCCCAAATCACAGCTTACCAGTTTGGTCCCCAGTCTGGGCACATACAGGAGCAGTTCAATGCCCCTGTCTCTCTATCTCTTACTTTCCTTTCTTCTATCTTTAGAATTAGTAAAATAAATATTAAATGATAAGCAAAGGACTTGAATAGTCACCTCTCCAAAAAGGACATACAGATGCCCAACAAGCAAATGAAAAAATGCTCATAGTCACTAATCATCAGAAAATTGCAAGGGGGATGCAGATCAAATGCATTCAGAAGAAAAGACTACTGTATATTTAAAACTTTTATTTTCATAAACCTAATGGTAACCACAGAAGAAAACCCCAAAACTTATACATATTACTTTAAAAAAAGGAACCAAAGAAAAGAACTATGAAATACCACCATAACTAAAAACAACAGACAGAAACACAAAGGATAAGAAACAATGGAAGAACAGATCTCCCAGAAAACAATAGATAAGGTGAATATGGAAACTCCTCATGCATCAATAATCACCTTAAATGTTAATGAACTAAACTCATCAATTAAACTGGACAGAGTAGCAGATTGGACAAAATAAAACACCAACAGTATTTTGCCTTCAGAAGACAAAAATGACCTACAAAAACAAAGGTAAATTCAATGTGAAAGGCTGAGAAATGATTCTTCAAACAAGTGGCACCCAAGGAAAAGCAGGTATAGCTGTACTTTTATCTCACAAAGTAAATTTCAAGATAAAAAAGTAAGGAGAGGCTAAATCAGACATTTTATAATGATAAAGGGGACACTACATCATAAAGACATAACTTTTTTAAAAAATTTGGTGTTCCAATCAGGGAACACCAAAATATATAAAGCACCTGCTAACAAAACTAAAAGAAAAGCAATGACAAAGAAAAAATCATAGTAGGGAAACTAAATACCCCATTGACGGCTATAGATAAGTCATTCAAATATAAGTTCAAAAAAGAAATATCAGCCTAAATGTCATATTAGACCAAAGGGACATAATTGACATTTATAGAGCCTCTCATCCCAGAACATCAGATTATATGTACATTCTTCTTCAGAGCACTGAGAGCATTATTAAGGACAGGCCATGTGTTGAGACACAAACCTGGTCTAAAAATAATTACGAAGATTAAAATCATATCAAACATATTTTCTGAACATAATGTTTTGAAATTAAAAATTAACTGCAAAAAATAATGGGGACACCTCTGAGTTGTGCTGACTTTCAATTTGTTCAACTTGTATTAAGTAGGACTTTAAATGGCAACAAAAATATACAAATAAAAAAACACAAATTCCAGATTCTAAAATGGCAACAGAGTAAGCAGATATTCCAACTGCCACCTCCCAGAACCAAATTGGATTACAACTTAATTTAAGAACAATCATTTTGTAAAAACAACTTTGGATTAAACAAAGAAGACTCTTAAACCAAGGATCACAGAAGAGGCCACACTAAGAATGGTAGGAAGGGTGGAAACATGGAAAGGGCTGCCCTGTTCTCAGGAGCTAGCAACAGCTGAGCATCTGGAGGGACTCTCACTATGGAAAAGGCCACTTTGAAAGGTGTGAATGTTCAACCCCAGGCCTGGAGCCCCAGCCTAGAGTCCCAGATCCTAGAAGAGGTGCCCACAGAGCATTTGGAGGTGAAAAGAGCCGGGTATCTGTCTGTGAGAAATAGACAAAGCTGTCAGAGACACAAGCTTCATTTCAAAGGGCCCACAAAGAAAATTTTATTTACAGCCACTTGCCTGAGGCTCCATCAAGGGAGAGCTGAGAGGACTAGAGTTGCGTGAGGAGAGTGTAAAGTTAGAGGCTCAGGGAGAGACACCTTGGGAGATGGTTACAGGAATTCCTGTGCTGAGTCATTCTCCAGTATGCAGTCACTATCTTTCTTCAGTGGAGCAGTCCCCTCTGAGTGGCATCAGCCTGGGGAAAAGCAACTGCACCACCCTTGGGAGTTTTGCCTGCCCCAGTCATGGAGACTGGGTCACTCTGAGAGGCCAGGAAGCAGGGGTCATGTCAATGACTCAGTTTTCTTGTGTTGAGGCCAGAACTTTCTGCCACAGGCTCCTGAGTCTAAGACTGGTGCTTCTGTCCCATAGGACACTTAGTAGAAACTGTCCGAGTGTGGGCAGACCACACCTCTAGGTCTCAAAGGACACAACCATAAGACTCATGAGGCCACATCTTACTGAGGTCTGTGAAAAAAAAGTCTAGACACACTGACACCTGGGGCCAAGGAGGAGAGCCACACCCACCACCATTTCTAATTCCTGAATTGCCTCAGGTTCTAGACTCTACCAGAAGTATTTTCAGTGGCTGCAGGAGGCGGGGCTCGGGGAACCTTGGCCTTTTGTGGACCTTCTGCCAGACCGAGTGTAGGTAAAAGGCAGCCTAGGTATGTGTATTGGTATTTGCATGTACGCCTGTGCCCAGCAGAGGCAACCACAAATTCTGGATCACTTGTAGCTCCAAGAAGGTTGCTGAAGGCCAGTCACAAACAGTGTTTCCCACTGGTCTGTGTAGGGTTCCTGCTAGGGAGGCCCAAGACTGGCAAATGCAGTGGCCTGCTACGAAGAGCATTGGTTCAGGACCTAACAACCCTTGCTAGAGTGGTATCCAAAGGTAGGGCTCCTCACACCTGGCCCAGCTGAGGTGAATTTCACTGTCTGTGATCAGCACTGGCAAAGAAGCTCATGTGCGTTGGATAGAGTAGAGCTTCATAGTCAGCCTGCAAATGTGCTGGATATCCTGCCCTCCTGGGCTATATTCTACTGGGGGAAGGGAGAGAATCTTGGAGCATGGACTTATAAAGTGTGGGTCTCTGTGAGCTTAGTGTTGGATCTGGTCGAGGGGCTAAAGCACTTTTTGTAGGAGCACAGTCAGCCTCAGGAGAGGACTCTGTCAGTCTTCCTCCCTGAGACCAGAGTCTCACCAGCTGTAAGAACTTCTGCAGAGGGGACTGTTGGCCCCATGTGATCTGAACCTGCAGCTCAACTTGTTGGGGGAAAATAAAGTTTAAGTATCCAGCACTGGCTGAGGAATTAGGCTCTTGAGTAAAGGCCACATTCGCCATAATGAGCTACTGAACAAGACACCCTTGATGTAGGGAGTCCCACCAACATTGCATTCCCAACTTCAGCTGCCCTAACCCAAGAAGCTTGCAACCTGTAGAGGAATTGGTTGGCTGAGGTCAGTCTAAGCCCACACTACAGTCTTTCTACAGAAGATTCTGTGGAAAGACCAGGCATCTGCAAGGGGGGGGGGAGCAGCTGAAAAGTGGAGGCAAATTTTATGGAGCTTGGGGCTTTTACGGAGCTGCCGTCATCTCTAAGCAGGACAAAGCTGATCCTTATATACAGGTAGGCCCTTCCCACACTATCCAGGCACAGAAAATGCAGAAACAAACAGCAAAAAGAGCAGTAGCTGCAGACAGATAGCCAACAACAGGTTACAAAGAACAGTTGATGACAACTCAAGAAGATTTAGCACCAACATACTTGGTAGTGGCTGGCAGACAGCACCAACCCTAGACTCAGCTAGCTACACAAGCAGTACACCCAAAAGAGAAGTGTAGCAGGCACCAGACACTGTGGAGAATAAATACACCCAACAGGACAGACATTGCACAGTGTGTAATACACATGATCAAGATTGACCCATAGAGCCAACCAGACTGAAGGGAAAATTGTACCAACAAAAGGACCAACTGCATTAAATACTCACATACAACAGGAGGGGAAATAGTACTCTTAAGAAGTATTCCTAAAACAAGAAAAACAGGTAGCCTGGAAGTCAGTACCGCCAAGCCCATCTTCCTAATAAAGACACCACAAAAAATTTCAAAGTCAGACAGCACTACCTAATACATAGACAGAATTAGTAGTCAAAGAAATGTGACACAAATTAATCAACAAGAAAAATCCCCAGAAAAAGAACTAAATGAAATAGAAGTAACCAAACTACCAGATGCAGAATTTAAAGTGATGATTTTTAGGATGCTCAAGGATATTAGAACAACAATGGATGATCATAATGAGCACCTAAATAAAGAGGTAGCAAGTATCAAAAAGAACATTGAAATCATAAAAAAAAAAACAGTCAGAAATGACAAATACAATATCAGAAATGAAGACTGCACTAGAAGGAATCAGTAGCAGGCAGGATGAAGCAAAGGATCAAATCAGTGATTTAGAAAACAAGATAAATAGCACAGAAGTAAAGCAGCAAAATGAAAAGAGGTGCAAAAAGGCAGAGCAAACTCTAAGAGAGCTCTGTGTCAACATGAAGAGAAACAGCATTCACATCCTAGGGGTTCCTGAAGGAGAAAAGAATGAACAAGAGATAGAGAGTCTGTTTGAAGAAATCATAGTTGAAATTTTCCCTAAATTAATGAAGGAAAAAAATCACACAACTTCAAGAAGCACAGAAAGTCCCATTAAAAAGGAACCCAAGGAGCCCTACACCAACACATCATAATTAAAATACCAAAGTTAAGAGACAATGAAAGAATACTAAAAACTGCAAGAGAAAAGCAGCTAATTACCTACAGAGGAGCCCCCATAAGGATGACATCCAACTTCTCAAGTGAAACACTTGAGGCCAGAAGGAATAGGCAAGAAAGAGTCAAAGTAATCCAAAACAAGAACCTACAACCGAGACTACTTTATTCAGCAAGGCTGTCATTTAAAATGGAAGGAGAAATAAAAAGTTTCCCAGACAAAAACAAAAAACAAACTCAAGGAATTCATTATAAACAAACCAGTACTTCAAGAAATGTTAAGGGACCTTGTGTAGAAAGAGCAAAGGAAAAAAAATCAAGAGAGGGAGGATTGTAGATTTAAAGAATAAAAAAGCAATAAATAAGTGTACTTTAATAATAACCTTAAATGTAAATGGATTAAATGTTCCAATCAAAAGACATAGTGTAACTGCATGGATAAGAAAACAGGACCTGTACATATGATGTCTACAGTAGGCCCACCTCAGAACAAAAGAGATACATAGACTGAAAGTGAAGGGATGGAAAAAGTATTTCACGCAAGTGGAAATGAAAAAAAAGTTGGGGTAGCAATACTTATATGTAACAAAATAGCCTTTAAAACAAAGCCTATCATAAGGGATAAGGAAGGTCACTACATAATGATAAAGCAAGCAATCCAATAGGAGGATATAACCATTGTAAATATTTATGTGCCTAATATAGGAACACCTAAATATATAAAGCAGATTTGGATAGACATAAAGGGCAAGATCAACAGCAATATTATAATAGTAGGGGATTTTAATGCCCCAACAATATCAATGGAAAGGTCCCTCAGACAGAAAATTAACAAAGAAACAGCCACCTTAAATGACACACTAGATCACCTGGATTTAATTGTTATATTCAGAACCTTTCACTCCAAAGCAGGAAAATATACATTCTTTTCAAGTGCTCATGGTACATTCTCTCAGATAGATCACATTTTAGGTCAGAAAACAGTACTCAGTAAATTTAAGAAGATTGAAATCATAAAGCATCTTCTCTGATCACAATGGCATGAAAGTAGAAATCAACTACAATAGAAAAACTGAAAAAGATTCAAACACTTGAAATCTAAATAGCATGTTATTAATTAACAAATGGCTTAACAGCCTGATCAAGGAAGAAATGAAAATTTTCCTTGAAACAAATGAAAATGAACATACAACAGCTCAAATTTTATGAGAAACAGCAAAAGCAGTCCTGGAAAAGAAGTTAATAGCATTACAGGCACACCTTAAAAAGCAAGAAAAAGCTCTAAAAAACAACTTAACCCTGCACCTAAAAGAACTAGAAAAAGAACAACAAACAAAGCCTAGAGGAAGTAGAGGAAAGGGAATCATTAAGATCAGAGTGGAAATAAATGACATAGAGGCTAAAAAAAAAATACAAAATGTCCATGAGATCAACAGCTGTTTCTTTGAAAATAATTGACAAATCTTTAAACAGACTCATCAAAAAAAAGAGAGAACTCAAAATAAATAAAATTAGAAATGAAAACGAGGAATAACAACTGACACTGCCGAAATGCAAAGGATTGTAAGAAAATACTGTGAAGATCTATATGTCAAAAAATTGGACAACCTAGGTAAAATGGATAAATTCCTAGAAACATATATCTTCCAGGACTCAATCTGGAGGAATCTGGAAACCTAAACAGACCAATTACAATCAATGAAATTGAAGCAGTTATCAAAAAACTACCAACAAACAAATGTCCTGGACCAGATGGCTTCACAAGAGAATTTTATCAAACATTCAAAGAAGAACTAACACCTATTATTCTCAAGCTATTTCAAAAAATTAAGAGGCGGGAAGACCGCCAAGCTTTTTTTATGAGGCAAGCATTATCCTCATTTAAAACCAGGTGAAGACACTACAAAGAAAGAGAGCTATAGACCAATATACCTGATGAACATAGATGCTAAAATTCTCAATAAAATATTAGCAAACTGGATCCAATAATACATTAAAAAATATATACATCATGATCATGTGGAATTTATTCCGGGGAAGCAAGGCTGGTGAAATATTCTCAAATCTATCAATATGATTCACCATATAAACAAAATGAAGAAAAAAATCACATGATTATATCAGTAGATGCAGAAACAGCATTTAATAAAATCTAGCACCCATTTATGATAAAAAAAAAAAAAAAAACAACTCTAAGCAAAATGGGAATACAGGGAACATACCTCAACATAATAAAGACCATCTATGATCAACCAACAGCCAGCATCCTATTCAATGGACAAAAATTAAATGCAATCCCCTTAGATTAGTAACAAGGCAGGGGTGCCCCCTTTCACCACTCTAATTAAACACCATTCTGGAAGTTCTAGCCATAGCAATCAGACAAGAAGAAGAAATATAAGGCATCCAAATTGGAAAAGAAGAAGTAAAACTATCATTTGATGGCATGATACTGTACAAAGAAAACCCTAAAGTCTCAGTATAAAAAAAAAAAACAAAACAAAACAAACAAAAAAAGCCCTACTAGACCTGATAAATGAATTCAGCAGTGGCAGGATATAAAATTAATCTTCAGAAATCAGTGGCATTTTTATACACCAACAATAAACTGTCTGAAAGAGAAATTAAGGAAACAATCTCCTTCACTATTGCAACAAAAAAATAAATAAAGTACCTAGGAATAAATATAACCAAGTTAAAAGATCTGTACTCAGAAAATTATAAGACATTGAAAAAAGAAATAAAAAAAGATACAAACAAGTGGAAGCATATACTGTGTTCATGGATAGGAAGAATAAACATTGATAAAATGTCTATATTACCCAAAGCAATTTATAGATTCAATGCAATTCCTATTAAAATACTAATGACATACTTCAAAGATATAGAACAAATATTCCAAAATTTATATGCAACCAAAAAGGAACACGAATAACCTCTGCAATCTTGAAAATGAAGAATAAAGTGGGAGGTATCACACTTCTTAATATCAAGTTATACTACAAGGCCATAGTAATCAAAACAGTCTGGTACTGGCATAAGAACAGGAATACAAATTAATGGAACAGAGCAAAGAATCCAGAAATAAATCCACAAATTTATGGTCAATCGATATTTGACAAAGGAGTTAAGAGCATACGGTTTCTTTAATAAATGGTGTTGATAAAATTGGACAGGTACATGCAATAAAAGTTAAATTTGACCACCAACTTACACCATTCACAAAAATCAACTCAAAATGGATAAAAGACTTAAATGTTAAGTCATGAAACCATAAACATCTTGGAAGAAAGGATAGGCAGTAAACTCTCTGGTATCTCTCAGAGCAATATTTTTGCCAATATATCTCCATAGACAAGTAAAATAAAGGACAAAATAGACAAATGACACCATATCAAATTAAAAAGCTTTTGCACAGCAAAAGACACCGTAAATAAAATAAAAACACAACCTACCCAATGGGAGAATATATTTGCCAATACATCTGATAAGGGGTTAATAACCAAAATTTATAAAGAACTTCTAAAACTCAACATCAGGAAGTAAACAATCCAATTAAAAAATAGGCAAAAGAACTGAATAGACATTTCTCCAAAGAAGACATACAGATGGCCAGTAGACACATGGAAAAATGTTCAATGTCATTAATCATCAGAGAAATGCAAATTACAACCACAATGAAAGAACACCTCACACCTTTAAGAATGGTGCTCATTAACAAAACAACACATAATAAGTGCTGGAGAGGATGTGGAAAAAAAGGAACCCTTCTTCACTGCTGGTGGGAATGCAATCTGGTCCAGCCATTGTGGAAAACAGTGTGGAGGTTCCTCAAAAAATTAAAAATATAACTGCCTTGACCCAGCTATCCCACTTTTAGGAATCTATCCTAAGAATACCAAATCACTGATTCAAAAAAAGATATGCACCCCCATGTTTACTGCAGCATTGTTTACAATAGCCAAGATATGGAAACAGCCCAAGTGTCCGTCAGTGGAGAGTACATTAAAAAGCAGTGGTACATATACAGAATGGAATACTACACAGCCATGGAAAAGAAGGAAATCTTACCTTTTGCAATGGACTGGATGGACTTGGAGATTATTATGCTAAATGAAATAAGCCAGGCAGAGAAATATAAATATCATATGACCTCACTTGTATATGGAATCTAAATAACAAAAGTGAACTGAAGGATAGAATAGATGCAGAAGTAGGGTCACAGGGAGCAGAGAGACAGCTGTCAGTGGGAAGGGAGATGAGGAGATGGGATCAGAGAAGGTGAAGGGGTTAGTGAAACTATATATACATAACACATGGATACAGATAACAGGACAGCAAATGCCAAAAGGAAGGTGGAGGGGAGGGCAATGGGGGAGAAGGGGGTGGGATTGAGGGAATTTATTGAATGGGACAATTGAATTTGTGTTAACACAATGAATTAAAATTAATAAAAAATTAAAAAAAATAAAATAAAATAAAATTAATAAAAAATTAAAAAGTATTTGACTGAATATGGTGGGTTTTACTTAAGGGGCATTTTGTTCCATTGGTCTATATGTCTGTTTTTATGCCAATACCATTTTGTATTGTATACTATTTGGTTACTATATTATGTAATATATGATATTTTCAGTAAGAATGCTTGTGGTTACCAACTTTTTTTTCTCTCTCAAGACTGGCTTTTCATAATCCTTTGTGGTTTTATGTGACTTTTAAGAATCATTTTTATTTCTGCAAAAAGTTCCAATGGGATTTTTTTTTAGTGACAGAGACAGAGAGAAAGAGGGACAGGTAGACACGAAAGGAGGGAGACGAGAAGCATCAATTCTTCATTGTGGTATTTTAGTTGTTCATTGATTGCTTTTTCATATGTGCCTTGACCAGGGGCTACAGTTGAGCAATTGAGCCCTTGCTCAAGCCAGTGACCTTGGGCTCAAGTCAGCAACCATGGGGTCATGTCTATGATCCTATGCTCAAGCCAGCGACTCTGTGCTCAAGCTGTTGATCCCGCATTCAATCCAGCGACCCCAGGGTTTTGAACCTGGGTGCTCTGTGTCCCAGTCTGATGCTCTATCCACTGTGCTACTGCCTGGTCAAGCCCAATGATATCTTAATAAGTATTGCATTCAGTATGGAAATCTCTTTGTGTAACATTGATATTTTAACAATATAAGTCTTTTCATGCATGAACATATAATTGTTATGTTTTCAAAGATCATTCCTAAGACTAATATTGAGGAGATCCCTTCCTATATTTTCTTCTAGTTTCAGGTTTTGCACTTAAAATTTAAATATTTTGAGTTTATCTTTATGTACTGTGTAGGATACGAGTCCCATTTTATTCTTTTTCTAATTTGATTAGGTGAAGACACTATCTTTTTCCCCGTCTGTGTAATCATGGCACTTAAACGTGTCTTCATATTTATTTGCTTCTTCTTACAACAGTACTTCTTTTAAATAAATATATATATATATATATATATATATATATATATATATTTATATATATTCCATTTTCAGTGTACAAGTCTTTACTTTTATTTTTTTATTTTATACAGTTATTTTTTTATTATTCACTTTAGAGAGGAGAGAGAGAAAGAGAGAGACAGAGAGAAGGGGGAGGAGCAGGAAGTATCAAATCCCATACATGCCTTGAGCAGGCAATTTTGGGGTTTCAAACTGGCGACCTCAGCATTCCAGGTCGACGCTTTATCCACGATGCCACCACAAGTCAGGCTCTTCCTAACTTAAGTTAATTCCTAAATATTTTATTCTTTTTAATACTATTGTAAATAAGATTGGTTTCTTTTTTTATTTTTATTTTTTTTTTTTTATTTACAGAGACAGAGAGAGAGTCAGAGAGAGATAGATAGGGACAGACAGACAGGAACGAAGAGAGATGAGAAGTATCAATCATTAGTTTTTTCTTGCCACACCTTAGTTGTTCATTGATTGCTTTTTCATATGTGCCTTGACCGTGGGCCTTCAACATACAGAATAACCCCTTGCTCGAGCCAGCGACCTTGGGTCCAAGCTGGTGAGCTCTGTTCAAACCAGATGAGCCTGCACTCAAGCTGGCGACCTCGGGGTCTTGAACCTGGGTCCTCCGTATCCCAGTCCGACGACGCTCTATCCACTGCGCCACCGCCTGGTCAGGCAATGAGATTGGTTTCTTAATTTCCTTTTGGCTTGTTTGTTAATAGTATACAGGAAAAAGACTGATTTTTATATGTTAATTTATTATATGGAAATGTGCTAAATTTATTTATTAGTCCTGATAGTATTTTAAATTAATTTTTAAATTATAGTTTACATAAAATATTATATTAATTTCAGGTATACAACATAGTGATTAGACATTTATATACCTCAGCTTTTTTGTTTTAATCTCTAGGGTTTTTGGTCTGACCTGTGGTTGTGCAGTGGATAAAGCATCAACCTGGAACACTGAGGTTGCTGGTTCAAAACCCTGGGCTTGCCTGGTCAAGGCACATATGAGAGTTGATGCTTCCTGCTCCCCCCCCATATTCTCTTTCTCTCTTTCTCTCTCTTTCTCTCTCTCTCTCTCTCTCTCTCTCTCAAAATGAATAAATAAAAATTCTAATCTTTAGTGTTTTCTACATATAAGATCACATCTTGTTCAAACAGAGATAATTTTACTATTTTCTTTTCTTTTCAATACCTTTTATTTCTTTTCTTTTTTTTTTTTTGACTATTTGCTTTAGCTAGAACTCCTAGTACTGTGCTGAAAAAAATAAATGAAAATAAGCATCTTTGTTCTGTTCTTATAGGAAAAACTTTCAGATTTTCACCATTAACCATAATGTTAGCTGTGGGTTTTTCATATATGGTTTTTATTATATTGAGGAATTTTCTTTGTTCAACTTTTTTTTTAATTTATTTTATTCATTTTAGAGAGAAGAAATAGAAAGAAAGAGAGAGAGAGAGAGAGAGAGAGAGAGAGAGAGAGAGAGAGAGAGAGAAGGGGGGAGGAGCAAGAAGCATCAACTCCACATATGTGCTTTGACCAGGAAAGCCCAGGGTTTTGAACTGGAGACCTCAGTGTTCCAGGTCAATGCTTTATCCACCGCACCACCACAGGTCAGGACTATTCAACTTTTTGAAGTGTGTTTATTATAAAAGTGTGCTTTGATCACTTTCTCATTTTTTTTTGTGTGTGTATTATCTTCTATAATTGTTTTCTTTGTGGTTACCATGGGTCTCATATAAAGCATCTTAAAACAATCTATGTTAAGCTGATATCAATTTAACTTCAAGTGTATACAAAACTTGACCCTTACTTCCTCCACACATTGCATGATACTGATATCACAAATTGTATCTTTTTATATTAAATGTTCATGTTTTATATTGTTATTTTTATACTTTTATCTATCTTCTATAACAAAATTAAAGTGACTTATGCACTACATAAGGTGTCACAGTATTACAATATTCTGTATTTGTCTATGTATTTAGTTTTATTAGCGAGAATATGTCTTTATGTTCTTTTATGTTGCTGTCTACTGTTCTTTAGTTTCAACTTGAAAAATCTTCTCTTAGCATTTCTTGTAATGCAAGTCTAGTAGTGATAAACTCCCTCAGCTTTTGTTTACCTGCAAAAATCTTTATTTCTTCATTTTTTGTAAAGTTTTGTCAGATATAGTATTATTGTTTGGTTGTTTTCTCTTTCAGCTCTTTGAATATATTATAAATTTCTCTTAGAGAATGTACTGATAATTTTGTGGATTTCTCTTGAATATGACATGTTTCTTTTCTCTTACTTTTTAAATTTTTTTTGTTTTCTTTAACTTTTGACATTTCAAGCACAATGTTTCTTAGTATGGACTTTGAATTTATTTCTGCTTGAATCTGTTGGACTTCTGGAATCTGGATGTCCATCTCCATGTCTAGATTAAGGAAGTTTTCAGCCATTGTTTTTTCCAATAATCTTTCTTCTCTTTGTATTTTTCTCTTCTTCTGAGACAACAAAAAGTGCATATTTGATCCACTTGGTAGTATCCCATAAGTCATTTAGTATTCTCTCTCTCTCTCTCTCTCTCTCTCTCTCTCTCTCTCTATATATATATATATATATATATATATATGTATATATATAAATGTGTGTGTATATGTATATGTATATATATGTAAGTATACATATGTATATATATATATATCTTTATATATTATATGCATATATATTTCTGCTTCTCTACCTGGATGATTTCCAATTGTCCATTTTAAGTACACTGAGTTTTTTTTTTCTACTTTACTATGTCTGTTGTTAAATTTCTTTAGTGAATTTTTCAACTCAGTTATTATGCTTCATCTCTAATATTTCTATATTTTTTAATTTTTCATGTTTACTAATATTTTTATTTCTTCATGAATCATTTTCCTGAGCTCAATGAGCCTCTTTATGATAGTTATTTTGTATTCTTTTTCAAGTTGTATGTGTGTTTCTTCATGATATGTTTTAATATGTTTACTTTTGTCTTTAATTTGGCCACATCTCCCTGTATAGTCATGTATCTTATAATTTTGTATTTTACATTTGAGAATTTAAAGAAAAAGCCAACTTTACCAGTCTTTCTGAAGTAGCTTTGTACAGGGAAAAGGCCTTTAGTGTTCAGTTTGTTTTTAGTGGTCTGTCATACTTCTCTGTAGATATGCCTTCTCTGTACTTGTATTGATAATTTCAATTAGAAGAACTTAATGATTTAATTTTTTTCAAGATCTTGTGATATCTTGTTCTTTTGCCTATATATCTGCTGTACTACAGGTTATATAGGGTTGTTGTGAACTACCCAGCTCTTTATTCTTAATGACCTCCAGGCATCTAGAATACACTGGTTCTATCAGCAATCTAAGATATGCAAGACAAGTCCAGAGTCTTGGGCAACACAATGAAAAGCCAAAATGTTAGAAAAATTCTCCACTCTTTTCTTTTTTCCTGTAAGTAAAGGCAACCGAGCTAAACTAGTTGTTACTATCTGCTGGATCATCGGTCTTTTGGAGCTGCAGGAAGCTGCCCAGCTCTCTTTGTTCTCTGTGGCTCCCAACATCTAGATTATGCAGTGCCCTCCAAAAGCCTGTATGTTGGATACATTCTTCAATCATTTCCC
The DNA here is from genome assembly GCF_036850995.1 of Saccopteryx leptura. NCBI lineage: Eukaryota > Metazoa > Chordata > Mammalia > Chiroptera > Emballonuridae > Saccopteryx > Saccopteryx leptura. Next base: position 94,785,363 of record NC_089516.1, on the reverse strand, counting down.
TTCCAAGGAGAAACAAGTAGTTGAAAGTTTTTTCCCCATTTATTCCATGCTAAGCCGAGAAAAGAGGCCATGGTGAGTGAGTGTGTGTTGGTCTAAACCTTTGCTTTTGTTCTCAATGATGTCCAACTTGATATTCTTTCAATTCAGTGTTTAGATATGTGCAAGGCAAAATCCAGTCCCTCAAGCAGCTTCCTGAATAGTCTGTACATTGAACATATGCTTCCGTCTTTTTTCCTTCCCAGTGGGAAGCTGGTAGTTAGAATTTTTCTCCCAAACTTCTACAGATAAAAATATATTTTTTATATAAACTATCTTTTTGGAATATAAGTAATAGCAAGTTTAGTTTCATTTTTTCCAAATTTGATATTCAAATTGGAAACTTCAATCTTTTCCAGCTTTTTAGAAATGCATAAACACACCTGTACATACCTACCTATATGCATAATGATATATGTAGACTAACCATCAAATATATTTATCCATCAATTTTTTGGGTTTGTTAAAATATTTCTTATTACAACAGCAAATTTAATAAGGATTTTTTTGTAAAATGTCTTGTTATTTAACAATATTAAATTTGATAGTTACAAAAATAAAAATAAATAAATAATTATGTAACATAATAATGCCATAGTTAAAATAATTTTTTTTAATTGTATGATTGTTCAGAATATGTTCACTATCCCCTTTACCCCCTTACTTACTACTGGGAGAATATATTTTCCCTGCTATATTATTGTTGCTCCTGGATATGTGACTTACTTGATCAATGGCAAGTGAACAGATGTGATATACAAATGTCCAATAAATGCTAATTACTGTCACTCCTCATTAGCTTCTGACAGCTGCTTACAAAATAATATGTTCTATGTAATGGATACTAATTCATTCTGGGCTCCCATATGGGAAAACACATCATTCAAATTTTACTTCTATTTTCAACCAAAATCTAAGCCAAAATAAGATGAAGAAAACTAATCGAAATCATAGATAACTTGAAGACTCAAAAATAAAAAATAAATATACTGCTCACAAAAATTAGGTGATATTTCAAAATAAATATGAAGCGATAAAATAAAAGAAGCATTGGATTTCTTTATTAAACAAGAACATCAGAAAAGCAAACAAGTCAAAGAAAGTTGTTCAGTTATACAAATGAGATGCAAAACCAACTTTTATTTCATTGGTGAAATGCACTATACAAAGGCTGAAAGTACTAGAGTATCTGCACATTCCTTGATCAACTAATTTTTGTGAGTAGTATATTTGTTTTAGTCCATGAGATTCTTAGGTTGCTTATTACTGTAGCAAAATCTGACTAATTTGTTATGTTTACAAAACATTTGCGATGCCTTGGCAGGGTGGCTCAGCTGATTGGAGTGATATTCCAATCCACCAAGGTTGTGAATTTGGTCAAGCTCAGGTAAGAATCAACCAATGAATACATAAATAAGTGAAACAACAAATTGAAGTCTCTCTCTCTCTCTCTCTTTAAAACCAATAAATAAAAAAAGTTTAGAAAACATATTTGATGTATTAATTTGTTATACCCTTTTGTTGTAAGTAGTAAGCATAATAATGTAAATAATTATTGCTTAAGCAGTTAATAAAATTTTACTTTTATTGAAGACACGGAAGTCAAGACAGTAAGTGGTTGACATTTATTATGTGTCTTATAGGTATCTCTTGGTGTTTCTATGGTTTCCTTAATTGGTCTTAAGATGACTGCTGTAATTCCAGAGATTGCTTCAGCATTCAATGCAGGAAAATGGAAGAAAAGAAACAGATAACACATTGGTTTTCCTTTTTAATTGGAAAAGAAAATGTTTTTCCAAAGATGACCCTGGTAGATTTCATTTTATGCCCTGCTGTCCAAAACTGGATCACGTGGCCATTAATATATATAATGCAGTCTATGAAGTGGAAAAATACATTGCCCTGATTGGGCTAGATAAATTGTGAGCCATTGTTGAGAGCTTCTAAAATACTTTCCCATACAAAATCTGGCTTCTGATAGCAATGAAGAAAGGAGGCAGTGATAATGAATATTGGGAAGAAAACTGACAATAATTTTTACTGTTTGAATTGTTTATTGTATCTTTTAAGTCTTGATTTCTCCATCTACTGTAATGCCAGACTAGGGTAATATATATGCTTAACAAAATATATTTCAAAAATACATTTTGCTGCTTTTGAAAAATACTTTGTAATAATAATAAGACTTAACTAACAGATGTTGCACAGTTAATTGAAACAGGATAAGCACTGAAGTTAATTGAAGCAAAGAAAGTATAGTGTCAAGGTGAAGTCATCTTCACTTAAAGTTCATATTTAGTAGGAAGTCATGCTAACAACACAGCTAAAGAGAATAAAATTTGGTGTGTCAGATTTAATGATACAGAAAGTAGAAAAATCTCTTATTAAAATGCAGTACAGGTACACAGTCTGAGAGAGTTTATGAGCCTTGAGTTTTATTGCTCACATTCTCCTATATGATTGGATGCTGTATATTATAATGCAATCTTCAGATGTTCAAAGTAAGGTTGTGACACTACTATAAAAATCTTGTAATGCAAAAGAATTTTATCTCTGCAAGGTAAGTATCTATATATGCCGTTTTCACACTTTTAAAGATTATGTGAAACATAACCCTTTAATACTAATTAAAATCTAAAATACGATCACACGTCTAGCTTCTGAGTATTTAACTTTTTCTTTTGTATCATATTATTTTGCTCTAAAAATATAAATGTAAAACATTATCTCAGCCATACAATCCTTCCTTGGTTTAGTTAATATTAACTTTTATAAAAGTACTCTCTTACATTTTTTCCTTCCTTTCCAGAACAGCCGGTTTCCTCTTTACTTGGGGTGTAATAAGAAATATTTACAAGTATTTTCTTACTTATAACATGTCAAACCTTTTATTAGTTTTAAGAAAAATTCATCACTTTAATTAAAGTGAAAGACCTAAAAGCAATTAACTTAGGTCATCTTCCACCTGTGGTCTTAATTGATCATATTTAAAACTCCATTTTTACTTTGGGTTTAATTCTTTCTGTTTTAGTAAAATATAGAAAAAGCATGAATTTTCCTATAAAATAGTGAGAAGATGAAGAATAATGCAATCAGAAAATAACAAATTTAATTTTGCTATTCTGCTACAAATGAAGGTCCAAGAATGTTCTCAGTAATAGCAATGTAATATTTTTGTTATTAGAAATATAAAAATGTGGACTTCAGTGAACATCAGAAAAAACCCAGAATCAGCCTTTCAATGTGCCAAGTGACTAAAAAAATAAATCACAACAAATAAAGCTGCATTCTACCTCAAGATCAATGCGTAACATATCTAACATATCAATAAGGAATTATGGATCATAGGTGGCAGCTAAATAAAATAAACCTCTGGGCTCATTAAAATACTTGATAAAATAAAGAAAATGTAAACTATGGAGAAATAAAGATTAATTTACATTTTTTAATAAACTATAAAATTCATATATAAATAGACACAGTAAACATTAAAACATGATGAAGTATTATTGACATTAATCTCAGTTTTTAACCTACCACTTTGAAGTAAAATAAAATAGCTTGTTTTTCCAGTTGTATGTGCTTTTGTTTAATAAAAAGTTAAGCTACTTAATGGAAATAGGAGAATCAGGGCCTCAGAAAGTTAAGAGTTAAGTAGTTTTTGAAGAATTAAATAATGGCATATAAATATTGAAGGTCAATAGTTTTAAATTTATTATGCTACTCCTTTTTGGTCTACTCGGTAAGAAAAACTTCACTATGAAATTCTCTCATAATTTTCACTTTCAATAAACAATACAGGGGAATTACATTTTTTTCTTACTTTTTACCTTTGTTGATATTTTGTGCTTTATTAAGAAAAAAATTAAGAAAAGACCAGTAGGGAAGACAAAATGGTGCTGGAGTAGGTGAGCATACCAACATCCACCTCCCAGAACCAAGGTGGATTACAAACTAATTTTAAGAAATATCATCTGGGCCTGACCTATGGTGGTGCAGTGGATAAAGCATCGACCTGGAATGCTGAGGTCACCGGTTCAAAACCCTGGGCTTACCTGGTCAAGGCAAATATGGGAGTTGATGCTTCATGCTCCTCCCTCCCCCTTCTCTCTCTCTCTTTCTCACACTCTCTCTCATCTCTAAAAATTAATAAAGTAAAAAAAAATTAAAAAAAAAAGAACTATCATCTGGAAAAACCAACTTTGGACTAAACTAAGAGGACTCTTCAACCAAAAAACACTGAAGAAACCAGACTGAGACTGATAGGAAAAGCAGAAACACAGAGAGGGCTGCCCAGCTCCCCGGAGCGAATGGCAGCCGGGAGAGACTCGTGTGGCAAGAAGTGAGTTTAGCAGAGAGGGGAGGGTCCTGAATCCCAGGACGAAAGCCCCAGCCTGCAGCCCCAGAGCCTAGAAGAGGAATATGGACAGTATTTAGCTGGAAATAAGTCAGGATACGGTTTGTGCAAAAGAGCCTGATTACTCAGACCCAGGATTCTTCCTAAAGGGACCGCGCAGAACACCTCGCTCACAACCACTCACCCAGGGCTCCAGGGGACATGGAGAGAGGAAAGAACTGGAGTAGCAGGAAGAGAGTGTAATCTAGGAGGCACAGGGAGAAACATTTTGGGAAACAGCCACCCTAACCACTGGGATGAGTCACTCCCCAAATCTGAAGTGAATATTTCCCCTGGAAACAGCAATGCCAGCAAAGGGAAGCAAGACACCAGCAAAACAAGCTCTCTCATGGCACTCAGAGCAGAGCCGCTCAGAAGGAGGGAGCTTTTGGGACTACAGTAGTGAGCCTTAGATTCTGAGCTGCAGCGCCCGCACCCCACATGGCTGAGGGCTCGCTGGAGGGCGGGAGATGGTGGGATGCAGAAGCACAGTTCTGTAGGCAAGGGCAGAAACAAGCTGGCCACCACTGGGCCCAGGTGTGAGCTCAGTCTTACCCGGCTGGGGAGAAGGGGGCATGCAAAAGTGGTCAACCCCAGCTGTGGACAGCCTGCAATCCAGCCTGTGGGAGAAGGGCAGGAACCCTGGAAGGGGAGGAGACCAGCCTTTGAGAAAGGGCGCAAGAGCACAGCCTTGCCCCACCCACAGAACCAAGGCCTGTGGCCTGAATTGGGAGCCGGCTCCTCCTGCGGGGGTGGAGCAAAAAATCCAGAACAGGCAGAGTCCCACTACTGAGCATGGCCTGTGGAGCCAAGGCTTGCAGCTGTCCTATGAGTGGGCTCTTCTTGAAAGGGCAGGGTGAAAGCTCAGAAACAGGCAGAGACCCACAGCTGAGCAAAGGTGCTCGCCACTGCCCACAGGGCCGAGCACAATGCCACCAATGGGTGTGGGGCAAAGGCCAAGGCCACCAAGGCTTGTACATTCCAGCTCGTGATCACAGCCACTCTCATGAAAGAGAGGTGGAAACCACAGCAACAGCCCCAGTGGACAGGCACCGGCAATGCCCATAACCAAATGCCCTAGGCAGCAACAGCAGAGGGCGTGGCAGGCCTGCAGACAGACCATACCTAGGGAACAGAGGCCACACCCAGTGGACTCCAGTGATCAAAACCTTCCTTTACACAGAGAAAAAGATAAGGCAGAGAAATGCAACACAAATGAATCAAGAGAAATCCCCAGAAAAGGACCTGAATGAATCAGATATAATAACCAAATTACCAGATGCCAAGTTTAAAATAACGATTGTTAGGATGCTCAAAGATATTAGAAAAACAATAGATGGTCATTACAAACATCTAAAAGAAGAGATAACAAATATAAAAAGGACATTGAAATAATAAAAAAGAATCAGTCAGGAAAGACAAATACAATATCAGAAATGAAGAACACAATGAAAGGAATTAAAAGCAAGATGGATGAAGCTGAGACTTGAATCAATGAGTTAGTGGACAAGATAAATAAAGGCATGGAAGCAGAGTAGAAAAAAGAAAAGAGACTCAAAAAGTCTGAGGAAACTCTAAGAGAGCTCTGTGACAACATGAAGAGAAATAACATCCACATAGTAGGAGTTCCTGAAGAAGAAGAGAAAGAACAAGGGATAGAGACTTTGTTCAAGGATATCATAGATGAAAACTTCCCTCAATTAAGGCAGGAAAACATCTCACATGTTCAAGAACTACAGAGAACTCCATTAAAGAGAAACCCAAAGAAATCAACACCAAGACACATCATAATTAAAATACCAAAGCTAAGTGATAAAGAGAAAATATTAAAAAGCTGCTAGAGAAAAAAAGACTATCACCTAAAAAGGAATCCCCATAAGAATGACTTCTGACTTCTCAACAGAAACACTTCCGGCCAGAATGGAATCACAAGAAATATTCAAAGTAATGCAGAACAAGAGCCTACAACCAAGACTACTTTATCCAGCAAGGCTATCATTTAAAATTGAAGGAGAAATAAAAACCTTTCCAGACAAAAAAAAATCAAGGAATTCACTACAACCAAACCAAGGCTGCAAGAAATGCTAAGGGGCCTGTTGTAAACAGATCAAAGGAGAAAAAGAATATAGCAAAAGAGAAATACAGTTTTAAAGAATAAAATGGCAATAAACAATTACATATCAATAACCTTAAATGTAAATGGATTAAATGATCTGATCAAAAGACATAAGGTAGCTGTGTGGATAAGAAAACACGTCCCATACATTTGCTGTCTACAAGAGACACACCATGAAACAAAAGATGCACATAGACTGAAGATAAAAGAATGGAAAAAAATATTTCACGCAAATGGAAATGAAAATAAAGCTGGGGTAGCAATACTTATATCAGACAAAATGGACTTTAAAACAAAGACGATAGTAAGAGATAAAGAAGCACCTAAATATATAAAGCAGACTTTGATGGATTTAAGGGGTGAGATGAACAGCAATACTATAATAGTAGAGGATTTCAATACCCCACTAACATCACTAGATAGATCCTCAAGAAAGAAAATTAACAAAGAAACAGCAGACTTAAAGGACATATTTGACCAACTCAATTTAATAGATATCTTCAGAACCTTTCACCCTAAAACAGCATAATATACATTCTTTTCAAGTGCGCAAGGTACATTCTCTAGAATAGACCACGCGTTAGGGCACAAAAGCAGTCTCAACAAATTTAAGAAGATTGAAATCATATCCAGCACTATCTCTGATCACAATGGTATGAAACTAGAAATTAACCACAACAGAAAAACTAAAAAATACTCAAAGACTTAAAAATTAAATAGCATGTTATTAAATAACAAATGGGTAAAAAATGAGATCAAAGAAGAAATTTAAAAATTCCTAGAAATGAATGATAATGAGCATACATCAACTCAAAATTTATGGGACACAGCAAAAGCAGTTCTGAGAGGGAAGTTCATAGCATTACAGGCATACCTCAAGAAGCTAGAAAAGCTCAAATAAACAACTTGACCCTACATCTAAAAGAACTAGAAAAAAGAACAGCAAGTAAAGCCCATATGTAGTAGAAGGAAGGAAATAATAAAGATCAGAGCAGAAATAAATGACATAGAGGCTAAAGAAAAAATACAGAGGATCAATGAAACCAGGAACTAGTTCTTTGAAAAGGTAAACAAGATCGATGAACCTTTAACCAGACTCACCAAGAAAAAAAGAGAGAGGACTCAAATAAAATTAGAAACGAGAGTGGAGAAATAACAACTGACACAACAGAAATACAAAATATTGTAAAAAAATACTATGAAGAATTGTACGCAAAAAAAACTAGACAACCTAGATGAAATAGAAAAATTCCTTGAAACATATAATCTTCAAAAAATTAATCTGGTAGAATCAGAAAACCTAAACAGACCAATTACAAAAATGAGATTGAAACAGTTATCAAAAATCTTCCAAAAAAGAAAAGTCCTGGGCCTGATGGCTTCACAGGTGAGTTCTACCAAATATTCAAAGAAGAACTAACTCCTATCCTTCTCAAGCTATTTCAAAAAATTCAAGAGAAAGGAAGACTTCCAAGGTCCTTTTATGAGGCGAGCATAATTCTGATTCTAAAACCAGACAAAGACAACACAAAGAAAGAAAATTATAGGACAATATCCCTAATGAATTTAGATGCTAAAATCCTCAACAAAATATTAGCAAACCGGATCCAGCAATATATGAAAAAATATCATACACCATGATCAAGTGTGATTTATTCTGGGGAGGCAAGGCTGGTACAATATTTGCAAATCAATCAATGTGATTCATCACATAAACAAAAGGAAGGAGAAAAACCACATGATAATTTCAAGTAGATGCAGAAAAAACATTTGATAAAATCCAGCACCCATTCATGATCAAAACTCTCAGCACCGTGGGAATACAGGGAACATAATTCAACATGATAAAGGCCATCTATGACAAATTTACAGCCAGCATCATACTCAATGGGCAAAAATTAAAAGCAATCCCCTTAAGATCAGGAACAAGGCAGGGGTACCCCCTTTCACCACTCTTATTCAACATAGTTCTGGAAGTCCTAGCCACAGCAATCAGAGAAGAAAAAGAAATAAAAGGCATCCAAATTGGAAAAGAAGAAGTAAAAATATCATTATTTACAGATGATATGATATTGTATATAGAAAACCCTAAAATTGCAGTAAAAAAACTACTAAAACTGATAAATGAATTCAGCAAGGTGGCAGGATATAAAATTAATACTCAGAAATCAGAGGCATTTTTATACACTAACAATGAACTGTCAGAAAGACTAATTAAGGAATCAATCCCCTTTACATTGCAACCAAAAAAAATAAAGTACCTAGGAATAAATTTAACCAGGGAGATTAAAGACTTGTACTCGGAAAATTATAAAACATTGATAAAAGAAATCAGCAAAGATACAAACAAGTGGAAGCATATACCGTGCTCATGGTTAGGAAGAATAAACATCATTAAAATGTCTATATTACCCAAAGCAATTTATAAATTCTATGCAATACCGATTAAAATACCAATGACTTACATCAAAGATAGAGAACACATATTCCAAAAATTTATATAGAACCAAAAGAGAACACGAATAGCCTCAGCAGTCTTGAAAAGGAGGAATAAACTTGAAGGTATCACACTTCTGGATATCAAGTTATAGTATAAGGCCATTGTATTCAAAACAGTCTGGTACTGCCATAAGAACAGGCATATAGATCAATGGAACAGAACTGAGAACCCAGAAATAAACCCACACTTTTATGGACAACTGATATTTGACAAAAGAGGTAAGAGCATACATTGGAGTAAAGACAGCCTCTTCAACAGATGGTGTTGGGAAAATTGGACAGCTACCTGCAAAAAAATGAAACTAGACCACCAACTTACACCATTCACAAAAATAAACTCAACATGGATAAAAGACTTAAATATAAGCCATAAAACCATAAGCATCTTAGAAGAAAATATAGGCAGTAAGCTCTCTGACATCTCTTGCAGCAATATATTTCTGATTTGTCTCCACAGGCAAGTGAAATAAAAGACAGGATAAACAAATGGGACTTTATCAAACTAAAGCTTCTGCACAGCTAAAGACAATAAGAACAGAATAAAAAGACAAACTACACAATAGTAGAATATATTTGACAATGCATCTGATAAGGGGTTAATAACCAAAATTTATAAAGAACTTGTAAAACTTAATACTAGGAAGACAAACAATCCAGTCCAAAAATGGGCAAAAGAAATGAATAGACAGATGGCCAATAGGCATATGAGAAAATGGTCAACATCACTAATCATTAGAGAAATGCAAATTAAAACCACAATGAGATATCACCTCACACAAGTCAGAATGGCGCTCATCAACAAAACAACACAGAATAAGTGCTGGCAAGGATGTGGAGAAAAGGGAACCCTCCTGCACTGCTGGTGGGAATGCAGACTGGTGCAGCCACTGTGGAAAACAGTATGGAGATTCCTCAAGAAATTAAAAATTGATCTGCCTTTAGACCCAGCTATACAACTCTTAGGAATATACCCCAAGAACACCATAGCACTGTTTGAAAAGAAGAAATGCACCCCCATGTTTATGGCAGCATTGTTCACAATAGTGAAGATCTGGAAACAGTGCAAGTGTCCATCAGTGGACGAGTGGATTAAAAAGCTTTGGTACATATATACTATGGAATACTACTCTGCCATAAGAAATGATGACATCGGATCATTTACAGCAACATGGATGGACCTTGATAACATTATACTGAGCGAAATAAGTAAATCAGAAAAAACTATGAACTATATGATTTCATATATAGGTGGGACATAAAAATGAGACTCAGAGTCATGGACAAGAGTTGGGGATTATGGGGTGGAGGGGAGGAGAGGGAGGGTTTGAGGGAGGGGAGGGTCACAAAGAAAACCAGTTAGAAGGTGACGGAAGACAATTGGACTTTGGGTGATGGGAATGCAGCATAATCAAATGTCAAAATAACCTAGAGATGTTTTCTCTGAACATATGTACCCTGATTTATCAATGTCATTCCATTAAAATTAATCAAAAAAATTAAAAAGAAAAGACCAGTAAAATATATCTAAGTAGCATTTAATAATAGCTGATAAAAGTAGAAAGCCTTCCTTAAAGAAATACAGCTTTTCCATTATAGTCATTACAAATAGGGAAGACTACATGCTGAAAAAATAAAAATAATCATGCCAAGACAACAATTCAAGAGATAAAGACAAAATTAATAAAAAAAAAGCTATTGTACTTTTTCTATAATTTATAGCTACTGTGGCCAGCTACTTATAATATGATTTATATAATGTACTGGTGTGGTAGTCTAGGGAAAGACCTGGTCAAGATCATTTGAATATTCTTGATGTATTTAAATTTATAAGACCTAATGGCTTGCTTCTTAAGGTGCAGAAAATGAGTAAGGTCATTGTAGAGTAAGTAGTTACTTGTTATAAGATCTTGTAGATAAGTGGAGAGACTCATGAATATTAGATAAGGGATATTAGTAAAGGTGAAAGTCTAGCAATTACACATTTAATCTGTATAATTTACAAAGGCATAGTAATTAACTTTTCAAACCTTTTGAAAACCTTGAGTTTTCTAGAAAAGCTTCATATATTCAAATGTTATGACTGAGTAAATTAAACACTTTCTAAACTACAATATTAAGTTTGGGATATCAAGGAGAAGTTATAAAAATCTTTTTATATGAAGTTTAATTCAGAGGTAAGAACTTAGAACAAAATGCTAATTGTAATCTAAAATATAAACTTCATTCAGAACCAATGATTTAATGAGGTCATAATTAGTAGTTTTGAGGTAAATGAAAGCCCAAAATATAAGGACATACACAAACACACATGCATTTGCATACATGCACATATAATATACTGTTCACAAAAATTAAGGGATATTTCAAAATAAATATGAAGTGATAAAAAAAGAAGCATTTGATTTTTTTTCTTTTTTAAATAATTTTATTTTTTTTAATGGGGCGACATCAATAAATCAGGATACATATATTCAAAGATAACAAGTCCAGGTTATCTTGTCGTTCAGTTATGTTGCGTACCCATCACCCAAAGTCAGATTGATTTTTTATTAAACAAGAACATCAGAAAATCAAATGACAAGTCAAAGAAAGTTGTTCAATTATGCAAATGAGATGCAAAACCAACTTTAATTTCACTAGTGAAAATACACTACACAAACAAAGCTGAAAGTACTGGAGTATCTGCACATTCCCTGATCCTCTAATTTTTGCAAATGAAGCCAAACTATAAGGACTGTATATAGAGAAAAGATAAACATAATTTAGACAATTATGCCCAAACTAAAAGATTCTACACTGTAAAAACAGAATATTAGACTAGATAATTTCCTACATTCCTTATAGTGATAAGGTGTTGTGGATCTGTTAGAGACAACCAGCAGCTTTGAAGACAGGCACAGAGCATAACAAAGAGTTGTTTAAAATATTCAAATAGGATAAAAATTATTCAACAGGAAATCATTTTATTTCTCATTGACCATATTGTCTCACAAATACTACCTCAAAACTCTTTTATCAAAGAGAGATATGTATTATATTAGACATCATTGTTGATATGTTGATATTAGGTTTGAACTACACTTGTAACAGAACTGTAATGGGAGAGATTAAAAAGCCGTTTTGCAAGATGATTTGACAATTTAGCTATTGAGTGTATATGTACAAAAGATGGGGGAAAAGAAAAAGTCAAAAACACTTTTAATTTATGAGCCTTGGGCTTGGGAAAATTATATTAACATTGATTAAATTGGGTGAGACAGGAATGAAACTAGTTTTTGAATAGAAGATGACTGTTTGATTTTTTTGTCAAATAAATTTAAGAAATATCCAATGCCCTGGCCAGTTGACTCAGCAATAGAATATCAACCAGGCATGTGGAAGTATCAGGTTTGATTCCCAGTCAGGGCACACAGGAGAAGCGACCATCTGCTTCTCCACTTTTCATACTCCCCTTCTCTCTATCTATCTATCTATCTATCTATCTATCTATCTATCTATCTATCTATCTATCTATCTATCTATCTCCCCCCCCTCTCTCTTGTCCCTTCCTGCAGCCATGGTTCAAATGAGCAAGTTGGCTCCAGGCACTGAGAATGGTTCCATGGCCTCACCTCAGGTACTAAAATAGCTCCGTCGCCAAGCAGTGGAGTAGCAGCCCCAGATGGGCAGTGTATCAGCCCCAGACAGGGTTGCAGGGGGAATCCTGCTCGGGGTTAATGCGGTAGTCCGTCTCTCTGCCTCCCTGACTCTAACTTGATTAAAAGAAAAGAGAAAATGAAATATCCAATAAACAATTTAAAGTATATAATAGGAACCTGGTAGAGATGTTAAAGATGGAATCTAGTTTTGGCTACAAACTTTCTGAGGGCAGAGATCTTGTCTAATATATCTTTGCTTTTTTTTGCCAGAGGCCTACAAGTAGAATATTCTGACACAGAACTTGATACATAAAAGATTCCTAATATGTATATGCGGAATGGATGATTAATATATAAACACTTGTATAAATAATGATAAAAACAAGTAATCTAAAGAAAGTATTTAAAAAGAACTGAGTTTAGCTATACAAGAAAAAGGAGAAAAACCAAGATTATGTTGTCATAACTGCCAAAAGTTTAGTGTTTCAATAATGTGATTCCCAGGATATTTCAGGTTTCAGGTATATAGATGAAATTTTGTATCAACATTTAAATTGTAATAGTGCAATAAAATTCCTCACTCTAATCAGGAATTTGTTTATTTTTTTCATCAACCCTGACATATAATCTCAATTATGTTTGTAAATAGCTTAACTACCACCTGCAGCATTCTCATTACTGCTCAGCTTAATCCTGTTGTTTCTTATTTATTCTATCTTTGTTCATGCTTTTAACTCTTTAGACCCTTTGGAAATCTTATTATATTACATATAAACTTCATTAAGTACTTATTTTTCCATAAGGTCTTTAATATCTTCACTTTAACTAAATTTCTTACAAAATGACTCGTCTTACCCCCTATCAACTATGTCTTCTTCCACTCACCATAAAACATTATAACAGAGTTTGCTCACTTCTTATCCTCTAGTGCCATTTGCACACAATATGTGGTCAGAAATCTGAAAAAAATCACTGACAGTAGTCTGTTCCTTTGACATCTGGTATTAATTTACACTTTCTACTCTTTTCCAGAATCATCATATTCAATTTAAATCTTCCTCAAAATATTTGTCACCTGAATCAGAAATTTCCTTTTTTCTCAGTTCATTGCTATTACCCTGTATGACTTTGATTTCTATATTAGTGACTATAAACATAACAAATTCACATATTTATAGCTCAATTTTTATTAAATTAGACCCCAAAATATTTTTATCTCATCAGTGTAGCAACATAGTATAATTTTAAAAACTTTTCCATCTTGTTCTTTCTAACTACAACTTTTTTTTACCTTCAGTTTATCTCACCCATTCACATTTTTAGGGACTATTTGCTTCTACTGTTAACTTCCATACTCTTAACACTCTCTATGCTTTAAAGTTCATCAATCTCATTCTGCTTTTAATTGATTTACAGTTTTATTCTGCTTTTATCTGAAATAATGTAGTAAGTGGCTCACAAAAATAAATGTTTACTTATTTGGCAGATTATCTGTTAGTTTGGGTTGACTACAGTTCTTCTCAATATGTCTTCTTTATTCTGGAATTCAAAATGAAGGAGAAACCCTTATCTTAATATTAAGTTATCATGGTAGAAGTTATCATGGTAGAACCACATGCTGATTCTTAAAAAAACCCTTATACTCAGAGGTTTAACTTTCATTTCATTTGTCAAAGTAAGTCATATACAAAAGCCTATAGTCAATGAGCCAAGGACTTACATACCTCTCCCTCAATGAAGGTCAAAGCAGAAATATACACCATTGATGAATAATGATATCAAACAATAAATATACACTTTAGAAGAGTAGTCAACATAAATTTCTATTGCCAGTAATGTCTATGATGCTTTTGCTGGAACCATATATATTTCTTGCCACATCCAACACTCCAAGCTCCAACATGAAATGTCAGCATCCATAATCCTTTTTTTAGATTTCTTGGATGTGAAATATCAATAAAGAAAGTCACAAAGCCATGGGTGTGTGTCCACTTAAGAATTTGGTTATGCATTTCATCATTCTTTACTGCTTAGCAGGTTTCTGTACAGTTCTTATGTCCATTAACTGCCCCTACTCTTGTGATGTTAAATATTTCCTTATCATTTCACTTCAAATTCACAGTTCTTGTCCCTTCATTTTTAACAGATAGTTTCAACTATCTTAAAGATTTTTTTCAATTATTTCTTTAATATTCTCTTGCCACCTTGATTGTTCTTTGAAACTTATTTTACATCTGTGTCTTTTTCTAACACTCAGATCATGAGTTTCTTCAGTGTCTGACCTCACTACATTAGTGTGCTCGAAATTATAAGGAATTTGGAATCCAACAGATTTAGATTGGGACTATAGCTGTCCTCAGTAGAGAAGTATTAATACTTCACATGAGTAATGTGAGAATTAAGTGAGAAAATATTAAAAACACATAATAGGTAATGATAATTCGTTTTCTTCTTTTTTTATGCTTAGTATATATTAGTTTCCATTTGCTCTCTGTTGCCAAAGTAATTTACGTATTACATACAGTATTTCTCACTAGACACTGGTGTATTTAAGGATAGCATGTATTATTTATTACTGTAGATCTTATGGAGTTATGCAAAGCATCAATAAGTGCATGAAGAATGACTGGTAAATGAATGGTTGAGTACTGTTTTAATTTCTAGGATTGAGTTTCTTAAGTAGGCTTTCCCTCTTCCTTTGAGAGTGTCATCCATACATACCTTTCTATTGTGTTTTTCTTTCTATTATTTACATCTCTTTTTCAAAAACATTTTCTTTAAGGTATCTTTCATTGATTGCAAAATGTGGTTATGATTCTCCACATCTTTCCGTTTCAGCACCCTTATAGAACAGGACTTTAACTGTTGGAATCAAGATGTGAAGTCTATTTACTCACTCCTTGAATTTGAGTTGTACTTGTGATTTGCTTTGACAAAAATAATGTCACAGAAAAAACTGAATCCTTGTTTTGAGTGTATACCTCTAAAGGCCTGTGACTTTCACTTATTGTCATGGTATACTGTCTAGAAAACATGAGAACAATCCAGGAATAGGATTGGGCCACGATAAGAAATGTATGACCCAATCACACTTGCTGCTCCAGAGAATAGCACAAAGGCTGTCAAACATGAGATTAAAACCATCTTAAAATAACCAGATCTCTGATGATCCATCAACTCATTCTCTTTTACTTTTTCATAAAATTTGGCACTGTTTAATATGTGCAGATCAGTGTGATGTCCACAAGGTGGGGAAAGTAAAGAACACATTACATACTTGTATATTTCTACCTTCTAGGCATGAGACTAGCTATTTTATGTAATTTATCTCATTTGACATTGACAAACATATTCTCATTTAGGCAAAATTTGCTTTATTCAATAGACGAGAAAACTAAATAATAAACCTCAAATAAGTAAAAATAAATAAATGAATAAATAAATAAAAGATTAAGCAATTTTTTCAAGGTAATAAAGTTAATATAAGTCTACATCTACCAATATATAAAAATTCCTCAGGTGGAAATTACAGATAAAAAGTGACTGTTGTCTGACCCGTGGTGATGCAGTGGATAAAGTGTCAACTTGGAGTGCTGAGGTCACTCGTTTGAAACCTTGGGCATAGTCAAGGCACATACAAGAAACAGCTACTATTCCGAGTTGATGCTTCCTGTTCCTTCCCCCTTCTATTTTTCTCCTCTCTCTAAAAATCATTAATAAAATCTTTAAAAATTTTTTAAAGTGACTGTTAAGTGATATCTCTATTATATATCACAAATAATTAATAGACGATTATGTGATTATGTAAATAGTGTGATCTTATTAAGCATTAAATAGAAGCACAGTAATATATATATATACAGGTAGCTAAAATTTGATCTCAAATTGTGAAGTTCGCCCTTTAATGTCTTGTGTCAATAAGTTTTATGTACTTTCTGTTAGCATTTATTTATCTAGTAACTTCGTTGTATTTTTTTATTCTGCAAGCATGAACTAATATAGTATCACCATGTTTAACCCTCTTGCTTTTTTCATAATTACAAAGTTAAGTTTCTCTTCACTCAACAAAGATTAATTTAGTAATATGAGAGTAACATCAGAGAAATGGCGCTGTGAGGAGCACGACCGACAAATCTCCCCAAAATTTCAACAAGTTCATCAACCAGAGACAGAAAAATCTATACTTGGAGCATCTGGGAATCCCACATACTGAAAACAAAGGTAGAATTGAGCAAAAAATTGAGTAAATATATAATCAACCCTGAAAGAAATAAGACGGAGAAAGGAACACTCTGCCTTCCTCACTAACCTGAGCAAAGGCTGCTTTCACATGGAACTGAGAGTCAGGGGGGGGCTAAGGGTGTAGAGGAAGCTAGGCTGTGGCACAGATGTTCGTTCAAGCTGAGGAAAGAGTTTTCCTGCAGTGAATCAGCCCATGCGAGCATCAGCTGCCAGCGGCATGCGGGGAGTGCGCCAAAGCAAACTTCCCTATGCCCGAGCTTCTCCGGGCGGGCAGGGCGCCTCACCCAGCCATTCAAGCTAACAATCAAGCATCGGGGGAGGGGCGCGCAAGCAGCTTGCGGTCCTTCCTGAAGCAGATCTGTGGATCCAATCGCTGAAATTAGCTTAACCCACGGCCTGCTCACCTCCCAATTGACCTATGTGGCTCTAACTGACAAGATCTCTCTCAGTTCAGTGATCTAAGCATGATATTTTTAGTGCCTCTTGCTAAAGAAGTAGGGCAAACTCTGATTGGCAGAGCTTTCAAACTCAGGGACATACGCTAAAAAGAGGGACTTGGCAGATGTTAAGACCTCCTGTACTGCAGGCAGCAACTGGGGCATCTTCTTCCCAGCCAAAACAGGTTATAAAGTGCAAAAAGCCTAGAGAGAGTGGTCCCACAGAGTGCTAGGTGTGCTGAACAGGCCTGGAGGCTCATAGAAAATCAACTTGAGAGCAGTTGGCTCCAAGCCCCACCTGATTATGCTGGCGTCTCTGACTGACAGAGTCTTACCCAGAGCCCTGTGCTGAGTGGGGATAGAATAGGGATTTTCCAGCTCTTTGAGACTCTTACTTCCCAGGCAGAGGCAGCAGCAGCCTCATAGCTGGATCATCAGGCTGCTAATTCAGGAAGGAGAGACTAGGAGAGAGGCTCCGGGAAAAGGGATTCAATTGTCGGAACCTGCAAACGCTAACAAGCCTTGACTACAAACGAGATTGAAGCCGAATATATGACATCACCGTAGAGTCTCATCAACTGCAAATGTCTACCTAAGTGTGCCACAGGGGCAGAGCTGGGGTACAGAGTCACCAACCAGGAAGAGGGAGAGGAAAGAAAAAGGAAGAAATTAACCTCTCAAAATCAAGAAAAATCCACAGACTTTATAAATTGTTCCACTATTTTCTTTTTCTTTCTTTCATCTTCTGGCCTTTATTATTATTATTTCTTTTTCCTCTACCTTAGTCCTTCTATTCTCTCCCCATTTTATTCTTTCCTCTTTTTAAACTACACTACCCATAAGTGTTACACCTCCCATTTTATTTCTTTTCTTCTTCCTTACTCTCCATGAGGGTTACACTCCAAAATCCTTAACTCTCTTTCTCTCTCTCTTGTTTTTTTTTCTTTTCCATTTTCACTTTTTCTTTTTCTCCCTCTCTGTTAGTTTCTTCTTTTCTCCTTTTATTTTCCTCTCATTCAATCCTCAATCACAAAAAAATTATCTTATTTGGGATTCAAGTGTTTTTTTGTGCATTTTGGGTGCTTTTTACTTCAATTTTTCACACATTAGCACTCCTCCCAATGCAGGCTCTCCATTCTATTTAGTTTTTGCTCCACTTAATATAATAGTAATTTTTTTCTTTTTTCTTGTTTCCCTCTGATCCTCTCATTCTATCTCTTAGTTGACCATCACTTACAAGCAAATCATTTTATACTTGACCCAAATTTTTTCCTTTTTTGCATTTTGTGGGTCCCTACCTCCTCTTTTGCCCCTTGAACACTTTCCCCCAAATCAGGCCCTCTATTATAGGCAGTTTTTGTTCCATTTAGCATAATATAATTCACAGTTCATTACGATATTTTCTGAAGGAGGAGGGGAGAGGGGGGGAAGAGAAGGGAAAAAAAGGGGAAATAATAAATTATTATTATTGTTTTTTTATTATTATTTTTTTCCAAATTTTTTTCTTTTTTTAATTTTTATTCTTTATTAATTATCATTAGTACTATCAACAAGACCACCCTCAGATGCCATTAAGGAAAAGGAAATCAAATATCATGGATACAAAAGATAGCAAAGTAGCACAGATAGATGTCAAGAAATCTATAGAGAAAAAAATAATGTATAGGAAACCTTAGAGTTAAATGACAGAGAATTTAAAATAGAAATTCTAAAAATACTCAGAGATATACAAGAAAACACAGAAAGGCAATTTAGGGAGCTCAGAAAACAACTCAATGAACACAAAGAATATATTAGCAAGGAAATTTAAACTATAAAAACAAATCAAACAGAGATGAAAAACTCAATTCATGAACTGAAAAACAAGGTAACAAGCTTAGCTAATAGAACAGGCCAGATAGAAGGTAGCATTAGTGACATAGAAGATAAGCAACTTCAGGCACAACAGAAAGAAGAAGAGAGAGACTCAAAAAATAAAAAAAAATGAGAAAGCCCCACAGGAATTGTCTGACTCCATCAAAAACAATAACATAAGAATAATAGGTATATCAGAGGGAGAAGATAGAGAAAATGAAATGGAGAATATATTCAAACAAATAATAGACGAGAACTTTTCAAGCCTGTGGAAAGAACTAAAGCCTCAAATTCAAGAAGCAAACAGAACACCGAGTTTTCTTAACCACAACAAACCTACTCCAAGGCACATCATAATAAAATTGGCACAAACCAACGACAAAGAAAAAATTCTCAAGGCAGCCAGGGAAAAGAAGAATACAACATATAAAGGAAGCCTATTAGTTTATTACCAGATTTCTCAGCAGAAACTCTACAAGCTAGAAGAGAGTGGACTCCAATATTTAAAGCCCTGAAAGAGAGGAACTTTTAGCCAAGAATACTATACGCATCAAAGCTATCCTTCAAATACGAAGGAGAAATAAAAACATTCACAAATACAGAAAAGATGAGGGAATTTATCATCAGAAAACCCCCACTCCAGGAAATACTAAAGGGAGTTTTCCAACCAGATTCAAAGAACAAAACAAAACAAAACCACAAGTAAAAGCTCCACATAAAACACAATAAAACCAAATTTAAACAAAAACAAAAAAAAGGGGGGAGAGGGCGGAGATTAACAGTAGCAAAGGACAATGGAGTGCAGAAACACACCTAAGATAGGGTACTACAATGAATATGGTAGGTACCTTTCTCATTACTTAATGGTAACCACCCTTGAAAAAACCACCACAGAAGCACATGACTTAAAAAAGTTAGCAACAGAGGAAAGAAGTATGGAATACAACCATACGAAAACAAATGACAGAAAAGCAAAAGAGAAGAATCAAACAAGATACAAACTAACAGAAAGCAATTTATAAAATGGCAATAGGGAACCTACAAGTGTCAATAATTACACTAAATGTAAGTGGATTAAACTCACCAATAAAAAGACATAGAGTAGCAGAATGGATTAAAAAAGGCAACTATATGCTGCCTACAAGAAACACATCTAAGCAACAAGGATAAAAACAAATTTAAAGTGAAAGAATGGAAAACAATACTCTAAGCAAATAACGTCCAAAACAAAGCAGGTGTAGCAATACTCATATCTAATAATGCTGACTACAATACACCAAATGTACTCAGAGACAAAAATGGCCATTTCATAATGATTAAGGGGACATTGAATCAAGAAGACATAACAATTCTTAATATATATGCACCAAACCAAGGAGCACCAAAATATATAAGACAGCTACTTATTGACCTAAAAACAAAATCTGACAAAATTACAATCATACTTGGAGACCTCAAAAACCACTGATGGCTCTAGATCATTCATCCAAACAGAAAATCAACAAAAATATATTGGCCTTAAATGAAACACTATAGCACCTGGATATGATAGACATCTAAAGGACACTTCATCCCAAAGCAACAGAGTATACATTTTTCTCTAGTGTACATGGAACATTCTCAAGAATTGACCATATGTTGGGCCACAGAAATAACATCAGCAAATTCAGAAAAATCGAAATTGTACCAAGCATATTTTCTGATCATAAAGCCTTGAAACTAGAATTCAACTGCAAAAAAGAGCAAAAAAACCCCACAAAAATGTGGAAACTAAACAACATACTTTTAAAAAATGAATGGGTCAAAGAAGAAATAAGTGCAGAGATCAAAAGATATATACAGACAAATGAAAATGACAATACGTCATATCAGAATCTCTGGGATGCAGCAAAAGCAGTAATAAGAGGGAAGTTCATATCACTTCAAGCCTATATGAACAAATAAGAGAGAGCTCAAGTAAACCACTTAACTTCACAACTTAAGGCACTAGAAAAAGAAGAACAAAGACAACTCAAAATAATAAAAATCAGAGCAGAAATAAATGAAATAGAGAACAAAAAACTATAGAAAAAATTAATAAAACAAGGAGCTGGTTCTTTGAAAATATCAACAAAATTGACATACCGTTGGCAAAAATTACCAAGAAAAAAAGAAAAAGGACTCATATAAACAAAATCTAAAATGAAAGAGGAGAAATCACCATAGACATCATAGATATACATAGAATTATTGTAGAATATTATGAAAAACTATATGCCACCAAATTCAACAATCTAGAAGAAATGGATAAATTCCTGGTACAATACAATCTTCCTAGACTGAGTTATGAAGAAGCAGAAAGCCTAAACAGACCAATTATCAGTGAGGAAATAGAAAAAAACTATTAAAAACCTCCCCAAAAATAAAAGTCCAGGCCTAGACAGTTATACTAATGAATGCTATCAAACATTCAAAAAAGACTTGGTTCCTATTCTACTCAAAGTCTTCCCGAAAATTGAAGAAGAAGCTATACTTCCAACATTTAAAGAGGCCAAGATAACCCTCATACCAAAACCTGGCAAGGATGGCACAAAAAAAGAAAACTACAGACCAATATCTCTAATGAATACAGATACTAAAATACTAAACAAAATACTAGCAAATCGAATACAACAACATATTAAAAAAATAATACATCATGATCAAGTGGGATTCATCCCAGAATCTCAAGGATGGTTCAACATACCTAAAACGGTTAATGTAATTCACCATATCAACAGAACAAAGAACAAAAACCACATGATCTCTCAATAGATTCAGAAAAAGCATTTGATAAAATACAATACAAATTTATGTTTAAGACACTCAACAAAATGGGTATAGAAGGAAAATATCTCAACATAATAAAGGCCATATGTGATAAACCATCAGCCAACATCATATTAAATGGCATAAAACTGAGGACTTTCCTCCTTAAATCAGGAACAAGACAGGGTTGTCCACTCTTATTTAACATGGTGCTAGAAGTTCTGGCCAGAGCAATTAGACAAGAGAAAGAAATAAAAGGCATCCATATCAGAAAAGAAGAAGTAAAGGTATTACTTTTTGCAGATGATATGATCCTATACATCGAAAACCCCAAAGACTCCACAAAAAGGGTTCTAAAAACAATAAACCAATACGGTAAGGTCGCAGGATAAAAAATTAATATACAAAAGTCCATAGCCTTTCTATATGCCAACAATGAAATGTTAGAAAACAAACTGAAAAAAAATTAATCCCCTTCACGATTGCAAAAAATAAAATAAAATATCTAGGAATAAACATAACAAAGAATGTAAAGGTCCTATATAAGAAAAACTACAAAACATTGTTAAGGGAAATCGAAAAAGATACAATGAGATGGAAAAATAAATGAGATGAAAAAATATTCCTTGTTTTTGGATAGGAAAAATAAATATAATCAAAATGGCCATATTACCCAAAGCAATTAATAAATTTAATGCAATTCCCATCAAAATTCCAATGACATTTTTTAAAGAAATGGAACAAAAAATCATCAGATTTATATGGAACTATAGAAAACCCCGAATAGCCAAAGCAATCTTAAGGAAAAAGAATGAAGCTGGAGACATTACAATACCTGACTTCAAACTATATTATAGGGCCACGACAATCAAAACAGCATGGTATTGGCAGAAAAATAGACACTCAGACCAATAGAACAGAATAGAAAGTCCAGAAAAAAAAAACACATATATACGGTCAAATAATTTTGATAAATGGGACAACAACATACAATGGAGAAAAGAAAGGCTCTTTAACAAATGCTACTGGGAAAAATGGAAAGCCATGTACAAAAGAATGAAACTCAACTACAGCTTGACCCCTTGTAGGAAAATTAATTCAAAATGAATTAAGGACCTAAATATAAGACCTGAAACAATAAAGTACATAGAAGAAAACATAGGTACTAAACTCATGGACATGGGTTTTAAAGAGCATTTTATGAATTTGACTCCAAAGGCAAGAGAAGTGAAGGCAAAGATAAATGAATGGGACTACATCAGACTAAGAAGCTTTTGCTCAGCAAGAGAAACTGACAACAAAATAAACAGACAGCCAACTACATGGGAAATGATATTTTCAAACAACAGCTCAGATAAGGGCCTAATATCCAAAATATATTAAGAACTCATAAAACTCAACAACAAACAAAAATCCAATAAAAAAATGGGAAGAGGACATGAACAGACATTTCTCCCAGGAAGAAATACAAATGGCCAACAGATATATGAAAAGATGCTCATCTACATTAGTTATTAGGGACATGCCAATCAAAACTACAATGAGAAACCACCTCACACCTGTTAGATTTGCTATTATCAACAAGACAGGTAATAGCAAATGTTGGAGAGGCTGTGTAGAAAAAGGAACCCTCATTCACTGTTGGTGGGAATGTAAAGTAGTACAACCATTATGAAAGAAAGTATGGTGGTTCCTCAAAAAACTGAAAATAGAACTACCTTATGACCCAGCAATCCCTCTACTGCGGTGTTTCCCAACGTGGGGCCCACGCCCCACAGGGGGGCAATTCGATAGTTAAGGGGGGCAATTTGAAAATGGACTCGACACGACTTTAACTCTTTCGCTCCGGGCGATTTAAATGCAATGCTAGATATCGGTGCCAAATTTAACAAAAAATGCAATTCTTAAATAATTGCGGTAAATAATTATTAATTATAATTTCATTTGAAGAGACCAAAATATCAACTGGGTGATTGGCGTCGTCAAGTAAACTTCATCCTGGGTTCACCGCGGAGCGTGCCACCTACCGCGGGGAACCCCAGACATTTTAAAAACTCGCTAAATAACGCAGTTATTCTCACCTAATTGGCCCATCGCAACTTCTGTAGTGTTTCACATCATTCAGTTGGTGTTAATTTGAAATAAGTGTCAGTCAAAACTGTTGTAAAAGCTCGTTGATTTAATAAATATACATATATATATATATATATAGTATAGATATAATTGGTAAGTATTTGATTTTATTTTTATCAATATTAAACTCTTTATTAAGTACTTCTTGCATCGGGGCTAGAAAGCAATAATATTTTATAAATATTATTGGGGCTATAATAGTGCATGCACGATAATTTTAATTTTAGAAGCATAACTTTCCAGAAAATTTTGTCAAGTGGAAAAAATGTAGATACCGTTTGATTTGCAGTGGTACTGTAGTAAATGTGTTATATACATTTAAATAAATATGAATTTTTAGTATACATTTACTCTATGTCACATTGAATATATTTTAACACATATTTTAATATTAGTTTTTAATTGATCTTATTTTTATTTCTTATAGCCCATAGTAAAATGAGTGGTGCAAGCAAGAAAAAAACTCGTCAGTATTTAGAGGAATATTTAAAATTTGGGTTCATACTCACTGTTCACGATGAGCGGATTCCTTTTTGTCTTTTATGCCAGCAATACTTGACCAATGAATCAATGAAACGAGGTTGTCTTGAGGCGCATTTGAAGGCGAAACATAATGCTCATATTAATTCAGATTTGAGTTACTTTAAAACTTTAAAGAAAAAATTTGAAAAAAGAACATTAAAGTCTCTATTTACTGCTCATACTTCAACTAATAATCATGTTCTTGAGGCTAGTTATCAAATTTCTTTATTCATTGCTAAAACTGGAGAAAATCACACTATAGGAGAGAATTTAATAAAACCGTAAATATCAGCATTTCTTAAAACGGTTCTTGAAAAAGATGACAAAGATGTAAAAGCTATGCCACTCAGTAACAATTCTGTTAGCAGAAGCATAGACGAAATGAGTGAGAATATTGAAAAACAACTTATTGAAAAGCTGAAAACAAGAAAATTCTCCTTGAAATGGATGAACCAACTTTGAGAGACAGTGAGGCAGTATTGATAACTTATGTAAGATATATTGATAAAGGACATTTTGCTGAAGAAATGTTGTTCTGTAAAAGATTAGAAAGCACCGGCCCTGGCCAGTTGGCTCAGTGGTAGAGCATCGGCCTGGCGTGCGGGGGACCCGGGTTCGATTCCTGGCCAGGGCACATAGGAGAAGCGCCCATTTGCTTCTCCACCCCCACTCCTTCCTCTCTGTCTCTCTCTTCCCCTTCTGCAGCCAAGGCTCCATTGGAGCAAAGATGGCCTGGGTGCTGGGGATGGCTCCTTGGCCTCTGCCCCAGGCGCTAGAGTGGCTCTGGTCGCGGAAGAGTGACGCCCCGGAGGGGCAGAGCATCACCCCCTGGTGGGCAGAGTGTAGCCCCTGGTGGGAATGCCGGGTGGTTCCCGGTCGGGCGCATGCGGGAGTCTGTCTGACTATCTCTCCCCGTTTCCAGCTTCAAAAAAATACAAAAAAAAAAAATATATACACACACAAAAAAAGAAAGCACCACTACCTCCAAAGATATATATAATAAGCTAAAAAACTACTTAGATGTCAATGATATACCAATGAAAAATATAACATCTTGTGCTGCAGATGGTGCTCCCAATATGATGGGCAAGAAAAATGGCTGCTTAAAATTGATGAAAGATGCGAATCCAGAAATGATTTGTGTGCATTTTGTTATTCATAGGGAAAACTTGGTAGCTAAAAACATCTCCTGTTCTGAATGAAGTATTACATACAGTAATAAAGTGTGTTAATGCTATTAAAGCTAGTGCCGAATGTGAGCGTCTTTTCAAGCTATTTTGTGAAGAACAAAATGAAGACCATGTGAGACTTTTACTTCATACTGAAGTAAGATGGCTATCTAAAGGAAACTGTTTGAAAAGATTTATGGAACTCTTTGATACTCTTAGTGATTTTTTAAGCGACAAATCTGAAATGAAGTATCTGTTAACAATAGATGGTAAAGCATTTGTGAGTTATTTAGCCAATTATCTTTGAAAAACTAAATATATTAAATAAGCAACTTCAAGGAATAAAACTCTTGTCGATGCAAAAGCAAAGATATTTGGTTTCATTACCAATATTGAGTTATGTCAGAAACATATTAACAACAAAAACTTTAAACAGTTTCATTGGCTCCAAAAATGTGAAGTAACTGATACCACTTTACTTGTTATTGTCAATCATTTGAATATTCTATCGGCTGATTTAAAAGAAAGATTTTCTGATTTAAAACAAATTGATTTCCCAACATGGATGATGCAGCCAATGTTAGTGGATTTGTCTGATATATCAAATATGCAGTATCAAGAAGAACTCGCAGAATTGCAAAATGATGAGTCAGTTAAAGCTTTGTTTAATATCAAAGGAGCGATGGCATGGCTTTGTGAGGAAACAGAAATCAAATACCCAAATTCAACCAAATGTGCAAGAAAACTATTGCTACCGTTTCCATCTTCATTTTTAGCTGAATGTGGATTTAGTGCTGTAAATGATTTACTGGTAAAAAAAAGAAATTGGCTGGATATAACACAACGTGGAGACTTGAGACTAAAGCTAACCAAATTGGAACCTAATATAAAATCTCTGTGCAGCAAGCATCAAGCGCAAGGATCACACTAAATTAAAATAATAAATTAATATAGAAAAATCTGTATTAAAATTATTTGGAATTTAAATTTCTGTTTTTCATTATATGTTTTGAAATTTTACTTACTGTGTTTTGTTAACAATTTCATAGTGATTTCTTCCTAGAACCTATCATTTATGTTTATTAAGTGGACAAATTAATTTTTTAATGTTAAAAATTATGTATGTTACATAGGGGGGGACATAAAAATTTTAGAAAGGTTAAGGTGGGGCATGGCACAAAAAAGGTTGGGAAACACTGCTCTACTGGGCATATACCCCCAAAACTCAGAAACATTGATACGTAAAGACATGTAGCCCCATGTTCATTGCAGCATTGTTCACAGTGGCCATGACATGGAAACAACCAAAAAGCCCTTTAATACAAGACTGGATAAAGAAAATGTGGCACATAAACACTATGGAATACTACTCAGCCATAAGAAATGATGACATCAGATCATTTACAACAAAATGGTGGGATCTTGATAACATTATAAGGAGTGAAATAAGTAAATCAGAAAAAAACAAGAACTACATGATTCCATACACAGATGGGACATAAAAACGAGACTAAGAGACATAGACAAGAGTGTAGTGGTTACGGGGGACGGGGGAGAAGGAGAGATAGGGGAAGGGGAGGGGGTGGGGCACAAAGAAAACTAGATAGAAGGTTACGGAGTTCAATCTGACTTTGGGTGATGGGTATGCAACTAATTGAATGACAAGATAACCTGGACATGTTTTCTTTGAATATATGTACTCTGATTTATTGATGTCACCCCATTAACATTAATAAAAATTTATTTATATAAAAAATTTAGTAATATATAAAAATACACTGGGCATGTTGGCTGTTATCTCCTTTGAGATTACTCAGCTACCGACAACTGGCATAGATATTAATGGACTTATGGAAATGTAGTAATTTTTCAATATATGTAATGAGAATACTTTATAGTCACTATAATATTTACCTCATTGTAAAATATTAGAAATTATTCTTCATGCTAACATATTGCTTATTTAGTTATAATTTAATTATAAGAGGACAAAATGTACACTAATCTTTGAAGAAGCACGATAAAATATGTGACCATATCAAAATTAATACTTCTAAACTGTCAGAAACAAAATCTCAGTATAAATAGCCAAAGCAAAGAAAAGATTTCAACTTACCATACTAAAAAAGGACTGGTCATGAAATCACTGTATTATCAAATGCCATGGATGAAATTGATTCCAGAGTTTTAACTTTTATTTTAAAAATGACGTACCTGAAGTAAGGGGAAGCAAGTTAGTAAAAGTACTTGATCTAGATGATAGTTTTATATTTCTAGGCTTATTCTCTATCCAGTAAGTCATGCTGGGAAAATGATGGCAATGACATTAGAGTTGGAATAATTACACCGTTAGATAATTAACTTAGAAACCAAAAGATTTGTATATAAATCTTTGCATTATAACTTACTTTTTTGTGCTCTTGAACAAGTCACTGTTTTTTCTTAGTTTTTACTTCTTCCTACATAAAATGAGGGTTTTGTACTAAATAATCTTTTAGATCCTTTCCAGTTCTGACACTGTGTACTCTGAGTATCCAGCTACTCCACAAAATGTTTTTTAAATTAATTTTAAAGGGATGACATTGATAAATCACGGAACATATGTTCAGAGAAAACATCTCCAAGTTATTTTGACATTTGATTACGTTGCATTCCCATCACCCAAAGTCAAATTGTCTTCCATCACCTTCTATCTGGTTTACTTTGTGCCTCTCTCCTCCCTTCCCTTCACCCCCCCCCAACCACCATACTCTTGTCCATGTCTCTGAGTCTCATTTTTATGTTCCATATCCTGTTACTCCATTCCTCCATAAAACTTTTAAATGAATATCCAAAAAGGGGTTTTATTTAGCAATCTTAATGGACTTGTTCTTTTACTATTCAACCAGTTCTGTCTTTAACTTCTTTTAATTGTTGGCATTCTTTCACATACATCTTTTGCAAAGGCAGAACACAAAGATTCTGTCCTAGATTGCAAATTACGGGAAGGCAAAGAGTGTATTTAACTTCACATTTTGTCTCCATTGTTTAATACATAATAGGTGTTCAAAAAGCATTGATGACTTTCTAAGTATCTCTTGCATCTAACACAGTTTCTTGCTTTCAGTATGAAATGATAAATAGCTGATAATGATAACAGTAATATATTGAGTTCTTCCAATGTATGAGGCACTGTATTAAATATTTTACATATATTATGCCTTATAATTCACACATAACTCTTATACTGTAGGTGCTATTATCATATCTCTTTTACACATAAGGAAACTAAGGTTAAGGTGTAGATGAACAATAAAATATTATTCAGCCATATAAAAGTAATGAAATTTTACATTTGTAAGAACACGGATAGACCTAGATGGTGCTAGGTGAAATAAGTAAGGCATAGAAAGACAAATACCATATGATTTCACTTAAAGTAAACAAACAAAACAGAAACAGACTTATAGACACAGAGTACAGACCAATGGTTGCCAAATTGGAGAAGAGATGAGTGAAAAGGTGAAGGGACTAAGAAGTAAGTATAAATTGACAGTTACACAATAGTCACAAAAATGCAAAGTACAGCATAGAGAATATAGTCAATAATAATGTAATAATTATGTAAGGTGACAGATGGGTACTCGACTTATCAGGGAGAGCACTTCATAAGTTATATAAATCTCTAACCACTATGCTGTACACCTGAAAATAATATAATATTGAATGTTATATAATTGAAAAAAATTAAAAAAGAAATAGAAAAGATAGCTTAAGATTACATAGTAATTAAGTTGTACAGATAGAATTTGAAACCAATATTTTGAATAGAGTAAGATGATAATAAAGAAATGTTTAATTTATAACCACTTCATAAGTAAACTGAATTATTCCAAATACAATTATTTGTCTCAAATATCCTTATCCAAATATAAGTAGTAATTTTTAGTAGTGCAAAAATGGTATTTTATGCTATTTACCATAACTTCATTTATTCATTTATTCATTTAGTTGTACATTCATTCAACAAACATTTTTTATGACCTACTTTGTGCCCAGGATGGAAATTGGTAATGCCTGATTTTATATTAATATGATTTTGTTATTCTTAGTAAGTATAACTTATATTACTGGCTTAAAAATATATTTTTTGCATCCAGAAAGATTGCACTATTTTCTTAAACTGTGACTGAATGTCAAATTCCTTCTCTAACTATAGTTGAATATATAGCAAAATTTTTGAATATTTAGAAAAAGAAAAAATCTCCTAAGGTATTACTACATAAGGTACGAACATTGTAATTTATCCTTCTGTGCTTCATTGCACAAAGAAAAAATATCAACAAAGAATAACGTTTGTAGAACTAAAATTTTGTTTTTGAAATGCTGGAATGTAATCAACCTACTCAGAAAGGAAAAAAAAATAACAGAAAAACCTCTGAAGTATCACACTTACTCTGTTATTATCTATAGTTATTGTGCTTGATAGTAGGGCTTTTTGTTTCACATATGGCAACAAAGAAAGTTAAAAAAAAATACTTTGTGGTTTGAGTACACTTTAAGTTTATTTCCTGGACCACCATAGTCTTTCTTTCTATATTAGGTATTTTCTTATTATTTGTAAGCTGTTGTGACCTGATCTTTTTGAGTGAAAATTCTTTAGCATTCTGCAGAATTATTGTTTATCATTTTCTTTCCTAAAGGTTTCTGACAACAAATCAAAACAAAAATCCTTTCTATTATTTTTTAAATATTATTGTGTAGAATATTTTAAACTGTATAAAACAAACAAAATCTTTACTATTAATTCTCAGTAGAGAAAACTGGATTATGTATAGTTTTGTTTTGTTTTTTACAGAGACAGAGAGAGTCAGAGAGAGGGATAGATAGGAACAGACAGACAGGAATGAAGAGATATGAGAAGCATCAATCATTAGTTTTTTGTTGCAACACCTTAGTTGTTCATTGACTGCTTTCTCATACGTGCCTTGACCGTGGGGCTACAGCAGACTGAATAACCACTTGCTCGAGCCAGCGACCTTGTGTCCAAGCTGGTGAGCTTTGCTCAAACCAGTTGAGTCTGCGCTCAAGCTGGCGACCTCGGGGCCATGAACTTGGGTCATCCGCATCCCAGTCTGACGCTTTATCACTGTGCCACCACCTGGTCAGGCTGGATTATATTTTTTAATACAGTCTTGCTTTGCAAAAATACAAAAGAATAAATTGGACTAATGGAGAAAAAATAAAAACAGAGGACGGTCATGAATTTTATAAATGTAAAGAGCAACATATATTTGAACCAAATGTATATTCACAATTTTATACCAAATGATTACTCAGGATATATTTTGTAGGGCATTAGACAACTTATAGAATTTTTGCTATTTTAAAGTTTAATACTGTTTTCATGATGTTTAAAATCTTAATCAATTTATTAAACATTTTTATGAAAGCTTTGTTTATTTGGCAATTGCAACACGATTTTTAAAAGCTAACATTTTTAGTTAAAAATATTAAATTACTTATGTTGTTAGGCCTAGAATTGTGAGGATCATTGCATTTTGTGAGAATGTTTTAGTGCAGGGATCAGTAACCTTTTTTTCTGAGAGAGCCATGAGCACCACATATTTTAAAATATAATTCCGTGAAAGCCATACAATGACCCGTGTACATTACGCATTATCCAATAAAAATTTGGTGTTGTCCCGGAGGACAGCTGTGATTGGTTCCAGCCACCCGCAACCATGAACATGAGCGGTAGGAAATGGATTATAATACATGGGAATGTTTTATATATTTAACGTTATTATTATTTTTATTAAAGATTTGTCTGTGAGCCAGATGCAGCCATCAAAAGAACCACATCTGGTTCGTGAGTAATAGGTTCCCAACCCCTGTTTTAGTGTAAGTCCAAAAATTTTCTTTTTTCCAATTCAATTTATTGGAGTAATGTTAGTTATAAAATTATATAAGTTTCAGGAGTACAATTTTATAATATACCATCTGTATATTGTATTGTGTGTTCACCTAACAACAATTTTTAAAGAGGTTCTGCAAGATGCTTTTTATTTCAAAAATACAAGAATTTCTTAGTACATAATCTTCAGAAACTTGGTAAATTATATCTCCTTCCTATGTATAATATACATTGGCATATCAGGAGTTTTTAAGTCCTATAGCAAAAAAGCTCCTTTAAGTTCGTAATGCAGAATTCCCAATTTATTTATTCATGAAGCCATTTTTATCAAGTTAAATTTTACATAACTGATAATATACTTTGAGAAGCACTGTAAGTTATTATGTTGATAAATAATTATCTTTAGAAATGTTAGAAAGAAAGAACTGTTGAAGTTTCCGAACTGATCCCAGTCAACACTGGTAAGGACCAAAATGCTACAGTTTATCACTTACCCTAAAAGAATACACAGCTCCATCTGTTAACTTCAAGTCCCACATGCTCTAATAAAGAAAAGAAACAAGGATATTTCAAAATGGAAATTGATCATAAACATAGGAAAATGAAGAGAATAAGGTGAGTAGTTAAAAAATAGTAAAAGCATCATTAGAGCCATGATAGAAACTCTAGATCAAGCATCTGTAAAATATGGTCTTGCACAACATATTTGTAAACTTCCACTTCTTCCAGTCTTATTCATTGATCAGTTATACAACTTTACCATTTAAATTCTTATCCTTTCCACAATATACATACATGGACACACATACACACACATAAACACACATTTAGCACTGCGGTAACCAGAGTATTAAAACTACGAGACATAAATATTGTTATAAAGGGCACTAGCTAATTGACTGATTCTAAATCAAGAGCAAAACTCTTTCATAAGAATATTTTCCAATATTATAAATTTTTTGCCACTAAATAGAGTCCTTGGGAAAATAACTGAGCTACGGCATTTGACAAAATAGAATAACATGCATATTCCTTGCATACACACAGTATGAATATTCTGTGTAGCCTAATTTGTATATTAAGCAGATAACGTGATTTCTCATGGAAACAGATTTTTTAAAAATATATTAAATAATAAAGAAAATGTAAATAAGTTAAAGATAAAGAAAGACATCCTACCATTAAAGTTTGGGATAAATTAAAAAATTATTTCACCTAGTGACTTGATAAGAGTATTCAAAACAAGATAGGACACATTGAAAAGATTTTAGTACTAAATGAAGTAGGAGTAAAAACTGAGAAAAATAATCAAAAAATGATGAATAGATAAATGTATCTCCAATGACTACAAATAAGTGAAATAATAATGTTATTAAAATGCTACTATATCATATTTAAATAAATAATATATTTAAGCTTTGGCCAGATGGCTCAGTTAGCTAGAGCATAGTCCCAAAACACAGAGCTTGCCAGTTTGATCCCTAGTCAGGGCACATACAGGAATGGATTGATGTTCCTCTCTTTCTTTCTCCATTCCTCTCCTGCTAAAATAATTTTTAAATTTTTTGTTTGTTTTTTGTTTGTTTTTTGTTTTTATTAATTTTAATGGGGTGTCATTAATAAATCAGCATACA
Organism: Saccopteryx leptura; assembly: GCF_036850995.1. Lineage (NCBI taxonomy): Eukaryota > Metazoa > Chordata > Mammalia > Chiroptera > Emballonuridae > Saccopteryx > Saccopteryx leptura. The sequence continues at coordinate 94,752,004 of NC_089516.1, read as the reverse complement.
TATGTTCAAAGAAAACATCTCTAGGTTATCTTGTCATTCAATTATGTTGCATACCCATCACCCAGGGTCAAATTGTTCTCTTTCACCTTCTATCTGGTTCTCTTTGTGTCCTGGCTCTCCCCCCTCTCCCTCCCGCTTCTCCCTCCCCCCCAGTAACCACCACACTCTTGTCCATGTTTCTTATTCTCATTTTTATGTCCCACCTATGTATGGAATCATGCAGTTCTTAGTTTTTTCTGATTTACTTATTTCACTCCATATAATGTTATCAAGATCCATTTATTTTGTTGTAAATGATCTGATGTCATCATTTCTTATGGCAGTATTTCATAGTATATATGTACCATATCTTCTTTATCCAGGCATCTATTGAAGGGCTTTTTGGTTGTTTCCATGTCTTGGCCACTGTGAACAATGCTGCAATGAACATGGGGTTGCATGTGTCTTTATGTACCAATGATTTTGAGTTATGTGGGTATATTCCACAAAAGATTACTAGAAACAATAAACCAATACAGTAAGGTCGCAGGTTACAAAATTAATATACAAAAGTCCATAGCCTTTCTATATGCCAACAACAAAACATTAGAAAACAAACTCAAAAAAATAATCACTTTCACTGTTGCAACAACAAAAAAATACCTAGGAATAAACATAACAAAGAATTTAAAGGACTCATATAATGAAAACTACAAAGCATTGGTAATGGAAATAAAAAAAGATACAATGAAATGGAAAAATATTCCTTGTTCTTGTATAGGAAAAATAAATATAATCAAAATGACCATATTATCCAAAGCAATATAAAAATTTAATGCAATTCCCATCAAAATTCCTATGACATTTTTTAAAGAAATGGAACAAAAAAATCAGATTTATATGGAACTATAAAAAACCCCGCAATCCTAAGGAAAAAGAATGAAGCTGGGGGCATTACAATACCTGACTTCAAATTATATTATAGAGCCACGACAATCAAAACAGCATGGTATTGGCAGAAAAATAGACACTCAGACCAATGGAACAGAATAGAAAGTCCAGAAAAAAACCACATATATATGGTCAAATAATTTTTGATAAAAGGGCCAACAACACACAATGGAGAAAAGAAAGCCTCTTCAACAAATGGTGCTGGGAAAACTGGAAAGCCACATGCAAAAGAATGATACTCGGCTACAGCTTTTCCCCTTGTACTAAAATTAATTCAAAAGGGACCAATGACTTAAATATAAGACCTGAAACGATAAAGTACAGAGGAGAAATCATAGGTACTAAATTCATGGACCTGGGTTTTAAAGAGCATTTTATGAATTTGACTCCAAAGGCAAGGGAAGTGAAGGCAAAGATAAATGAATGGGACCACATCAGACTAAGAAGTTTTTGCACAGCAAGAGAAACTGTTTGTTTTTTAGCAAGAGAGATTGTTGGGATAGATGGGGACACAAAGGCAGGAAGGGAGAGAGATGAGAAGCATCAACTCAGAGTTGTGGCACCTTAGTTGTTCATTGATTGCTTCTCATATGTGCCTTGACTAGGGTAATCCAGCTGAGCAAGAAACCTTCTTGCTCACACCAGCGATACTGGGCTCAAGCCAGGGACCATGGGGTCATGCCTATGATTCTACACTCAAGCTGGTGAGGCCACACTTAAGCCAGATGATTCTGCACACAAGCTGGCAAACTCAGGGTTTTGAACCTGGGTACTCAACATCCCAATCTGACACACTATCCACTGCACCACAACCTGGTCAGGCAATAAAAGTTTTTTTAAAAAAATACTTTTAAATAATATATTTAATTTAAAAATAAGGCTTTCTTATTATTACACTGGACCTTGATAAAGCCATGAATAGGATATTGCAAAGTGATGCTGAATATACTAAACAATTTATAAAAATTACAAAAAAGAAGCTTATGCCAACATTTTAATATTCAATATTTAATGTAATCTAAATATTATATTTTGTTAACAGGAAAAACAAATATATTATAATCCTGTTGCAGAAATTTAAAGAAAAGTTAATTTATCTATCATGATTTTAGTTTTGAACACCTAAAAGACAGTATCCTCCCAAAATATCATTAAAAATAATAAACTCCTTGAAATAAAAGAAGCAAATATTTACATTCTGTACATTTATGTATCTTATTATTTTACCCAGTGCCACTATGAAATACATATTGTTATTCCATTTTATGAGTGGAGAACTTAGACTCTAAGTTATTAAATAATTTGTTCAATGTCACAAAGAATGTGAGTGGTTGATCTGTGATTTGAAACAAAAGATATTTTAAAGACTATTCTTGGCCCAGGTCGATTTGCCCAGTAGGTAGAGTACCAGTCAGGTATATGGATGTCCCGGGTTCAATCCCTGGTCAGAGCACACATATAAAGCAACTATCTGCTTACCTTCTTCTCCCTCTCCTCCTTCTCTCTCCCTTCACCTCTTGTAGCCAGTGATTCAATCGTTTTAAGCATCAGTTCTGGGTACTGAGAATAGCTTGGTTGATCCAAACATCAGCTCCAGATGGAGTTGCCAGACAGATCCTACTCATGCGCATACCAGAGTTCATCTCACTATATCCCTTCCTCTCACTAAATAAATAAATAAATAAATAAATAAATAAATAAATAAATAAATAAAATCAATATCTTCAATTTTATGTTATTCTGGTTCAAAATAATACTATATAATTTTTCAATGTTTTACATCATAATAGTCCATTACATGCTATTTATTTACAGTGACTTTTCTCAGTTGCCATTACTGCTAAATTGTTTTCACATAATGATGCTAATAAATTACTTATTAATGATCAACTAAGTAAATTATTATAAAGAAATCAAGGTATGTTCAGTATTTCTCTTGAATAAGCATAAATGAAGGAACTCATAGGAGTGTATTTTATTTTTAAACTCAACCTGACCCAGAAAGACAGATTTTTAACTTTTTCACGACAAATTTATAAAAATAAGAGATAATTGAAAGACATTATATTATAGATTTCTGGCTATAGGAAAAAATGTAATTTTAAACAAGATAATGCTCAGTTAGAGTAAAATATAAGAATGTCACAATACTGCTGCAAACTTTTTAAGAGAGAAACCTGGAAACATAAGAATATGCCCTCTTGCGTAAGAAGATATAATAATTATTACATTTTTTCTCAATCATACTACATTTTTGCTCTCTGCCAACCAGTTTTCTAAAATTCTTCATTCCTATACTGAATTAAACTGTATTTTTTTAGTAAACTTTGTGTTCTTTTAAAACTATTGTTTTTTCAAGCAACTAATCTTGTCTTTTTTAACTATGAAGGTCACCTCCAAAATTCAAACATACCTCATTACAATCTAGCTTATCATATTCAAGGGCTATCACAGCCACTACAGTTTGTATGAGTGCTTCAACAGTTCCATTTTATCTATACCCAGAAAATTCCATTTTCTCATTACAATCTGAAAGTTCTCTTCAAGGACTCTCTCCACAGTATAAGTAAATAGGAGGATATTAAATTATAACAGTGAAGAGCTTGGTTACTTTCATTGAAATCAATACTTAAGAAATATCATTAAGACATAGATGAATCTAATATATAGCTCTTGAAATAAACAAAAACTCTTTCACAAAGAACATAGCCAGCTCTTATTTAGGCTACAGCAAGTAATAGGAGAATGCTTGTGTGAGATTCTTATTTTCTCGATTTGCTTACCGTGCAATCAAAAAAGAAACTTATATTTTAGTTATTTGGCAGGAGGACTAAGATTCATAGAAAATATTACCACATTAGTAAAATCTTCAAGAAAATATTAAGAAACCAGATCCAACAATATATTAAAATGTTTATACACCATGATCAAATGGAATTTATTCTGGGAGGCAAAGGTCGGTACAATATTCACAAATCAATAAACATGATACATCATATAAGTAAAATGAAGAATAAAAACCACATAATTATATCATAGATGCAAGAAAAGTATTTGATATAATCCAGCACTCACTTATAATAAACACATTCAGCAAAGTGGGAATAGAGGGTAAAAATCTCAATGTAATAAAGGTCAAATATGACAAACCCACAGCCACTAGAATACTCAGTGGGTAAAAATTGTAAGTTTTTTTCTTAAAATTGGGTATAAGACAGATGTCCACTTTAACTACTCTTTTAAAAAATATTTAAATTGAATTTATTAGTGTGACACTAGTTAGTATAATTATATAGATTTTAGGTGCCTAATTCTAAACACACATCTGTGTATTGTGTGTTCATCTCCTCAAGTCAAGTCTTCACCCATCATCATTTAGGTCTCCATATCCTCCTTTATTTACCCTTTCCTTGCAGTCACCAAACTGCAACATTCTTACTCAACATAGTACTGGGAGGCCTAGCCACAGTAATCAGACAAGAAGAAAAAATAAAAGACATTTAAATTGGAAAGAAAGAAATAAAACTGTCATTATTTACAGATAACATGGTACAGTATGTAGAGAACCTTAAAGATTTTATCAAGAAACTACTAGAACTTATAAATGAATTCAAAAAAGTAGAGAGATAAAAGATAAATATTTATAAATCAGTTGCATTCTTATACACCAATAATGACCTAAGGGAAAAGGAAACTAAGAAAACAATCCCATTCACAATTGCTTCAAAAAATAAAATACTTAGGAATAAATTTAACCAAGGATGCAAAAGACCTGTCCTTAGAAAATCCTAAGACAGTGAGAAAAAAATTGAAGAAGGTACAAATAACTGGAAGCATACACAGTGTTCATGGTTTGAAAAAATAATATCGTTCAAATGTCCATAATGCACAAAGCAATCTGTAGATTCAATGAAATTCTTATCAAGATATCAATGGCATATTTCATAGAACTAGAAAAGTATTTCCAAAATCTATGTGGAACTACATAAAAACCCAAATGGCCCCAGCAATCTTGAAAAAGAAGAACAAAGGTGGAGGAATCACATGATCTGATATCAAGGAATACTTTAAGGCCATAGTAATTATTATACTGGCATAAAGACAGATGTATAGATCAATGGAACAGAATAAAGAACTGAGAAATACATGTAACTCATTATAGTTAATTAATATTTGACAAAGTAGACAAGAAATACAATGTGGTAAATAGAGTTTATTCAATAAATGGTTTTGGGAATATTGAACAGATACATACAAAAAAATGAAACTAGACCACCTTCTTAGATCATTTACAAAGAATTATCTCAAAATGGCTTAAAAACTTAAATATAAGACTCAAAATTATAAAAATCTTAGAAGAAAATATAGGTAGTAAAATCTCAAACATTTCTCAGAGCAATAATCTTTTTGATGATATCTCTTCAGGCAAAGAAACAAAATAAAAAATAAACAAAAAGTATTAGATCAAACTAAAAGGTTTTGTACAGCAAAGAAAACCATCAACAAAATGAAAAGGCAACCCACCTAATGAGAGAACATATTTGCCAATGATACATCTGATAAGGGGTATATATCTAAAATTAATGAAGAACTTATAAAACTCAATACCAAGCAAACAAAAAATACAATTAAAAACTGGACAAAGATATACAGATGTCTAATAGACATATAAAAAGATACTCAACTTCATGAATTTTCCGAGAAATGCAAATTAAAACTACAATGAGATATCACCTCATACCGATCAGAATCGTTATTATAAGTAAATCAACAAACAAGTATTAAGTATTGGGATCCTATGAGAAGAAAATGGAATACGCAAGCACTGTTTGTGGAATGTAGATTGATGCAGCCACCTTGGGAAGCTGTATCGAGTTACCTTAAAAAAATTAAAAATGGAACTGATCATGATCAAGCAATTCCAATTCTAGGAATATATACAAATAAACCTGAAACACTAATTTGAAAAACCATATTCACTATTATGTTCACTGCAGCATTATTTACAATAACCAAGATTTGGAAGCAGCCCAGGTGTTCTTCAGTAGATGGATGGATAAAAAATCATGGTACATTTACACAATGGACTATTATTCAACCATAAAAAGGGGAAATCTTACTTTTTTGTGGCAATATGGACCTGAAGAACATTATGCTAAGTGAAATAAGCCAATCAGAGACAGACAAGTACCATATGAGTTTATTCATGTGTGAAATATAATGAACAAAAAAGTAAACTAACAAAAATACAATACTTAAGAATAAATTTAACTAAAATATTAAAATATCTGTATAATAAAACTACAAGACATTGTTGAAGAAACTTGAAATAGACACATTAAATGGAAAGACAACCTGTGTTCATGAATTTAAAGAATTAATATTGTTAAAATGTTCTTAATATTCAAAGCTAGTTATGTATTTTAGACAATCCTTATATAAATTCCAATGTCATTCCTTACAGAAATAGAAAACACAACCTTAAAATTTTTATGAAATGAAAAAATAACCCAAATAGCCAAAAAATATATTTAGAAAAATAAACAAAGGTATAGGCATCCCGTTTTCCGATTTTAAATTATACTACAAAACTATGGTAATTAAAACAGTGTGGAACCGGCATAAATTATGCACATAGTTTAATGGAATAAAATTAAAAGCCTCATATTAACCTCCTGTATATACAGTCAGTTAATATTTAATATAAGTACCATAAACACTCAATGCAGAAAAGATGATCTCTACCACAAACTGTGTTGCGATAACTAGATAACCACATACAGAACAATAAAATTGGACCCCCATCTTACACCACTCAAAAAAGCTAACTTAAAATGGATTAAGCACTTAAACATAAAACCTGGTACCATAAAATTTATAAAAGAAAACAGGGAAAATATTTCTTGACATTGGACTGTCAAATATGTCATATATATATTTATATACAGCACCAGAGGCAGACACAACAAAAACAAAAATCAACAAGTGAAACTACATCAAACTAAAGAGCTTCTGCATAGCAAAGGAAATGGTAATATAACCTACAGAATGAAATAATATAGCAACAGACCCTATATCATATAAGAGATTAATATTCCAAAAAATAAAGAACTCATACAACTCAAAACTTAACAACAACAAAAAGCCAAGTTGATTAAAAAGTGAACAGAGAAACTAAATAGACATTTTTCCAAAGAAAACAACCAAATGGTCCAAGTGCCCAACATCACTAATCATCAAAAAAATGCAAAGCTAAACCATATTTTCTCACCTTGCATATATCTGAATGGCTATCATCAAGATGAAAAGAGATAACAAGTGTTGACTAAGATGTGGAGAAATGAACCATTTGTATACTGTTAGTAAGAATGTAAATTCATTTTCTACCATTAAAAAATATGGAGGGTCCTCAAAATTAAAAATATATATACAACTATTGTATGACTCAACAATTCCACTTTTGATTAAATACCCAAAAGAACTTAAAACACAATATCAAAGACATACATACACATCATGCTAATTGTAACATTATTTACAGCAGCCAAAATATAGAAACAACCTAAGTGTTCAACAATAGATGAATAAATAAAGATGATGTGACATATATACACAATAAAATATTATTCAGTCATGAGAAAAAAGAAAATCCTGCCATTTGCAACATCATGGATGGTGTTCTGAGTCTTTAAAGGACCATTTTACTCTTCTATCATGCAATGTTTCAAGATGGTGAGAAAGATGGTTAGACTGGCAAAATCCATCAGATTAGGCCCATTGTCTCACTTTTATTGTTGTGAAGTGAGTTCCTTGATTATATTAATGCTATATGGAATACAATGATAGTAGATAAACCATTCTGTAAGTCAACTGAAATTTGGCAGAAACATTACATATAAGAAGACATTATCCAGATAAAGTATTCTTATTTCTAATAAGAACAAAATACTACACCTTTTATAATACAAGTTGTCCAAAGTAATCAACAAGCCACCAAGTAGCTGAATAATCATTCATATGCACCCATATTGGAAATACAGTGCTTATCTCTGCTACTAGCAGATTGGACACTCAGAACTGGCCATAGCCAGATGAGACTTGGTAAAGTGAAATCAATGTTGCTGAGCCCACACATCCTCCATCCTTGCCACCATGGCCCCTTTAATCATTAAGCCATTAGACAATGCCATGTGTGATGGAAAAAGAGACAGACTGGTATTTACAGAATGGGTCATTCTACAAACTTGATTTTTAAAATTTTGTGAAGCGGTCACCCTTTGAGAGCATTCACCTGGACCACAAATCCTATATACTTTTTGCACAGTCAGAGAAGTCTACCCATATAAGTATTCTCCAAATTTCCTTGTCATCAAATTTCCAATCATGCTCTTTCCAAAGTCCTTCACAATTCAGACAAACCATTGGCCAAAACCTAGAAATCAGCCTACAGATACAAGTCTGGACATTTTTTCTTCCAAACAAAGGGGGAAACCAAGTGTATTATTCACAGGGTACCAGGAACAGCAGGTGGGGGTATGGGAGCAAAGAGGAACAAATATACTGTGAGGGAAAATAATTAGAGTTGGGTAATGGACACACAACGCAATCAACAATTCAAATGCTATAAAGATGTTCAGCTGAAACCTATGTACTTTTATTGATCAGTGTCACCCCATTAAATTTAATTTCAAAATAAAATATAAATTATTTAAAATTTTAAGAAGTTTTTCTTATTAAAATTTTCCATACTAATACTCGTTTTTAAATATTTATTCAAATTATGAGGGTGATACTGACTAATGAAATTATGTTTCAGGTGTACTATTTTATAATACATCATCTGAATATCGAATTGTGTGTTCACCACTCAAAGTCAAGTCTCTTTCCATCACATTTATCTTTCTTTTACCCTCTTCCATTTTCCACCCCCCCCCTTTCCCTCTGAAAATCACCAACTATTGTCTGTGTCTATGAGTTGTTTTTTTTTAATACTCATCAATTTTTTCATCCAGGACACAACACCCCCTTCCCTCTAACAGCTGTCAGTTTGTTTTCCATATCTATGAGTATGTTTCTATTTTGTTTGTTAAAATCCACATATGAGTAAAATCAGGTGAAATTTGTCTTTCTCTGACTGGCTTATTTCATTCAAGCATAATACACTCCAGGTCTAGCCATGTTGTGGTAAAAGGTAAGGTTTTCTTTTTTCAGCTGAGTAATGTTTCATTGAGCAAATGTACCATAGCTTTTTCATCCACTCATCAATGAATGAACACTTAAGCTGCTTCCAAATCTTAGCTATTATAAATAATGCTGCAATGAACATAAGGGTGCATATACTATTTTCAATCAGTGTTTTGGTTTTCTTCATATATAATCCCAGAAGTGGAATTACTGGGACATAATGAAGTTCCACTTTTATTTTTTTGAATTCAGTACTGATTTCAACAATGACTGCACCAATCCACGTTCCCACCAACAGTGCATCAGTGTTCCCTTTTCTCCGCATCCTCAGTAACACTTGTCTTGCCTTCTCTTGAATTTTTAACGATAATTTAGGAAGACTAGGTGTTCTTCTTTGAATGGTTAGTAAAACTCATCATTTGTTTGTTGGGAGTTTTTTTTATTACTGATTCAATTTCATTAGTTGTAACCTATTCAAATTCACAGATTCTTTCTGACTCAATTTTAAAAGATTGTATGTTTCTAGTAATTTATGCATTTTGTACAGATTATTCAATTTGTTAGCATGTAGTTGTTCATAATATTTTCTTAGAATCCTTTTCTGTGGAGTCAGTTGTTAGTTATTTTTCCTTTCTGATATCATTTACAGTAGTACCTTGAGATATGAACAGACTAACATACAAATTTTTTTCAGATACGAGTTGCAACTTGGTCGATATTTTTGTTCGAGATCCAAGTGAAATTTTGAGATACGAGTTGTGATTTGGGAAGCTGCAGCTAGTTGGTGTGTTGGCACATGGGTCTAGTATTGGCAGTTTGATATACAAGTTGACTGACTTATGAGCTGGGTGACAGAAAGAATTAAATTCGTATCTCAAGGTACCATTGTATTTGGGTTCTGTCTCTTTTCTTCTTAGTGAGTCTGGATATAGATTTGTCAACTTGTTTATTTTTCCAAAGAACCAGCTAATGTTTTGCCTGACCAGGCGGTGTCACAGTGGATAGAGCATTGGACAGGCTCATCTGGTTTGAGCAAAGCTCACCAGCTTGGACCCAAGGTCACTGGCTTGAGCAAGGGGTTACTCAGTCTGCTGTAGCCCCATGGTCAAGGCACATACGAGAAAGCAATCAATGAACAACTAAGGTGTCGCAATGAAAAACTGATGATTGATGCTTCTCATCTCTCTCCATTCCTGTCTGTCTGTCCCTATCTATCCTTCTCTCTAATTCTCTGTCTCTGTAAAAAAAAAAAAGGAACCAGCTGATGTTTTCATTGATATTTTGTATGTTTTATGCTGTTTCATTTATTGTTTCTCTAATCTTTATTATTTCTTTCCTTCTACTCTCTTTTTTATAGTGGCTGAACCAATATACATTTTCACCAACAGTGCATAAGGGTTCCCTTTTCTCCACATCTTTGCCAACAGTTTTTATTTTTCATCTTTTTTATAATAGCCATTCTAACAAGTGTGATATGTTTTTTTGTTGTGGTTTTGATTCACATTTCCTTGATGATAAATAATGTTGAGTATTTTTTTCATGTACTTGTTGACCTTCTATACTATAGGTCTTCTTTGGAAAGTATTCAGATTCTTGATTTATTATTTCTTTATATTTTGTTTTCTAATTACAGTTACATTTAATATTTTATATTAATTTCCAGTGTACAACACAGTGGTTAGACAATCTTAAACTCTACAAAGTAATCTCTGATATTTAAGTACTCATCTGGCACCATGCATAGTTATTACAATATTATTGACTTCCTTATGCTGTACTTTACATCTCTGTGGCTATTCTACAACTAGCAATTTGTAACTCTTAATCTCTTCACCTTCTCCACCCAGTCCCCTACCTCCTCCTTTATGTCAACCATTAGTTTGTTCTCTGTATCTATGAGTCTTGGATAGTTTGTTTGTTGGTTGCTTGATTTGTTAGTTGGTTTGTTGGTCGGTTTTTTGGATTTGAGTTTATGAGTTCTTTATATATTTTGGATATTAACTTCTTATCAGATATGTGATTTACAAATGTTGTCTCCCATTCATCAGGTATCAACCAGGTGATAAAATTTGCTTTAAGAAGGTCCAGAGGACAATCCCTTTGCTAGAGCAATAATAAAAGCACTAACGAGGAGAGAAGGCTCCAGTATCGAGCACAATCCAAACAAGCTTCATTTGGAGGCTTACAATGCTTTCTAAGCCAAAGCTGATAATGAGAAATTCTGCCACAAAACAGGATTCCCTAATGATAATGGGAATGCTAGCTTATGGAAAGCAGAGGCCACGTGGAAGCACTTAACAATGAGAAAAATTATAGACATAGTTTCTGCAGTATCTAACTGGGATGAGATAACAATATTTCTGGTTGATAGACTATGGTGTTTCTAGAATTGAGATGGATGAAAAGACAAAAACAGCACAAATTGATTTCCATAACCAAAGTATATGAAAAAGTGATGTGCAGCAGAGATATTTTATTTAAATATTTACTTTTATATTAATATTTTAATAAAATTGTTATTTCTCTCTTTTCTTATCCAGGCTTCTACTCTTTGGTTTGTTATATTTAACTGATATTATTTTACTCCATTTATTTCTCTGTGGCAATTCATAAACTTATTCTAGATACAATGTTTTTCTGATTCCTCTCTTTTTATAACGTGTCATTATTACATTACCAAAACATTTAACATTTAAATATACCCTCTTGTTACAGTGTTTCCCCATTTATTTTTAGTCTCAGATCTGTAATTATACATGCTTCTTGATCTCCACCAATTCTTTTACTAAAGTTCCATAGTCATAAATTGTTTAGAAGAAATCTGTCCTTATAAGTGGCTTGTGAACACAGTATTTTCTTGATTATTCTTTGCTTGAAAATGTCTTATTTTAATTTTGAAGCTTGAAGGGAAATTAGTTTAATAAGTCCTGTGAAAAGTTATTGGAAAATTATATTGTGGATCTATTTTTTTCCTTATTTTTTAATTTTTCCATTGATTTGAGAGAGAGAGAGAAAAGGGGAAAGAGAGAGACAGAGAGAGAGAGAGAGAGAAAAAGAGAAAATGAAGGAGAGTAAGAAAGAGAAAGAAATAGCAACTCCTCGTTCCACTTAGTTGTTCCATTTAGTTGTGCACTCGTTGGTTGTTTCTCATAAGTGGCCTTATTCTGGATCAAAGCATGTCCTCTATGTACTGGGATGATGCTTTATTCACTGAGCCATCTGTTTAGGCATAGATTTAATGTTGACATAATTATTTTTTTACATTTAAATATTTTTAATATAAACTTGTGTGATCTCAAATCTTTGTATCAGTAGTAAACAAACCAAATAAGCATAAAACAACAAAGCTAATGTAATTTATATTTGAAAATTACTTTAATAGAGTGTATCATATGGAGACTAAAATGCTTCTCAAAATATAAATAAAGTATTAACTTGTAAAGCATAATTGTATTTGCTTCCAGGCTCATTGCCTTTATCATAGAGCAGAATATTTATTATATATGAATATTTGTATAATATTATCTTTATTAAATGCCAGAAATATTTGTTCACACAGATTCTGTGAGATTTCAATTAATGATTTACAAATAATTTATGCTTTATTTCTAATCTAATTAATGTCATGATTTTGTTAATAAACAAAATTAATCTGATTATATATATTTAAAGATTGGTTTTATTAAATGATTCATGAATCAGACAACGTTTCATCTAGCAAGCAGAGAGATGCTCTAAGGGATTATACAAGATAAAAGACATTTATAGACAGAAGAGAAAAACAAGGAAGTTATCAGCAAGGAGAAATGGAAGTTCACTGGAGGAAAGTAAGAGTTCAGATGATGGTGGCTTCTCATTGGCTGTGCTGTGGCTTTTCTAATGGCTGGGCTTTTTGCTAGACACGAGGAAAATCTTCTTCTCTCCTGTTGGAGTAGTAAAATAGTTGCACTTCTTGTTTGGTAGTGCAATGTATTTTTCTTCTGGATGGGGTCTGAAAGTAAATTAACTGGGATTATAACTGGCATAGTCTCCCTACTCGAGTTAATTGACAGTAAAACCTGAAAGCTTTCTCTACAAACTTTCCTAACTCCAATTTAAGCTCAGGTTTCCATTTATTTATATCACAAATATTTATGAAATAACATCTCTGTGTAGGTTAGTATACTAAGTATTAAGAATGCAGCAATCAGTTTTTGCACAAATAAAGTTGAAATTCTAGAGAAGTAGGTGAAAAATACATGAGCAGATACATAATTAGATGGTCAGGTAATGACAAATATTATGAAGGTTAGAAGCAACATAAAAGAATTTTGAGTGATCAGTGCTAGAGAAGGCTTTTATGAGAATGCTGCCTTTGAGCAGAGAGATAATTAAAGCAAAAAGAGTGAGGTATTTGAATATCTGGAAGAAGGACATTTCAGGCAGAGGAAACAAGTGCAAACTCTTTGAGGTAAGTGTACTTGTTTATAATGAAATTCAGATTATCTAAAAAGTATGGTGACAGAAATGAAGAGATTAAGAAGTAAAAATTGTTAGTTACAAAATGGTCACGGAGATCTAAAGTACAGCATAACAAATATAGTCAATAATGTTGTAATAACTAAATATCATGACAGGTAGATACCAAAACATCAAGAAATCACTTTCTAAAATATATGATTGCCTAATCACTGTGCTGTACATTTAAAACTAAAACAAAATAATATTCAATGTTACTGTAATTTAAAAATATAATTAATAATAACTAAATAATTTTAAAATAATTATTAAAATAAAAATATACATTGTATTGAAAATGTAAAGAAATCATTAAGCTTTCATATTAGGTCTAATGACATCAAATTAGTAATTGATGACTGGAGAAAATGGTGAATGAATTAAATTTCCAGAAACTGACAATTGTGATTAGATATAGATTCACACTTTCAAATTTTAGATTTTCTTGTTTTTAGTGCATTTTATTGAATTTTTACTTTAAAACAATCTAAAACTTAAAAGAAAAAGTGACAAGAACAGTACAATAAACTTTTTCACTGAAATATTTAACAGCATGTTGTCAAACTGATGCCCCATTACTCTGAAAACCTCAATAAAAATCATCACAATCAGATAATATACTTTGATACATTATAAACATATTTTCCCAGACCATATTCAAGTTTCAACAATTGTCTCAATAATGTTCTTTGTAGTAAAAAGTTACAGTTCATAATTCTGTGTTTTATTTGTCACACCCTTTTCTTTAGTCTTTTTCATTCTGGATTAATTCCTCAGTTTTTATTTGACTTTCATGAAGATTTCAGGCTTGATATTTCAGCATGTCTAATGTTTTCTTATGATTATAGTCAGAGCAAGCATCTTTGGCAAAGATAGCATTAAAATGATGATGTGCCATCCTAATGTGTTGTGTAAGAACTCAGAGCATTTCAAAAAAAAAAAAAAAAAAGGAACTCAGAGCATTTCAGTTTGATCACTTTGATCGCTTGACAAGCTTCTCCACTGAAGCTAAATATTTTCTTTTTGTACTTAAAAATCATTTATGAGAAGGCACTTTGAAACCATGTAAAAATCCCTTTCCTATCAAAATTTTATTTTTTGTTTTGTTTTAACTTATTTTGTTATATTAGTTAAGTATAATTTCCATAAAATAAAATAAATCCTTTAAGTAAATAAATTGATAAGTTTTGACAAATATATATATATAGTCTTATAAACATTACCAACATATAGAATATTTTCAAGTTACAAAAATATTTTTATTAAATCTCTCACATTTCTACACATCAGCTATTAAAAGTCAGTGACCAAGACATAGAAACAACTACAGTGCCCTTTGATAGAGGATTGGATAAAGAAGATGTGGTACATATATACAATGGTTTCCTACTCAAGCATAAGAAATGATGACATATTGTCATTACAATGACATGGATGGACCTTGAGAACTTTATACTGAGTTAAATAAGTGAATCAGAAAAAATTAAAAACTGTATGATTCTAAACATAAGTGGGACACAAAATTGAGACTCATGAACATAGATTTAAGAGTGCAGTGGTTATCTGGGGAGTGGGATGTGCAGGGGAGAGAAAAGGGGGTTGAGGAAAGGTATAAAGAGGAACAAATATAAGGTGATGGAGGATGATTTGACTTTGGGTAATGGGTATACAACATAATTGACTGTTTAAATGATATGGAGATATTTTTTCTAAATCTATGTGCTCTTGTTGATCAATGTCACCTTGTTAAATTTAATTTTCTAGAAAGAAAAGTCAATTTGTTCTGGTATATCTTTTAAAAATACTCTATAGTCAAACAATCTTGGCATGAATTGTTTCCTTCTTCAGAAGAAATTTATTTACATGCCAGGATAATGAAGATAGAGATGTTTTCCTCCCCTCCACAGAGCAGATCAACATATCCTAAACATAATTTTAAAATGACCTTCTCCGGATGGGATTGTGAGAAGGCAACTTGTAAGGCCAACTATAGATCATTTTGAAGTTGACTTGAAGGTATCTCAGTTTTTCAGTGTGTCTAGGCTGCCTTGACCAATCTGGATAAATTCTAATGGTCATTGTCATTACCTTGGGACACTCCCTTATGCTTTACGTTAAAACAGTGCAAACACTTAAGAGATTTTGTAATGCCAAAAGAACAGCAGGTGCTTTATGTTCAGGAACCCCCTCTAAAAAGGTAACCTCTGTGTGAGAGTTGCATGAGATAATCAAAGTGTACAGACATGGTGACCACACTCAGCAACAAGAGAGAATGTGACCATTGAACCAACAAATTCCCAATGCTGAAGTATTTGGCATCAATAATGATGAACTTATCATTTAGTATAAGACTTTGGATAGGTTGTAAACATTGGAAGTTTATGTGGTTGAACCATGAGTAGCTGATTGTCTGCTCAAAACCAAAATTAAATGTACTTTCCTTATTAAAATGGAGCCACACTCTATCCATATCCTCTGATACCTTAATTCCCCTTTGAACTTCACATTACCTATTTTATTTTATTTATTTATTTTTTGTATTTTTCTGAAGTTGGAAATGGGGAGGCAGTCAGACAGACTCCCTCATGTGCCCAACCAGGATCCACCCAACATGCCCACCAGGGGGTGTTGCTCTGTTGCAACCAGAGCCATTCCAGTGCCTGAGGCAGAGGCCATGGAGCCATCCTCAGCACCCGGGCCAACTTTGCTCCAATGGAGCCCCGGCTGTGGGAGGGGAAGAGAGAGACAGAGAGGAAGGAGAGGGGGAGAGGTGGAGAAGCAGATGGGTGCTTCTCCTGTGTGCCCTGGCCTGGAGTTGAACCCAGAACTTCTGCAAGCCAGGCCGACGCTCTACCACTGAGCCAACCAGCCAGGGCCACACATTACCTATTTTAAAGAAAAAAGTGAATAAGAATTAGACTAAGAATTTCTTATCCCTATAGGCAACTGGAGCACCTAAACAGGCAGCTGAGTATGCCAGGAACCTCAACCAAGTGCAAGATGCAAACTTTAGTGTCTTTGTTGAATACTATTGCCCAACTTATCATCTTACTCAGTCCAATCAGGTGTATATGTGTCTGTGTTGGTGTTGAGGGGTAGCAGTAGGGAGGTTGGAGAGGTGCCTTGATTAAATCCATGCATTTTTACCAGAGTTCTTGCTATCAAAAGGAACAGAACTTCATTTTGTGGGTGGGGTTCTTCGGGCCAATTTGATATACTGTCAGTATTGCTACTATATATAAATGTATAATAGGGATTTGTGTGTTATATACTTATATTTCCCTATTCCATAAATGTCAGAGGGTAATCACCCAATCATTAAATGCTACATATACAGAAGTGGTAAACTGTTCCCCAACCCGTCTCTTTAAAAAAATACTGAATCACAGAAAGAAGAAGAGAGACTACAGATTTTAGTTTTAATATAAATTGAAATAATAAGAGATGACACATACAATACAAAAACCAGTAAATTTGAACAAAGAAAGATGGAAGCTTAGAGTGGATTATCATCAACTGAATTCATTTGTTGCTCCTATATCTCTACCAGATATTGTGACTGTAGCTAAACCCATTGCACATACTGATGGCGCTTGGACATTGCCAATGTCCTCTTTTCTATTTCACTGACACCCTAAGGCAAAGACTAATTTGCATTTATGTGGCAAGACGTCCAATATGAGTATGTAGTATTTCTCCAGGAGTACCTAACTCACCTGCCATTTGCAACCATTGGGTGTCATAGAATTTAGCATAATTGCCTTTCCCATCTGTTCCAAATTTCCATCTATATAGATCATGACCTGGTGGTTTTAAAGTAAGAAGCTTTTGTCATAAAAAAAAGCTCTGTGTGTATATGTTGTCCTATCCCCACCAGCAAAAGCTGTTGATAAAACCTGGAGAATTTCAAAGGACCACTCACCAAGTGACAGTTTCTTGGGTTTATTTGAATAGGTTCACAATGCTTAATCTCTCTGGCAGTCATGGAAATGCTACTGTCTTTTGACCTCACACTTGAGAGTCAATAATTTATTGGACTATTTGAATATTAAAGATAGTATTAGTATCAGCTAACCTACTAGTCAGCATTCTTTAAGAAGGACTCAAACAACAAGATTATGTGGCAGTGGTCCAGCCATCTCTTGCAGGTTGTCTACCTCTGGTTCTCATATTCATAATGACCGTATTTGAGTTTCAAAGTTCTGACTGATAACTTTACCATTTGTTGGCTCAGGTAAAAAAAAAAAAAAGAAAAAAAAGTAGCCTTTATCAGAAAATGATCCTTGGGATTTTGGATCCAGCATCTTTCTAACTTGACTAACCATTACACTACTTTTGGAAAACAGCTATCAGCTTGCCACAGGGCTCTAGTCAAAACTGAACACCTGACCAAAGAAGACATGTGACTTGTTAATCTGGCTTTTTTATTTTGGAGTGAGTTACCTCAGAGTCAACGATTTATAAGGTTATAAAAAGCTTAATAAAACTCATTTGTCTAACAGAAATAGTATATTTAAAAAAAAAGTTTAGCCTAATGTAGCATTGCCAGATAAAATACAAGATATCCAATTAAATTTAAATTTCAGAGAAACAACATTTTTGGTATAAGTATATAACATGTTCTGGTGTGAAGTTCAATATTAAAATTAGTTGAAATTCAAATTTAACTGAGACTCTTGTATTTTGATTTGCAAAATCTCATATCTCTATTCATTGGCATCTAGGCTATACATGAAAAAGTGGTAGCTGTCCCACTGGGGGAAAGTTTATTTCTGATACATCGCCTTAAGTAAAGCTGCTGACCTGATGGGTCCCTGGATATAACAATGGTCCTCAAAATGCCTGAGTCTGGTTCACTGATGACTCAGCTAATCTGAAATTATTCAATGGTCCCTGGCGTGCTGCAACTGTTTATCCTCAGCACCTGCCATGTTGGACCAAAAATGTGTGTGTTTGCTCTGCTAAGTGGGCAGAATTCTAACTAACATTCATAGCTCTAACCAAAAGCTACCTTGATAAACTTTGTTATATTTCACTGACAGTTGAACTGTTATCAACAGCCTGGCTATTTTATCTGCCAAGTTGAAAATGAAAAACTGATAAATAACATGGCTCTTTGAGGCTGTGAAATGTGGGGGGGAAATCATGAATGTGGTTGAGCTATCTGGGTCATTTCATGTAGATGCTCACTCTGAAAGCCAATTTTCTAATTACACTAACTGGAATCAACCTGCTGTTGAACTTGCACTCCCCAGAATGCTATCATTGCTGCCTGGATTGATCACTATAATGAATATGTCAAGTAAAACACATTAACATTCTGATGCAGATGTTACCATCACATTACATATTTGTGACTACTACTAAAATTTGACCCCATTGACTTAAAGTGAGAGAAGGTGTTCTACAGAAGGTATGGCCCCTGCCTGCCCCTGGCAGATACACTGCATCAGAGCTTCTATTCTTTCAAAACAGTTAATTAACTGAGACATTAATCTTATAATCTCTCAGTATAATTCTGGATTTTTAAAATTATTTGAATTTTATTAATTTTCACAGAATTTATACTTGAGGGTTTTAAAAAAAAATTTATACTTACAAAATTAGAGTGGTTAGATCTTTCAGATGATTTGTTTCTTCAGCGAGATCCTCCTATAAGGCTTGGCCATTTTTTTTATCAGTGCTAGCTATCTATAGTTAAAGATACTATATTGTATATATTATTTTTTCCTTCTTTTTCAAGTTGAGAGGAGGGTGATAGAGAGATAGACTCCTGCATGCGACCCAACCAGAATACACCCGGCAACTTTTGTCTGGGGCTAATACTCTGCCCATCTGTGGCCATGCTCGCAACTGAGCTATTTTTAGTGCCATAGATGGAGGTTCCATGGAACCATCCTCAGCGCTCAGGGCCAAATTGCTCAAGCCAATTGAGCCATGGCTGCAGGAAGGGAAGAGAGAAAGAGAAGTGGACAGCGGAGGGGTGGAGATCCTCACTTCTCCTGGAAGCCTTAACCAGGAATCGAACCTGAGACATCCACATGCTGAGCTGATGGTCTACCACTGAGCCAACCAGCCAGGGAAAAGATACTGTATTGTATATTTAAAAAAAGAGACAGTTAGTGAACATTTCAGAATTTATGGACCATAAGATCTCTCTTTTTTTGCTTATTTTGGCATGTGGCTTTCTAATTTTCTGAGCACCACTTATTAAAGAGGCTTTCTGTAATCCATCAGGTATTTTTAGTTCCTTTGTTAAAGATTATTTGCCCATTTATATGTGGTTTTATTTCTGGGCTCTCAGTTCTGTTCCATTGCTCTGTATGTCTGTTTTTCTGCCAATATCATGCTGTTTGATGTGGCTCTGTAGTATTATTTGAAGTCAGGTGTGATATCTGTGGCTGCATTCTTTTTTCTCAAGACTGATTTGGCTATTTGAGTCCTTTTTTGGTTCCATACAAAGAAAAAAAAATCTCCTTCAATTTTAAATGATAGCTTTGTTGTATATAGCAGTTTTGTTTGTAAGTCTTTGCTTTTAATTGCTTTCAATATTTCATGCTAATCCTTTCTTGCTTAAAATATTTCTGTTGAAAAATCAGCTGACAGTTTTATGTAAGCTTTCTTGTAGGTAAGAACTATCTTTATTTTAACATTTCCCATTTTAATTATGATGTGCCTTGATGGGGGTCCTTTTATGGTACATCTTGTTTTGGACACTGTGTTCTTTTGTGACTTGTGTGTCTATTTTTTTTAACAGGTAAAGAAAATTTCAGTCATCATTTCTTCAAATAGGTTATCAATTATTTGCTCTCTCTCTTTTACTTCTGTAACCACTACGATGTGGATGTTGTTACACTCATGTTGTCCCAAAGGCGCCTTAAATTATTTTTATTTTTAATTCTTTTTTACTTCTTGCTTCTTTGATTGGGTATTTTTTTCTACCTTTTCTTTCAAATTACTGATTCCATCTGCTTTATCCAACCTACTGTTTATTCCTTCTTGCATATCCTAGATTTCAGATATTGCTTTTTTTTTTCTTAGCAAGAGGGGGGGAGATAGAGAAACAGACACCCACATGGGCCCTGACCTGGATCCACTCAATGAACTCCTTCTGAGGCTTATGCTCGAATCACCTGAGCTATCCTCAAAGCCTAAGGCCAACACTGGGACCAACTGAGCTATTCTCAGCACCCAGTGTCAATGATTGAATAAATCAAGCCACTGCTTGTGAGAGGGGAAGAGAGAGAGAAGGAGGAGAGAGAGGGAAAGAGAAGCAGATGGTTGCTTCCCATGTGTGTTCTAACTGGCGATCAAACCTGGGACTTCCACACACTAGGCCAATGCTCTGTTTACTGAGCCAAGCAGCCAGGGCCAAATTCTTCATTTTTGACTGGTCCTTTTTTATGGTTTTCATGTCCTTTTTATGCTATTTTAATTCTCACTAAGTTTCTTAAACATTCTTATAACCATCAATTTAAACTTTATTTCTGATAAATTGCTTGCTTCTATTTTATTCAGCTCTTTTTCTGGAGATGTCTTCTATTCATTCATTTGGGGCCTGTTTCTTTGTCTTTCCATTTTAGCTGTTCTTATTGTTTTGTTTTGTTTTTCTTCTTCTATGTATTAGATAGATCTTCTATGATTCCCAGTATTTGTGTGGTGACCCTATATAGTAGTTGTCCTGTGGGTCTAGTGTTGCAGTCTTCCTGATCACATGAGCTGGATGATCAATGATCCAGAAATGTTTTTTTTGTGTGTGTGGATTATGTGGGTGCTCCTGTTGTAAACAGTGCTTAACTGTTATTTACCAATTTGTGTGTGAGATTGACCCTTAAATGAGCTCACTGTGAGTCTCAATCCCTACATTTGAGCTGCTGTGCAAGCATTCACCACACAAAACAGAATTTATGTTAGTGTTTTTTGGTGCCTGTGGATATCTTTTGGACATGCTGCTTGTGAAGCTAATTGAATCTTGTTCTAACGTTGTCTGAAGTTGGCCACTGGATGTGTCAGTTCTGGACTTCAGGGAGGAACTATAGTGCTAGCTAATGTCAGACACTACCTCTGACTATCTTTAAGCAACCAGTTTGGAGCTACAAAGCAACTCACAGTTTGTGGGTGCTTCTGCTAAGTCTGAGTGCATGATGGAAGGATGAAGCTGTGCACCAAGGCTAACTTTTACTAGAACCAGACTTGGGGGCAGGTCAGCAAAGTCCCAATGCACCCTGAGATCTGCCTCTACCTGCCTCCAGCTGATGGCTGCCTCTTAGGCTCAGACATTGAAAAAGCCTCTGGCTGTACTTTTCAGCAGGGCTCAATTCTACAAGGTAGAGCAATAGAGAGCCCAGAGGGTGGGACTAATGCTTTTTGCCAGGCTGATGCTTCAAAGTGAAAACTGCTCAACCCACAAAAAATGGCATCTGTGGTATGGGAAATTGACTCAATTCAGAGATACTGATGGCAGTCCCTTCAATTGTTTTCCTACTACCACAAACCCCAGACTTTTCCTCACACATCTTTATTCTACTCTGTCTTTCCTCCAGTAGAGCCCAAGGTGAATGCCTGGGAATAAAATTTTGTGCATTGGCCTTTTAAGTGGGTGCCTGCATCCCTGCAAACTTTTATCTCTCCTTGGTAAACAAAAACCTGCTGCTTTTCACAGCCAGATATTATGTAAGTACCTCTTCTTAGCTCTGGTGCTCTGAATTAGAGAGCACCGCTTGGGGTTAAGACTCCACACTTCTCAGGGAGAATTGTTGCAACTGAGGTATTCCTTTGAAACTTCAGTTGTTTCCTGCTGTAGTGAGACCACCCTTTTTTGTTTCTTTACCCTTCTTACCAGTCTTGATGTGGCTTCTCTATAAATCTGTGGTTATAAGACTTTTCTTCAGCTAATCTTCAATTGGTTATTAGGGCAATTGTTCAATAATTTAGTTGTAATTCTAGTATGGTACTGGGAGAAGGTGAGTGTAGCTTCCAGTTACTCTGCCACCATTTTGGATCTCCCAGAAAAAAAATGTTTTTAAAAAAACAAAATTGGTAAATCCTCAGCTAGACTAGCAAAAATGAAAGACGACTCAAATAAATAAAATAAGAACTAAAAAGAGATATTTCAACTGATTCCTAAGATCTACAAACTTTCATAAGAGATAATTATAAATAATTACAGAGTAAAAAATTAGATAACTTAGCAAAAACATATAAATACTTAAAAATATGCAACCTACTGAGACTGCATCAGGAAAACATAAAATATATGAGTGTATAAATAATGAGTAAGTAGATTGAATCAGTAATAAAAAAATTTAGCAATAAATAAAAATTGTGGGATCAAAGAGTTCACTTGTATATTCAGCCAAACACTTAAAGAAGTATAAACAATAACTTTTTAAATCATTTCCATAAAATTTAAAGAAGAGGGAAGACCTCCAATGTTATTTTACAGAATCATTAGTACCCTGAGAAAAGTTAAATAAGAAGTAAAAACTACAGAAAAATATTCCAGATATATGTAGATGCAAAAATTCTCAAGAAAATGTTATCAAAGTGAATTCTACATCACATGTAAAGAATCATAATCATACCATGTTCATCCTGGGTTTATACTTAAGATTTTATAATGGTCTCACATGTACAAATTAATAAATAAACTATACCACATTAGTAGAATAAAAGATTATTAAAATTACAGTATTGACCAGACCGGTGGTGGCACAGTAGATAAAGCATAGACCTGGAATGCTGAGGTCACCAGTTTAATACCCTGGGCCTGCCCAGTCAAGGCACATATGGGAGTTGATGCTTCCCGCTCCTCCTCCCTGCATCTCCATTTCTGTCTCTCTCTACTCTCTCTAAAGTCAGTAAATAGAATTTTTTAATTATATTATATATTATCTTAATAAATGCAAAAGAGCACTAAACAAAATTCATTTTTAACAATAAAAATGTTCACTGAATTCTTGTTCAGGTTGCATATTTTTAAGTATTTATATGTTTCTGCTAGGTTATCTAATTTTTTACTCTGTAATTATTTATAATTATCTCTTATGAAAGTTTGTAGATCTTAGGAATCAGTTGAAATATCTCTTTTTAGTTCTTATTTTATTTATTTGAGTCGTCTTTCATTCTTCTTCTAGAATGAACATGACTCAACATAATAAAGGCCTTATATGACAATTCCATAACTACCCCCATTCAAGATGGTAAAAATTTAAAAAGGTTTTTCTCTAAAATCAAGTATGAGATAAAGAGACTTACTCTTACCAATCCTATTTAATATTACTAAAAGTTTTTTGTTTTGTTTTTTAGCTAGGGAGACAGAGACAGAGAGAGGGACAGATAGAGGCAGACAGGCAGGAAGGGAGAGAGGTAAGAAGCATCAGTTCTTCATTGTTGCACCTTAGTTGTTCATTGATTGGTTTCTCATATGTGCTTTGACCAGGGGGCTATAGCAGACCAAATTACCCTTGCTTAAGTTGGTGACTTTGGGATCAAGCTAGTAACCATAGAGTCATGCCTAGGATCCCACACTCAAGCCAGCAACCCTGTACTCAACCTGGTGAGCCCAAGCTCAAGCTAGATGAGCCCACACTCAAGCCGGTGACCTTGGGGTTTCAAACCTTGGTCCTCTGCATCCCAGTCCAATGCTTTATCCACTGCGTCATGGCCTGATCAGGCAGTACTGGAAGTTCTGACCAGCACAATCAGGCAACAAAAATAACAGAGGCAGTAAAAAAACAGAGAGCTGTAACAGTGTCACTATGTATGAATGATATGACCTTGTATATAAAAAAATTCGAAAACCTCCACCAAAGATTATAAGAACTGATCAACAAATTCAGCAAAGTTACAGGATATAAAATTAACATAAAAATTGACTGTGTTTTGATACATATACATTAAAACATTTGAAAAATAAAGAAAGAAAACAATCCCATTTAAAGTGCCATTAAAAAACAATAATCCTGACCAGGCAGTGATGCAGTGGATAGAACATCAAATTGGGATGTAGAGGACCCAGGTTCAAAATCTCAAGGTCACCAGCTTTGTCATCGTCCAGCCATGATAAGTCTAGTACGGGGTCCTTGAATGGGAAAAAGTATGGAATTAAATAAATGATAGACAGAGAATTAAAGATATATACATAAAGATGGGTTCGGAAGGACCACACAGTGAACAGTCAGTACTGTTTCTAAGCCGATGTAAAGGTGGCTCCAGAAGCGCATCTGCCTTTATTCAGGGAAAAAACGTGGTCTATTAGCAATTCAATTGTTTCCAAGACAACTCAAAGACAACCCCCAGCATACCATTTAGATACAACTTTACACCAATTAGAAACTAGCTTCCAGCCTCTTCTGGAGAACATTGGTGGGATAAGCGAGAATCAGGTATAGCTCCTTGTTAACTGGACAGGTGAGATGGGGGGTTAGGCCCAGCACCTCTGTCCCCTGGATATCCAGATTGTAAAAACACCCTGTTTATATTTAGGTCCCCAACAAGCTTGAGCACAGGCTCATCTGGTTTGAACAAGGCTCACCAGTTTGAGCCCGAGGTCGTTGGCTTGAGAAAGGGGTCATTCACTATGCTGTAGCTTCCCCTTGGTCAAGGCACATATGACAAAGCAATCAATGAACAGCTAAGGTGCTGCAACAAAGAGTTGATACTTCTCATCTCTCTCCCTTCCTGCCTGTTTGTCCTTATCTGTCCCTCTCTTTGTCTCTCTGTGTCTCTGTCACACACAAAAAAATAAAAGTAAAACAGGGATAATTAAGAATATGAAATATCTGTACAAAAATATTATAAGATTTTATTGAAACAAGTTCAAAAATGTTATAAGCAAATGAAAAGACATCTTGTGTTCATGAATGAGAATAATTATTATTGTTGAAATGTTCCTATTAGCCAAAAACAGCTACATATTTAGTAAAAATTATACAAAAATTTCAATAGATATTTCACAGAAATAGAAATAAAATTCTAAAATATGTATGAAACAACAAAAGTCGTTTAATAGCTAAAGCAGTTCTCAAAAAAGAACAAAGCTGGAGGTATCACACTTCCTTAATTCAAACTACACTATGAACGTATAGTGATCAAAGAAGTATGATACTGGCATAAAAATAAAAACATAGAAAAATGGACCAGAATTGAAGGCCCCAAAATAAACCCTTTCATATATGGTCTATTAATATGTGATAAGGAGCTAATACTTAATGAGAAAGAATCATCTATTTAATAAATATAGTTAAAACTGGATAATTTCATAAAATTTGATATTATGTCACTCACAGTAGTTAACTCAAAATGGATTAAAGACTTAAACACAGAACCTAAAACTCTAAACTCCCAGAATAAAATATAGAAAAAATGTTTTTTTTTACATTGGTTTTTGCAACTATTATTTGTAATGACACCAAAAGCACAATCAACAAAACCAAAAATCAATATGTGGGACTAAATAAAAATAAAATTTATTATTGTACAGAAAAAAAACCACTGAACAAATTGAAAGAAAATTATAAAATGAGAAAAATATTTGTAAACCATATATCAAATAAGCAGTTATAATCCAAAATATGTAAGAAACTCATGCAACTCAATAGTAAGAACTAAGCAATTCTACTATGTGATAAACTGCATGCTTATTAATTAATTACTAACTTCTCCAAAAGTGTATAAACTGGTCAGTCAGCTGAGATTGTGAAGGTAGTTTTTCAGACCTGAGTCCTCTGCCTTCTCAAGTAGCTGGCAATCTTGATTAAAGACACTTTTATATCTACACAGTCCCTGTCTCTTGTAAATTGGCAAAGAAAGGGTGGTGGACAACATTAATCCCAGCTTATTCTGGTAACATTCTCAGTAAGTGGCCCTCACCTTCCTTGGTTAATAGGTTCATTTCTTGGGACCTATAACCAGGGAAGAATTGAACAATGGCAGTTCAAACTAGCTCCCTGACTCCATGCTTACTCTATCTCTTTATCTGTCTTTACTCTCCATGCCTTGGACTTTTGTGTCAAGCTCTTTGAGCCCTTGTACTATCTGTTGACAGGGATACTGCTGTATCTTCCTCACCTCTTGGCACCACTGACCCCTCACAGCATCTCCTGAGATGCATAGCTTTTACTACTTGGCCTCCCGAGACCAACTCTGAATGAGGGCTTGCTGGATTGCTCATTACTGTAACAATCACTGGCATAACTCTTGCTTACAAGCTTTACTTCCAGTCTACTGTTCTTTGTCTATACTTCATAGCCTCCAGGCATTTAACTTATCTCCTGCAGGTTTCCTTCTTTAAATTTTCTTCTCATGACATAGTGTAGCACAATTCTAAGTGGGCTTACCCAGGACCACCTTGTAGACTTGGACCTGTGCTAGGTACCAACAGGGGCCCATCTTGCCCCAACATCTCCTCACTTTGCATAAGGTAAACTTCAGTGAGTTTTCTTGGAATTCTAGACCTCCCTCTTTTAAAGTAAGAGGCTGACTTTGTTTTAAATGTTTTATTTAAAATCCTCAAGGTGGAGTTAAAGATTAAGGATTGGGAGATCTTACGCTAAGGATAAAAGTGGATATAACTTAGGGACAAAAGAAAAATGGATGACTGATTTTTAACTTTGGCTGTTTAATTGGAATTGCTTTCTAAGGGTCTGAATGAAACCTTATGCTGCATAAATAACAGCCTGAACTCATTCAACTCTAAAGATAAGAAGCATTTTTTTTCCTCCAGCCCAAGTCTTAGGTATTCTTAAATGACTAAGAATCTTTGTGGAGGTATCAGAGGGAATCCCTCATAATGTGCATAAACCCTATAAAGAATTCCAACTCAACCATAATTAATTAGTTGATTCATCTTGGGACACACACATAAACATTGGTTACCTTATGCTCTGACCTCACAGTTGTATTACACAGCTAGGAAGAAAAAAAACTGATACTATAAGAGGATTAGAGATGACTCAAAAGGTGACAGCCCCTTGGTTCAGTCCACAAGCAGCACACTTCAACCCACTACACAATATCGCTAGAAATTTGTTCAGAGTCTGCTGATCTCAAATTAAACTAAAATTAACATGGAAAATTATGCTAACAAAGCTGGAAACTTCAAAACCTCAGGATCCATTAATATTCCTGCAGATATACAATTAATAGAAAATCTTTACTTACAAGTACTTACAGAAATGGAAAGATTTAATTTTAACTGATACCAACTTAAGATGACCAAAATGTAATTCTTTTTTTATGCTTAAATTAATTTTTTGCACGTAAAATTAGAAAATCCATCTCAAAATTAAACTTATCTTCATTGAAATCTAGTAGCTTCTAGGAGGTCTTTGAATACTTTTTTTAAAAAGCTCCACAAGAGAAAACTAATCTTGAGACTGATTTAACATACGTAAACCATCTTTTCTTTCATGAAACCATCTTTTACTTTCCATGAAATCTTCAATGACAGCTTAACAGAGTACCCACTCTACACAGAACAGCCCAAAACAACCCAGACAGAGACTTGCAGGGACACCTCTTACTCCTGTCTTGTTATGTAGCTGTCTTTCTATAGTTGGGGAACAAGTTCACTGTGCCTCTAGAGACCAATTTTTGGGTGCATACTTGCCAACTGGGAACATTTTTACCTTGAGTCCCTCAAGAAAAGGGCTAATCTTTTGCCCTGGGTTCACAATAAAGTGAGCAATGGAGAGGTTTGAACAGTCAAATGCACCATTAATTTTAATACAGGTACTATCCTACAGCTAGACCTGTTTTGCTGTTCTCAAGGGAAATGGATGAAGGTTCCGTATCCAATCTTAGAGACAACCCTAAGCCCTGTGCTGTCTGTAAACTAGAAAAATATACCCAGGTGGAAAGCAACATTCTAAAAATAGGTGAATGGATTAATCAGTTCTTTGCAAACATTTGGTGGCAACCCATTTACTGAGGTATTAAAAACAACTGTTGTTGTTTTACAAATGAAGTAATCACAGACAAGAAGTGTGGTTCCAGAAACAATTCAAAGCACAGCAAATATTTTTCTTTCCTATACCTCCCTAATTCATCTTAAAAAAGCTCAAAGAAGATTTGCTTTATGAAACCAAGGTCCTTCTAGGACCTTTTAAGATGTAAATACATAGTTTTCAAGTACTTTTCTCTGGCCCATCTTTTTTAAAATGGATATATCTAGGAGGTAATTCTTATCAAAAGTGGAAAATCCTTAACCATCTGAGTAGATAAATTTTACTTATTTCAGATGTTCTTTTCAATATTAGTGAATTTTTATAAAACTTTTGAATATCTAGATATTTTGAAATAACATGAAAATGGAAATGTTGATTGTTAGAAAAGTATTAAATTCCCCTATTTTTGGCTTTGTATTACAGAAAAGCTAGATAATAGATTTAGAGTTGTTAATGAATATCTTTTACTCTATTAAAAATATGTTTCTAGAAAGAATGAATGTGTTTGCCAATGGAAGAGCTATTTACCAATCTATTTATCAATCTAAAAGAATACTAATTGACTACTTTTAAGATGTCATTAAAAATTAAGTTTGAAAGAAATTGTATGCTTATAGTAATAGAAGACAAAAAGTGTCAAGATATTTTTTGAGGGAAAAGAAAGTCAGTTGTTCTAAAGCTGATTATTGCTCAATGAGTAAGAAAAGTCAAACCATAAAAGACTGGGGAAGTTGTAGAAGACTCCGGTCTCCCTTCCCCTACATGACCCTTTTCTGGTGACATTCTTTGGCAACCTAGACTGAACAAGGAGTTGTTTTCATTACTCTTTCTCTACTCATTGTCAGTATGGAAGAACTTACTTGTCAGCAAGCAGACTAAATCTACTTCATTACAAGATGCCTCACTAATGCAGAGATGAAAGGTAAACCTGCCTTTTGGAACAAAGTCACTTGCCCACATGACCACCCAAGGTGATACCTGGGTGGCAGGGTTGACTGAGTCAGGACCTGGTCACCCTGATATCAGAAACAACCTATTCCCTCCTCCATCATTTTGCTAATGTGAAGTTGAGTGCTCTGCCTTAGCAGGGATAATTCATCACCAGGGCATCTGGTAACCACCATGATTGTTGGTAAGGGCACTCTCAGGACACAAGGAAAGCACATCTATAGGACAAACACACTTTCTCTTTGTATTTATTTCTCTAATAAGAACCTGATATTTTTTACCTGATTCAGGGTACATTAATCAATCTCCTGGATGATGCACTGTTGTGACTCATACTATGACTCTCAGTCCTCTATATCTGGAACACTTATTACACTAATTTTGACAAATTCACTCTTGTCATATCACATCATATTTTCTGTCACTAAATTTCTCTTTCTCACATTTAAACAACTCTTTGGGAATTTACATATGTAATTCCTTGAATGTGGTCAAGACTTTCTTTGTTTCCACTGATCATTCATGGTGCTTAAAATTTTCACTGAGAGTCTCAGCAAGCCATTCTGCTGGATAATTAAGACTTTCCTTGCCCTTCTCCAGTCTTCTTGAAAGTTGTCAAGAACAGGCCCTGGACAATTGGCTCAGTGGTCAAGTGTCAGCGAGCCTGTGGATGTACCGAGTTTGATTTCCAGTCAGGGCACACAGGAGATGTGCTCATCTGCTTCTCTTCCCCTCCTCCTCTTGCCTCTCTCTCTCTATCCCTCTCTTTTCCTCTCTTCCTGTAGCCAAGGCTTGATTAGAGCACTTTAGCCATGGGTGCTGAGGATGGCTCCATGGCCTTAGCTTCAGGAGCTAAAAAATGGCTCCAGTTTCAAAGGGAGCAAGAGCCCCAAATGGGCAGAGCATTGCTCCTTCCTCTCACTAAATTTGGAAAAAAGAAAGGAAGAAAGAGAGAGAGGAAGAAAAGGAAAGAAAGAAAGAAAGAAAGAAAGAAAGAAAGAAAGAAAGAAAGAAAGAAAGAAAGAAAGAAAGAAAGAAAGAAAGAAAGAGGGAAGGAAGAAAGGGAGGGAAGAAAGGGAAAGATAGTTGTCAAGAACAAATGAAGAGATGACATCAGAGTAATGGCGGGGTAGGAAGTGATACCGATAAATCTCCCCCAAAACTCAACAAGATCTTCAACCAGAAACAGAAAAACCTATACTTGGAGCCTCCAGATGCTTCGCAATACACCCAAAGGTATGGTCGAGTGAAAAATTGGCTAAATATATAACCAAACCCCGAAGGAAATAGTGAGTAAGAAATGCTCCGCCTTCCTGACTAACGTAAACAGGGCGGCTTTCTCTGGTAACTGTGAATATAGAAACTGAGGCGGGAAAAGGGGGTGAATAGATCCAGGCCGCGGCACAAACGGCCGAACCAGGCTGTGGCATGGAGATTCAAGCTGAGGAAAAACTGATCCTGTGGCAACCTGGGTAATACAAGCTAACACTCGCGCCAAACCCAGACAAAGAAAGACAAGCGGGGCAGCCATTTTAACCGATCTCCTGGTTGGTGCGCAGTTAGTGGGCGAGAGATTTCTTCCTAAGCCCCGGGAGTGGGTGCCCAGGTTACCCCACAGAGAGGCAGAGTCAGAGGCCTTTCTGTGGGCCGAAAGCAGAATCTCTGGGCAGCCCCAGCACCCTGGGAAAGCCGCGCATGGGAGGGAGCAAGAACTAATTCCAATGGTGGAAATTTTCCGTGCTGGTGGGGGTTTCACTCAGAGGGAAACGTGGCCAGCCTCATATCCTGGTCTGCGCGCGCAGATAGTGAGTGAGAGATTCCTCCAAGTGCCTCGGCAGTGCGCGCCCGTGTTATCGCACAGAGGGGCAGAGTCAGGGGCCTTTGTGTGGGCCAAAGCAGAATCTCGGGCCGCCCCAGCGCCTTGCAAAAGCCGCGCACGGGGACGGAGCGAGAGCCAATTCCAACGCTGCAACTTTTCCATGCGGTTGGGGGTTTCACTCAGAGCATGAGACTGCTGGCCGGATATCCTGGTCTGCGCACGCAGATAGTGAGCGAGAGTTTCCTCCAACTGCCCCGGAAGTGGGTGCCCGCCTGTTTTACCAGACAGATTGGCAGAGCCAGAGGTCTTTTAGTGGGCGGAAAGCCCGCCTGATTATGCTAGCAGCTCTGACTGACTGAGCCTTACCCAGAGCCCTGTGCTGAGTGGAAATAGAGTGGGGAGTTTCCAGCTCTTTGAGCCTCTTACTATCCAGGCAGAGGCAGCAGCAACCCCATAGCTGGATTATCAGGCTACTAATTGAGGAAGGAAAGACTAGGAGAAAGGCTCCAGGAACACGGACTCTCTCACTGTCGGAGCCTATAAATGCTAATGAGCCTCGACTGCCAATGAGACTAAAGCACAATACATGACATTGCCATAGAGACTTAATCAACTGCAAACCTCTACCTGAGCATGCCAAAGGGGCAGAACTCAGGGTACAGAGTCACTGACCAGGAAGAGGGAGAGAAAAGAAAAAGCAAGAAGATAACCTCTCAAAATCAAGAATAATCTGCAGACTTTATAACCTATCCCATTTTATTATATTTGTTCGTTTGTTTCTCTTATCTTCATTCTTGATACTTTTTTTCCTCCTCCAATTTGGCCGATTAACTCTCTACCGGTCTTACTCTCTCCTCTCCTTGAACTACACTACCCATAAGTGTTACATCTCCCATTATCTTTTCTCTCCTCTTCCTTTCTCTCTATGAGGGTTGCACTCTAAAACCCTTAACTCGCTCTCTCTCTCTTCTTTCTTTTTTCTTCTTTTAGTGGTTCCCTCTTTTTTTCTCTCTCTCTCTTTCTTTTCTCCCTCTATATTAGTTTCTTCCTTTCTCCTTTACATCTCCTCTCATTCAAACCTCAATAACAAACAAATTATCTTATCTGGGACTCAAACTTATGTTTGTGGCATTTTGGGGAGTTTTTACTTCACCTATTTAATTCACTAGCAGTGCTCCCATCCCTGGCTCTCCATTTTATCTAGTTCTTGTTCCACTAAATACAATAGTAATTTTTTAATTTGTCCCCCCATGTTTCTGTTTTCCTCTTATTCTTCTTCACATAACTCTTAGACAACCAACACCTAAAAGCAAATCATTTTATTCTTGACCCAAATTTTTTCCTTATTTGCTTTTTGTGGGTCCATACCCCCTTCTTTTTTCTTTTTTTTTCTTTTTTTTGCCCCTTTATTACTTTTCCCCAATTCAGGCCCTCCATTACAGGCATTGTTTGTAATAATTCACAGTTCACCACAAGATTTTCTCAAGAAAGAGGGGAGAGGAGAGGAGAGAAAAAAAGAGGGGGGGAATAATTTACTTTTTTTTTAATTTTTATTTTAATTTATTTTTCTTTATTTCATTATTAATTTTTTAAAAAAAACTCTTCGATTTTTTATTTTTTGACTTTTTATTCTTTATTAAATCTCATTAATACTATCAACAAAACCACCCTTAGATGCCATTAAGGGAGAGAAAATCGAATATCATGAATACAAAAGAAAGAGAGGTAACACAGCTAGAGAAGGAAAAATCTATGGAGAAAAAATTTAATATATTGGAAACCTTGGAGCTAAATGACAGAATTCAACATAGAAATCCTAAAAATCCTCCGAGATATACAAGAAAACACAGAAAGGCAATTTAGGGAGCTCAGAAAACAACTCAATGAACACAAAGAATATATGTCCAAGGAAATTGAAACTATAAAAACAAATCAAACAGCGATGAAAAACTCAATTCACGAGCTGAAAAATGAAGTAACAAGCTTAGCTAATAGAACAGGTCAGATAGAAGAGAGAATTAGTGAAATAGAAGACAAGCAACTTGAGGCACAAGAGAGAGAAGAAGAAAGAGACTCAAAAATTTAAAAAAATGAGATAGCCCTACAGGAATTATCTGACTCCATCAAAAAGAATAACATAAGAATAAT
Organism: Saccopteryx leptura; assembly: GCF_036850995.1. Taxonomy (NCBI): domain Eukaryota; kingdom Metazoa; phylum Chordata; class Mammalia; order Chiroptera; family Emballonuridae; genus Saccopteryx; species Saccopteryx leptura. The sequence continues at coordinate 94,718,530 of NC_089516.1, read as the reverse complement.
AGGTATATCAGAGGGAGAAGAGAGAGAAAATGGAATGGAGAACATAAACAAATAATAGATGAGAACTTCCCAAGCCTGTGGAAAGAACTAAAGCCTCAAGTTCAAGAAGCAAACAGAACTCCGAGTTTTCTTAACCCCAACAAACCTACTCCAAGGCATATCATAATGAAATTGACACAAACCAACAGCAAAGAAAAAATTCTCAAGGCAGCCAGGGAAAAGAAGAATAAAACATATAAAGGAAGGCCCATTAGATTATCATCAGATTTCTCAGCAGAAACTCTACAAGCTAGAAGAGAGTGGACCCCAATATTTAAAGTCCTGAAAGAGAGGAACTTTCAGCCACAAATACTATACCCATTAAAGCTATCCTTCAAATATAAAGGAGAAATAAAAACATTCACAGATACAGAAAAGATGAGGGAATTTATCATCAGAAAACCCCCACTCCAGGAATTACTAAAGGGGGTTCTCCAATCAGATACAAAGAACAAAAAAAAAAAAAACAGAGCCACAAGTAAAAGCTCCAAGAAGAACACAATAAAACCAAATTTAAACTGTGACAACAACAAAAAGAAAGAGGGGGAGAAGATGGAGATTAACAGTAGCAAAGGACGATGGAGTGCAAAAGTACTCACAAAATAGTTCACTACAATGAACAGGGTAGGGACCCTTTTCATTACTCAAAGGTAACCACCATTGAAAAAACCACCACAGAAGCACATGAGATAAAAAAGATAGCAACAGAGGAAAGATGTATGGAATACAACCAAATAAAAACAAAAGATAGAAAAACGAAAGAGAAGGATCAAACAAGACACAAAACTAACAGAAAGCAAGATATAAAATGGCAATAGGGAACTCACAAGTGTCAATAATTACACTAAATGTAAATGGATTAAACTCACCAATAAAAAGGCACAGAGTAGCAGAATGGATTAAAAAAGAAAATCCAACTGTATGCTGCCTACAGGAAACTCATCTAAGTAACAAGGATAAAAACAAATTCAAAGTGAAAGGCTGGAAAACAATACTCCAAGCAAATAACATCCAAAAAAAAAACAGGTGTAGCAATACTCATATCGGATAATGCTGACTACAAGACAGGAAAAGTACTCAGAGACAAAAATGGCCATTTCATAATGGCTAAGGGGACACTGAATTAAGAAGACATAACAATTCTTAATATATATGCACCAAACCAAGGAGCACCAAAATATATAAGACAGCTACTTACTGATCTTAAAACAAAAACTGACAAAAATACAATCATACTTGGAGACCTCAATACACCGCTGACGGCTCTAGATCGGTCATCCAAACAGAGAATCAACAAAGACATAGTGGCCTTAAACAAAACACTAGAGCACCTTGATATGATAGACATCTACAGGACATTTCATCCCAAAGTGACTGAGTATACATTTTTCTCCAGTGTACATGGATCATTCTCAAGAATTGACCATATGTTGGGCCACAAAAACAACATCAGCAAATTTAGAAAAATTGAAGTTGTACCAAGCATATTTTCTGATCATAAAGCCTTGAAACTAGAATTCAACTGCAAAAAAGAGGAAAAATATCCCACAAAAATGTGGAAACTAAACAACATACTTTTAAAAAATGAATGGGTCAAAGAAGAAATAAGTGCAGAGATTAAAAGATATATACAGAATAATGAAAATGACAATACGACATATCAGAATCTATGGGATGCAGCAAAAGCAGTGATAAGAGGAAAGTTCATATCACTTCAGGCATATATGAACAAACAAGAGAGAGCCCAAGTGAACCACTTAACTTCACACCTTAAGGAACTAGAAAAAGAAGAACAAAGACAACCCAAAATCAGCCGAAGAAAGGAGATAATAAAAATCAGAGCAGAAATAAACGAATTAGAGAACAGAAAAACTATAGAAAAAATTAATAGAACAAGGAGCTGGTTCTTTGAAAAGATCAAAAAATTTGACAAACTCTTGGCAAGACTTACCAAGGAAAAAATAGAAAGAACTCATATAAACAAAATCCAAAATGAAAGAGGAGAAATCACCATGGACACCTTAGATATACAAAGAATTATTGCAGAATAATATGAAAAACTTTATGCCACTAAATTCAACAACCTAGAAGAAATGGATAAATTCCTAGAACAATACAACCTTCCTAGACTGAGTCAAGAAGAAGCAGAAAGCCTAAACAGACCTATCAGTAGAGAAGAAATAGAAAAAAACATTAAAAACCTCCCCAAAAATAAAAGTCCAGGCCCTGACGGCTATACCAGCGAATTTTATCAAACATTCAAAGAAGACTTGGTTCCTATTCTACTGAAAGTCTTCTAAAAAATTGAAGAAGAAGCAATACTTCCAAACACATTTTATGAGGCCAACATACCCCTAATACCAAAACCAGGCAAGGATGGCACAAAAAAAGAAAACTACAGACCAATATCTCTAATGAATACAGATGCTAAAATACTAAACAAAATACTAGCAAATCAAATACAACAACATATTAAAAAAATAATACATCATGATCAAGTGGGATTCATCCCAGAATCTCAAGGATGGTTCAACATACGTAAAACGGTTAACGTAATACACCATATCAACAAAACAAAGAACAAAAACCACATGATCTTATCAATAGATGCAGAAAAGGCTTTTGATAAAATACAACACAATTTTATGTTTAAGACTCTCAACAAAATGGGTATAGAAGGAAAATATCTCAACATGATAAAGGCCATATATGATAAACCATCAGCTAACATCATATAAAATGGCACTAAACTGAAGGCTTTCCCCCTTAAATCAGGAACGAGACAGGGTTGTCCACTCTCTCCACTCTTATTTAATGTGGTACTAGAGGTTCTAGCCAGAGCAATCAGACAAGACAAAGAAATAAAAGGCATACATATCGGAAAAGAAAAAGTAAAGGTATCACTTTTGCATATGATATGATTCTATACATCGAAAACCCCAAAGAATCCACAAAAAGACTACTAGAAACAATAAGCCAATACAGTAAGGTCGCAGGATACAAAATTAACATACAGAAGTCAATAGACTTTCTATATGCCAACAATGAAACAACTGAGAAGGAACTCAAAAGAATAATCCCCTTCACGATTGCAACAAAAAAAAATAAAATACTTAGGAATAAACATAACAAAGAATGTAAAGGACTTATATAATGAAAACTATAAACCATTGTTAAGGGAAATCGAAAAAGATATAATGAGATGGAAGAATATACCTTGTTCTTGGCTAGGAAGAATAAATATAATCAAGATGGCTATATTACCCAAAGCAATATACAAATTTAATGCAATTCCCATCAAACTTCCAATGACGTTTTTTAAAGAAATAGAGCAAAAAATCATCAGATTTATATGGAACTATAAAAAACCCTGAATAGCCAAAGCAATCCTAAAGAAAAAGAATGAAGCTGGGCGCATTACAATACCTGACTTCAAACTATATTATAGGGCCACGACAATCAAAACAGCATGGTATTGGCAGAAAAATAGACACTCAGACCAATGGAACAGAATAGAAAGTCCAGAAATAAAACCACATATATATAGTCAAATAATTTTTGATAAAGGGGCCAACAACACACAATGGAGAAAAGAAATCCTCTTCAATAAATGGTGCTGGGAAAACTGGAAAGCCACATGCAAAAGAATGAAATTGGACTACAGTTTGTCCCCTTGTACAAAAATTTACTCAAAGTGGATCAAAGATCTAAACATAAGACCTGAAACAATTAAGTACATAGAAGAAGACATAGGTACTCAACTCATGGACCTGGGTTTTAAAGATATATGAAAAGATGCTCATCTTCTTTAGCTATTAGAGAAATGCAAATCAAAACTACAATGAGATACCACCTCACACCTGTTCGATTAGCTATTATTATCAAGACAGGTAATAGCAAATGTTGGAGAGGCTGTGGAGAAAAAGGAACCCTCATCCACTGTTGGTGGGAATGTAAAGTAGTACAACCATTATGGAAGAAAGTATGGTGGTTCCTCAAAAAACTGCAAATAGAACTACCTTATGACCCAGCAATCCCTCTACTGGGTATATACCCCAAAAACTCAGAAACATTGATACATAAAGACACATGCAGCCCCATGTTTATTGCAGCATTGTTCACAGTGGCCAGGACATGGAAACAACCAAAAAGCCCGTCAATAGATTACTGGATAAAGAAGATGTGGCACATATACACTATGGAAAACTACTCAGCCATAAGAAATGATGACATCAGATCATTTACAGCAAAATGGTGGGATCTTGATAACATGATATGAAGCGAAATAAGTAAATCAGAAAAAAACAGGAACTGCATTATTCCATACGTAGGTGGGACATAAAAGTGAAACTAAGAGACATTGATAAGAGTGTGGTGGTTACGGGGAGAGGGGGGAATGGGAGAGGGAAAGGGGCAGGGGGATGGGCACAAAGAAATCAAGATAGAAGGTGACAGAGGACAATCTGACTTTGGGTGATGGGTATGCAACATAATTGAACGACAAGATAACCTGGACTTGTTATCTTTGAATATATGTATCCTGATTTATTGATATCACCCCATTAAAAATAAAATTATTAAAAAAAAAAAAGAACAAATGAAAAAAAATCTTGTACCTTCTCTACAAAAATTGATGATTCAAATTACATGTATGGTCTTTTATTTGTATGTATTTTGAGAGACATGTGTTTATCTGTATAATATGTGGTACATCTTCTGCTTCCTGGTAACATTACTGGGGTATAATATTTTATTGGAATAAAGAGATTAAATGCTTATATATATTAATAAGAATCATGAGGTCTGAATAAAATATTTAATATTAAAATCAGTTTAAGTTTGATTGATATATTTTAGTTATTGCCATTAAATATATGTTTATTTTACATGGGTTTACAAAAATTTTATATTATTATCTTTTGGTTAAGTATGTTTGACAACTCTGCCAATGTTTACATTTTAATGGTCTTTTTCTTAAGTTTAGAAATGACACTAGTTATTTCAATAAGCCCTTGGAATACTTCAAGAATTTTTTCTTTCTCCTCATAAAAGAGAAGTTTTTAACTAATTAAGCTTATTTAATATGCTTGAAATTATATGGAAAGCTTTATTAAATAAAAATAATAATAACTATATTATATTTATATACATATATTTTTAATTAAAGTGGATGTTCTAGAGAATATATAATAACTTTAAAGAGTCTACAGAGTTTTGATATACTCACGTTCATAATTCTACTTATCTTAAAATTTATATTTTAGAGAAAAGGAAAGTTCTTTTTCAATTGCATTATAATCATACCTGTAACTGTGTCATTCCAAGTTTGTTATTTATAGACAGCTGTTATTTTATTCAGATGCATTTGCAAATATGATACATCTTTAGAAAGATCCAAGAAAAAGGCTTTGTATTACTCTGAATTACAGATTTCTAAGCAAATCATATCATTGAAGATGAAGATTTACAGAACTCTAAGAAATAACTGGAATCATAAAAATACTGGTGAATAATTAGGATACACAAAATTGATTTTTGTATGTGTATATGACAGAGACAGAGAGAGGGTCAGAGAGAGGGACAGACAGAAAGGAAGGGAGAGAGATGAGAAACATCAATTCTTTGTTGAGGCACCTTAGTTGTTCATTGATTGCTTTCTTATATGTGCCTTGACTGGGGGGCTACAGCAAACCGAGTAACCTCTTGTTCAAGCCAGTGACCCCGTGCTTAAGCTGGTGTGCCTTGTTCAAACCAGATGAGCCCATACTTGAGCTGGCAACCTCGGGGTTTCGAACCTGGGTCTTCCATGTCCCAATCTGACACTCTACCCACTCTGCTACTGCCGGTAAGGCCAAAATTGATGATTTGTGACTTAGTGAACTGCTTATGATTATTACTCTTATGACTCTATTTAAAATATTGCAGATTTTTAAATCTTTTTTTTCAGACATTAGAAAATTTGATTTCTTCTTGGAGCTATTTGGGAAATTATACCTTCATAAGCAATATTGAAGCATTTTTATTTTTCTCCCTCCATAATCCCTCTAGAATTTGGCAACTCTTAATGAATATTACTATTTTACGGTGTCATGTTTGCTTATACGAATCCAATAAAAATCAGTTCTCCTTATAATAGAACAGATAAAATCAATTTCCAGTTGTGCTTTTATTAAACAAAACTTTGACTGTAATGTCATGATGGAGAGAAGCATACTTAGACTCTGGATGTCACCAGAAAGTTGTAAGGAATTAAGATTGACTTTGGACGCCAATAAAAACCCCTTGGAGAAACAGCTTGGTACTTTGCTTATTCATATGGTTCATGGTAGTCTTTCTAGGTAGGAAAAAAAGCTTGCTTTCTTGGGAGATGACAAAGAAAGAACCTCACAACATTTTTGAGGACCTCAAAAACTTGAAGAATCCATCCAATCCTATATGCATTGCAGGCAAAACCTAATGACAGCTATGAGGCCTGGTTTCTCTACCCTGAGTGGCTAATTAAAGTTCAATCTGGAAATTCTTTATGAGGTTCTAACAGGGGAGAGTTAAGAGAACCTATATGATCAATTACTATTCCTGTTATGTTTATGCAAATAATGAAACCAAATTGAAGCTGGATTTAATTGCAGCAAACAAATTGGTCTTAATTTGGCTGTTTGATAAAATTAAGAACAATTTTAGGGGGAAAATGTGTTTCAATGTAATCTATAATGTAATTATGGATGTTAGACTCTCATTCAATTAATTTTCTTCAAAATTTTATTTGTCATCAATAAATTCAGTTCATAATCTTGAATTTATTTTAATATTTAGTTATAACTCTCCAAATTAATGTTCCATTTTTTCCCATCCTTTGACTTCAAATTATTGAGAACTAAAAAGTTTTTTTTCTCTCATTTTAGCAGTTGTAAATTACAGCCAAAGGACTTGATAAAACTTTGAGAAATTCCCACAGCAGCTCATACTTAAACCATCTTAGTGACTGATACGGTGTAAACTATGCAGAATTTACATCACCAGATATTCAATCTGCAGAGAAGGAAGATCTATCAGATTGTCACTGTTTGCTTTCATTTCAGCAAAAGAACCGTTGAGTTTTACATCTAAAAATCTTCTTAACAGACAGCCTTAGAGACTTAGAAACTAATTTAGAATTTGCTCTGATCCTTAACTTTTGACTTTTTCTTTTTTCCCCCTATAAACACACCCCTTATTAAATATCTGATTTCCTGTTTACACAATATATGTCTCACTTTGGGAGTCCATCTGCATCACCTCCTCTTGAAATGAGACTCAACAATTTAACTGAACTGACTTGTTTTCAATGCTACAAAATTGAGATCTTTCCTTCAGGCACATCTTCTGTTTTGCTCAAGTACATTTTTATAGAAATTCTGTACAAGTTTGGATATTCTTACATTGACAGCTCCAACACTCCCACACTGCCTGGATGGGGTGGGCAAGTGTGAAAAGTCACAGCATTTTCCTGCTCCTTATTTGAATTCAAGGGAGGTGAGAAGTTGCAAAAACCTTTCATTTCCTGTCTGGAGATGGAGATCCAAAGCACTTGTGGCACTGTCTCATTTTCAGCCAACGTCACAGAGAGGAAATACTCTCTCACTGCACTGCTAAGCCCATGGGTTTACACAGTCAACACACTTTACCATGACCTTCCTATAATCAGTGAGCAAGCCCAACACCCTACACTCTGTAGCAGCCTTGCTGAAGTCAGTAGTCCCATACAATCCCATAAGGGACACCCCCTTGATTGCCTGACACTGACAACTGAGCTTCATGAGATTGTAACAGTCTCAGAGACTCTCTTGGTGGGCTACAACCTCCAGGGCACTGTCCAAATGGCAGAGTGAAACAAAGTCCCAGTCTTCAGGAGAAAAAAAGCCTATTTTCTTAGCTTGAAGATTCAACCTGAGGGACAGGCTTTAGGCTTCATACATACCTAAAAGCTAGGAGCAATTCCTATGGAAAAAATAGCAGGAGATATCATTTTTGCATGTACCCTTGTCCTTGCTACAACTTGCTGAGTCTTTCCAGAAAAAAGCTTAGACACTCCTTTGGCATCCTTTTGTGATAACTGTTGCCTAGTGCACATCTCCAGATCTGTTGGTTTGGAGTTCAACAAAGATAATGTTTGGGTCCCCATAGGACTGTATAAATGTATATCTTATAAAAACTGTTGCCTGAAGATCTGGCTTCCAATCAGCCTGAAAGTCAGTGCTAAATAATATTCTTTCTTTACGAACACTGACACATTGTGGTACAGATTCAATGGGAGAATATCAAAAATAAATCACATGGACAGGGTAAGTACAAAGATTTGAGAAACAACCAAGAGCTAGGGCAAGTGTGAACAGGGAGGATCATCATTCAAACAAGGCCACACTTTCAGCACCGAGAAAGGTAGCTGTTTCACTTAATACACAACAAAAACAAAATCAAACAAAATAAGAACACAAAGCTACATTTTCCAAATAAGAGAACAAGCATTAACCTTCCTCTTTCCCAAAAAGAAAGACCTTAATAATATGGACATAAGTAATATACCTGATACAAATTTAAAGTAATGATCATAAAGATGGTCACCAAACTTGGAAAAAATGGATGAAGAGTGAAAACTTCAACAAAGATACATAAAATATTAAAAGCACCAAGCAAATGCAAACAATTTTATCCAAAATAAAGCATTTGTTTGATTCTTCTCAAACATTTTCCTTAGTGATACAGACACAAAATGTGCATTAACAAAAATTTGCAGGCAACATTAAATATGTGTGTGAGTGTGTGTGTATAGCCATTTCATAACTCAAATTTTCTAGATTTTAATTTTAGTTTACTTACCCTACCACTGAGCCAATTACAAATACACACACACACACACACACACACACACACTTTCCTTTTGGTTGCATCTTGCTTCTATTTATTCTTTTATTAAGTGAGAGGGAGGGAGGGAGGGAGGGAGGGAGGGAGGGAGGGAGGGAGGGAGGGAGGCAGAGAGACAGACTCTTGCATGCACCTTGACCAGGATCCACCCAGCAAGCCCCATACAGAGGATGATATTCTGCCTATCTGTGGCCGGCCATGGTTCCATTCCTTGGCAACCAAGCTATTTCAGTACTTGAGGTGAAGCCATAGAGCCATTCTCAGGGCCCGGAGCCAACTTGTTCAAACCATTTGAGCTGCAGGAGAGGAAGAGAGAAAAGGAGGGAAACGGAGATGGGTGGAGAAGCATATAGTTGCTTCTACTGTGTTTCCTGACCAGAAATTGAACCTGAGACATCCACATGTCAGGTGGAAGCTCTACTGTTAAGCCAACCATCCAGGGCCCTTATTTATTCTACTTCATATATATTGTGCATCTTATAGAAGTCTCAATAAGCAATATTCATTTTAAAAGGTTTATCAACTTAACGGCAATAAAATTAAGAACTTAATTCATTAAAATATTTATTAAAAAGTGAAAACAAATAAAAAGACAAACCACACAATGGGAGAACATGTATGACAATACATCTGATAAGGGGTTAATAACCAAAATTTATAAAAAACTTGTAAAACTCAACACTAGGAAGATAAACAATCCAATCAAAAAATGGGCAAAAGAAACGAATAGACACTTTTCCAAAGAGGACATACAGATGACCAATAGACAGATGAAAAAATGATTAACATCACTAATCATTAGAGAAATGCAAATTAAAACCACAATGAGATATCACCTCACGCCAGTCAGAATGGCACTTATTAACAAAACAACACATGATAGGTGCTGGTGAGAATGTGGAGAAAGGGGAACCCTCCTGCACTGCTGGTGGGAATGAAGACTGGTGCAGCTAGTGTAGAAAACAGTATGGAGGTTCCTCAAAAAATTAAAAATGGAACTTCCCTTTGACCCAGCTATACCACTTATAGGAATATATCCGAAGAACACCATATCACTGACTCAAAAGAAGAAATGCCTATGTTTATGGCAGCATTGTTCATAATACTGAAGATCTGGAAACAGCCCAAGTGTCCGTCAGTGGACGAGTGGATTAAAAAGTAGTAGTACATATATACAATGGAATACTATGGGGCCATGAAAAAGAAGGAAATCTTACCTTTTGCAATAACATAGGTGGACCTGGAAACTATTATGTTAAGTGAAATAAGCCAGGCAGAGAAAGAAAAATATCATATGACTTCACTCATTTGAGGAATCCAAGGAACAATGTGAACTGAGGAAGGGAATTAAACCTGAAGGGAAGGGGGGAGGGAGCTGTTGGGAGGGGGATAGGGAGATGTTGAGGGGAATACAGGGGAGGAGGGATGCATTTGAGGAGACACTAGAATCTATGTAAATGCAATAAATAAATAAAAAGGGAAAACATAAATAATGGTCTTAAAGAAGACATTTAAAACACAAAGAATGAAGTTCAGTATTCAGATGTATAGTAATAATGTCGAGAAAAACAACTAAATACAAAATGGGAAATAACACTGTTTTACTTTATCCATGTCTTTTCACATCCTTTTATCATTTTTGATGCTTTTTTCCCCAATAGCCAGCACTTGAATCTTTTTTTTTTTTGTCAATGAAGCCAGCCTGTAGGTGTTGGTTCCATTTGTTTGCATAGGGAATAGAAGGTAACCAGAAAATTATATTGCCCTGGGAGTACCTCTTGAACAAGGAGTTGAGTATGGTGGCATGAACGTTCATTTTTCCATTCTGGATCCTACCACTGCACTGCTAAGTGTCTCCTGGAAATATTTTCAAAGAAAATGTTATTGTGTGAATTCCCAACACAAGGTGTGTTTCTGATACAAATGGACACTTTAAATAAAGAAAACACAAATGGCAAACAAATATATGAAACAAAGTAAACATTCTTCAATGATCAAGAAAATGTAGGCGCTGGCTCTGTTCGGTTAGCTCAGTGGTAGAGCATCGGCCTGGCATGCAGAGTCACGGGTTCGATTCCCGGCCAGGGCACACCGGAGGAGTGCCCATTTGCTTCTCCACCCCTTCCCCTCTCTTCCTCTCTGTCTCTCTCTTCCCCTCCCGCGGCCAAGGCTCCATTGGAGCAAAGTTTGCCTGGGCGCTGAGGATGGCTCTGTGGCCTCTGCCTCAGGCACTAGAATGGCTCTGGTTGCAGCAGAGCATGCCCTAGATGGGCAGAGCATCGCCCCCTGGTGGGCATGCCAGGTGGATCCCGGTCGGGTGCATGCGGGAGTCTGTCTGACTGCCTCCCCGTTTCCAACTTCGGAAAAATACAAAAAAAAAAAAAAAAAAAAAGAAAGAAAGAAAAAAAAAGAAAAGAAAAGAAAATGCAGGCGCTGGCCAGTATGGACCTGGCATATGGATGTCCTGGGTTCAATTACTAGTCAGGGCACACAGGAGAAGTGACCATCTGTTTTTTCTCTCCTCCCCCTCCCCTTTCTGTCCCTCTTTCCTTCCCGCAGCCAGTGAGTCGATTGCTTTGAGCTTTGGCTATGGGCAGTGAGGATAACTTGGTTGGTCCAAGCACGTCACCCTAAGGTGCTAAAAATAGCTAAATACTAGAGCAATGTCCCTAACCAGGGTTGCTGGGTGGATCTGAGCTGGGGCGCAAAGGGGAGTCTGTCTCATTATCTCCCCTCCTCTCACTTAAAAAATATAAAATGCAAATTAATTTTACAATTGGATTCATTTTTATAAGCATTGGATTGATAAAAAATGAAGATGTCTGAAAACTCCAAGTGTTGATGAGAATGCAAATTAATAAGAAACCTATAAATTACAGGCATGAGTGGAAACTTGTACAAACACTTTGATAAATTTTCACACTATTGGTAAAACTGAGTATTCACAGGCTTTATTACTCAGAAGTTTATATATACATAATATATATAAATGTATATGTATATATATATTACCTCTAGATAGATAAATCCCCTAGAATCTTTCTACTTAAAATGTTTATGAAAACCAGAAGCATAGCCTGACCAGGTGGTGGTGCAGTGGACAGAGCCACTGACCTTGGGGGTTGAGGTCCCAGGTTCAAAACCCAAAGGACACCAGCCTGAGCACAGGCTAACCAGTTTGCATACGGGGTCACCATCTTGAGTGTGGTGACCCTGCATGTTCCCTGGCTTTAGCCATCTGCTGCAATGGCATTTTCATTTTAACAAAATCCACAATTTTTTTCAAAATCAAACATTTTAGAAGCACCATCTTAGAGAAATATGACATAGATATTTAATGCTCATGGTGTATGTATATATATATAATCTTCCTCACATTTACTAGACACTTTCTAGTTAAGTTGGATCACATGATTAGTTCTGGCCAGTGGGCTGAAGGTGGAAGTGGCACATGTTACTTCTAGGACCATGGATTTAAGAACAGATGCATTATCCTGCAGGTCTCTCCTTTCCCACACTGTGGTGATCTGAAAACCGTGTTTACTATAAATTAGTATCTGAATGATGAATCAATCTGAAGCAATGATTCATCCCTTGGAGTATCTTCAGACTTAGGCTAGATGACTATATCTTAAGCAACACAAATTTCAGATTTTAAAATAGTTTATTCTTTTCTCTTTCTCTGTAAGTAAGCAATACTTGAAATATTTCAGATGTAGCTTTTTTGCTGCAAGAAAATTTTTAGTGATTGATTCATACCATCTTCTCTGAAATCGTTTCACAAAATATGTATATTCATGAATTAAAACCAATTGGTACACAACACTGACAGTTTCATGAAAAATTTGCCAAGATACAGAGGGTAAACTTACACAACTGTTGTAATTCTTTATCATAACAAAGCAGAAACAACAAACTGTCAGCAAAGCTGCAGTGTAAAGCTAATACGACTGAACCACATTTATCTTAATTTGCTCCACTGAGCTATGTATAATATTTGACATTTTGTCATAATTTTATATTTATGGGCCTTAACTGTAGCACTACTATTTGTTTTTTTTCTGTTCTTTTATTGAAAAGTTGTTAATTTAAAGTTCTAAGAATGGACATTATAAACTACATACAACTATGATTTTATCTAATTGAATGAAAATATGATTTAAAGGCATAGTGAATTAAGACATATTTCCTTTTGTCATTAATTCACAGATTATTAGTGTGTAATATGAAATAAAGAGCTCTTCTAAACCATGATATATAATGCATATTTTTTATTTAAATAACTGAACAATTTTGAAAATTTTAGATCATTAATTTTTAAAAAAATTAAGTTTTTTACAAGTTTAACACAAGCATTATTTGATATTCTAATTAAATTAAGCAGATATTAATCATATTTCTAAGCTATAGAGAACTTAAGCTTAGAGAACAGTCCAAGGTTCCCAAAGTCATTGCTTTTCATCTGGATTAAAGCTAGAGTGTGAGAATACTTCTTTCTCAAACAGTAATTCACATAAATTATTTTCAAAATTCTCCTTTAAGTGTTGAAAAGTTTATAGCTCAAATGTTATACATAAAGTATATTCTTTCAAAATTCATTAGAAGATTTTTTTCATGTATATCATGGAAATCTTAAAATTCAGTACAGAGATGTCTGTGCTGTTACTTACAGCCAGCCATGTTAAGAGTAAAATTATGAGTATTTTAAAAAATCCTTCAAACAGGCAAAAAATGTTACAAATATCACTTTCTTTTTCCTAGGCTACCAGTATACTATCCAAAATTATGTTTCTTCTTTACTTCTGACAGAAGCCAAGAGAAGACTTCTATTTGGAAAGAGAAGACTGCATTTCTCAGTGAGAGCAAAGGATAGATAGAGAGAAGAAAAGAAGGAAATGTCAAGTAAATCAGCAATGATTGTAATCTGTAGATTCATTTTTTAAATATATCCTAAGTATTACCTCCCATTCTATAGCTGAAACCAGACCATCTTCAATATTGCTCAATACCTTACATTGGATATTGCCTCATTTGGTAATGCAAGACCACAACACCCTGAAAAGACTCTCTGCAAATATTTCTAGGTATTCCAATGGAGTGTATTACAGTTGCTTTTGGACAAGTACAGTTTACTACCACAAAGAATGCTTTAGGCAAAGCTGCTTCTGTTGGACACGAGAGCCAATGCAGTTACTTTCAACTACTATATATTTCTTGGTTTTACTGCCACATTTCCTGGTTATCATCATATCCACTGTACATCAATAAGAATATCTATATTCAGTTTAGCTATCAAAATTAATTTACTAGAACTCTGATGAGGCCAGGCTAGTGTTTTGTGATGAAATGAGAAAGAAAGTTTTCTCTCATTTATACAGTACACTCTGCTAGGGAGTCCAGAAGCAGTAAAGTTTATACTCCAAAATTTTAGAAGTTTTCATAAAAATTATTTAATTTTTTATCTACAATTTGGTGGTTCTTCATACATAAAGCATTAGATATCTTTAATCACTAAGCACAATTTCTGCTCCCTTCTTTAAAGAGTATGTTCTAGTCAAGTTGTCATGTACAAAGTTTAGCTTCAAAGGCATATAACATTTGGAGTAATTAAAAGGTAGCTTTTTCGGTCTTCTTTTTAGTATAACAAAATAACAAATGTTTTATTTTTTCATACTGGCTGTCACCTTTCATGGTGGGTTTTGTTTTGTTTTTTCTTTTAAATTTCTACTTCAGAAACTGATAAAATTTTTTAAAAAATTGATAAATGGTCTGTTAACACTTTTTAAAACACCATGAATTAATAAGAATGACAGAATATTGACTGCAAGTTTTGACCTATACATAGAATACTCAAGTGATCTAAACACAATAATTATTACAAATATTTTGATAGAGAGTGACAATATTTCATGATAGTCTTTCTAAAAAATGTCTGTCTTACAATTGCATAAGAATTATTATTAATTTAATTTACTGAATAAATACTATGTAAGTAATATATATAGCTTACTAAATACACATTTTTCTATATTCCTGTTGACTCTAAGCCTCTACCTTTCAGAAATCTGAAATAGTGATATTCACTGTTTTAGGGAAGTTGCCATAGAAGAATAAAAATGAGATAATAAAGACATTACATGTTTATATTTTTGTCCCCAAAGTTTCAATTACTTTTCCAAGTATAAACCAAGAAATATTTGAAAAATATGGAATTAAGTGAAACCAGTTATCTGTATTAATAAATACAACCTCCTCACAAATATACAAAGATCCTCTGATTGGAGAAAAGAAAAGGAGTTGGAAAAGAAACAAGATAATTAGATATGGTGAAATCTCTAAGAGTAGCAGCCATGTCTTTTTACCACTACAGAGTTAGCTTCCATATGAAAAATAGCAACAAAGTTCTTCAAAGTTAAAGATATGAGAATAGAGAGTGAAGCCCTGGATGATGAATCAGTGGATGGAATGTTGGCATGGCATATGGATGTCCCGGGTTTAATTCCCAGCCAGGTCACACAGGAGAAGCTTCTCCCCTCCTCTGTTCCCCCTTCTCATTCTCTTTCTCTCCCACAGCCAGTGGCTTGATTGGTGCAAGCTTGGCCTTGGGCACTGAGGATAGCTCCATTGGAGCACATCAGCCTCAGTTACGAAAATAGCTCAGTACTTGAGCATCGATCCCAGGCAGGGTTGTTAGGTGGATCCTGGTCAGGGCACATGCAAGAGTATGCCTCACTATCTCCCCTATTCTCACATAAAAAAAGAGAAAAAGAGAGAGACAGAGAGAAAATAGAGAGTAAGAGTGCCTTCATTGTATCTGTTTACCCTGAGAAGATGCAAGCTTTACAGTATTTTCTTTCTTCCTTTTTTTCTTTTCTTCCTTCCTTCTTTCTTTCCTTTCATTCTTTCTTTCTTCTTCCTTATTTCCTTCCTTTATTTCTTTTCATTCTCTTTCTTCAATTACTACCTCACTGGAAAATAAAGAAAACTTTATGTGGTTTCCAATAAGTTAGGATGGTAGTAATATTATTAAAAGTACAAATATATATAACCTTCAAAGACAGAAAGGGTAGAAATTCTGACCTGATATGTAAATGAACAAGATAATTGACACTGCTGTCAGAAAAAATAGTGCCTTAATTGTAAAACTGAGCTACAAAAACGTAACATTGTATTTTGTGAATACCTGCATTACATGGTATATATGCTCTTGTGTGTTTTTGTGTGTATATGCATTTAATAGTAAGTGTATATGTGTTTGTTAGTCCTAAAAAGTGGACTATCAAAAAATTTGAGAACCTATATATTTTAGTGTTCATGGGGTTAAAAAAGCTGAACATTTTAACAGGAGTAAAGTTTTCAAAAGTGTCAAGTACACCAGAGGCAAAAAGGGAAGAAAGGGGAGAATAATTGGCTTTAATACATGGCATTATATCAGAGGTTAAAATAGAAGCCATACTGTGCAAATAGCTAAGATATGTGTGAAGAAATATAGATGGCAGGAGCAAATCATTCATTGGAATGTTTAACAGTGAAAAGAAAAGAGGATGTTTGCTTAGTACTCAATTCAGAAACACACAGGGCTTCTATCCTTCCCGGTCAGAAAGATAGCTTGTTAAGTAGAAAAAAAATTAATTTATAAAATTATTTTAATAGTAATAAGGATGAAATACAATCATTTTAAAGAACCAGAACCCTCTATTGCAAAAACATTTCTCATTAGACCAAAGCCAATCCAGATGTCGAAATTCATTTCATATGAATAAACAGTATATTAAAAGAAAATAAGATCAGGCCCAATTATGTTTTCAAGAATTATTAACACACAGTAATGTTAAAATAAAGGTAAAATATTTTCATCTCTTCAAGCTGTGCAAGGATATTACTATGCAATTCATTAGGTCAATTATATGCATTTGAACATTGTTGGTACACAGTCTTCTTGGCAAGCCCTTCCTTCTACTACATTTGGGCTTTACTTGCTGTTCTTTTTCTAGTTCTTTTAGATGCAGGGTTAAGTTGTTTATTTGAGCTTTTTCTAGCTTCTTGAAGTGTACCTATAGTGCTATGAACTTCCCTCTCAGTACTGCTTTTGCTGTGTCCCATAAATTTTGAGTTGTTTTATGCTCATTGTCATTCGTTTCTAGGAATTTTTTTTTTATTTCTTCTTTGATCTCATTCTTAATCCATTCGTTATTTAACAACCTGCTATTTAGTTTCCATGTGTTTGAGAATTTTTGAGCTTTTATGTTGTGGTTCATTTCTAGTTTCATGCCATTGTGATCAGAGAAAGTGCTTGATACGATTTCAATCTTCTTAAATTTGTTGATAGCACTTTTGTGCCCTAACATGTGGTCTATCCTAGAGAATGTACCATGAGCACTTGAAAAGAATGTATATTCTGCTGCTTTAGGGTGAAAGGTTCTGAAGATATCTATTAAATCGAGTTGATCTAGTGTGTCCAATATGTGCTCTTTCTTTGTTAATTTTCTTTCTTGATGATCTATCTAGTGATGTTAGTGGGGTATTGAAATCCCCTACTATTATAGTATTGCTGTTGATCTCGCTCTTTAAATCCATCAAAGTCTGCTTTATATATTTAGGTGCTCCTATATTAGGTGCATAGATATTTATAATAGTTACATCTTCCTGTTGGATTACTCCCTTTATCATTATGTAGTGGCCTTCTTTATCTCTTACTATATCCTTTGTTTTAAAGTCCACTTTGTCTGATATAAGTATTGCTACCCCAGCTTTTTTTTCATTTCCATTTGCATGAAATGTTTTTTTCCATCCTTTTACCTTCAATGTATGTATATCTTTTGTTCTAAGGTGTGTCTCTTGTAGACAGCATATGTACAGGTCCTGTTTTCTTATCCATGCAGCTACCCTATATCTTTTGATTGGATCACTTAATCCATTTACATTTAAGGTTATTATTGATATGTAGTTGTTTATTGCCATTTTATTCTTTAAAGCTGTATTCCTTTTTGGCTATATTCTTTTCCTACTTTGATCTGTTTATAACAGGCCCTGTAACATTTCCTGCAGCATTGGTTTGGTTGTAATGAATTCCTTGAATTGTTTTTTGTCTGGGAAGCTTTTTATTTCTCCTTCAATTTAAACAATAGCCTTGCTGGATAAAGTAGTCTTGGTTGTAGGTTCTTGTTCTGCATGACTTTGCATATTTCTTGCCATTCCCTTCTGGCCTCAAGTGTTTCTGTTGAGAAGTTGGATGTCATCCTTATGGAGGTTCCTTTGTAGGTGATAGCTTTTTTTTTTTCTCTTGCAGCATTTAATATTTTCTCTTTATCGCTTAGCTTTGGTATTTTAATTATGATGTGTCTTGGTGTAGGTTTCTTTGGATTTCTCTTTAATGGAGTCCTCTGTGCTTCTTGAACTTGTGAGAGTTTCTCCTGTATTAATTTAGGGAAGTTTTCAGCTATGATATGATATAACAAAGTCTCTATCCCTTGTTCTTTTTTTTCTTCTTCAGGAACCCCTATGATGTGGATGTTATTTCTCTTCATGTTGTCACAGAGCTCTCTAAGAGTTTCCTCAGACTTTTTGAATCTCTTTTCTTTTTTCTTCTCTGCTTTTATGCCTTCATTCCAGTTGTCCTCCAACTCGCTGATTCTATACTCAGCTCTATCTGTCCTGTTTTTAATTCCTTCCATTGTGATCTTTATTTCTGATATTGTATTGGTCATCTCCAACTGATTCTTTTTTATACTTGCTATTTCTTTATTTAGGTGTTCATAATGACCATCCATTGTTGTTCTAAGATCACTAAGCATCCTTACAATCATTATTTTGAACTCTGCATCTGGAAGTTTGGTTATTTCCATATCACTCAGTTCATCTCCTGAAGGTGTCTCTTGTGGTTTCATTTGGATTGCACTTTTTTGTCTTCTCATTATGTCTATGTTTGGGTGTTTTGCTTATAGAGCTGGTTGAGTCTAGGCTTGGTGTTGTCTGCCTCCAGTTTTCAGTTGTGTTATTTCTAGGTCTTCTTGGGTTGGTATCAGTATTATTTGTAATCCACTTTCGGATTTGGGCAGTTTTGAAGTCTTGATTTGTTTGTTTTCTTAACAGGTGATAGTCTTGTTTACTGATCTCAGCAGGGGGCTTCCTTGAAACTGTATCCAGGAATGCGATGGGTGTAACCTGAGACTCTGAAGGCCTCTTCCACCAACTAATCTCTCTGGGGGCAGGGTGTTTTCTCAGCTTCAGTATGGGGAGGTGTATCTCAGATCTCCATGGAGACCTGAGTTACTGCCCCTCCTCCCCACTTCTTGTTTTCAGCTGTGTCTTGTTGTGCTGATTTGAGCTGGAGAGATGTCTGGAGATCTCTGATCTAGAAGCAATTCAGTACTGTTTTGTGGGGAAGGATCAGTCCCTCCTCCAGCTATGACTGCCTCCAGCTTGAATGAGTCAACTTTTTTTAGGTCGTTTCCTGCATTCCTTAGCCCCTCACAGTCTGTCCCTCTCTCTTTCCTTTCCACTTGGGAGATAAGCTGGTCTTTTCAACACACCTAGCTTCCTGGTCACCAGGCAAGTGGCTGTGAACAGTATTTTCTGCTCTTTTCCCTGGAGTTAGATCCCCTCTGGGCTCTCAGCTTCATTCCCCCCCCCCTGTTCCTGTAAGCTGGGGAGATTCAGGCACTCCCTACCAGGTTTGTTGTGGCTTCTTCTTTGTTCCTTGGTTTTTGAGAGCTGTTCTTGTAGTCCAGAGTTGGTTTTTCATGCTGATTTTTTCTAAATTGATTTGTATTCCAGTTTGGTGGTGAGAGCTGGGCATCTGTGCATCCGCCTACTCTGCTGCCATCTTCAGGTCAGAAGGATCCTATATCCTTTCTTGATTGGTGTTCTCACTTCCAATTTTTTTCACCTATGGATGGAATGAACATTACTACAGGTGCTCAGAATACACTGTTGCACAGATGAACATTAAGAAAGAGTGAGGAATGTCAATGTGTGATTTCCACATTGGGCAGCTGCCCAGACACCCACCTCAGAGAAAATCCTAATTACAAGTGCATTTTAACAATTGGTTTGCAAACTCAACAAAAATTAGATATTTTTTCTGCTAAATTGTTGCCAACCAGTTGAATCCCACTGCTGGCTGCCCCTCCAAGAGAGAATATGGAGCTAGCAAAACACTGTGGTTCCTCAAAAAATTAAGAGTAGAATTACCATATGACCCAGCAAACCTACTGGGTATCTATACCAAAATACATTGGTACACAAAGACACATGCACCCCCATGTCCAGCACAGCATTATTCACAGTGGCTAAGATATGGAAACAGACAGTGTCCTATGATAGAGGATTGTATAAAGATATGGTACAAAATACTGCAATTCCTGGATAGAATACTGCCCTGTCCAGAGTAAGTGCAGGAATAGTGAGGCTCTGCTACATGTGTACATAGGACTACCTCATTTGAAGGAAGTGCAGAGCTACCAAACTTTTCAGTACCCACATGCAGGTTTGCCTTATAAGGAGAGAGTGGGATTTTGCTGTGCATGTACTCAATTCTGTTCCACCACAGAGAAGGTAGAGCTAATGGCTCTGAGACACAAACATGCATAGCAGCCCTACTCAGACCCTGCTCTGACAACTGACACAGCAACAGTACACACCAAAAGCACACTGGGAAAAACCTTCTGCACTTGCCTGCCTTGTCTACAACAGGGTTGACTAACTATTTGACACATAGAGACTACATTTTCAAGGTGGGAGAGATAGCTATATCACTCAACTTATAGGAACAAAGAAATTCAAAATGGAGAGAAAAGAATATATTGCAAATGAAGGAACAAAAAAATATTTCAGAGAAAAAAATCTAATGAAACAGAAATAAGTAATTTGTCTAATAAAGAATTCAAAGGAACAGTCGTAAGGATGCTCAACAAGCTTGAGAGTAAACTAGAACTCAGAAAGCACTTCACATAGAGATAGAAAATATATTAAACAGATCAAAAATAAAAAATACAATAACTAAAATGAATACATTAGAAAGAATCAATAGCAGATAAGTCAGTATACAAGAACAGATTAGTTATCTGAAAAACAGAGTAGTGGAGATCACCCAATAAAAACAGCAAAATAAAAAATAATATAAAATAATTTGGCCCCACCTGATTAGCTAAACTGGCTATAAGCATCATCCCGAAATGACGTTCATAGTTTCAATCCCCAGTAAGAGCACACATGGGAAGTAACCAATTAATGAACAACTCAGTGGAAAACAAATGAATACTTCCTTTCCCTCTCCCCCTTTCTTTCTCCTCTCTGTCTTAATGAATAAATTGAAAAAAAATGAAGCCCTGGCCAGGTAGCTCGGTTGGTTGAAGCATCATCCTGGAGCACAGAGGTTGCTGCTTCGATTCCCCAGTCAGGCAATCCGCCATCCACAATTCCCTCTCAGCATAAGCCCCCATAGCCTTACATAAGCCATATACACATGGCCCTGCCATACACTCACATACCAAATAGGCAAAGTGTTTGCAGCCAGTAAGCCAGTGAGCAAGCCTAACACAACTGCCCTGTATTTTACTCCTTTAGGGTTGCTCATCTCACAATAGATACATTACATACATACCAAAACTGACAATTACAAAGTACCCTTTACAATGTCTCCCTGAGCACTCTACCTAGGGAATTAACTGAAGGCCCACCTCTAGCTATCCACCCCAAAGTAGGTGGGAGGGCCTGTATAGTCCAGGGCTGTGTCTTTTGAAAAAAGTGAACTCGGTGCATCTCTGCAACTGGGTGAGAGCAGCTTCCTGGTGTAGGAGGGCCTCCACAGGTGCCACAGCCACCCCCCCCCCATTAGGGGCTACCAAGTTGCAGTCCCAGCTGTCTGTGCAAATAACTTTTATTAATGGACCTCAGCACCTTTACGTAAGTGCTCTTGTCTGTTGCCACAAGCCCCATTCAAACCCCTCAGCAAGCTCACAGGACCTGGCATGGTCAAACACATTAAAGGGCTGTGCTGCCTTGACAGTTATCTAAGCAAACATGAACACCAGCCATTTTCCTGGCAGATGCTGGGGCTACTCACTTCCCCTGATTTTTCAGTGGTTGGAATTTCTGTTCTGACTCAAGCTGCTGCCAAAGTTCCAACAAGACTCTATTAAGCCTGTCATCTAATTTCTCCCTATCTGCCCCAGCAGCAATCAAATCTACCCACATCTGTGTTTGAGTAACCTTTACAGGCCCATTTCTCATGTTAGGGGGGCAGTACAGGCAGCAGCCCTCACAGCCTTGTGATCCATCTTTGTTTTGGGGAGCATGAGAACATCCATCCCTATATCCTGCAACTGCAGCAAACAGGCTGCCAGTGGCTCAATGGGTTTTTGCCTGAATTGTACCCCCAACTCCATCAGCTTTGACTATGTGTAAGCCTGGACCACAGAGAGCTGCACTACCTGGGGAGGAAGCTGGGGCTGCCCCTGAGGGACTCTTGAATGCTGGGTTTTTACCTTCTTGGTGACCACTGGCCAGGCTCTGAGTCTGCAGATGGTAGTTGCAGTCCGAGCCTCCCTTTCAGAATAAGAGGAGTCAGAAATTCCTGCTCCTGCTAACTCAGAGCCACTCCACTGGCAGAAGTATAGCTCTGCCTTCTGCACCCACTTCAGCTCCTGTGGCTGCTAGCTCCTGGCCTGAAGCTGACTCTCAAGCTCCTGAACCCACTACCAACATTCAACTTCCAGGGCAAACTGCAACTCATGAACCTGTAACTCTTTGTCCAGAGATTGCTCCATTTCCTGGCTCCTTTGTTGCTCAGCCTGCACCTCACACTGCAGCTCTCAAACCTTGTTGGCCTCCTTCTCCAGCACTCCCTCCAGTTCATGCCATCACTGGTTCTCAGCCTGCAGTCTGACTTGCAGTTCTCAGATCTGCAGCTCTTTCTGCAGTGCCTGTTCTAGCTCATGCCACTTAGTCCACAGCTCACTCTGGAGCTCTTGACCTTGGGTCACCTCTTGCATAGAGCTCTCAGTTTCCTCTCACATGGTTGTTAAAAACAGCCAGCTTACAGCCCCCAAAAGGAGAGCCATGGGGAACCATATCTTGGAGAAGATCAACCACTCCTCTACCCTACCTTTCAAGAGTCGAAAGTCTTGGGCCATTCCATTTGATAAAGTCTCACAACGGTAGACAAGCACACAAGTAGGGAAAAATCTCTTTTTAGACAAAGGAACAACAAAAAATGGTCCCTCACAGTGACGGGAAGGCAATTCGCCATCCACAATCCCCAATTCCTCTGACCACAAGCACCCATAGCTTTATATGGGGCATACACATGTGATGCTGCCACACACTCACACACCAATCAGGGAAAGTGCTTTGAGCCAGTAAATCAGTGAGCAAGCTTAATACAGCTGCCCCACAGCCAGTATAGAAAACAGTATGGAAATTTCTTGAAAACAATAAAAATGATTTACCATATGACCTAGAAATTCCACTTCTGTTTATTTATGCAAAGAAATTCCAAACACTAATTTGAAAAGACATAGCTCCCTTATATATATTGCAGCATCATTTACAATAAGCAAAATATGGAAACAACCTGGTTGTCCATTGATAGATTGCTAGATAAATGGATATCAAGTTTTAGTTACAAACCAAACTTACAGAGTTAAGCTTATAAAAAGGTATGCACACCAAGAAGCAGAGATTATTCAAGCCACTCTAAGGTCTTTCCAACACAGACTGAGATTGACCAGTTATGCAATAGATTGTGAGTGATAAAATTGTTAAATGGGAAGGCTAAACAGAACTAAGTTAGCTTAAAGTAATATCCAAAAAACTGTTTCCATAAACTTATTTATTTCAAAGTCTCAATTAACAAACATAACATTTGTTGATTTAACAATATGTAAAGGCAATCTGTAACTCTCAGCCCTGAGTTTATATACAGAATAATAATTCTCAGCTATCAGAAAAGATAAAATATTGCTATTTGCCATAACATAGTAGGATCTTTAGAATATTATGCAAAGCAAAATAAGATGGGAAAAGTTAAGAACAATATGATTCCATTCATATGTGGGATATAAAACTGAAAGCAGCAAACGAAGAAACAAGAAAAATTAAAAAACAAAAACTCATAGACACAACAGTATGGTGGTTACTAGAGGGAAGAGGGCCAGAGTGGGAAAATAACAGGTAAAGGGTGTCAAATATATGGTGACTAAAGAAAATTTGACTTTGGATGATGGGCACACAATGCAATATCAGATGATGTATTATAGAAATGTATACTTGAAACCTATATAATCTTGTTAACCAATGTCACCCCAATAAATTTAGTAAAATTTCAAAAACATGGTCCTGGCCAGTTTGCTCAATGGTGGAGTATCATCCTGGCATGTGGATGTCCCAGGTTTGATTCCCAGTCAGGGCACATAGGAGAAGTGATCATCTGTTTCTCCTCCCCTCCTCCTCTCTCTCTTTCTCTCTGTTTCCCTCCTGCAGCCATAACTCAATTGGTTTGAGCACATCAGCCTCAGGAGCTAAGGATGGTTTCATGGAGTCTCTGTCTCAGGTGCTAAAATTAGCTTGGTTGCCAGCATGGCCCCAGATGGGCAGAGAATCTGCCCCAGACATGGGTTGCTGGGTGGATTCCAGTTGGGGCGCATGTGGGAATCCGTCTATCTTTCTTTCTTTCACTTGGAAAAAAACACCCTGAATTATGTTTTTTTATTAAGTATTCATGCTTGTTTCTGAAAAAAAAAAAGAAAGTCATATTAAACCATTGAGAACTGGGGTAATGGAGATTCTGAATTCATAAAAGACACACAGCTTAATGAAAAAGAATAAACATTGCTGTTGCTGGATAGCTCAGTTGGTTAGAACATTGTCCCAAAACACAGAGGTTGCTGGTTTGATCCCCAGTCAGGGCACATGCAGGGACTGCTCGATGTTCCTGTCTCTTTCTCTCTCTCTCCTTACCTCTCTTTAAAATCAGAAAAATAAAAAATATATATAAAAGAAAAAGAATAAACATTTAAATATACTGTAATCTTCAAATTACATTTATATTAGGAATACAATCACTAAAAAAGCTGTACTTTCTCCACTTAATTTGAGAGAATGATATACAATACATTACATATCTTAATTTAGGAAATGGTGGCATTGCTTTGCTAATATAAATGGCATGTCATAATACAATATGAGAAACTTTCATATTTTAATCTAAGAGAAGTTCAAATCAAAACTTCAAATTAAAAGGAAAAAAAAAATCTTACCACTCTTAAAGACTGGTTCATATCGTTTCTAGAGCTTGACTGAGAACTAAATATACTTTCTGCTTTTTTGAATCCTTTTTAGTTGTATATAATTAACAATTCCCAGGTGAGCCTACTCAAGTTTCTTTTAGCCTTCAGTGTGCTTGATTGCAAGACCAACAGCTCTTAAAAGATAAAAAGATAAATTCTGAGGTCCTTCAGAATTGGACCTCATAGAGTAATCCTAAACCATGCCTCAGATGATTAGTTTTGCAAAATGGCTCAACTTACAAGTGAGCAACTCTAAGTCCTATACAAGTTGTATAATGAACTACAAAAGTAACAAGTTTAATTTGATTCATTTTTATAAAAATTAAATGTAACAAAAAAATTAAATTAGAAATAAATGTGCCTGACCAGGCTGTGGCGCATCGGGTTGGGATGTGGAAGACCCAGGTTCGAGACCCCAAGGTCACCAGCTTGAGCATGGGCTCATCTGGTTTGAGCAAAGCACACAGCTTGGACCCAAGGTCTCTGGCTCAAGCAAGGGGTCACTGGGTCTGCTGTAGCCCCATGGTCAAGGCACATATGAGAAAGCAATCAATGAACAACTAAGGTGTCGCAACGAAAAACTGATGATTGATGCTTCTCGTGTCTTTCCGTTCCTGTCTGCCTGTCCCTGTCTATCACTCTCGCTGACTCTCTGTCTCTGTAAAAAACAAAACATAACAAAACAAAAAACAAAAAAACAAAAACAAAAAAAAGAAATAAATGATACTTTATAATATCTGGCCTCTAGTAAAGATTATCAACTAGTTTACCAATACCTCTAGTTCTCTTAGGAAATGATGAAAACCTAATATTTTAATTTATATTTTGAAAATATAATGTTGTTAAGACCATGTTGGAGCAAGATCCTTTTCTGACAACATCGGAGATCACAGAAAGGCTTAATTCAGCTCAGCAAACCATTTTGGACCATATTCAGAAGACAGGATTGGTGTGGAAATATATTATTTAATAAAGTTTATTGATGGTAAGAAAAATTTGTATTTTGCTTTATTCCAAAAACGAACAGAACTTTCCCGTAGACCTTATATTAATTGTGATGGCTGCAACTTAGAGGATGATTAAATGGTAAATTAAAAAAATCATTGTATGTGATCATTCTTCTGCATATCAGAGCCTAGGTTTTTTTCCCATTAATCAAACTGTAAAAACTTCAATCCATCTTCCTTTCCCTACAGAATTAAAAATTTACATGTTTATAATTAAAACATGTTATATAAATGCAAATTAATAATGTATATAATAGCTTTTATGCTAATTTTTATTCTTCATGAAGAAAGATTATATTATCTTTTGAAATATGCCAATAGCATTTAGATATTCACTCATATACTTTAATTCTTAGAAATTTTACTAAAACTAGAAATGGTTCAACCTAAAGTTAATGTAAATATTTATCATTAGTTTATTATAAGCTGAGTCCATTCTGTAGAACATACAAAATCCTTAGATATAAAAAACTATTTAACAAGTGGTTTAGATTTGTATCCAGGTTTACCTCTCAAAAATCCTACATCATTAAATATAAAAATATATGTATATTATAAAATGTTAAGTAGTAAATTAGCAGAGATTCAGTATATTAAAGTTTGTAAAATGTAAAACAAAGATCAATATTTCTTTGTGTTTCAGCTTCTGAACTCTATTAATGCAGCCCATTCTAAAAATAATGAATAACAAAATATAAATTGATGAATAAAATGAGTAATTGCCAATAATAATATTACTAAAACATAGCTATATATACATCTATCAAAATCCTTCAAAATTAATCATACCAATATACTTATTTATTTTAAATTGTAAAACAATGTGATCATTGTATGTAAAAAGGCATACCTTTTGTCATTAAAAATACATATAATTAAATTTAAAATTCAATTTTACAGAGTTTAAATGACATCCCACTAAACTTTTAGAAATCAAGACCAATATTGTCTCTTGTAATATAGCATTCACAAGAGTAAGTAGTATTATCAATTCCATGTTCTCAGAGAGCATATTAGTATGGTTTTTAGGTAAAATTAACTACTTTGTAGCTTGTCAACCTTTCAAATGATTATCTACATTGTACCTGTAACTAAATTGTAATTACTCAGTTAAATTCTGAATTTATAATATTTGTTGGGCAGATAAAATATATCATGCTCACTTTGTTAAAGATGGCAGTGCCCACATGGAAACCCGTCGCCCAGGTGATTGCTTGGGATGGGCGTGATTATGTTAATACTAGAAAGCCCAGCGGTCATACGAAATGACTGCTGTTCTAGATATTATAAATTGTAATTAAAATGATTTGTGCAAAGGTGTCTGCTAATTCAAACTGAATTACCCAGGGCAGGCGGCGAGGACGCCCCTTTGCTTACTGCCCCATGGGGTTTCCCCCTTCTACTTGCTTAATTGCTTAAAGTAGAGTGCAATGAAGGAAACCACTGGCGGTACATTTCTTAAGAGCCACCACTAGCTCAATAAATAAAGGTGATTTAAATAATAAAATGTTAATTCACATGTCAAAGATCTCTTTGTACACAACATTTCTTGTGTAGATCTTTCTATCATTTTTAAGCTTGCCTTGCAGAAGACCATCAATTATTTTTAATTTTACGTTCGTTCTTTCACAAACTCTTGAACAGGCAACACAAAGTTGACCATGTCCAAATGCAGGCTCAGGTAAAAAAAATGCTAACACGCTTAAGCGTTTGGCCCTGAGACTTATTGATGGTCATAGCAAAGGCAAGTTTTACAGGAAATTGTCTACGTTTCAATTGAAATGGCAACCCTGTTTGAGATGGAGCCAAATCAATTCTTGGAATGACATGTATTTCACCTTTAGAGGAGCCAGTCAAAGACTTAGCTATTATGACATTATTTTTCAATTGGAGAACCTCTAGTCTTGTACCATTGCAAAGACCCCTTCTGGTGTTAAGATTTCTTTTTTTTTTTTTTTTAATAATTTTATTTTTAATGGGGTGACATCAATAAATCAGGGTACATACATTCAAAGAAAACATTTCCAGGTTATCTTGTCATTTAGTTCTGTTGCATACCCATCACCTGAAGAGAGATCGTCCTCCGCCACCCTCCATCCAGTTCTCTCTGTACCCCTCCCCCTCCCCCTCTCCCTCCTTCCCTCCCCCCAACCCCCGTAACCACCACACTCCCATCCATGCCTCTTAGTCTCGCTTCTATGTCCCACCAATGTATGGAATCCTGCAGTTCCTGTTTTTTTCTGATTCGCCCATTTCACCCCACACAATGCTACCAAGACTCCACCATTCCGCTGCAAGTGATCCGATGTCATCATTTCTCCTAGCTGAATAGTATACAATGGTGTATATGTGCCCCATCTTCTTCATCCAGTCCTCTATTTTTTTTTACAGTGATTAAAAGCCTTTAAGCAAACTCTTGGCCAATACAGCAAGAATCCACACTAAGAGTAGTGTCCTTAACATGTTCACCAAGTCCAAGTTGGCCCCATCACCATGCCAAATCCCTGAAAAATGCAACTCAACCACAGTTCAGTCTGTTAGGAGCTGTCACAGGGAGCAGGAGTCCAGGAAAGTTCCCCACAAGAAAAGTCCGCATGGCACTGGAATTGTTGTCACCATTCTATACTTTGCAGCTCATGTCCAAGTCCCAATGACCGCTGCTTCTAGCTGGTAATGATTCAGGTGTTAAGGTTTCTTAACAGCATAATAACTGCTCCAATCTTTAACCTCAATTTGTGAGGTGGCATGCCAGAAGGCAGGACTATTTGAATGCCGTAGCAACTTCACCCCACTTGCTAGCACAGTTACACAAGCAACCAATAAGCTATTGGCGACAAACAGACACTTAAGCCGCATATAATAAAGATGTGTTGGGGGAGGGCTTTCCTGCCAAAAGATTTTAAAAGGAAGAAAGATCACATTGTTCCGGGAGAAGAATAATTGCGTTTTAGGAGGAGAGCAGAGAGGAGAGCAGAGAAAGGCCACGTGGAGGAGAGGAGAGGCAGCCAAGATGGCGGAGTGCTGAAGGAGAAGCCAGTTTGTACAGAGTTTGGGAAGGAAGAAGGAGATGGGAACAGAGGTGAATAAGGCTGGGGAGCTAGAAACCTTTGATTCTAGGAAACTCAGATAAGTCAGTAGCTTTGTGAGCACTGAATGAGTGGGTTTTGGAGCCCAGTGCAAGTTTACTTGCCCGCCGGGTGCAAGCTAGGATTAAAGCTAGTGGCCCACCAGTTCTTGGCTCTGTTGTTTCATTACCATCTGTTCGAATCAAATGCAAACCTGCATAGGCCAGGCGGCTGTGATGGTGGCCGTGGCTACTGGCTTTACAATATTCTTGTTTGATTTACACATGTAAATTATTTTTTGTTGTTTTTTTGTTTGTTTGTTTTTATAACAATGGCACATATATCAGCTTGAATGACATGTTCTAAA
Source organism: Saccopteryx leptura (assembly GCF_036850995.1). NCBI lineage: Eukaryota > Metazoa > Chordata > Mammalia > Chiroptera > Emballonuridae > Saccopteryx > Saccopteryx leptura. The sequence continues at coordinate 94,688,862 of NC_089516.1, read as the reverse complement.
ACTTAAAACCCATAACAATGTCATTATAGGTTTCAGGTTATATATTTCTACATATATTTTAGAAAAAGATGGTAGTAACTCACAGATCTTGCTTTGACATACCAAAGGTATTCAATATTCTAATTCTCATCTTTGTAAATTATAAATTATAATGGATGTTCAAATACATTTTGTTATATGCTATAAATATGGAATCTGGAAAAGTATTTTTTTATATTAAATGAGCTAAATTTCAAAATAAAAAAATCAAAACAGAGTATGATACAACTTTCAAAAATAAAGGTCATCTCTGGCTACTACCTTTCCCATATCTGAAAAATGAATGGATGCTTCTATTTGCATTTATATTGTACTGCTTAGCTGCAGAGAATCTGAAGACTTAAACTTTGCTCAGTGAAATCACACAATAGCTACTGAAGTGGAGCTACCTATGGTGTGTAACAATGGAAACTTTTTTCTTGAGTTAGAATGGGGAAATAAGTATTCATGTCATGAATTTCAATGTTGGTATTGAAATAAGCAGAGACTAATATGTACTTTGTAGGTAATATATACACAAGAAAAATATTTTATTATTTTCCCAAATTTGAGTGTTAGTTATGTTAGTAAGGACATACTCATGTAAAAGTATTGTACAAATATAAACTCTGGTTTAACCAGATCATGAGAGTTCTCATTTCCAAATGTTAATTTGTTCAACTACTATTTTAAGAAGTATTCCTTCAATATAATGTTTTAGAGAGTTACATTCTTTACTTGGATTAAACTATGAAGTAAAAGAGGTAAACAGAAATTTGAATTGTTTAAATTTAAGAATCAAAAAATGTAAAATAAATGCAATCATAGGTATACCGTAATTCTGTTATATTTTTTTGTTTAGCAAACGTGAATTGATTGCAAATATATTAATGCTACATAAGGCCCAGTCGGGTGGCTCAGTGGACAGAGTTTTGGCTCAGCTTATGGACATCCCAGGTTCAGTTCCTGGTCAGAACACATGAGAGAAGTGACCATCTGCTTCTCTTCCCCTCCCACAGCCAGTGGCTGGATTGGTTTGAGCATTGGCCTGGGGCGCTGACAATAGCTTGGTTGGTCTGAGCGTATCATCTTCAGGAGCTTTGGTTTTATATCCAAAAATCATCACTGAAGTCAATGTCAAGATTTTTTCCCCTATGTTCAGCAGTTTTACAGTTTCAAGTGTTATGATTAAGTCTTTAGTCCATTTTTGTGACTTTTGTTAGATAAGGATTCAATTTTATTTTTTTGCATGTGCATATTGTTTTCCCAGCACTATTTACTAAAGAAAGTTATCTTTTCCACATGTGTATTTTTGCAGCCATGTTGAAGATCAATTGACCACATATGGGTGAGTGTATTTTTGGGTTCTGTATTATGTGCCTGTTGGCCAAATGAGTTTGTAAAATGTGATTTTTGAGTTTGCTCACTTTTATTGTTAAAAATGGTGCTGGGCAGTGCCAGGCATAGTGGTCTGTGAAATAACAAATTACCTTCCTGCTTGGGAAAGCCATTTAATGTTTGCTGGAGGAGAGGTTTTCACACCAGAAAAGTTTTGAGAAAAGAGAACGAGAAGGAGAAAGAGACAGCCATTTTTGCAGAGGAAGAGCAAAGAGAGAGAAGAAAGGAGAAGATGTGCAAATGGGGAGATGAAGGTCTTTTGTGAGCTCCACTGAGACTGGTGAGGCCTTTGATTCTAGGAGAAACCTGAGAAGATTCTCTTGGTTGTGGAACCGGAGAATATGTCAGTAGCTTTGTGAGCTCTGAATGAAAAGGGAAGTGTTTTCCCTGTGTGTTTGCTCAGCGGCTGGTGCGCGACTTGAATAAAAGAATGACCCACCAGTTTTTGGCTCCACTGTTTCTTTATCATCTGTCTGAATCCAATGTGAACCTGCATGGGAATGGCCACGATGGCTGCAACTACTGGCCATACAGTGCCATTAGGCTATGCAGCAGTCTTCCCCTTATCCATGAGGGATAGAGCCAAGACCCTCAGTGGATGTCTGAAACTGTAGACAAAATCAAACCCTCTATATGTTTTTCTATCTATACATACATACTATGATAAAGTTTAATTTGAAATTTAGACACAGGCCCTGGCCGGTTGGCTCAGCGGTAGAGCATCAGCCTGGCGTGCAGGGGACCCGGGTTTGATTCCCGGCCAGGGCACATAGGAGTAGCGCCCATTTGCTTCTCCACCCCCTCTCCTTCCTCTCTGTCTCTCTCTTCCCCTCCCGCAGCCAAGGCTCCATTGGAGCAAAGATGGCCCGGGCACTGGGGATGGCTCCTTGGCCTCTGCCCCAGGCACTAGAGTGGCTCTGGTTGCAGCAGAGCCTCACCCTGGAGGGGCAGAGCATCACCCCCTGGTGGGCTTGCCGGGTGGATCCTGGTCGGGAGCACGCGGGAGTCTGTCTGATTGTCTCTCCCCGTTTCCAGCTTCAGAAAAATACAAAAAAAAATTTAGACACAATAAGAAATAAGCAATAATATCTAATAAAATAGAAAAATTATAATAATATAATTATATTATATTATTGTAACATAGATTTTGTGAATTACTGTGACAAAGTTTATGTGAATGGCTTTGGGGCCATTATTAAGTATAATAAGGGTTATATAAACACATGCGTGCAACATTATGACAGTAGATCTCATAATTAATATGACTACTAAGTGATTAATGAGTGGGTAGTATATACAGTAGATAGATTTTAAAAGGGTTGATTTATACCATAAACAGAATAAAACAAGATGGAACCAAATTTCATCATTTCAAAACTTGTGAATTGTTTATTTTTAGAATTTTTTGTTTAATATTTTCAGACCACAGTTAACCACAGGTAACTGAAACTGCAGAAATCAAAACCATGGGTAAGAGGACACTACTGTATGTTTATTTTTATGCAAGTAACACACTGGGGGTTTTTTGTGTTTGTTTTTTAGTAACATACTGTTTTAAGAGAGTCCTGCACTCTGGTACTTATTGCAGCATTATTCACAATATGTAAGACATAGAAGTAAATTAAATATTCATGGATAGATAAATGGATAAAGAAAATGTAATATATACATGAAATGTGAGACTGTTCAGCCTTAAAAAGAAGGCTGACAAATTTGCAACAACATGAATAACCTTAGAAAATATTATTCTAAGTGAAATAAACCAGTCACTAAAGAACAAATGCTCCATAACTCCACTTTTATGAAAAACCTAAGATAATGAAACTTACAAAAGCAAAGTATAGAGTGGTGTTTGCTAGGGGTTGGGGAGAAGTGTAAATGGGAAGGCGTTAATAAAAAATATAAATATTCAGTTTTACAAGATGAATAAGTCTTAGGGATCTATTCTATAACAAAGTGAATACAGTTAATAATATAGTATTGTATACTTAAAACTTTGCTAAGGTGATATATCTTACATTGAGTGCTTTTATTACAAAAATATAATAATATTAAATAAAGGTAGTGGGAAGGAACTTGGAGGTAATGAATATGTTACGGCACAGATTGTGGAGATGGTTATATGGATATATACTTACCTTCAAACTCATCAGTTGTATATACTTATTATGCATAGTTTTTTATATCTCAATAACATGGTTTAAAAAAATCAAAGGCTTGTAAATATTTTTTCAGTGCAGTAGTCTTTGTGTATGTTAAATATCACAGCAAGGAGGTGTTTAAAAAGAAATAAAATAAGTGTAAAATATGAACATTGTTTTATAATTTTAAAAATGAACATGGAGGAACAAAGTTTTATTTTTAAACAGGTTTATGTCCTCTTAAGATTCTCATTTGTAAGCATTGTAAACATGAAATGATGTTAAAGCTTGGTTAAATGCTTTTCTGCATCTATTGCAATGATCATATGATTTTTTTATTTTTTTCTGATGGTGAGACCTATCATATTAATTGATTTGAATACAGACGGTCCTGGACTTACAATGGTTTGTTTTATGATGTTTTTGACTTTTCAATGGTGTAAAAGCAATACTCATTTAGTAAAAACTGTACTTTGAGTTTTAATTTTGATCAATTCCTGTGCTAGAGATATGTGGTCCGCTATTCTTTTAGGATTCTGGGATGCAGCCATGAGCCGCAGCTCCCAGTAAACTGCGGCGTCCAGTCAGCCACATAATCATGAGGGGATACAGCCAATACTCACAGTGTACTGTGTTGCTAGTGTTTTTCTTTTTCGTTCAATGCGTCAAACATTCTTCAGGCCCAGTGTGTTTTCAGCTGTGTATATCAAGGATAAGTACCCATAAAATGATTCTGTTTTTCACACTCAGTATAGCATTCAGTAAATTATATGAGATAGTTAACCCTTTACTATAAAATAAGCTACGTGTTAGATGATCTTTCTAGACTGTAGGCTAATGTAAATGTTCTGAGCATATTTAAGGTAGTATAGGTTAAGCTATAATGTTTAGTAGGTTAGGTGTATTAAATATACTTTAAACTTACAGTATTTTCAACTTATGATTGGTTTATAGAGAGGTAACCCCTTATAAGTTGAGAAACATCTGTATGTTGAACGATTGTAAAATCCCATAGATAAACCACAATTGCATATGGTGTGTAATCTTCTAATGTGCTGATGAATTCAATTGGCTAGTGATTTCTTAAGGAATCTTGTATCTACCGGTATATCCATCAGGAGAGCTAGATTGTATTTATTCTCTTTTTTTTTAATTTCCTTGATATCAGGGTAATGCTGGACTCATAAAATAAATTTTTAAGTTTCCCTTCTTTTTCAGAAAAGAACTGGTGTCAGTTATTTCTTAACTGTTTTGTACAATTCACCTTTGAAGCCATTCTTTCCTGGCTTTTTTTCTTGGGAGGTTTTGGGTAACTAATTCCAACTTCCTTGTTATTTGTGTATTCATATTTCCTATTTTTTCATGATTCAGTTTCGGTAAATTGTATATTTCTAAAAACTTAAATTTTTCTTAGGTTATGCAAATTGTTCATAGTAATCTCTCATTTTCTTAATGATGTGGCATCAGTTATAACATCTCCTTATATATTTTCTTTATTTGTTTGAGTCTTCTATGATTCTTAGTTTAGCTAAGGGTTTGTCAACTTTATTTATCTTTACAAAACTCTAAATTGTTTAGGTTTTCTTTCTATTTTTAATATCTATTTTGTTTATTTCTGTTCTTATCTCATGATTTTCTCCTTATAACTTTGTTTTTTTAAGTTCTTTGAGCTGTGAAGTTATGTTGTTTATTTGAGATCTTTTCTTTTTAATGTGGATAATTATTAAAATAAAATTTCTTTTTAGACTACAAGATACAACTGTTAGAATTAATAAACAATACAAAAAAGTTGCAGGATACCACAACAACATATAAAAGTCAGTTGGATTTCTATACATTAACATCAAAATATCTGAAAAAAATTAATAAAATGATTGTATCTACAATAGTATAAAATAACACTTAAACAACCATAGAGGTGAGGAATATAAAATAAAAACTAAAAAAATAATAAAACTGAATGAAAAATATTGGAAACCCAAATAAATGGGAAAAAAATTGGTATTCATTTGTTAGAAAACATAATATTGTTAAAATGGTCATATTTTCCAAAGCCATCTACAGATTCAAATCATTGCCTATCAAAACTCAAATGCCATTGTTTTACAGAAATAGAGGAAAAAATCTTAAAATTTATATGGCACAGCAAAAGGCCTCAATTAGTTAAAGCAATATTGAGAACAAAGTTTTAAGCATCACACATGTTAATTTCAATGTATATGCAAAGCTTTCATAATTAAACTAGCATGGGACCAGCACATAAACATAAAGACAAACATACAGACCAATGGAATATGTAGAGTCCAGAAATAAATTTACACATAAACTATCAAGTGTTCTTTGATGAGCATGCCAATGCACAATAAAGAAAGAATAGTCTTTTCAATAAATAATATTGGAAAACTGAATAACCGCATACAAAATAATTAAATAGAACTCTTATTTTACACTACACAAAAACAACTCAAAATGAATTAGTACTTAAACTTAAAACTTGAAATCTGAAAATTTCTACAGCCAGATTATCAAGAAAAAAATAGAGAGAGCCCAAATAAATAAAATCATAAATAAAAGAGGAGAGATTGCAACTAACACAAAAAGCATACAAAAGTTTGTTAAAGAACACTATGACAGTTATGTGCCAACAAATTGGACATCCTAGAAGAAATGGATGCATTTCTGGAAATAAATAACCTTCCAATATTCAACCGGGAAGAAACTGAAAATGTGAGCAGACTAATTAATGGAAATAAAATTAAATAATAATAATAATAATAATATAAAAACTCCCAATGAACATAAACCCAGATCAGACTGCTTCACAGGTGAATTGTGCTAAACATTTTTAAAAGAATACTAAACATTCTCAAACTATGCCAAAAATTTGAAGAAGAAGGAACACTTTCAAAGTCATTCTACAAACCCAGCATTATTCTGATACCAAAACTAAAGACACTACGAAAAAAGAATGACAAACAAATATCCCTAATTAAAATAAATTTAAAGCGATTAAGAAGTACCAATTGGTTTTTACAAATTAAGTACAAGGATGTATATAGTACAGCATAAGAAATATAGTCAATAATATTTGAATAAGTATGTATAAAAATGTGTGTGAGATTAATTGGGATGGTCCATTAGTAAGTTATGGAATATCTAATCACCGAGGTGTATACCTGAAAGGAATATAATAATGTACTTCAACTAAAATTGGAAAATAAAAATAATTTTAAAATGAAAAAATAAATTAAAAGTTAAAAAATTAAATGTCAACAAATTACAAATGTTGGCAAGGATGTGGAGAAAAGGGAAACGTCGTAAACTGCTGGTAGTACTGTAAATTGGTGCTGCCACTCCACTATAGAAAATATTATAGAGATTTTCTCAAAAAACTGAAAATAGATCTACCACATGACCCAGAAATTCCACTTTTTGGTATTTATCCAAAGGCAACAACAACACTAATTCTAAAACAAACATGAAACCTTATATTCAATGCTAGGCTATTTAAAATAGCCAATGTATGAAACCAACCTGGATGTTCACTGATAGATATAATGGTAAATATATATATATATATATATATATATGTGTGTGTGTGTGTGTGTGTGTGTGTGTGTGTGTGTGTGTGTGTGTGTTTATGTAAGCATATATGCATACATATACTCAGAAATTTAAAAAAGTAAATCCTGCCACTTGTGGTAATGTGGTGACACAGATAGACCTAGAGGGTATTTATTTGAAGAGTGAAGTAAGCAAAAGAGGAAAACAAGTACTGCATGGTTTCACTTATATATAGAATTTTAAAAGTATCAGATGAACAAATAAAACAAAACAAAAAGACATAAAACAAACAACAAACTAAAGGTTTCCAGGAAGATGGGGATGGAGAAAGGTGTGAAAAAAGTGAACTACACAGTCAATAATGATGTGGTAACATTGCAGAGTGACAGGTAGTTACTAGCCTTAGTGAGGTGAGAAGATATATAAATGCTAAATCACTGTTTTGTACACTTGAACTCAATGAAACATTGTATACCAACTATACTTAAAATACATACATACATACATACATACATACATATATACATACATACTATGCAGGTAAGTTTTATCTGATTTCAGATTATATTTAAGCTTTTTTTTCTTTTTCTTTTTCTTTTTCTTTTTTTTTTCCTTTAAAGAAGACAACAGGCAGCCTTTTTTTCCAGGAATAATTTACTTTCACACTGGGTCATGACCTTTTGCAAATGCTAGTAAATTTCAGTGTATTACAATGTCTCTCTAGTATAGCTAGTAGGGATATGAACTGTAACAAAATATATGGGCATTCTGTTAATGGTTAGATCTACTGTTTACAAGTATTGGTTTTTGTTTTTTTTTTCACTTCCCTTGAACAGTTTTCTCTCATCTCTGTTCAAATTATTATTTAACCAACTGCTCTATAGATACTTCTGTCGATCTCTGGTTCTCTCTTCCTCTCTTTCTTATTCTCTCTCTTTCTCTCTGTGTCGCTCTGTCTCTCTTTCTTTTGGCACCTCTCGCCACTCTGATATTCTCCCATGTTATTTTGCCATTTACCATGAGATGAGGTACATTCTCTAAAACTTATCTAAACCAAACTCTGATCTTTGTCTCCTTAACTCAAGAGAATTTCCGGAATCAGTTTTAATTTTTTTCTCTGTGATGTCTTGGAACTTGCTAACGCAATTGTAGAGCTAACCTGATTTGTGATTTCCTTTTACCCCCAACATCCGGCAGAGAGCTGGTGAAGAGCAAGTGTCAGTGATCTTAACTGAGTCAAACATAGTCATAATCACATGATTTTTATTTCTCAGTGCCTCAAAAATTATATTGGTTATTTTATGTTTAGTTTTTTGATTGTTAAGGAGCAAAAATTTTGCCAGTCTGAATCTGCTTTTTTGGAATATTGACTTTAAACTGATTATTAAGGAAGAGAAGACTCAGAAAGAACTTTTGATCCTCCTCTTTTCTTGCCCGAAAGATTCAGACACAGAAACCAGTTTTGGGAAGAAAATTTTAGGATGTCACCTTAGCCTGATTTGTTTTAAGTATAAGAAACAATAAGGCTTAGGCAGGGATCTGTTAGCTACATATCCCCTCAGTCTCATTGTTTCTAGGTCACCTAGCAAGGAATTTCCTTCCCTGTGCATTCCGCTCTTCCTCAGCTGCCTGTAAATTACCCATTCTCACTTCTGAAATTAAATATGCCATTCCCCTCCCCACCTCCTTTTTCTTTTGTTTAAAATTGTCTTTACGTATCAATGTTTCTGAGTTTTGGGGGTATATACCCAGTAGAGGGATCACTGGGTCATAAGGTAGTTCTATTTTCAGTTTTTTGAGGAACCACCGTACTTTCTTCCATAATGGTTTTACTACTTTACATTCCCACCAACAGTGGATGAGGGTTCCTTTTTCTCCACAACCTCTCCAACATTTGCTATTACCTGTCTTGTTAATAATAGCTAATCTAACAGGTGTGAGGTGGAATCTCATTGCAGTTTTGATTTGCATTTCTCTAATAACTAAAGAAGATGAGCATCTTTTCATATGTCTGTTGGCCATTTGTATTTCTTCCTGGGAGAAGTGTCTGTTCATATCCTCTTCCCATTTTTTATTGGATTGTTTGTTTGTTTGTTGTTGAGTTTTATGAGTTCTTTGTATATTTTGAATATTAGGCCCTTATCTGAGCAGGTGCTTAAAAATATCATTTCCCATTTAGTTGGCTGTCTGTTTATCTTGTTATCAGTTTCTCTTGCTGAGGAAAAACTTCTTAGTCTGATGTCGTCCCATTCATTAATTTTTGCCTTCACTTCTCTTGCCTTTGGAGTCAAATTCATAAAATGTTCTTTAAAGCCCAGGTCCATGAGTTTAGTACCTATGTCTTCTTCTATGTACTTTATTGTTTCATGTCTTATGTTTAGATCTTTGATCCATTTTGAGTTAATTTTAGTACAGGGGGACAAACTGTAGTCGAGTTTCATTCTTTTGCATGTGGCTTTCCAGTTTTCCCAGCACTATTTATTGAAGAGGCTTTCTTTTCTCCATTGTGTGTTGTTGGCCCCTTTATCAAAAATTATTTGACTATATATATGTGGTTTTATTTCTGGGCTTTCTATTCTGTTCCATTGGTCTGAGTAAATAAATAAATAAATAAATAAATAAATAAATAAATAAATAAATAAAATTAAAAAAATAAAATTGTCTTATATACCCAATGTTGCCGTAATGGCTTAGGAATTTTCATGGATTTATTTTGTATATGTGAATTCTCAATGCACATATATTAAACTTTGATTTTCTCCTGTTAATCTGTTTTTGTTAATTTGGTTATTAGCCCAGCCCAGAAGATCTTAGAAGGTGAGAGGGAAAGTGTTAATATTTATGTTAGCCTCCATCGTTCACTGTAGCAGGAGGGTGATTCTCATAAGATGTAAGCCCTCATGGGCAGAAGAAGAATTTTACAAATATTAATAAATAAAAAGATTAATGCTCAGATTTTAATTCAAAGAATGAGTGGGAGGAAAAAGTAAATAAGTAGCAGCACTTTTTTTTAGTATTCACATGAACTTTTCTCCTTAGTATTCAAGGGATTATAGAATATTTGTGCCACCTTTTACTTGGCAAATATTTTAAGTTATGCATGCTTTTGAAATAAATTTCTAGGCCCCCAAATGAGCCATTCCTGCTCACTTTAGTAAACCAAGCTTTTGTATTTCTGATGCTCTGCTTAATCACAAAAGTAATATATCCAGTTAGGCAATCCCAAACCTCCAAACCAACTTTGGGGTTTGTACTTATAATATATACTTATGCCTTGTCCCCACATTGCTGCTTTTAGCAGTCAATGAGCTTGTTGTTACCCAAACATCCATTGGGAAATGTGCCTCACTACTTGTGAGATGATGCCAGTGGAAATGGTGTTTTCTCATGGAGTTGTAAGGAAAGCATGCCAGGGAACCGTGAATGGGAGGTTGTGGCTTGGTGGTAAGATTTAATGGGGTTGAAATAAAAGGCTGCCCTCAGGTTCCCAGTGTCTCATCTTCATCCATTCTGCCATGGAAAAAGTCCAGCCTACTCTTCATCACACTCAGAAGAAAGACCAGTTGCCATAAATTCTGTGCCATTGTGTAGTCCAGTGTTTTTCAACCACAGGTCTGCGGACTGGTCGGCCATAAATTTCATGCTGGTCTGTGAAAGAGTTAACCCCCCTAATGCTGTATAAAGATTATAGACCAATGATCTTAAGTCAAATTTACTTATGCTTAGGGTGATTTCTGACTTAGTGGTCCCTGAAATAATTCTATTTTCACCAGTCCTCAAGTGTAAAAAGATTGAAAACCACTGATTTAGTCCATGTTGGTGTCCTCATCCAGCTAACATAGTCTATTCCTGGCTGTGTTATGGCTGGCCTTCTCCACAGGCACATATGGAGTTTGTACAATTGCTGGCTGCATGGCTGCTATGACCACATGGTTGAGCATGTGTTACATGCTGAAAAACAAGGGATAGTGTGCTCTTTGTTAAACGAAGGTTATATTACCTCAAGCTTAGGAAAAACCAGGAGCTCTTCAGACTAATTAATAAACTTCTCAACACTTTATGGGCTTTTGTTGGATCCTTCCCTTAACCAATTCATGCCTTAGATCTTCTGGGGTTTTGTGTCCCTTATCTAATCCAATCCTTTTCCCAGGATAGACAAATAGGTTTGTATAATCACCATCTTAGTTCCTATTGCGCATGCCTCACAGATGAAGCACCTCCCTTTGTACCATCTTGATGTCTATTGAGCATGTACCCAGCAAAGTAATTTCTCCTGCTGTTTATTTCTCCACCCATAGTCTGGGTTATTGAGAAACTGACCCTTCCTCCTTACATGAGGTAAAGGGAGAGAGGTGTTAATCCTCTTGGTTGAGCAAGGCTGTTATTCCCTGGGGTGTCTGAAGCTGTTACATCTTAGTGAAGCAAGCAAGCTTATTATCTGATTCAGCCAGCTCCCTGGTTTATTATTCCCTGTGCTGCCTTCCCTTATTAATATCTAACCACTTGTGCTAAAATAGGCACTGTGTTCCCTCAATGCATAGGTTGTTTTTCCTTGAATAAAGGACATCAAACTAGACATTAAATTGTTTTTTGTTGTCATTTGACAGTGTCAGCAATGAAAGTGGAATCTGAAGCCATCTGCAGAAGATTCCAAGGATACCTCTAAGCTGCAGATGAAGATACCCATAGAACCTTTTTAGCCTGACCTGTGGTGGTGCAGTGGACAAAGCGTCGGCCTGGAAATGCTGAGGTCGCTGGTTCAAAACCCTGGGCTTGCCTGGTCAAGGCACATATGGGAGTTGATGCTTCCAGCTCCTCCCCCCTTCTCTATCTCTGTCTCTCCTCTCTCTCTCTCTCTCTCTCTCTCTGTCTGTCTCTCCCTCTCCTCTCAAAAATGAATAAATTAAAAAAAATTAAAAAAAATTTAAAAAAAAAAAAAAAAAAAAAAAAAAAAAAAAAAAAAAGAACCTTTTTAGACTGATGCCTCTTTGCTGTTTTATGGCTTCTCCAGTAAACATATCTGGGGTCCCAGCACTGCTTATTTTATGGTATGAGCTCTTTACATTTGTTTGTCTCAATAGTTCTAACTAGAAAATTTGAGTGTGAGAGCCTTCAGTTTTTGTTTGTTTGTTTTTTTTCACAGAGAAACTTTTTGAACGCAAGCATTTGGGTTGGTGGTCAACTTCTTCTACAACAGGGTTTGGGGAACTTTTTGGCTGAGAGAGCCATGAATGCCACATATTTTAAAATATAATTCTGTGAGAACAATACAGTGACCCTTATACATTATGTATTATCCAATAAAAATTTGGTGTTGTCCCAGAGGACAGCTGTGATTGGCTCCAGCCACCCACAACCATGAACATGAGTGGTAGGAAATGAATGGATTGTAATACATTATAATGTTTTATATTTTTAAAAATTATTAGTTTTTTTTATTAAAGATTTGTCTGTGAGCCAGATGCAGCCATCAAAAGAGCCACATCTGGTTTGCAAGCCATAGGTTCCTGACCCCTGCTCTACAAGATATGCACCTTTGGGAGGACCTAACACATCTCAGCAACAATACATAGGCAGCCAGAAACATTTTATTGTGTTGAATTGGGGAGAATTATTTCAAAGGAAAAATAATGGATATTTTTAAATCTAAAAAAAGTAGAGTAGCAGCCATAGAAGACTCACAATGAAGGTATTCCAGTATGGATGATGTGTAGCAGTCAATAGGGCACTCACAAAAGACTTGAGGTAAGTCCACATCATAAAGTGCTTTGGGACTTGGGAAAATAAATTAAGCCAAAAAAATGAATTTTTTTTTCTACCAATGGCATATAAAATTTAAGTGGGAATTTAGAGAAATCATTATGAGTCAGTAGGACATCTGCCATTAGGAAGCAATCTTCTAGTAAAAGGAAAAAAAAATAAGAATAATGCTAATAAGAAGCTCAGAAACCAAAGCTGAAAAATTGATCGGCATGGCTTGAGCACATAAAAGTTGTTAGAGGACCTGCTATCTAAATCTAAGACTCTTTCCCTATAGGAATTAGTTCATAGAATGGGTTAAATTGACACTACATCATCTGTCAACTTCAAAAAAATTTCTGTGCATCCATTCAATATGTGAAGACACAAAATTCAGTGTCTGCAATCCAGAAGAGGGATTTTTGTTTTGTTTTGTTTTTAGAAAAAGGATCTTCAAGTTTCAAAGAATTGAACACTCCAACTTCTGGCATACCTGCTTATTTTCTGTCTTAGGAGCATTGGTCCTGGAAACTATAGTTATTAAAACAACCTAGAATGCCTGACCAGGTGGTGGTGCAGTGGATAGTGTTGGACTGGGATGCGGAGGACCCAGGTTTGAGACCCCGAGGTAGCCAGCTTGAGTGCGGCTCATCTAGTTTGAGCAAAGCTCACCAGCTTGGACCCAAGGTCACTGGCTTGAGCAAGGGGTTACTCGGTCTGCTGAAGGCCCACGGTCAAGGCACATATGAGAAAGCAATCAATGAACTAAGGTGTCACAACGAAAAACTGATGATTGATACTTTTCATTTCTCTCCATTCCTATCTATCCCTCTCTCTGTCTCTCTAATTAAAAAAAAATCTAGAATTACAGTAACCATTGTGGGGAAATTTTCAATTAAACAAGGTTTTTGTTTTTAGAAGAGCACTTGTAAGTAAGTGTTTCCGAATTAACCAAAATTGGATTTAACTGGCAGCAGCCTTCAAACACTGTAAAGATTCCAAAATTACTTTATTTGAAAAATATATTAAGTAGGCCTTGGCTGCTTAGCTCAATCAGTTAACAGGGTAGTTCCAAAATGACAGGTTTGTTGTTTCAATCTCTGGTCAGGGTACATATGGGAAGTAACTAATGAACGCAATGACTGAGTGGAACAACAAATGAATGCTTCCCTTCCCCCTCCCCTCTCTCTCCGTTCCTCTCTCTGTGTCTCTAAATGTCAATCAATCAATCAATCAATCAATCAATCAATAAATCCTGGCCAGATAACTCGGTTGATTGGAGCATCGTCCCAGAGCATGGAAGTTGCTGGTTTGATTCCCTCGTCAGGTCACATACAGGAGTAGCTTGATGTTCCTGTCTCTTTCTTCCTATCTCTCTCTCTCTCAAAAAAAAACACAAAAAGCTAATGGAAAAAATAAAGATACAAAATGTACTTAAAACAAAACTACAAGACTGATGTGACTTCTACTGTTCTCCTTCATCGTCCTTTACTTGAGCATTCACAGTCTACTAATCCTCTTCTTAAATTGCCTTTATACTCTAAAGCGGCAAAAGACCATAAATAAACCCTGCCAAGTTTGTGGTTTTACAACTGCAACAGCTGCCTGACCAGGCTGTGGTGCAGTGGATAGAGTGTTGGACTGGGACACAGATGACCCATGTTCACCCTGAGGTTGCCCGCTTGAATGCGGGCTCATCTGGTTTGAGCAAAACTCACTGGCTTGAGCTCAAGGGCACTGGCTCGAACAAGGAGTCACTCGGTCTGCTGTAGCCTCCCCTCCTCCCCTCTGGTCAAGGCACATATGAGAGAGCAATCAGTGAACAACTAAGGTGCTGCAATGAAGAATTGATGCTTCTCATCTCTCTCCCTTCCTGTCTGTCTGTTCCTATCTGTCCCTCTTTCTGTCTCTCTATGGCTCTGTCACACACACACACAAAAATAATAACTGCAACAACTCTAAGGCCAGAAATCTAAAAAAATACCTGGGCCACGCTCCCAATGCACCTCCTATGATTTATCATTAATAAATTGACCTCGAATTCAGTGTCTTATTTTTAATCAACCCAGACACTTAAAAAAAGAGATTGTTTTTAACAATTTTGTGTAAATCCTATCACATCAACTGAAATGTCTCCATATCTGTCACTGGGGAAAACCCCAGTCCAGGGAGCTTCTCATTCTCAGTTCTTGTCACACTGTCAAGAAAGAATTCAGGCAAGAGACAAAATGTAACATTCGAGCAAAGCAAGCAATTTCTTAGAAGAATACACTTGACATAAAGTACAATCAGGCAACTCAGTGAGTCTGAGCATGCCATCTGATGGGGGTTTTAAGGGTTATATGGTTTTTAGGTGTAAGTTTCAAGGTTCCCCTTTCTGGTATCAGGAATACCATACAGGATTTCAAGGCTTTCCGTTTTACACCACTGTGGAGCCATTGGAACATATTTGAATCTTGTTTGGGCAGATCTTAAAACTGCTGATTCCCTTATTTAGTGGGTGAGACAAATGTCTCTTGTTCCCAATTTCCCTTCTCCTACTCTAGTACTGTCTATCCTGCCTAATATTTTCCCCTTAAGGTATACCACCCAAATGTTTTTGGGGTGTTGAAGGCTGATGGTCAGTCTTTCATAACTACACCCTTTTGATTGAAGACATATACCTGGTTCTGGAATGACATTACTTGTTTCCTGTCTTGGAAGTAAGGATTAGGGTTCTGTATGGAATTTCTCAACAGCCTGGTCTAGAGGTTGAGAGGTATATTTGAATATCCTGGTCAGATAGCTATTTGTGGACAAATTGTTTCTAGCCTGAAAGATATAAAATGTATAAGGACATTAAAAATACAAGATCCATCCTTATTGGTAGTGACACTGTGAATACAGCATTGACCTTGGATTCTGAGGACCCAGGTTCAAAACCTGAGATCAACAGTTTGAGCACAGGCTCACCAGCTTGAGCATGAGCTCACGAGCTTGAGCATGGGTTGCTAGCTTGAAGGTAAGTTCATAGACATGACCCCATGGTCGCTGACTTGAAGCCCAAGGTCTCTGACTTGAGCAAGGTGTCTCTGCCTCAGCTGGAGTCCCCTGGTCAAAGCGCCAATGAACAACTAAATCAATGATTGTACTGGCAATCAATAAACAACTAAAGTGGTACAACTAAGAGTTAATGCTTCTCATCTCTACCTCTCTTCCTTCATGTCTGTCTCTGTCTTTCTCTATCTCTGTCTCTCTCTTTCTCACTAAAAGAAAATACAAGATCCTAAAAGAAGTAGACCTAGAAAAAGTAATAGCCTAGAACTATATGACCAAACACTGGACCAGAAACTTTACCCGTGTTTGGCCTGGGCGTGGAGCTGCCTGGCCTTGTCTAGAAAATGCTAAATATGGTTTTGGACTTTGCCTGTTTGGTTGACTTCAAAGAAACCTTTCTTTCAAAGAATGACACATATACCTTCTTGTGCAACAATTAACATATCTAAGTTTCGTCTGTTTTGGAGGATGATTGCCTTCGAGGAGCCGCTTTGAGTCTGAAGGATGAAGAGAAAAGCTGTAGTTTGGGTGGATCTACCTATCAGGCTGGATCTTGTATTTTTAATGTCCTTATACATTTTATATCTTTTAGGTAAGTTGAGTTATCTTAGAGAAGAGACCGACAGATGTTTGCTAAGACTGCACCAGTGATCCCAGTGGCTGTTCCTTCTCCATTCAACGTGTTGATTCCTATTAGAATGGGAATTAGGGCCCTCCTCTATTAGAGATGCTGTGAGTGGTGTTCAAGGGGTTAGCTATGGGAGGCCTAGCTTCTCTAACAGATAGAGTGGGAAAAACATATTCTAGGGTGTAAAGTCCTGTCATGTTGTCATATAGGCATTGATAAATGGCATCTCCACAGACAAAAATATAATTCTTTCTGAAGATGGAAGCATTCTGATATATGATATACATTGAATTGAGTTTCACTAAATTCGGTGCCAACATGGATTCTACTAAAGGTGTACTTTGAGAAGTATGTACTGGCAAAGCTTGGTGCAGTTAAGGAGTTAAAACAAAGGGTATTATTGTGGGAAGCACATCCTGGATGAAGCCATGCTAGTTTTGTCCTTCTAAGACATAACATATCAGGTAGTGTCAATAAAAGTGTTCCTCTAGGAATAGTTATGAGCAAGGGATCAGCTGTCTCTTCCTATGCTTCCCTGATAAGACTTGGCCATTAAAGCTAGGTGGGAGCAATGTAAGGGTATTCCTTGACAAAATTCTCCAGAGTAAACTTGTCTCTGAGAAATAGATATATCTGTTGGAGAAATAAAATGAGAGATGTATAAGGGAGGGTCTGAAAAGAGAGAGTGTGTTTGGTTGTTGAAATGTATTTGAGGTGCTGGCCAGCTGGCTCAGTGGTAGAACATCTGCCAGGCATGCAGACATCTCCAGTTTGATTTTTGGTCAGAGCACACAAGAGAAGCAACCATCTGCTCCCCCCCCCCTCCTTTTTCCCCTTTTCTTTTTCTTCCCCTCCCACAGCCAGTGGCTTGATTGGTTCCAGCGTTGGCCCCAGGTGTTGAGGATAGCTCCTTGGTCTGAGCATTGTTTCTGGGCACTGAAAATAGCTTGATTTACGTGAACATTGGCCCCAGATGGGGTTGCCAGGTGAATCCCAGTTGGGGCACTTGCAGGAGTCTATCTCACTATCTCTGTTCCTCTCACTTAAAAAAAATGAAAAAAAAAATGTATTTGAACAGTAATTGTGAGGTCAGTTGACAATGGGGGAAGGTCACAGGAGGAACCAGGGTCTGGGACTTTGGCTGCAACCACCCACATCCATGCCTGCCAAAAGAAATGGCCCAGGAGCACCTTGAAAAAGAACGACTGTCTGTCAGCCAATGAAATTTCGCCACATCATATCAACCAGCCACCATCATACCAATGCTATAAATCTCCCCCCACCCCCGAACATGGGAATCTGCGGGACTTCTCTGGCCTGTCTTGTGTATCAGAGAACTTCATCCAGGATGTGCTCTAAATAAAGCTGTTTCTAGTCCACACTTGGTAGCTATGCCCTTCTTTCTTCCTCGGCGGGAAATACCTTATAGTAATGTTACAAGATGTGTTACTTAAAGATTTTACATGCTGCTCCAGGTCAGAATGGAGACAGAGGTAGGCTTCAGTTTTAAGTTGAATCCCGGTATAGATGACCCTTTTTGGTAGTGGATACATATAATCCCTAGTATCCAGAAGAAATTGAAGAGTACACAAACCATTGCATTTGAGCCCAGAGCTGCAGAGAAGCTGACCATGCTTCTCTGGACAGACCTAGAGCAGGTAGACATATCAAACAAGTGATTGTAGGTAGTGTGAGCCAATAAGTTAATTGTAACCTATAAGGGCTTAATAAAGGGAGAGGTATTGAGTAGGAATGTGAGTCTAAGACAGAGTAACAGGGAGAGAATAGTCCATGGAATGATTTTGACTGCGAGTCTTATCATTGTTTGGATTGTATGGCTAAGGCTAACAATAGGAAAAATTCCATTCAGAAAGGAGTGAGTCCTTATACATAAGTCTAGTAATATAAAGAGAATCCAAAGGAGGGTAGTAAGCCAGAATAAAGGCAGCTTTAAGGCTACATTATCAGTCATTACTTTTCTAGAATTTTTAAAGAGTAGCCACAGGTCTTCTATGGGTTCACAAGCCTAGTTATTGTCCCCTGATTTTTCTATTTCTTGTTCAATTGGATGATAAGGCTTCACTCTAGAATGATGGATCCAATGACAGATAATTTATTTGCTGTGAGAATAGAAAGTATGACTGTAAGGTCCCTTCTAATTAAGCATGAGTTGGGAAGCCAGGGATCTCTTCTTCCAGGCTTATATTAAAACCTGAGTTACAGGTTTATACAGAGGAGTTGTAGTGGTAGGAAGAAGCATATTTATCTCAATTTCTTGAATGGCCTTTTGAAGGTTTGCTGAAAAAGTGATGTGTCTTATGATATTATTGAGCTCTTCATCAAGTGAGAGCTGTGTAAAGAAAAAGCCTTTCATATAAAGCTTTAGATAGACTTAGACCTAACAACAGAGTTGGACTTACTTGTATTTTCAGTAGAGCAATGGGCAGCATTAAGATCCAGTTCTGATGAGTTTCCTGACATAATTTAGCCAGTGTACTTTCCAAGGTCTGATGTGCCCTCTTGACTTTTCCTTTTTTTTTTCCTTTTTTTTTGTGACAGAGACAGAGAGAAGGGAAGATAAGGACAAACAGACATGAAGGGAGAGAGATGAGAAACATCAATTGTTCATTGTAACATCTTAGTTGTTCTTTGATTGCTTTTTCATGTGTACCTTGACCTGGGGGGCTTTAGCAAGGGAAGTGACCCCTTGCTCTAGCCTGCAACCTTGGACTTCAAGGCAATGACCCTTGGGCTCAAGCCGGCGACCATGGGGTCATGTCTATGATTCCACACTCAAGCCAGGGAACCCACACTCAAGCTGGTGAGCCTGCACTCAAGTCGTTGACCTCAGCATTTTGAACCTGGGTCCTCTGTGTCCCAGTCCAATGCTCTATCCACTGCTCCACCACCTGGTCAAGCTTGACTTTTCTTGATGACTGAGGTCTTGAGCTGGGTGAAGGTGCCATTTGATGCTTAAGTTCTTATTAACCTTTTGAGTTATTTATGAAATAAATGAAGGGTCATTAACACTTTGTAAAGACCAAGGAAGTTCAAATTATGCAATTAATTATTTCAATATATTTTTACTACTTCTGAGGCCCATTCTATTCTAGTGAGAATTGCCTCAACTCTGGAAAGGTGTCTATTAGAACTAATAAATATTTATGATGTGACATGAGAGCATTTGGGTAAATTCGAATTGCCAATCTTCCCTCAGATATGCTCTTATTTTCTGTACTGGCACTACCAACTGAGGGGATGGTCTTGAGCCTTAAGGGTTATTTAGAGTGCAGAGAGGGCAGTTTTGGTTTATTTGTTTAATAGTTTTCTGTAATCCCTTTGCTGGTAAAGATGTATATACCGATCAATCTCAGTTAAATTATCTCTCTTAAAGTGACAGGACTCACATAAGCCTTTCATTACGTTCCATTATGTATTTTGGCAAAGGTAAATAAGACCTTTTTTTATTCAATTTTACTCTATTTTTAGTGTATCCAAACTGCTGAATTAATTCACTCTTCTCTCTTGTACACTGAGGTATAACCTGACTTAAGGTTGTTGTGGGTATTAGAGCCCAACTACTGGTTCTCTTGCTGTATCTACTTTCTTTCTTGTTTTTATAAAAGCATTTATTATATTGATTTGAGAAAGACAGAGTGAGAGAGAGAGAGAGAGAGAGAGAGAGAAAGGAAGAGAGGGAGAGAGAGTGACAAGAACTTTGATCTGCTCCTGTAGGTGTCCTGACCGGGGATTGAACAAGCAACCTCCATATCTCAGAATGATGCTCCAACCAACTAGCTATCTGGCCAGGGTTGTAACTACTTTCTTAGCAGTGTGGTCAGCAAACCTGACTACCAATGCAATTTGATCTATTCTATTTTGGTGACCCCTACAATAAATCACTGCTGTTTCTTAGGGTAACTTAACAGCTTCTAGAAGGCTTAAAATGTAAGGTCTATATTTTATTGGTTTCTGTTTTGTATTTAGATATCCCTTTTCTTTTCAAAGAGTGGCATGGGCATGTATTGTTAAAAATGCATATTTAGAATCAGTGTATATATTTAATCTTTTATATTTCCATAATTCTAAATCTCTTGTGCAGGCTATTAGTGCCTTTCATTGTGCTGAGGTTCCTGGGCACAAAGCCCGAGCCTCTGTGACAGCATGCTGCGACACTACTGCATATCTGGCTTAGGGTACCCCTTACCTCACAAAACTGCTTCCATCTGAGAACAAAACGTTCACTGGATTTGGAAGTGTTTGGCCTTTTGCATCTGGTCTGTTAGCATAAACTTGATCTATGATTTTATAATAAGTATGTATACTTGTTGTGTTTGGGGTAGACATTAAGGTGTCTGGATTCAAGATGGAGCAGTTTCCAATATTTACATATGAGTTTTCTATTAGGATGACCTGATATTGCAACATGTGATTATTGGTAAACTAGTGAAGTCCTTTAGTATTGAGCAATGGGCCATTTCAATGAGAAGTATATGGAGTTGTATATTGATCTAATAATATCTTAAGTGTTTCTTCTGAAAACAAGGCTGCTGTTGTTACTACCTTGAAGCAATGAGTTCAGCCTTTGGTCACTGTATCTAATTCTTTTGAAAAATAGCCTATGGGCCTCTTGGCAGGTTCCAAGTACTGAGTCAAGACCCCTAAGGCTATACCCTGTTTTTCAGTGACATATAATTGGAAGAGATTTTCTAAATTTGGTAAGCTTAGGGCTAGTGCTTGTGTAAGAGCTTCTTTTAGTTGTTCAAAAGCCCTTTGTTGTTTTTCCCCCAGTATAAGCTGGTTGACCCTTATTGATCACTCTCCTTTAAAGCCTTATGGAAGGGTCTGGTCTTTTCTCTATCTCCTAGAATCTATAATCTGCAATATCCTGTTAATTATAAGAATCCTCAGAGCTATTTCTGAGTGTTGGGCTTCAGAAAGATTAAAATGGCTTGTACTCTATTTGAGGATATTTTTCTTTTTCCAGGAGTCAATATAAGGCCTACTATTTTATTTCTTTTTGCAATATTTATGTCTTAGTCTTAGATTTTTTTTTTTTACATAGACAGAGACAGAGAGAGAAGGATAGATAAGGATAGACAGGAAAGGAGGGAGATGAGGGGCATCAATTCTTTGCCACTGTACCTTAGTTGTTCATTTCTTGCTTTCTCATATGTACTTTGATGGGTGGGGGGGAGGCTACAGCACACCAAGTTGCCGCGGACCAGCGCGGCTCCAAATAATGGTGCGGAATTAAGGAAACACACTTGGTCAGAACAAAACCGATGGGACCGGGAGGACTCCTCAAACTGCCTGGCAGTATCTGAGTGCCTCATAGCCCCAGTTCGCTTTATTATATAGACCTATGCAAATCAAGGACCCTGATACAAAGTTGCACATCAAAGGCTAAGACAGGAACTCTCCCAAGGCAAAAACAGGATACATTAGTGAAATTTACAAACATCTGAAACAAAGAGTCAGAGGAAGGGCATGTATATTGCTTCCTGCAACCCAAGAAAGGAAGTGGAGTGGGTGCAAATACTCAGCATCAAAGCCAAATATGGAGATGGAGAGGGGAGAACTTAGCCCCCTGCCAAGCCTCGAATCTATAATGGCTTTTTGCCATTAATGGTCCACAACATATCCCCCTTTTCTTTTTAATTTGTGTGCTGAGATTTGCACTCATCTGATTTTCTAATTTGGAGGCAGACAGAAAAAATACAGAACAAACATAAAATTAGTATAGCCAATGCTAACAGATACCCAAAACAAGTATACTAATACATCACAGTGATTAAAGCCTTTAAGCAAACTCTTTAAGCTAATAATACAACAAGAATCTATAAAAGAGTAATGTCCTTAAAGTGTTCACCAAGTCCAAGTTGGCATCAACACCATTCCAAATCTCTGCAAATGCAACCCAACCCCAGTTCAGTCCATCAAAAACTGTCACAGGAGCAGGAGTCCAGGAAAAGTCCACATTCAGGAGAAGTCCACATGGCACTGGAATTGCCGTCACACTTCCATACTCTGCAGTTGGTGTCAAAGTCCCAATGATCGCTGCTCCCAGCTGGAAATGACCCAGGTAGACTGGAAAAGCCATCTGCAGCACGCATGAAGATGGAGCTTCCATTTTCTTTAAACTGGAAAGATGAACCCAGGGGTCCTATACTGGAGCTTTACAGCCATTGGGTGGTGAGGAGAACCTTGGGATACACTAAGCTGGGTGGCAGAAGTAAATTTGTAAGTTGGAAAAAAAGGAAAAAAGGAGCGCTGAATTAGGAGTAGGTCCTAGCCTAAAATATGAGTGGGGCATTGAGGCAAGAGGAATAAAGTAAAGACTATATATTAAACAAAGCAGCAGAAAACAGGACTATCAATACCCACAACAGAGATCTTTGAGGGAAGAATAAAAAACCTGAATATTCAGGAAAGATATAGTTAAGTGGCCCTTGTGTAAATGAGACCAGTCTACTGGCTACTTGGAAGAAATACCCCAGGCTCGTCCACAGTGTCGTAGATGGGGCTTACGGCCCTGGGCACCTTTTAGCCTTCAGTGGCAAATCCCAGTATTCTGGGCAAGGTTAGGTCACAGGTGGTTGGAGCAGGGCTGGAAGAGACTGAACCCTCCCTTAGAGGAGTTAGGGGGAAGCCTCCCTTCCAGTGTGTCCCTTCTTCCTTACAGCAAAGGCATGTAAGCCTGGCAGGCTTTGGCTCAAATGACCATCCTTTCCACTATTGAAGCAGGGCCCTGATGAAGTTCCAGTTGGAGTGTTGGAGCCTCTGAGGGCATATGCCAAGAGCTAGTATTTTACCTGATCTCCTTTGGGCTTTTTCAGCCTCTTGGTACCTTAAAAGTCATGCTCAGAAGATCTTGCTAAGGGGCTTGAGAGTCCCTATCTGCCTATATATCTGGAGCTATTCAGAAAAGAACAAAACAATGTTATTAGCTGGAATCAAATAAAAATAAAAAAGGGGTAGTAGTTTGCAGGACAAAAAACTTGGCATCTCTTGTACATCAGCATTCAAAAGAAACTGTTTGAAGTAAAAAGCATGACAGAGTAGACCTGCAGGAGCTCCAGGACATGACTCCCCCCACCCTTTCTTTTTATATTATTTACAATTGAATCTTCAAGCAAATGTTAAGCACACTTTACAATATTTTGACTTTAAAGATTGCAAGAAATTCTTGACTTTGTTAACTTTTAACAAAAATAGAGTAAATGCACCTTCAAGCAACATTCCCACACTTATCAAAACACCCCCTTAATATTAATAGGCACCTTAAATAGTACATATCAAAACTGAAAAATCCCAGTGTGATCTTCATTATTCTCCTATAGTAAAAAAAAAAATCTTTACACTTTTATTATGTAAATTTATGCTGCTTCAAGCCTTTCACTTGCAGCCTGGAGCAGCCTGGCCAAACCAGCAAGTCTTTTGGATCCAAAATGAGCGTGCTTTACTTATTCCAAACAAAATTATATTTATATAGGGAAATGAAATTATCCCCATTTTGTTTTCAATACTAGAGCCGGCACTTCCAAAACTATTATCATCATTACTTTTCATGTAAGGACTTAATTCAGGCCTTATAAACAAAAACACTTAGACATTAAACAAAGACTTCACATACAATCACACAAATCAAGAGTGAAACCCGGGGTTTTAGAGATTAAACTATGGCCTGCTTGATCTTAAGTAGGGCTACCTTAATAGGAATGTAGTAAGGATATATACTAAACAGAGATCTCTCTTGAAAAATCTCAAGACGGCCGTATGAGATTTCTGTTCAGCAACACCCAAATCAGGCCCTCCTTTCGCCTTCTTTTCAGGCAATGGAGCCGGAAAGAAATAAAATGATCTAAAACATTAAAAAAATTAGATAATAATAATTGAGAAAGGGAAGAGAGCATAATAAAATAAGTCTCATACAATTGCTCTTGTGAAGTGAGTCTCTCATCTAGAATCATGGTGTCTCACCAGTCATTCAGGGATCCACTGAGGAGCTTCAGCAGACCTAGGAAAAACACACACATATCCTTGGCCCCATAAGAGAACAGGGTCTGGCCCTTGCTAGATTCTTGTAAGCGGGTCCCTCCATTGCAATTCAGGGAAGGCTTTCCTTGCAAGGTTCCAGAGTCTCTCTGCTGCTGAATGACCCTGTACACATCAGTATTCAAAAAATTTAAAGTAAAAAGAGCATGACAAAGAAAATTTGCAGGAGTTTCCTAATACTTAAGTTGCTATTTGGCTCCTAACTTTGAACACACCTCACAATGCACTAGCCAAATTAGTAAGACTTAAGGATCTACATTCTATTCTATTTAAATTTAAATGAGCGCTCCTTACAAGTTCTAAAAACATTTTATTTTTTTCTAAATATTAGAGCCAGCATTTCCAATTTTTGCATGCAAAAAAACCTTAATTCAGGCCTTAAAAATAGACACATTTTGACATTAAACAAAGACTAAACAGAAATAAGAATTAGACGAACCAGACAAACCAGAGAGAAACCTGGGATTTCAGAGTACATCCAGATTAGAAGGATGCCTGCCTGATATTAGTCAGGGCATTTTCTGATAGAGGGACTGAAGGATGTGACTAAACAAAATCTCCCTGAGAAAATTTGCTCTCGGCAGCTGCTGGGATATTTCCTATAGTCAGATCCAACACAGGTCCCCTGCCTCAACCTCCAGGCAAAGAACAAGAAAGAAACAAAATGATAGTTCAGAAGACCACAGTCAAAACATTAAAGAAAATCAGATCAGGACAGGAAAAGCTGTAACTTTCCTAATACCTGAATCTCCTATCCATTCTCAAATTCTATAGTTGCTGTAACCGGTGGCTCAGGTTGACTATGCTGAGATTTTTCTCCTACCTCAACAGCCCCTTCATGAAATTCCAACTTCCACAGCAAATAATTACCCCCAGAGAGCCAAGCACAAGCAATCACCTTCCAGTCATTTGGGGGAAGAGCCTTTGCCCTAACAGAATCTAATAAACCAAGTGAAAAAGGGGCAGTAGGCCCATACTGAACACAAGCAAGTTTAAGCTCTTTCAGAGTTTTAAAAGGTACAGGTTCATGTTCTCGCACTAGTCTCCCTGTATCATCCTATCTTTCTATAACAGGAAAATGGGTAAAGCCATCATCTATTGTTTCCCCTATATTTCGAGCCTGGTCTATAGATTGTTGGAGAGGAGATTTCCCAGATTTTGAGCTATAGACTATGGAATCAGCCCAATAAGGGAACGGAGGAGCAGAGGGTTGAATGCAGGAAGGAGCTGAGGGCAGTGGAGGCCCCGCGGCTAAGGCAGCCATAGCCATGGATTTTTCATCCCCCCTGTCATCCTCAGACTTCAAGTTATCCTCATATTCACATCCCTCTGTTTCCGGCTTACCCTGATACTCTTCAGACAACGAGTTGTCTTCATACGGAAACATTTCTACATAAAGGTCCCTTATTTTTTTACCCTATCTGTCCCATATTCTTTTACTCCCAACTACACTTTCCCCAAAAACTTTCTTTACTCACTGTGCGCACTTCACTTTGGGGAGTTCCATCACCTTCCTTCAGTTTTAGTTTCCTCGTACTCATACTCAAGTCGTCTGTTCGGGCGCCACTTGCCGTGGACCAGCGCGGCTCCAAATAATGGTGCGGAATTAAGGAAACACACTTGGTCAGAACAAAACCGATGGGACCGGGAGGACTCCTCAAACTGCCTGGCAGTATCTGAGTGCCTCACAGCCCCAGTTCGCTTTATTATATAGACCTATGCAAATCAAGGACCCTGATACAAAGTTGCACATCAAAGGCTAAGACAGGAACTCTCCCAAGGCAAAAACAGGATACATTAGTGAAATTTACAAACATCTGAAACAAAGAGTCAGAGGAAGGGCATGTATATTGCTTCCTGCAACCCAAGGAAGGAAGTGGAGTGGGTGCAAATACTCAGCATCAAAGCCAAATATGGAGATGGAGGGGGGAGAACTTAGCCCCCTGCCAAGCCTCGAATCTATAATGGCTTTTTGCCATTAACGGTCCACAACACCAAGTGACCCCTTGCTCAAGCCAGTGACCCAGGGCTCAAGGTGGTGAGCCTTGCTTAAACCGGATGAGCCCATGCTCAAGCTGGCGACCTCGAGGTTTTGAACCTGGATCCTCCTCATCCCAGTCCGATGCTCTATCCACTGTGCCACTGCCTGGTTAGGCACCTTATATCTTTTATATCTTCTACCTGCCAGAAAATTTCAGGTCTGTGTTACATGTCTGTGGCCTAGCTCCTCCATGGGAGAACAGATAAGTCATCAACATACTGAATTATTTGACCACTCCCTTAAGTTATGGGTCTCTTAAGTCTTCTGCCAATGTCTGTCCAAGTAAATTGGGCTATTCTTATATCCCTGAAGGATGTCAGTTCAGATTAAGATTAGTTGTTGTTTGTTTCCCTGTGAGTCCGTCCATTTAAAGGCAAAAAAAAAAAAAAAAAAAAAAAAAGGCAATCTGGCTCCAGCTGGGTGTAGAAAAAGGCCTCTTTTAAATCCAGTACAAAGAACCGTTGGGTTTGGGAAGGAATCTGTCCTAAGGAAATGGAAGGATTTGGTACCACAGGGTGTATAGGGATGACTGCCTCATTGATTGTCCTTAAATGTTGAAATAGTCTGTAGGTCCTATTATTTTTCTTAATAGGAAAAATGGGAGTATTACATGGATAATTGCAAGCTGTTAGCAACCCATGATAAAGAAATGTAGTAATTATTTTTGTAGCCTTTCTCTGGCCTCCAAATGTATGGGAAATTGTTTTCTATCAGGAAAATTCATTGAACTTTCGAAACCAGTGGTTTTCAAACTTTTTGAAGTCGGGGCACATTTAAAATCCTACAAATGGTTGTAGGCACACTCTATACAAATTTCTGAGAAATATGTTATAGTAATTAAGTCAAATATTAAAGAAAAAATATAAAATCCAAGCATGCTTTTATGGTAATTAAATGAAATAAATATGACAAAATTAAATTTATTCTGACATTAGAAAGCATTTTTATGTTACATTTTTTGTTATGCTTTTTAGAATTTGTAAAAAAGGAAGGGATTAAAAATAAAAAAAAACAAAAAAGTTATCTTTTTATATATATAGATACATTCTTAGTAAGATTTAATAAATTTGGCAGGTCTCGGCACGAATGTGTTAAGTTTTTTCATTCTTTTTTTTTTTTTTGTATTTTTCTGAAGCTGGAAACGGGGAGAGACAGTCAGACAGACTCCCACATGCGCCCGACCGGGATCCACCTGGCACGCCCACCAGGGGCGAAGCTCTGCCCGCCAGGGGGCGATGCTCTGCCCCTCTGGGGCGTCGCTCTGCGGCGACCAGAGCCACTCTAGTGCCTGGGGCAGAGGCCAAGGAGCCATCCCCAGCGCCCGGGCCATCTTTGCTCCAATGGAGCCTTGGCTGCGGGAGGGGAAGAGAGAGACAGAGAGGAAGGGGGGGGGGAGAAGCAAATGAGTGCTTCTCCTATGTGTCCTGGCCGGGAATCCAACCCGGGTCCCCTGCACACCAAGCCGACGCTCTACCGCTGAGCCAACTGGCCAGGGCCAAGTTTTTTCATTCTTGTGTTTATGAGAACCATGAGCCTGATGTGTCCTAGCGATTTCCTCAATGTTTGGGCATATATTTGAAAGGCAAACTCTCATTTCCTTGTCAACACATTGAAGAATTCCTCTATTTTTACTCTTAATTGTGTTGACTACAGAAAACTCCCACCATACATATCATCTTAACTTTACACCAAACAAAGGATAGAAGAAACTTGCCTCCAGTTTTTCTGGGGAACATGGGGGGGTAGTGTAAATAATCCAGCACCACAGCTTAAAGGCCTTTTGCAACCTCATCAGGAAAGTGAGGTGGGGGATAGGGCTGACTATCAGGTTACAGCCAATTCCCCATACCTCTGTCCCCCAAAAATCTAAACTCCAAAACCCTGTTGGTTTTATGGTCCCCAACAGGCACATATTTCTCTGGAATACCATAGGGCACACCTGGAAATCTTCTAGGGCAGTGATCCCCAACCTTTTTTGGGCCATGGACCAGTTTAATGTCAGAAAATATTTTCACGGTCCGGCCTTTAGTGTGGGATGGATAAATGTATCATGTGACCGAGACAAACGTCAAGAGTGAGTCTTAGACAGATGTAATAGAGGGAATCTGGTCACTTTTTAAAAATAAAACATTGTTCAGACTTAAATATAAATAAAATGGAAATAGTGTAAGTTATTTATTCTTTCTCTGAGGACCAGTACCAAATAGCCCATGGACTGGTAGTGGTCCATGGCCTGGGGGTTGGAGACCACTGTTCTAGGGCACACCAGTGTGCCCTGGCATACACTTTGAGAACCACTGTTCTAAACTGATCAAAATTGGTTTGGCTTTGTGAACTTGTCCCAGAATTTTGGGTGCCCATGCTTCGAAGTTAAGTTCTGGTGTTTTATTTATATTAATTTTAATTGGTCTTCTTTTAATGAATAATGTCACAATAAGGATAGGTTTCTCAGTGCCCACAGAGAAAAGTATTTGATTCCTAACTGTACTCAAGATATCTCTGTCAAACAATAGAGTGCAGCACATTGCCATAACTAAAAATTTGTGTGAAAAGATGGCTTCCTACTCCCAGAGACAGTTTAGGAGCAAAGTAAAATGTTTTGTTCAGGGTGTGCCAACTAATCTTTATATGTCCATGGTATTTGAAGAAAGGGTTTTCTAATGGAAGCTTAGCACAGAGAAGGCAGCTCCTGTTTCTAAAAGAAAATTAATAGGCCTTCTTGCCACTTCAAGTGTTCCCTTGGCTCCATCCCTTCTATGATGATGTTTCTAGTGGGAGCTGACCAGGGTGTAAGACTCCATAAGTTTAAAGCAATGGCACCTCAGGGTGAAGACCCAGGGTCTTTTCAACTCTTGAGGCAGTCTCTTTTCCAATGGTCAAATTTTCAGCACAAGAGGCATGGCTTTCAAGGAAACCCCATTCCAGGACATTCTTGATTTCATTGATTTCAATGTCCAGGCTTTTTGAATTTATGCAAATTGCCAGAGGGAGTGCTCTTTGGCTTTCCCTTTTGTGGACCTTGAGGCCATTGCCAGTGTAGGGCAGCTATTAACTGGGCCTCCCTTTTCTCTTAACTTTTATCCTTTTCTGAGGCCCTTTTCTTTTTTATCTCTATTCTAGAACACTGAGGAAGCTACCCTTCCATGGGAGTTGCCAGTGCCATTCCCAAATTTTGTATTTTTTTTCTAATATGTGGGGCTGATGAGTCATAAACTTTTCTTTCAGTACTATTGAATATTTTCCTTGCAGGATCTTTAGCATCTAGGTTAGTGTATTTG
Source organism: Saccopteryx leptura (assembly GCF_036850995.1). NCBI lineage: Eukaryota > Metazoa > Chordata > Mammalia > Chiroptera > Emballonuridae > Saccopteryx > Saccopteryx leptura. Next base: position 94,658,961 of record NC_089516.1, on the reverse strand, counting down.
ATTATAACCTCCCACAGTCTTTCTAAGAAGGTTGTTGGGTTCCTTTAAGGCCTATGGTCAATGGTTGTCAGCTTCTTATAATCAACTAATTTAAATATTTTAAAGAATAAACACTGAGCTAATATTTTTAAAATTAATTTTGATGAACAATTATTTTATAATTTTTTATTTGAAAAAATGGTTTATAGTGATAGTCATTTCTCACTACAGTATAAGAGAAAAGTTTATCTTATTTTAGATTATAAATACTTGCAGAAAAATAAATTTATATGTACTGATATGTATATGTTTAATATCTGGAATTATTACCTTTTATTTTTAGCTTTTAGTATATAATTTTTTCTTATGTACAGGTTTTAATATGGAGGCAAACATATCTAAACTTAACATTATTACTAGCACTATTTTGTAGCTTGTTATGTAATTGAGATAAGTAGATAAAATATTGATAGTAAATGATATAGTAAAACTGAAGACATTTATGCTAAGGCACACCCTCTGAAAAACATTTGAATCACATAAATCATACAGATATATAGAAATTTCACACATATAGATATATAGAAAAATTATTGGAACTTTCTGTGAAACTATATTAAATTTTTTAATTTGACATGTTCTATGGTAGATAGAGAAAGAGTCAGAGAGAGGGATAGATAGGGACAGACAGACAGGAACGGAGAGACATGAGAAGCATCAATCATCAGTTTTTCGTTGCAACACCTTAGTTGTTGATTGATTGCTTTCTCATATGTGCCTTGACCGTGGGCCTTCAGCAGACCAAGTAACCCCTTGCTTGAGCCAGTGACCTTGGATCCAAGCTGGTGAGCTTTTGCTCAAACCAGATGAGCCCACACTCAAGCTGGTGAGCTTTTGCTCAAACCAGATGAGCCCACACTCAAGCTGGTGACCTCAAGGTCTCGAACCTGGGTCTTCCGTATACCAGTCCAATGTTCTATCCACTGCGCCACCACCTGTTTAGGCTCATACATTCAATTTTTATGTATACAATTTAATTGGAAGAAACTGTTTTTTCTATTAGATAGCTTGTTGAACACTTTTGGATTTTCTAAAATTAAGCATCTTTCTAAAATACAGACCTAAAAATGCTGTTACTAATTCACATGCATGTACTAGTCACTTTTCCTTTAGCAAGGATTTTATAATAACTGTAGAAAATAAAAGTTGATGAGAACAACATTTGGATTCTTACAAAACTATGGTCATTTGAGGAAAACATCTATTTAAAGAATTAAATAAGATATATTATAAATGATATAGAAGATTATCATTTAAAATTATTTTTTGTTGATAACTAATTTTACCATGGGTTTTATTTTGCTTCTGTTTTCAACATGTTTGCATTGTATTGTTCTTGATGAAGTAACAAACCAAAGGCATAGAGCCATTGGCCAAAATTTTTTTGAGAACCAGAAAATATAACCATTGATGAAGTTAATTTATTCATCAGGACCCAACAAACGGAGGGTGCAATAGTGGCTCAGTCCAAGTCACAGATCTAAATCTAAGTCATCTTGCACTTAAGGGAAACACCTGTCAAGAAAGCCTAACATGCATTAAGCCCTCCAATTTACCTGACTCTAAAAAATAGAACCTGCTGGTTTTATAAGGACATTAGATTCTAGTGCTGTTTTTGAGTTTCTACTTTTAATGTTCTATAAAACTTTCTCTTGCCCAAAATCCCTCAGGAAGAGTGCTCTACTTCTTGTAAAGCTCTGTATTCCTGGAAATTGTTTCTTTTGAATAAAGGACATCAAACTTGTTGCTAAGTTGTTTTACCTTTTTCATTTGACACTATGTATTAATGTCTTGTTTCTAGTACTTACTAACTAAACAAAAGCCTTTATCTTATTCCCAAACTTAATAAGGCACCTTAATATACTAAAATATACAGTAATAGGATTTACTTTACACAGGAAAAATTTGATACATTTTTAAAATAAAAACAATATTTAATTCTCTGGCACAGATCATTGCAGAATTTTGTTTTTAAGAAATATTGGCTTGCCTTAATTTCTTTGTAAATATTTGATTTTTTTTGTGTGACATAGACAGAGAGAGAGACAGAGGGACATACAGAGACAGGAAGGGAGAGAGATGAGATGCATCAATTCCTCGTTGCAGCACATTAGTTGTTCATTGACTGCTTTCCCACATGTGCCCTGACCGGGGGTGGAGAGGGGCGCTGCAGCAGACAAGTGACCCCTTGCTCAAACCAATGAACTTGGTCTCAAGCTGGTGAGCCTTGCTCAAACCAGATGAGCCCACGCTTAAGCAGGTGACCTGGGCTTATCGAACCTGGATCCTCTGCATCTCAGTCCGGCCCTCTATCCACTGCACCACTGCCTGGTGAGGCTCTTTGTAAATATTTTAATAATAACTATATGTTGCCTGTTTTTTTACCTGTTACCACTTTTATATAAAACATAACAAAATATGCCCCTTTGGCATAAGAATTATTTTGACCTGATTATTTTTTGAAACTCCAGACAAAGTAGAAGTTCTGAAAACAGTTGAAAATGCCCTTTTGTAAAGTAAATATTTATAGAGAAAATTTACATTAGGAAGAAGCCTTTACAGGAAGAAAGCTAATACTCTAAAATACTTTTCATTCCTCAGGAAGACATCCTGGCAAGGCAAGTCTATCTTTGTTTATCCAACACTTTCTCCTTGCAATCTCTCTTTGATTTCCCCTCTCCTCTCCCCCTCCCCCTTTTTTTTTTTTTGCTATAGGTTATACTTAAGGCAGTACCTAGGGTTATCTTAGGGACTTCATTTATTTTTTCTGGGTATCTCCCATATATACGTACATGCTAATAAACTTTTGTATAGTTTTTTCTTATTAATTTTCTATTACAGGAGTCTCAGCCAGAAATTTAGAAGGGTTATGAGAAAGTTACTTTTTTTCTACACACAATTACATATTTTCTAACAATAGATAAAAATATACTTTTTGAATATAAAAAATACTTGAGATCAATTTTGTTCAAAGGATAATATTATTCATAAACATACAGCTCCTTATAATTGTGACTAGAGAAAAAAGTGCTGATATACAATTAACTATGGTCAAAGAATAAACAAGCATATTAAAATTTTGAGTTTATTTAAGCAAAACTTGATTTGAATTCAGCAGCATGTAATTTAAGAGATACAATGGAGATCCAATGAATTGTACAAAATGAAAGACTTTTATAGGCACAAGAAATTAGAACAAGGAAGTTATACTAGAGAAAAAAGCATGTTGCTTATTGCAAGTTAAATTTTCTTTAGTGGATGGCAGGGGTCTGTCAACATAAGAAACCTCCAAATCAGTAAGATATTTTTTATTAGTTTATTTGAGTCAAACAGTCAACAATTGCTGGGAAATAAAATCTCAATGGATTGGGAAAATGCTCCAGAAAAGGAAAGGGCAGTTTCATTACTTATTTTATACATCAGAGGGGAAAACAGAAAAGTGTATCTGAAATGTATCAGTGATAGACTTGGGAGGTAGGAGAAAGCAAAGCGGAGAAATTCTTGGGATTGAATAAAAATCAAAATGTAGATGCATACATTTTTTACATTAGCAGTATAAGATCATTAACAGTTAACAATTAACCTGATAATAGCAACAATGGGGGATTTGTGGTTCCTGCTCTGGTGGGGTGGCTGTACCTTGAGGGGGCAGGAAAAGATTACTTTTATGTTTCAAAGGCATGCCATCAGGTACATTATTGTAGATGCAAAAGACAACAGACAGACTTGATTAAGATAAGCACCACTGTTCAGAGAAAAATACCTTCCTAGGGCATGACTACCCACCATGAACAACTTTTATTTAGAATGTTTTAATTTTAGACCATCCTGTGTGGTTGGTTTAGGCCTCTGAGTTTCCAAGGCCATTGTGCAGGGCTCACCTTAGCTTGTATGGTTTGGTCTGTGGCCCCATCTTTTTTTTTTTTTTTTTTGGCTACAGCACATATGAGAAGCAATTTATGACACAACTAAAGGGAACAAGTTGATGCTCTCTCCTTCTTTCTCTCTCCCTTCCTCCCTTCATTTTTCTATTTCAAAATATATAAATAAACAAATATCATTAAGTATTTTGACCCAAATTCAGAGACCAATGTAAGCAAGTTAGACTATTATATGAGGCTTGGCCCTGGCTGGTTTGCTCACTGGATAGAGCTTAGGCCCATGTGCAGAAGTCCTTGGTCTGATCCCTAGTCTGGGCACACATAAGAGGAGACCATCAGCTTGTATTCTCTTCCCTCTCCCCCTTCTCTCTTTCTCTTCCCCTCTCAAACCAGTGGCTTGATTAGTTCAAGCATAGGCGCCTGGCACTGAGGATAGCTTGATTGGTCCAAGTTCATCAGCCTCAAGTGCTGAGGATAGCTTGGTTGATTCGAGCTTTAGTCCCAGATGGAGGTTAGTCCTGGTTGAGGTGCATGCAAGAGTCTGTCTCTCTATTTCTCCTTCTCTCACTAAAAAAAAACTTTCTACAATGTTCCTAGTTCTGTTGTAGTAATTTAATGTTATAGCAATTAAATATGTATAAATATAAAAAATATGGAGGATATATAAAAGTAATTAAGATATAATATTAAAATTAATTAAGGATATTAAATAAACTTATACAGTTTGAATAGGAATTAATACAATGTGTGCAGATATGGTAAACAGACGCTGACTTTCAAGCAGGGCCCAGTTAGAGTCTGTGTGAAGTTATATATAGATAAGAAGTGGCTTGATGTTATAACTCTGTAATGTGATAAACAGACTCTGACTTTCGAGCAGGGCCCAATTAGTGTGTGTGTGAAGTTATACATAGATAAGAAGTGGCTTGATGTCATAACTTTGTAAGTTAATATAAATAAGAAGCTTCCCTAGGAACATCTTAAAAAGTGGCTTGATGTAACATTTCAGTAGATTAACATAAAGGGGCTCTCTGCGAAGAACTCCCAAAAGGTGGTTTGAGGTGATAATCCGGTAGATTGACACCTATTAGAAGGCGTTGGCCAGAAAAGGTACTAAAGCTGGGGTGTCCCCTGCTGAAGTAATTGCCCAGACTCCAACTTGAACATGGACTGTCTCCACGCCACTGCTCTGAGCTCTGACCAAAGACAGCCGAGAGGAGCATGCCAACGGGACCCCCTCAAGCTGTACCCAGGCACGCCAAAAGGATTTGTGTGAAATAAATTGCCTGTGTGATTATTGCAACTAACTTGTGTGTTGGTTGTGTTTTTCCTCCAGTGGCAGCTAGTGGCAGCACTGATTAGTAGCATCCTCACAGCCAATTCAAGAGTAGTCTGGAAGAGGCTGCAAGCCCTGCTGATAAGCAGGAGTGTCTCATTGCACGGGGAAGTGGAATCAGGGACACCTGATCGACATAGAGCTTGGGCTCTACTGGGACAAGTTCCTAATAGCTTGCCTCTGAATAGTTAACCCATTCAGAAGTAACAAACTTAAAAACAACCCACTTTGTCTTAATTTCCTCAAAAATGTATCTCCATGACTTATACTTTCAATTACCAAAAATATAATTTCTTTCCAACTTAATCAGAATTCCTAATTCTTAGAAATCTTAATTTCCAGTGACAACTAAACATTAAGCAATTAATATTTGTCAGATTGGCAAATTTGTGAATATATTTTATAACCTTTAATAACACAGGCCTTTTGTTGGCAATTATTTATAATTTATTGGAAACCTATATTGTTAATAAAGTACAAATCGTATTCAGTAACATCAAATACTATCTTTTAATTTCTCTGTAATAAGTAGCCAAAATAGTTAAACAAATTAATCTAACAAGTGATTTTCAGATTTTTATATTTTTATTTTCTTTTGAAATTCAGTTAAACATTTAGATATTCAATAATTTTTGTTATTTAATTTAGTAAAACTCTAAAGTTTTAAATTATTAGACTTTGAAAAAATTATGTTTAAGCATATATATCATATCCTATAATATAATTATTACTAAAAAGTTTTATGAAAAACCTTTTATTTATACCTACTTATTAATTCTTAATAACTATGAGATTTTAATTTTTACTGAATTCATTTTCTTGGCAAGTTATATAACAAAAATAAACTTATTTTTGTAGACTCAGGTAAAACAAAAATATATTAAATATTAATAAACTCTATTAAAAGACAGCTATCTAATCAAAACAAACTTAAACTAGATATAATATTAACTATTTTGACAGACCATATTGAAAAGTACTTGAGTTAGTTTGTTACATTTCTTAATTTATGTGTTATTTAAAATCTCTTTTTATATTTATTTTTATTTTATTATTCATATTTTTTTATTTTTTTCTTCAAGAAGATCCTTTAACATTTCATGTAATACTGGTCTGGTGATGATAAACTCCTTTAGCATTACTTATCTGGGAAGGTCTTTATATGTCCTTCAATTCTAAATGCTAGTTTTGCTAAGTAGAATAATCTTCTTGTAGTCCTTCTTTTTCATCACTTTGAATATTTCTTGAAAATCCCTTCCAGCCTCGAAAGTTTCTCTTCAGAAATCAGCTGACAGTCTTGTGAGAGGTAACTAACTGCTTTTCTTTTGTTTATTTTAAGATTCTCTTTTTGTATTTATTTTTTTGCATTTGAATTATAATGTCTTGGTGCGAGCCATTTAGTGTTTATTTTGTTTGGGACTCTGTGCTTCCTTGTCTTATAACTATTTTCTTCACCAGGTTAGGGAAATATTTTCTGTCATTATTTTTTTCAAATAGGTTTTCAGTTTCTTTTTGTTTGTTTGTTTGTTTTTATTATATTTATTTATTTATTTTTAATGGGGTGACATCAGTAAATCAAGATACATATATTCAAAGATAACATGTCCAGGTTATATTGTCATTCAATTATGTTGCATACCCATCACCCAAAGTCAGATTGTCCTCTGTCACCTATCTAGTTCTCTTTGTGCCCCTCCCCCTCCCGCTTCCCTCTCCCTCTCCCCCCTCCCCCCGTAACCACCACACTCTTATCAATGTCTCTTGGTCTCACTTTTATGTCCCATCTACGTATGGATTAACGCAGTTCCTGGTTTTTTCTGATTTACTTATTTCACTCCATATAATGTTGTCAAGATCTCACCATTTTGCTATAAATGATCCGATGTCATCATTTCTTATGGCTGAGTAGTATTCCATAGTGTATATGTGCCACATCTTCTTTATCCAGTCATCTATTGACGGGCTTTTTGGTTGTTTCCATGCCCTGGCCACTGTGAACAATGCTGCAATGAACATGGGGCTGCATGTGTCTTTACGAATCAATGTTTCTGAGTTTTTGGGGTATATACCCAGTAGAGGGATTGCTGGGTCATAAGGTAGTTCTATTTTCAGTTTTTGAGGAACCACCATACTTTCTTCCATAATGGTTGTACTACTTTACATTCCCACCAACAGTGGATGAGGGTTCCTTTTTCTCCACAACCTCTCCAACATTTGCTATTACCTGTCTTGCTAATAATAGCTAATCGAACAGGTGTGAGGTGGAATCTCATTGCAGTTTTGATTTGCATTTCTCTAATAACTAAAGAAGATGAGCATCTTTTCATATGTCTGTTGGCCATTTGTATTTCTTCCTGGGAGAAGTGTCTGTTCATATCCTCTTCCCATTTTTTTTCTTGGATTGTTTGTTTATTTGTTTTTGAGTTTTATAAGTTCTTAGTATATTCTGGATATTAGGCCCTTATCTGAGCAGGTGTTTAAAAATATCATTTCCAATTAGTTGGCTGTCTGTTTATCTTGTTATCAGTTTCTCTTGCTGAGCAAAAACTTCTTAGTCTGATGTAGTCCCTTTCATTTATCTTTGCCTTCACTTCTCTTGCCTTTGGAGTCAAATTCATAAAATGCTCTTTAAAACCCAGGTCCATGAGTTTAGTACCTATTCTTCTTCTATGTACTTTATTGTTTCAGGTCTTATATTTAGGTCTTTGATCCATTTTGAATTAATTTTAATACAAGGGGATAAGCTGTAGTCGAGTTTCATTCTTTTGCATGTGGCTTTCCAGTTTTCCCAGCACCATTTTTTTTTTTTTTGTATTTTTCTGAAGCTGGAAACGGGGAGAGACAGTCAGACAGACTCCCGCATGCGCCCAACCGGGATCCACCCGGCACGCCTACCAGGGACGATGCTCTGCCCACCAGGGGGCGATGCTCTGCCCCTCCGGGGCGTCGCTCTGCCACGACCAGAGCCACTGTAGCGCCTGGGGCAGAGGCCAAGAAGCCATCCCCAGCACCCGGGCCATCTTTGCTCCAATGGAGCCTTGGCTGCAGGAGGGGAAGAGAGAGACAGAGAGGAAGGAGGGGGGGTGGAGAAGCAAATGGGCGCTTCTCCTATGTGCCCTGGCCGGGAATTGAACCCGGGTCCCCCACACGCCAGGCCGACGCTCTACCGCTGAGCCAACCGGCCAGGGCCCCAGCACCATTTTTGGAAGAGGCTTTCTTTTCTCCATTGTGTGTTGTTGGCCCCTTTATCAAAAATTACTTGACCATATATATGTGGTTTTTTTCTGGACTTTCTATTCTGTTCCATTGGTTTCTGCCAATACCATGCTGTTTTGATTATCGTGGCCACACAACTTTATGTTTAAGACACTCAACAAAATGGGTATAGAAGGAAAATATCTCAACATGATAAAGGCCATATATGATAAACCGTCTGCCAACATCATATTAAATGGCATAAAACTAAGGACTTTCCCCCTTAAATCAGGAACAAGACAGTGTTGTCCACTCTCTCCACTCTTATTTAACGTGGTGCTAAAAGTTCTGGCCAGAGCAATCAGACTAGAGAAAGAAATAAAAGGCATCCATATCGGAAAAAAAGAAGTAAAGGTATCACTTTTTGCAGATGATATGATCCTAAAAATCGAAAACCCCAAAGACTCCACAAAAAGATTACTAGAAACAATAAACCAATACAGTAAGGTCGCAGGATACAAAATTAACATACAAAAGTCCATAGCCTTTCTATATGCCAACAATGAAATATTAGAAAACGAACTCAAAAAAATAATCCCCTTCATAATTGCAACAAAAAAGATAAAATACCTAGGAATAAACATAACAAAGAATGTAAAGGACCTATATAACGAAAACTACAAAGCATTGTTAAGGGAAATTGAAAGAGATACAATGAGATGGAAAAATATTCCTTGTTCTTGGATAGGAAGAATAAATATAATCAAAATGCCATATTACCCAAAGCAATCTATAAATTTAATGCAATTTCCATCAAAATTCCTATGACGTTCTTTAAAGAAATGGAACAAAAAATCATCAGATTTATATGGAACTATAAAAACCCCCCGATTAGCCAAAGCAATCCTAAGGAAAAAGAATGAAGCTGGGGGCATTACAATACCTGACTTCAAACTATATTTTATTTCTTTTTAAATTTAACTTATTAAGGTGACATTAGTTAACAAAACCAAACAAGTTTTAACTGTATAATTCAACAAAACCTCATCTGCACATTGAATCGTGCACATCGCCCAAGCAGTCTCTTTTTGTTCCCATTTATTCCCACTTTGCCCACCTTCACCTACCTCTACCCCCTTTCCCTCTGGCTATCCCCACACTGTTGTCTGTGTCTATGTGTTATATATTTTTTTCAAGAGCTTTTTAAGTACAAAATATTGTTTTTAAACAACCCACAGTGGGAAAACGTAGTCTAGAGGAATCCAACCAGCCTGACCATAACTATGAAGTAAATCAATGTATCAATAGCAAGATACATTGAGAGAGAAAGCAAGCTCTGTTTGAAATTTATCTAATTACATTTCCTTTAAAACAGTAGTTCTCAAATTTAATAACACATCAGAATCACCTGGATAGCTTGTAAAAACAAACTGCTGTTTTACCCCCATATTTTTCATGTGGCTGAGGTCTTAATGATTTGCATTTTTATCAAGTTTCTAAGTGATGCTGATGCTGCTGGGCTGGAGATCACAGTTTGAAAAGCACTGCCTTAGAGAAACTGGAGATTAACTTCATAAGCCTGTTGGCATACTTCAACAGACTTGACTTTAAACATGGGTTTTCACAAAAATATTCTATTACTGGTAGTGGACAACAGTAATCAAGTGTCTTCAAAAAATGCTTATTTTAATTTTTATTTTAACCCTAATCTATCTTGTAACATGAAGTTTTAAAATTTGTTTTATTTCTTGGTGAACAGTAGATATTGTTACCTAAGTAGCAACATAAAATTATTTTGATGAAGATTTTTAAACATCATTGTTCTGGGACAATAAATAAAACCAATATTTGTTCTTCCAGAAGAGAATCTTCTGTTTCCTACATTATGAACCTTCAATAACTAATTGTGATTTTGAACTTCCCCGTTTGATTCAACTATTTCCTCACCGTCTGATATTTAGGTTTCTTTTCTAAAAGGACACATTTTGTATTCCCGAGACAATAGTACCACAATAAAACTGAAGCCATTCAAAATGTCTTTAGAATTTCAAATGCTTATTTATCTTTAAATAAAAATAATTACCAGACTTAAAAAAGGATAGACATTAATTAATTAAAAAAAGATTATTTTAATGTGGAATATACTTTGATATTAGAAATCTGCAAGCATTTCAAAATAAAACAGAAATACTTCTCTTTTCAAGGGTAAAGAAGAGGCAGGCAGAGATAAACAAAATTTTTGGAAGGAAAGCTGAACAAACAAGGGAAAATGATCAATGGGTTCTGACAAGTAAGTTTTCTGCTAGTTCTGTTGATTGCCTGGAGAATTTGTTAAGGGAGAAACATTTTACTTTGTGCTTGTTTAGGCTCAATAGCAAGCAGAGTTCAGGGTCCTGTAGGAAAAGAAAATCTGAGTAAATGTTGGCCGACACAAAGCAAAAAATAAGAAATGGGCAATTGTAAACAATTTGTCACTTAGAACTGTGAAAAGTTAACATAAGTGGAACCATTTTAAAACAGAGCTATGGAAGCCATCCAGAGAAGTTACTTTGTATTTTCTACTCCTCAAACCTTGGGAATGTTTGAATTGGGTAAAATAACCTTTGGATTGGGTCAAATCAGCCTTGTTTTCCGAATCACTGTAACACTAACAAGAAAATTTATAACCCAACTATGAGTATTAAATATTAAGGACATTCTTTAGAATTAGCATCACCATATATAGCTAAATAATAACTTAGCTTAGTAGCACCAATAGAAGTTTCTTACTTAGCTCGTTAGCACCAACAGAAATTTCTTACTTCTATTTATATACTTATTTCACTTCTCTTTCACATAAAAAAACTCCCTGCTTTTACCTCATAATTAGAACACAGTTTGGGTTTCTACCTAAATCTATGCTTCCCAATTGCAATTCTTTTATTGTAAACAAATACTTATCATCTCTCATTCTGACCTTATATTTTTAGATTACAGAACAAAATTGTCAATTAAATTATATTTAGCAGTCTATAATTTGTAAACCATATTACTTAACACAACAAAAATTCAAGTTAGATTTACTGATTTATTATTATAATATAAATATATACTGCTCACAAAAATAAGGGGATATTTCATAGCTTCATTTTGAAATATCCCTTAATTTTTGTGAGAAGTATATTATTTATTTATTGACTAATAAAACTAAAAAAGTTGGAAAATAATATTTATATAATATTTTACAATCTTTAATCTTCTTCACTATCTATACACACAAACACAGTATGTTCATATATCTTTCATTTCAGGGGTTTCAAACAGAACTCAGTAAAAAGTAGAGGGAAAATAATACTTTTCTGTCCTACATTTTTCTTATAGGAGGGTATACTACAGAAATAAAATTGAACTAGTTGACCCCTTTAGCATAATAAAATATCTCAAAAATTTTCAATATCTAAATAAATGAATAATTGTTAAGATGATTATCTTCTTAAAAATGTATTGTCACTGACACTTATTAAACTTTGGTTGCCTTAAAATTACCTTTTATTGTGAGGAACCTAATAGTGAAGACAGGATGTGAGCTCTGGTTCTCATGAGAAACTGCAGCAGCCCCAGCTCCCTTGTGCTGGGCAGCCTGCTCTGGTGCCAGCTCTCATGCACATTTGGTCTAACTTTGCCTTGGTTTCCAGGCGCTTCTAGGTACAGTGCCTTGTAGGGCATGGGTTAACTGACACAGCAGTTAACATCACCACACTGATGTAATGGTTCATGTGATATTAACCCCACGCTGCTGTTGGCCCCAAGCCTTATATCTTCCCCCGGGGGCATTGCTAGAGAGAAGACAGGAGACATCAGAACTGAGGAGACAGGAGCTTCAGGAACACAGATGAAGTAGCAATAAAGCATTAAAAAATGCACCACCCTGCCTTCAGCTCCTTTTGCTTTTTTTCACCTTAGGGCTCTCACAGCCTAAGTCACCCTTGATGGAGCAGGTGTGCTCCGACATTTAGTTATATAGAAAAAGAAACCAGTTTCTAGAAGATATAAAATTGAAAAATCACAGTCTAAAAAATAATTTAAAAAAATTTAAATTATAGTATATAGTACTTTCCCACAAATGACCCCAAATTCATAGCTACTTACTACATTATAAATGTGAGCACTTGATAGAGTATTCAGTAAACAAATAGGATATTACTGGGGATATATGCATCACTTACAAACCTCAATATTTCGGAGAAAAAATATTTGAAAGAGATTTTGGCATTCTGATATTAGCAAATTGTTTTTTGTTTTTTTTTCTGTAATAATATTAGATCTAACAAAACTCTTAAGTTAATAAGAATACCATAAAGACATCATCTTGATTTTCAAAACACAATAATAATTGTAAAAAAGGTACAGTTTAATTTTGTAACAGTGAAACTCTCGGTCTCTGCCTCCATCATATTCCAGCCAGCTTTGTTCCCTAGGCCTTCAAACTAATACTTCCTCCTGCTATAGAAATATTAATCAGTAAAGAAATTCTGCTTATAATTCAGATATTTAAAGAACAGCCCTTGCAAGAAGGTGCCTTTCCCCAGGAGGTGGAGGAAATATGTACAAAAATAATTATTGATTTTCAAAGATTTGCAGGAATTTCAAAAATGGACTCAGATAAGTCAGAGTCAACTGCTTGGAAACAAAGGAAATAAGAGATTTCTAGACTTTCTCTAACCCCTGCTGGTGCTCATATGTTTGTGGTTGTCAATCACCCAGTGGTGAGATCAGCCGGTTTGCACCGGTTCAGCAGAACTGATACCTACTTTTTTGTTGAGTTCTGCGAACTGGTTGTTAAAATGTCACTTGTCATCAGGGTTCTATCTAAGGTGGGAGCCCGGGCAGCCGCCCAATGTGGAAATCAAACATTGACATTCCTTATTCTTTTTAACATTCATCTGCACAACAGTGTATTCTAAGCGCCCATAGTAATGTTCATCTCATCCATAAGTGAAAAATATTGCAAGTGTGGACACCAATCAAGAAGCAATAGTTAAATATCTTAATAACAGTTTTATTGATTTTTTTCAGGTGTTATTAATATTTTTCATTAATATTTTTAAACTCTTATAATATAGTTTTATGTACCTCTTTCATTGTTCTTATTTAAGTATTAAGTGTGTGAAATAATAAACTATCTTTTGGTATATCATTTTTTTTTACACTTAAAACGGTCATTAAGGCAGAGAACTGGTTGTTAAATTATTTGAATCCCACCACTGCAATCATCTCTTGCCCTTCCCATTTTCCCTTTCCTTCATATAAAAGAAACCTGAACTCTGTACTTACTTAAAATGAACTCAAGGAACTTCTAGGGCCCCCACTTTTTGGAATGGCACCTTCTCAACCAATACAGTTTTTCTTACCCCAAACTCTAATGATTTGAGTTTTGGACTTCTGGAGTTTCAGGCTCATAGACTTTAGACCAGTAACACTATTACTTTAACTCATCTTGCAAAATTAAAAAAACAAACAAACAAACAAACAAACAAAAAAAACTTTGGGTTATCACATCAAGTAAAAATTTTAACCTCTTATAAAGTTTATAACAAACTTAATAACAATTTCCAACATTCCTGATAGAACTAGTGTTCATATAACATCTGTTAAAACAATTGAAGACGTTAATGATTATTAGCAATAAGAAAATTTATAGGTTCCCTTTCAAATTCTTTTCTCACATTTTATTAATTTGATAGAATTATGGAAGGAATACTAAACATAGATTATTTTGAAGAGATGCAATTTAAAATAAAATAGCACTTACACCGGCAGTCCAAAGACTTAAGAAAATGTTTCAGAAAAACCCACACATAAGCTAGATAAATCAAAATCCATTTTTTTAAAAATTATTTTAATTTAATTTTTTTATTTTGTTGGACTTTCTTTTTCTTTTGTTTTTTTCTCAATCCCTCCAACACCCGCACAACCTCCCCCACCCAGCCCAGCTGTCATGTTACTCCACATACCAGTGAAATCATATATTTGTCCATTGCTTTTTTTAAAAAATGAATAAAATTGAGAAATTTTGAATAACACTGTTTGAGGGGGGGAGAAAAGGAATGTGTACTTCACCACAAACTCTAAAGACATAGAAGAAAGATATTAAGACAATACAATCAATATATTTATTTATATTTTTATGTAAATAAATTTTGATAAGGATGAATAATCATTTGTCTATTAAAGAAATTTAATTTATTTTTAAAATATTTCCAAAAATAAAATATTAAATATAATAATCTCATCAGGGAATTTTCCCAAATATAAAAAAAATGTAAATCTTAAACTAATTTTTCCACAAAAATATCAAAGAAAATTCTCTTTATAAAGCCAAGACAAGTTAGATAATAAAACTTTGCTAATCTATTACAAAATGGAAAAGTGACAGTTTTCTTATATACTTGAAAAAAAATCTAAATAAAATATTAATGTCTATCAAGTTATATATGAAATGGGTACTGCATCATGATTAATTTTTTTAGTGAGAAGAGGGGAGATAGACAGACTTCCGCATATGCCCTGACAGGGATCCACCCAATAACCCCTGTTTGGAGTAGATGTTTGAATCTATCAAGCTGTCTTCATCACTCAGGGCCAATGCTCAGTACAATGTAGCCACTGGCTGCAGGAGGGGAAGAGAGAGGGGAGGAGATGGTTGTTTCTCATGTGTGCATTGACTGGGAATCGAATCCTGGAGATCCACACACTGGACGGAGGCTCTGTCCATTGAGTAAACCAGCCATGGCCTTATTTATTTATTTCAGGGCCATACAAAAAATGATTTTAATGTACACAGACTCCATTTCTGAGGATATTGAGTAGAATTTCCAAAGGTGGAAGAGAACCACCCAACATTATACTGCCACATCTTTTTTTCATACAAGTAGGCATTATGAGTGATCAGACAAAAACTTGATTCTTGAGTGACTAGATTGTGAAAGAAACTGAGCCCCACAATTATGCAGAAGGACTAGGCAGCAACCATGGCAGTTGGTAGTTTCAGTCTGTCAGGCTCTGGATTGTGGTCCCACTTCCCTTCCACTCCACCACTCTGCTACTGAGAACTCCACTGCGGTAGACAGCCTAATCCTCAGGGTTACAGTGGAAAATACTCTGTGCACTATGAATGGTATTTTTCAAACCTAAGTTAAGCTCAGAGTTCTTAAACTATGAGGCTCTCTTGAGAAGGAAATTTATAAATAAGAACAGAATAAACAGTAACATATTCTTCCCACAAGTATATTCAGTGACAAAAAAAAAAAAAAAAAAAAAAAAAATTGGGAGAAGGAAGAAGAAATATATAAAAAAGAAATATATATATATATATATATATATATATATATATATATATATAGAGAGAGAGAGAGAGAGAGAGAGAGAGAGAGAGAGAGAGAAAGAAAAGAATAAAAAAAGAGGAAAGCAAGCAAGCAAGAAGATACAGGGAGGGGTTGGGGGAGGAAACATGCAAAATTTGAACAAAGGCCTACAATTTGAAGAAATTAGAACTCTAAAATTTACTAAAATGATTTATACAGCAAAAAAATATTAAAAAACCCATTTATTGATGGGCTTTTGCACCTCTATACCACAAGTCTGAATTAACTTCAACATCTGCTTAAATGCACCACTGTCAACATTTCATGAACTTAATCAATGCTGGAACTCAAATTACAGTTATACCTGGGCATACCCCCCCCTAAAAAAAATTTAAGCATAACACCTCCTATAATCTTAGAGGAGTAATTAAATATATAAAAAAAACAAATTGTTCTTTATTCCTTTTACCCACAATTTTATTTTTTGTCTAAATTTCCCATTGTCATAGAGTCCATTGCCTTAAAATAGTTCATGGTGAGCATGGAAATTCTAAGATAATGATTAATAAATTTGCTTAAATCTCTGGCACTTAAAGATTGGCTTGATAAAATGGGATCCCACATATCTCCTAGCTAAAATAGTCAATAGGGCCCAATGTGATTTTAAACAAAGCCTTCAAGTATTGAAATTTATTACAGAAGACTTAATTAGTGACGAAGTATTAATTACCTCTACTGCTTTCTCTATTTTGCAACCCAATCTTGCCTGTTCTTAAACTTGGGAAGAATGAATAATGCCTCAAACTGAATCACTGCAAGTTTATTTCTGGGTTCCATCCTTTCATGTTTTCACATCCAATATTCAATATTATTAAAATGATCACACTATCCAATCAGCAATCTGTAAATATTTTTGCAATTATAAATGTGGCTAATATGTACTATTGAGTGCCGATTTGAACAGCCTCTCAGGCACAGTTTTTCTTCATTTACAAAGGGTAAAACTGCATCTTTATCAGGCTACCCATGAGATACATCAGCAGCCATGTTATTGTGCAGAGTCTTTAAAGACAGAATGTCAACTGCATCTACCTTTCTCCAGAAACATAGATATGGCATTATACTAATAATACTGTCTTCTGAGGAGATTCATTTGACAAACTCATTAAGAATATACAAGTTCATCATTTTTATTAATTTGGACTCTGTAGTCAAAATACTCCTCAGTTAAAGTTTGACTTAATCTCAGTGACATTATTTACACATGGGCCCACATTGAATGAAGCTTACTCTAACAAGAGGTTCTGGATAAGTTTGAATTGAAAGCAGCATGTATTCCATTAGTGCTGTCAGAGACTACTTCACAGTAGAACCTTCAGAATCTCCTCTTGTACCTTCTGGAGTCTCCAAATCAACTACAATGACCATAAATTGTTCGTGGGTGTCTGATGCAAGAAACTGCTTCTCAAGCCCTGGCTGGTTGGCTCAGTGGTTGAGAGTTGGCCTGGAGTGTGGATGGCCTGGGTTTGATTTCTGGTCAGGACACACAAGAGAAATGTCCATCTCCTTCTCTCCCCCTCCTCCTCTCCCTTTTCTCTCTCTCTTCCCCTCTAGCAGCCATGGCTCAATTAGTTCGAGCACACCACCCTATGTGCTGAGGATGGCTCCCTGGAGTCACTAAAAATATCTTGGTTGCAAGCATGTCCCCAGATGGGGGCTACCAGGTGGATTTGGTTGGGGCGCAAGTGAGAGTCTATCTCTCTATCTCCTCTCCTCTCACTTGGAAAATAAATTAAAAAAAAAAAGAAAAGGAAAACTTCCCTCCTTGACATTACATTATATATCATTAAAATCATTAGAATGACAATTACTGGGTAGAGATTCTCACATAACTTGAGTCTGTGACCCTATATAACTAGCTACCAATTATACACTGGGTCATGAAAGAGGCATGTCACAAGGTTGACAAAGCTACCCAGGGTCCCTTGCGATAAAGATGGAGCCAAACCTGGGGCCTCTGGCATATTCCACATGAATGAGTGTGTGAACTCCCCATCCTCAGTACCTTGCTAGATGCCATCATGCTGGAGGAGCTAATTCCTCCACACAGCACTTCACTACCTGGGGGTCCCTTGAGATTAAATGATAAAACAACAATGAGGATTCAGATACTTTCTGAGTGGCATAGACTAGACTATCTGGATAACACCATCATAAGTGATGGAACTCTGAGGTGTTGCTGTTTTTTTATCCTTTATCCCAGATGACTCTGATAAATGACAAGATCCAAGAGTCACCACAATTGGCCAAACTTAAGGCAGTCATCTTAATACTGAATTTCACAACCAACAATTGGCATTATCTGTGTGTGTGTGTGTGTGTGTGTGTGTATATATATATTTAACTCTAAGGTTATTTGCTGAATGTTGCCTTTTTTAAGGTAAAGAATTCTGGGAATCTTACTAAATGTAAATCAAGGTAAGAAATATCTGTATGTATACTAAGAACACAATAAAAGGCCTCATCAGGACATTTTTTGGGGTTTTTTTTCTGGAGTGAGAAGCGGGGAGGCAGAAAGACAAACTCCTGCATGCACCCAATTGGGATCCACCCAGTGTACTTACTAGGGAGGGGACAATGCTGTGCCCATCTGGGGCATTGCTCCATTGCAACCTGAGCCATTCTAGTGCCTGAGGTGGAGGCCATAGAGCCATCCTCAGGGCCCAGGCCAACTTTGCTCCAATGGAGCCTTGGCTGAGGGAGAGGAAGAGAGAGATAGAGAGAAAGGAGAGGGTAAAGGGTGGAGAAGCAGATGGGCGCTTCTGCTGTGTTCCCTGACCAAGAATCAAACACAGGGCTTCCACATGCCAGGTCAATACTCTACTACTGAGCAAACTGGCCAAGGCCAAGACATTTTTTAAAAATTTATTTTTAGTTTAAAAAAATTAATGATAGAAACTGAGACAAATATTTCACTTCTTAAGATACACAATTCTGGGCTCTTTGAAAAGACATTTAATGGAACTTTTATCTTTTCAATAGGTCCCTCACAGCCTGTTAAATTTAGTGGCATACTGGGCTCTTCAAAGAAATTCTACTTAAGTCACAAAGTGATACATAGACCTTCTGCTGGGTGTCATTATTTCCCCATGGACTAATTAATCTAAACTCTAGCCCCCAAGAAGCATATACTTCCCACACTAATGCCACCCAGGACCCTGTTTTGTCTTTATTGGCCATAAAAGGGGATAACCCTCTGAAGTTCAAGTGTTTGATAACTATCTTATCACTTGGCTCTCTCCCTCAGTGTCACATACCTACTTTCCTGTGCAGGGAGACACTTCTACTCCCTTAAAAGTCTACATTATTACAAAGACTCAAATTATATCAAGGCCTCAAGGGGTCAATAGTAATGTCTGGTCTAAAATTTCAAGTGCTATCTTGGCATCTTTGAGGCCCATAGGGCCTCATAAGCCCAGCTGTGAGTTCCTCTGCTCTTATGAGACAGGCTTCCTGTCACCACCACCCAGTAGGTAAATCCTCTTACTCAGCTAGTTATGCTATCAGCCAGAACAGCTACACCCTGTCTGGTTCTGTACCTAAAGGGTTTTACTTACCTGCAAGCCCACAGAATTATTCCAACAAACCAATCAATCACTGGCTACAGTGGGGTATTCACGTTGTAAAAATTCATGATTTGTATATATTTTTTCTTTATGGAATACTCAGTAATAAAACAAAAAAAATATTTTTTAAATTCAAATTAGTTTAACACACACTATTAAGAGAATAAGAAAGTCTAGGTATGAGGCTGAAAATGTAGCTTTCAGGTCATCAGGATGCATATTTTGCACAAAAACATATCTATAAATGTGAAGATAAAATATACTTTCATATTTTAATAGGACCTAGAAATTAGAAATATAGCTGAAAGTACTGGTAATCTTGTCAACTGCTAAAATTTTTTCCTTAGTGTAACTGGTGGAATTTGAATAAGTCAGTGTCCTAGTAGAATATAAAATCTAAATTAAATAGGGGACAATTTTTTTCAGAATAAAATTCTTGCCTGCTTGAAACTTCCATTTGCTTCAGATATTATTAATCTTATAAATACAAATATTTCTTTCACACACATACACATTTCAACTTATATTTAAACATACTCTGGACCAATCATTCATGAACTTTTGTGTGCATTGTAATTTCTGAAAAGTTTGTTAAAAACCAAATTTTCAATGCCAATGACAAGAGTTCCTGAATTAACAAGTCCGGGGCAAAGCCCACAAGTTAACCTTTCTAACACTTTCCCAGGTATTGCTGATGCTGCTTCTCTTATGTCCACATTTTGAGAACCACTGAAATAGACATAATTAACTCTGTTTAATTAAGAAGAAAAATTGTTATTTTAAGCTTGTAAAGTTGTAGATAAGCTTGAAATTTCTATTTTAATATTTAATGATTTCAATTGCTAAGAATAAAAACTTTTGTATAGAAATGGTGGGTGACATGGATTATAACAGCAGGTAGGATTTAACAATTATTAAATTGATTAAAGGTGATCCTGAATGGAGGAAAAGTCTCTGAAAGGTATACACAGATAATAATATTCTGTACAGTTGTTTACTAGATTTAACAAACTATTATCAATGGAATGGATTATCTGGTTTATTTAACTCTCACCTGTTTCCCTGATGAAAAACTCACATGAAAAGAAACAAATCAATCAGTTCAATTGTGATTTGTAACGTAATTATACATATGAATGATAATATCTCTGACATTGTTTTGAATGGAGATATAGTGTTGTAACAATTGAAAGGATAACATTTGAATCAATTTCATGGAATTCTGTAGGTGAATTTGAAAAGACTTTTTTTTTTTCAAGAAAGTCACCAGTCCTTCTTAGGGTACCATGGCAGTAATTCTTCGGTCATATATGTAATTTGTGTAGGCAGACTTTCAAAAGGCATGATAGAAAGCAGGCTGAGAGCTTTCAGTGTGGGAAAGTTTGGCGAGGGGGTAGAAAGAATGAGCTGAAAAAGAAAAAAGAGAAAGTGAAAATTCATGAATGTGGACAACAGTGTGGTGAATGTGGGGCTAGTACAGTGGGAAGAGGTGGAGGAAGGTATGGGAAGGATAAATTGTGTTGGATGCAGACTTGATTTAAGGTGGTGAACACATAATGCAGTGTACAAATGAGGTGTTATGGTACTGTGCTCCTGAAACTTGTATAATTTTGTTGACCAATGTCACCCCCAATAAAGTCAATTAAAAATAAATAAAAAGCATGAATTATGTGCCACTTTCTTGGACCTTTCTGTACATTTTATGTTATCCTTTCAATGTTCTGTCGGTTAAGTTTTGTGTCTATTTGAAAAACAGGAAACTAAATTTAAGAAGCGATAAGTAACTTTTTCAATTTCATAAATAAAGTAACCATAATAGGATTTAGACCCAAGACAATTAGATTTTGAAAGAGTTCTGTTCAACTTAATAAAATTTTTTGATGGTAGCTGAGTTACTTGCTGTCTGCTTCTCTATAGTCAACCTAGGTAAAGATAAGAATAGAGGCCTGACCAGGCGGTGGCGCAGTGGATAGAGCGTCGGACTGGGATGCAGAGGACCCAGGTTCGAGACCCCGAGGTCGCCAGCTTCAGTGCGGGCTCATTTGGTTTGAGGAAAAGCCCACCAGCTTGAACCCAAGGTCGCTGGCCCCAGCAAGGGGTTACTCGGTCTGCTGAAGGCCCGTGGTCAAGGCACATATGAGAAAGCAATCAATGAACAACTAAGGTGTTGCTACGCACAATGAAAAACTAATGATTGATGCTTCTCATCTCTCTCCATTCCTGTCTGTCTGTCCCTGTCTATCCCTCTCTCTGACTCACTCTCTGTCTCTGTAAAAAAAAAAAAAAAAAAAAGATAAGAATAGAGATGTAAGATGATAAAAAAAAAAAAAAAGTACCAGAACAAGAACCACTTTATTGTTTCTTGGTAATGTAAGTTTCAACATGTTCCTAGGGTCTGACTTAAGTCTTCCCCATGGCTTAGCTAAGTCTATCCCTTAATTCTGAACTCTTTTTTCAGACCTAATTATCTTTTCTGCATCTGACTACACTTAGCTCCATGATTCTCAGTGCCAGACCTCACCAATGTCTCTCCTTACCTGAGTTTTTTCTTGTTAAACAAATACATAGTCAAACCATTCTGTCACTACCCTGATCACACACTCTGCTCCTATTGAAGAATGACTGTATTTTATTATTCTGTAGCTTTATGGTGATTATAAGTGCATCTGTATGTACTATTACTACTGAGCAACAACATTTAATGAACAATTGTGTTCCATCCAGTAAATGCTAAGTATTTATTATTTCACTTAATTATATGTATTATTTTATTTACACAATAATTCTATAAGTATTAAGTTTATCCTCATTGCAATTTAAAATTAAGATTTATTATGGAGAAGGTACATAATGTCTGATTACATAAAGCTCAGTCAAGGGCTGAAGAAGGCTAAACTTCATGCTGTTCTTGAGATTAAGATACCAGTAAAGTTCCTGAGACTGTATGTAAGAACAATTTTAAACTTTTTGTTCAGGGCCCTGGCCAGCTTGCTTGACGGTAGAATGTTGGCTTCGGGTCTGGAAGTCTCAGGTTCGATTCCAGGTCAGGGCACACAAGAGAAGTGACCATCTGCTTCTCTATTGCTCCCCCTCCTCTCTCTCTCTCTCTCTCTCTCTCTCATCTTTTCCTGTTTTTCTGCAGCCCTGGCTCAATTGATTTGAGTGCATTGGTCTTGGGTGCTGAGGATGTATTGGGCAAGTGAGTTTGTAAAATTTGTATTTTTTGAGTTTACTCACTTTTATTGTTAAAAATGATGCTGGACAGCCACAGCTGTGCTTGCCCTCAGAGGCGGGCAGTTGATTCTAAATTGCGAATTACATTCCTGCTTGGGAGGGGTCGTTGTTTTGCTAATGTTTGCTGGAGCAGGGGTCTTTGTGGGCCCAGGCAGTGTTTGCAGGGACAGTAGAGAAAATGCAGAGTGCTAAAGAAGAGGCCAGTTTTTGCAGAGAAAGATAAGGTGTACAGATGGGGAACCAGAGCTGAGGGGCTTTTGGAGCCCTACTGAGGCTTGTGGGAGCCTTTGATTCAAGGAGGAACCAGAGAAGATTCTCCTGATTGTGGAACTGGAGAATACATCAGGGCTTTGGGAGCTCTGAATGAAAGGGAAACGTTTTCCTTGCCTGTTTGCTTGTTGGCCAGTGCTAGATTTTAATAAAGGAATGGCCCACCATTTTTGGCTCCACTGTTTCTTTACCATCTGCCTGATGGAGGTGGCCACTGACCTTACAGCATGGCTCCATGAAGGCCTCTGTCTCAGCTGCTAATAAAAGGTAGGTTGTGAGTATGGGCCCCAGATGGGGGTTGTGAGGTGGATCCCAGTCACGGTGCATGCAGGAGTCTATCTCACTATGTCCTCTCCTCTCACTTAATTAAAAAACATTTTTTTTTCTTTTTTTACTCAGGATTTCAGTCAAGATGGTGAGTTAGGTAAATTCAGTACTATATCATCCTACAATCATATCAAAACTAAAACTAAATTACAGAAAAACCATTATTCAGAACATCCTGGAATCTAGCTTAACAGAATTCCTATGTCTAAGGACATAAGGAAAAAACCATGTCAAGACTAATAAGAGGGACAGAGATGTGAAACACTCTGATTCCACACCCACATATAGCAACTAAAATCTAGAGGGTGATCTTGGCTACAGAGGTCCACTGTGGGGAATAAGGGGGGGGTCCCAGCCCCACATCAGGCCACCCAGCCCAAGGTTTTGGTACT
Organism: Saccopteryx leptura; assembly: GCF_036850995.1. Taxonomy (NCBI): domain Eukaryota; kingdom Metazoa; phylum Chordata; class Mammalia; order Chiroptera; family Emballonuridae; genus Saccopteryx; species Saccopteryx leptura. The sequence goes on along the minus strand of NC_089516.1, from coordinate 94,635,318 downwards.
GCGAAGTTCTCATAACTTCTGGATGAGAGAGAAAGAAGACTGCAGATGTCTCTAAAGTTCCTCTTGAAGAGTGCAAACACAGTGCTACTGGGATTCCCTTGCTCTGAGCTCCAGTGCTGGGGCAGTAAAATGAAAGGTGCCCAAGTGATAGGGGAACCCATGAGTTAGAAATTTGGCTTCAGTAATACTAGTTTGTAATTGTAATCCATAGGAGATCGTGTAAGGGTTGGGAAATAGTTAATTTGCTTGCTAGTCTCTCTTAATAGCTCCCTGGATTTCCCTGTTGAAATGTACAGAGAAGTTTATCTTTGCAAGAAGGCCTGGGGAGTGTCCTTGGAAGCAAGCGTCTGGTAGGAGCCCAGAGATAGGAAAAGGAGACTGCCGGTCTGAATTACTCTGTCATGGGAAGAATGCAATAAACAGATGGTCCATTATCTCAAGGACAGAACATCTTGCTAACCCCTTGTCTACGTGACTAACTGCACAAACTTACTCTCTGTACTATTATTAACAACCGCTGAACTTTATCAAAACAGGAACTGAGAATTAAATAGTAAGAAAAAAAAAGCAATACCTTATGGCACTTACATGAGGAAAAACAAATGATAATCACACACATAAATTAGATAATTTCCAAGAGTGTTAGTGTATGTCAAAATTTATTTTAGAAAAGATAACTTTTATTCAAATTTAAATATTTCTGTCAACATCATAACCATTTTGCATTTTTTAAAATATGCCATATCTTCCTCAATGTGCTTCTCGTGTTGTCTTAATTTTTAAATAAGTTATAACTTGTAAACTCATTTCCCTATATGTAACAATTTAAATTTACAGATTTATTATAAATTACAAACGAAAATTATTAAACATGTCAAACCAGTGAAGAAAGGAATAATAGTCATATACTAAAATAAAACTTGATTTTCTGATCTCTAGCACTTTATGAATTCATAGATCAATCTTTATCTTTGAGGTTTTATTAATGAATTCATTTTTTAAACTTAATTTTTCAATATTTATGCAAACTAATGAAATTAAGACCTGCTGTTGATCTTTTTGCAAATAAAAGGTGAATAATATTTTTTCCATGCCATTGTCTCTTAAAAAGTTTTTTACTTAAAACATACACAATGGCCCTGGTTGGTTGCTCAGTGCATAAAGTGTCTACCTGGGAATGGACCTCCCAGGTTCAATTCCCGGTTAGGTCATACAGGAGAAACAACCATCTGTTTCTTTTCCCCTCTGTCTCCCTCCTCTCTCCCTCTTTCCCTCCGCAGCCAATAGCTCAATTGCTATGAGTGTGGCCCCAGGACCTCAGGATAACTCAATTGGTCTGAAAGGATCAGCTTTGTGCATGAAAAATAGCTCAGTCTCAAACATTGTCCCAGAAGAAGTTGCTAGGTGGATACCGGGGTGCCTGTGGGAGTCTGCCTCCTCTCACCTAAATACACATTCATACACACACACACACACGCACACAAATACACACATAAATAGAATAATATCCAGTCAGAGAATAAAGACAATTCTTCATTGTAGAAAATAATAAAATTGTCCATGTATTTTTTCATTTTACTATTAGTAGTGTTTTGTTTGTTTAACATTTAAGACACATAGCCTCATTTATATACATACTGTGTTTTCAAGGTCTGAACTAAACTTTTCAAAGGAGTGAAATGTGTGGTGTCTTACATATGCAATGTTTTTTCAATGCCTGCACAAGTTCAAAACTAAAAAGAATTTAAGAAACGTATTTGTTAGATATAGCCACTGTCTCTAAGCTTTTCTATCCCTCAGCTAGTTGGTAGGTATATAGTTTGTATTGGAAACATGAACAAATTATGAGGAAGAAACACATATAAGAATTATTTATCCACATTCTATTTTGTCTGCTACATATATTACATTAGTGTGCATATTAGATTTTGCTCATTTTGAGTCATTTTTTTCTTTAAGCTATGATTTTATAAGCTTAGGCTTCTAATATGGTAGAGCAGCATAAAAGAGTGCACTGAGCTACAGCTGTTTATATTTAAAGAACTTAAATGTTAGCTTTATTCAGACAAGTTTATGATGAAAAGTATAAAGAGACTGCATCATATGGTCATGAAATACATTAGTAAACAAAGAAAATGTCATTTTCCCAGGATAGAAGAAGTGGAAATATTGTATCACCTTCTTTTTGGATCTTTTTGATTTTTTTAAAATGGAGATACAAAATAAAAAAAATATTCAATAAAAATAATCACATTCTTTTGGGGTATCATTTCCAATTGCTGCCATGAACATTAATAGCTAACTGTACACACAGAGAAAGTTCTAAGTGCTCCATAGTCTTGTCCTTTTTCCTCTTCCTCCAACCACACATATAACTCAGCCCAATTTAAAGTCAAGATCCAAAAGTTTATTTTATTGGTCATTGAATAAAATGATACAAGGGCTGAGAAAAATACAATAGTTTTCTGGCTACTTTTCTTTGCTATTGATGTCTGTGTTTATATTTTTATTTAACATTTTTATTTTCAATTTATTGTGTTGACATGGTTTCAAGTGACCAACTCAATATGACACACTCTACACACCTCATTGTGCCCATCTATGCCGCAAACCCCATGCAAAGTCTCTTTCTCTTTTTCTACCCTTGTTTTACCTCCTTTGCCCCCTCCCTTACCTCCACCTCCCTCTTATTCTAATAGGAAAACACATTGAATCTTTGCAGAAAAAACATCTTATTAAGATAGACAAGAAGAGCTAAGAGTAAGTTGTTTCTAAAACCCAAAATCTAAGCAAGTGTAACTAAGGGGAAAATATGATAATGTGAATGGAAAAATGAACTAAATCTATGAAATATGATGTTAGAGTGTGTCAAGAAACAAAAGATTTAATAGTGATGAAGAAAGCATCACTTTTTTTGTCTCTCAGCAGTGCCTATATTGAGCTTATTCTGTTTAGAAAACATCTAGAAGAAAGAATAATTTCAAAACAGAGTATCTAAAAAAAAAAAGGAGGGGATTATCAGGAGTAAGATAACATAAATAAGTTATTAAACATAAAGACCATGGAACAGAAGAGAAGGGGTTTCAAACAAGGGAACAGTGTTACTGAATATATTTGCTTAGCAGCGGGAATGTTTGTCGTGAAACAGTGTACCAATAAAATAAAATAATATAAAATAAAATAAAAAATAAAGTAAAATAAAATAAAATAAAATAAAAAACTCTGTCAGCATCAAATGAAGATATGGGATTCTCAGAGGCCAATTAAGGAGAAACTGGTTTTACTTTATTTGTAATCAGGTGAAAATTTTGTCTGATACTGACATTAATTTAAAATATTTGTGAATACAGGTATAAAATAATTTGAGTGAATTGGAGGGAATTAGAAGTAAAAAAAAGAGATAATCTTATTACAGCTAACCATGTTATAATGATATTGTGACATGCACATTTTAAAATACTGTACTCATAGAATATTCAGTTATTCTGGTAACAATAAAAAATTAATAAACTGGTAAAGGTGTCATTTAATTCAAAGAGAATAATAAAATATAGCCTTAATATCTGTTGTCATTATCATTTTTTACATTAGAAAATTAAGAGTTGTTTTTTGAAGATCAAGTGAGGATATTTCTTTATACAGGAGAGCTTACCAACATCACAAAATGCATAAGAATAACACTATGCTGAGAGATCATAACAAAATATAGATGTTTTACTTCTCTGTAAATACAAGACATACGTACAAAAAGATAGAGAAAAGACATGTGTATTGTGTATCAACTCATTAGCAGTTAATGAAGCAGAGAATAACAGAAGTCCAGGAGGAAATAGCAAAAAGTATAAGTGAAAAAATCAAGAAATGAAATAGCTAATGAGCACAATGAGCCAACTTTGGTTTTCAAGTTTGGATTTAGATAGCACCAGCTGCCTTCACCCAGTGCCCATTAGAAGGAAGCCCATGGAGGAAATAATCTTCAATGGATAATTATATTTAAAATGTTTCTTTTCCCCCAAAAAGGTCACAAACCCTCACAGTGTTTTTGTCATTATGATTGTTTAGAACAGAGTTAAATGTAAAATGGTCAGAAATACAAAATAAATTTGAAAAAAAAATACATATTTTTTCCAATTGTGCTTGTTTCTAAGAAGCTCTCCTTGCAAATCATCTTAAGTATTAAACTTGAAATATGTAGAGAATTTGGTTTTGAGCCTTTCAAATACATGTCATTGAAGTCCCTGAAGGATTAAGATGATCCTGGACACATTCTTCCTTGAATAAATATTTTGTAAGATATTTTTACATTAGGATCTTCACATTATTTTCTTTCAGCTCTATAAAAGTTTGTATCAAAGTGGAAAATATTTTAAAAATAAACTTGGGAAATTAGGCTTTAATAAAAAAAGAGAAAACTATTTTCTAAGATTCTTGGAAGTTTTTATCAGATGGATGCATGAGACACTTATATAAACATTAAATAGTATTTAGCTTAGACATTTGTAAACATTTACCACAACAATTTAAAAAAATATAATATAAACAATTTACTTGGCATTATCAGATTTTTATAATGTTTTAAGTGATATAATTGTAATATATGTATATATATATATGAAGCATAAAACTAATTTCTTATGTGTGAATGATAGACAAAGAGAACAAGCTCTCACTCTTTCCTGTTTTTTCCTTTTTTCTTTGGTAGGCAGAATAATGCAACCCCAACATGTTTATACCATAACCCATAAAACCTTGCATGGAGAAAGAGACTTTGATATGTGATTAAAATATAAATCTTGAGATGGGGATACTGTGTTTTATTATCTGGGTGGACCCATTAAAATCATAAGGTTCTTATAAAAGAAAAGAAGAAGTATCATTAAAATGAGAGATATGTTTAAACTTCTATGCTTTTGGCTTTGAAGATGAAGGGACAGGCCACGAGCCAAAGAATCTAGTTGACCACATGAATTTAGAAAATGCAAAATATAGCAGATTCTCCAAGCATTCAGAAGGAACATAGGCTCATATGTGGACAAGTCCTGTCAGGGGTGAGGACGACGAAGATGCAAAGACTTGACTCCAGAGACCAGGTTCAGTGACACAGATCCACTTTATTCAGGAAGTAAGCTAGCTTATATAGATGGGTTTAGCCAATAGGATGTTATAGCATATTCCTCAAAGCCAATGGCTGAAAAGGTCAGGGAGCTGCGTGGTTGTCGCTGAGTCACTTCCTTATGGCATGCGAGCTCCTTTCCTGGGTATGACCAGGAGGGTTTCAGGTGCTGGAGTATTCTCACAACATTACATCAGCCACAGCTGCTAGGAATGTGCTCTGTGCTCCACCTACACTCATAGGCTTGAGAAAACCTTGTTTTGAATCCAATGAGACCCATTTTTGATTTTGTGACATCTAAAATTATAAGGTAATAATCTATGTTGCTTTTTGCCACTGTTTTGAGGACTTTTTTTTACAGTAGCAATGGGAAACTAATGCAACAATGTTCACTTGTATTCTCTTTATTGAGTCTCTAACACATATCAAATGCTATTCCGAGTTCTGAGAAAATAATAATTAGCAAAATCTAATACATAGTGTTACATATTTTTAATGACATAATGAGAAAGTCTATAGATCTTTTTCCCAGCAAAACAGCCATAACTAATAAAAAAAATTATTAAAACATCAACAGGCTTGGGATGGTGGCTTAGTGAATAGAGCATCAGCCTGGGATATGAATGTCCCAGGTTCAATTCAAGGTCAGGGCACACAGGAGAAGCAAACATATGCTTTCTCCTTCTCCTTCTGTCACTTCTCTCCTTCTTTACCTCCTACAGCCAGTGGCTCCACTGGGTCAAGCTTGGCTACAGGCACTGAGGATAACTTGGTTGGTTTGAGCACATCAGCCTTAGGTGCTAAAAATAACTCAGTACTCGAACATTGGCCCCAGATAAGTTAGCCAGGTGGATCCTGGTCGGGGTACATGTGGGAGTCTGCCTTACTATCTCCCATCCTCTCACCTAAACAAACAAACAAACAAACAAAAAAAGAACTGCAATGAAATTTAAATTCATTAAAAGTTACCATAAAAAACACAACATATAATCAAACATTTGTTCAAGAAAATCTACCAAATATTATTAAGAACAGTTAGAGTCTGTAGCATTTCAGATTTTCCTTGTGTACCTATTCTCCTCCCAATGCTGCCACATCTTCAGCCTGTTACACTGATGGAAACGCCACTCCAAGTGGTTGTGGCCAAGAAAACAAGGCTCTTTCTTCCTACAGCTCCCATTCAAGTGCAATGGTATGTCACCAGAAGGAGATAGCTGCATTTCTCATCACTCCAAGTTTAGTGTGGTAGGAGCAAAATTCCAAGAGTATGTGGCCAAGAGGTCATCAGATATGATGAGTAAATACTAGAACAGCAATTGTCCTTACCCCAGTTTGCTTATAGGGCAAAGTTTCAACATTGGTGAGGTGAACTGAGATTAGAGGTTACTATACAAGTGAGTGAAATTCTGAGAGAAGCTGAACATTGTCCCTGCCCACAACCCTAGAACAATGGTTCAGACATTTTGCACTGTATAGATGCAGGCTCTGAGAAGAAATAGTTCTGAAATTTTCTCCTTTTAAAGACCTTTCAGACTTAAGAAAACAACTTAGCCCTGGAAAGTTTACTCAGTAGTAGAGCATCAATCAAGAGTGTGGATGTCCTGGATTCAATTCCCAGTCAGGGCACACAAAAGAAGTGACCATCTACTTCTCCACTCCTCTCCCTCCCCCTTCTCTCTCTCTCTCTCTCTCTCTCTCTCTCTCTCTCTCTCTCTTCTCCTCCCACAACCATAGCTTGATTGGTTTGAACACATTGCCCCAGGTACTGAGGATGGCGTCATAGTGGATTTAGTTGGGGCGCACATGAGACTGCCTCTATCTCTCCCCTCTCACTTGGAAAAAAAAAACAGTGTGTAAAGAACTTCAAGTTTGAAGATTATGTTAAAAATAATGGTGTTTTGAAGATAAGTAATTAAGAGGAAGCTGGTATCTCTAGAAGAACAACAAGCTAAATCATAGCTTAGCAAGTTTAATAGAAAGAAATAAAGAAACAGTTAGGAAGAGCCATTCTAGGATCCAAACAAATCCCAAAGACTGGACTCATAACTCCCCCCACCCTCTGCAAAGGGGTTCAAACTTAATTTCTTGAGAATGTGAAGCAATGGATGCCCCAGGGCATTGTTAACATCAGCAGAGCAATCATCCTGCAATTATTAGAACTTTACAGCTGGAGTGATCAGGAAACAAGACAGTCAAAGTGAATCCCATAAAATCACTGTCACACTAGAATGACTACGTGCACACTTAAGGCCGCATTCTCCTAACAGTGGAACCAAAGTCTTCATATGCTGAAAATGTAAACTTAAAAAAAATTTTCAGCCTAGTCACAAAACAAATAAACAATTAAGCAATGACAGTAAAATACCCTGGGGTAGATCATTACCCAACATTGCTCTATATATTATGAAAAAAGTCCAGTTTTCAATATAAAATCACAAGAAATGAAAAGAAACAGGAATGTTTGATACACACATATACATATATTTTTAAATTATGTAACAGAAACCATTGGAAAAAAGAGCTCAGCTGTTACAATTAACAAATATTTCAAAGCAAAAATTATCTATATATTCAAAGAAATAAAATAGAACAAATGATGAAAAAGCCTCATTAAATTGAGAACAGTTTTAAACAAGCAGAAATCATTAAAAATAATCAAATGGAACTTTTGGAGTTGACAAGTATAATTGAAATTCAAAGAATCACACTAGAGGGGTTCAATGATTAATATGAACACAAAAAAGAAAAAATAGTAAAATTTAAGGTACATTAATAGAGATTACTGCCTTGGCTGTTGGCTCAGTGGTAGAGCATCAGCCTGGCGTGCAGGAGTCCCGGGTTTGATTCCCGGCCAGGGCACACAGGAGGCGCTAGAATGGCTCTGGTTGCAACAGAGCGACACCCCAGATAGGCAGAGCATCGCACCCTGGTGGGTGTGCCGGGTGGATCCTGGTCAGGTGCATGCGGGAGTCTGTCTGACTGCCTCCCCGTTTCCATCTTTTTAAAGAAAAATAAAAATTAAAAAAATTAAATAAAAAAATAGAGATTATGTAACCTAAATATACAGAGAAAAAAAGAGAAGGGCATAATTCAATATGTTATGCTTTTGAGGTTGAGTGTAATCTCTAAAATAATCATAAATAAAAATAATACACACACACACACACAAAGGAAACGAGTAAAGAATCAAAATTATACACTACAAAATACAATTAAACAAGGAAGTGATATGATCAAGATGGTAGACCAGGAAGCTCCAGGTTCTTGTTCCCTATAAAAATATCAGGTAAACAGTCACAGATGACCAATATAACTTTGTGGGAGTTCTAGAAACAAGTCAATAATCTGCATCAACCAAGTGAAAAAAAAAACATACTCAAAACAATAGAAAATGTGGCATTTTCATTCACTCTTGCTCACCGTCTCACTGGTTTGGCATGATGCAGTCAGGGGAAAACAACTCAAGTCTCAGTATTCTTCTTCCAGATGAAAGGAAAGAGTGAAACATTTACAGTGTTCTGGTTTAACTGTGGGCTGTCCAATAAATTGGTTTCTGTCTTTTCAGACTTAGAGTTTACAAGAGAATGGCAGCGTAATTTTGCATAGTTCAGATATCAGGCTGAAAAAGAGCACAGAAGACAGTAGGGGCCACCTGCATGTGAAAACCACATGGGTACCACAGACCCACAAAGACATGGGGGCAAGAGAATACCGACACAAGTAAAACAATAGAATACCTAAGGCTTGAAAGTAGAAAGCATAAGTGATACTCTAAAAGGAAATAAGATATTTGAAAGCAACCATATATATGGAGAATTTCAGAAACACACACAAACATACACACACACACAGAGATCCAAGGAAAGCACATTCCAGAAAAGGTCTGAGAGTACCTTAAGCCATGATGCTGAGTTAATTTATAAAGGTCTTCTTCTGCATAAAGCCATTCTGCAAAGACTGGCAGAAGTGGATATTTTGTCAAATGCTTAATGTTAAGATCTCAAGGTATACAAAGAAACAGAAAAACCTAATTTATTCAAAGAAACAAAATAAATCTCCAGAAACTGACCCTTAAAAAATACAGGTATCAGTTGTATTCAGAGAAAAACTTTAAAATAATTGGCTTGCATATGCTGAAGGAGCTACTAAAACATATAGAGAACCAAAGGAAATAAAAAATGGTATATGGACAAAATGAGACAGTCAACAAAGAGAAATTACAAAAAAACAGACTGATAGTTGTTAGAGGGAAAAGGGGTTGGGGGCTGGGTGAAAAAAATGTGAAGAAATTAAGCAAAAAAGTTCATAGATACAGACAAGAGTTTGATGATTATGGAAAGGAAAGGAGGTAGGAGAGATAAAAGAGTGTAAAAGGGAGGTAAATGGTGATGAAAGGAGATTTGAATTGAGGTGGCAAATGCACAGTGCAGTGTACAGATGACATATTATGTATAGCATACCTGACACTTATGCAGTTTTAGTAACCAATATCACCCTATAAATTCAGTGTATAAAATAAAACAAAATAAAAAAGGAAATTATGATATATAACTGTAGATAAATTCTGGAATTAAAAATATATAATAACTGAATTTAAATTTTTACTAGAGGGACTTCAACAGACTAAAGAACCAGTCAACTTAACATAGGTGACTGAAGTTGAATCTGAGAAACAAAACAAAAAATAATTAAGAAAAGCAAACAACCTAACAGACTTATGAATAACCATTAAACACACAAATATATACACTATGGGAATACTGGAAGTAGAAGAGAGAAAGGGAAGAAAACTGATTTGAAGAAAAAGTAATTTTAAACTTCTATAGTTTGAGGAATATCATGAACATACAAGTATAAACAGCTTAATAAACTCCAAGTAAGAAACACAAAAAGATCCTCAAAATGTCACATTACAATCCAACAGATGAAAGTCAAAGATAAAATCTTGAAAGCAGCAAAAGTTACCTGTCACATACAAGATATTTTCTGTAAAATTTCCTGTAGTTTTCTCAATAAAAAACTTACAGTGTACACATGGTGCAATGGTGTCATATTGAGTTGTACACTTGAAACCTGTACTGTTCGGTGAACCATGTCAACATTTTTAAAATAAATTTAAAAAATAAAGAAGAAAGCTTGAAGTCTAGAAGTCAGTATATGATATATATTTAGTGTTACAGGAAAAAATACTTGACAATTGTATATCTGGCAAAATTAACTTTAAACTTGAAGAAATTAAGACATTCCCAAATAAACAAAAGCTAGTGACGTTCACTACTACTAGATCTTTCCTATAAGAAATATTAAAGATATTTATTTAAGTTGACACAAAATTACAGTAGACAGTAACCCAAAACCATAAAAATATTTAAAGATCTATGGTAAAGGTAAATAGATGAACAAATATAAATGTAAATATAATGCAATTTTGGGTTATGAAAATATTTTTATTTCTTTATAGAATATATAACACAGAAGCACAAAATAGTTTTAAATTTATGTTAACAAAATACACAATATATAATATTTAATTAGTGACACCAATAACATTAAGTATAGAAGGGAGAACTGTAAAGAAATATTTTTGTTTAAAACTGAAGTTGATATCAGTTTCAAATAGATTGCCATAACATAAAATGTTATATGTAATCTTCATGGTAACCATGAAGAAAATATCTATGAAAGAGGGGACTCAAAACACATTAATACATAAAATTAACTAAATACTAGGTTAGGGAAGATATAAGAGACAAGCTATACAGCACATAGAAAACAATAAAATAGCAATAATACTTCATTTTCTATTATTAATTACTTTAAATGTAAACAATTAACCCTCAATTAAAATAGATAGAATGGCTACAAAACAAGCACAACAAAAACAAAAAATAAACATGCAACAGTCATATGCTATTGACAAGGAATTTACTTTAGATCTATGTACACACATAGCTTGAAAGTTAAAGAACAGGCCCTGGCCAGTTGGCTCAGTGGTAGAGCAGCAGCCCGGTGTGTGGAAGTCCTGGATTTGATTCTCAGTCAGGGCACACAGGAGAGGCGCCCATCTGCTTCTCCATCCCTCCCCCTCTTGTTTCTCTCTCTCTCTCTCTCTCTCTCTCTCTCTCTCTCTCTCTCTCTCTTCCCCTCCTGCAGCCATGGCTCGACTGGAGCAAGATGACCTGGGTGTTGAGGATGGCTCCATGGCCTCTGCCTCAGGCACTAAGATCTCTATTTGGAGCAATTAAGCAGCAGCCCAGATTAGCAGAAAATCGCCCCCTAGTGGGATTTCTAGGTGGATCCCAGTCAGGAGCCTGCCTCACTATCTTCTTTCCTCTCACTTAAAAAAAGAGAAGAAAGGACATAATATAATGCTAAAAGGTTCAATTCACCAAGAAGATAGGATAATTATAAACATACACATACTAAACATCAGAGCTCCTAAATATAGTATGGAGCAAACATTAAACATAATTGATGAAAGAGACAACTGTACAATAATCATAGATTTTAATAGCCCCTACAAATATTGTAATAAGACAATCAGCTGAAAAAGTAATTGAGGACTTGAACATCACACTAAATTAACAGAACATGATAGAAATATATAGACATTTTATCCAACAATAACAAGTCACACAGTTTTCTTAGGTACCTAGAGAACATTATAATAGGCCATACCTTAGGTTTCCAAACAAGACTAATTAAATATGAAAAGATGGAAATTATGTGGAATACCATTTCTGGTCACAATATAATGAAACAAGAAATCAATGGCAGAGGATAATTGGAACTACACAAATATGTGGAAATTAAACATCATCTTCTTAAACAAATAAGTAAAAAGAATTCACAAGGGAAATCAGAATATATATTGACAAAAATAAAAATGGACTCACAATACACCAAAATTTATAGGAGGCAGTGAAAGCTGTGCTAAGAAAAATGTATAGGTGAAATACTTGCATTAAAAAGGAAAGACAGCCTGACCAGGCAGTGGTGCAGTGGATAGGGTGTCAGACTGGGATGCGGAAGACCCAGGTCCGAGACCCCGAGGTTGCCAGTTTGAGCGCAGGCTCATCTGACTTGAGCAAAAAGCTCGCCAGCTTGGATCCAAGGTCGCTGGCTCGAGCAAGGGGTTATTCGGTCTGCTGAAGGCCCACGGTCAAGGCACATATGAGAAAGCAATCAATGCACAACTAAGGTGTCACAATGCACAACGAAAAACTAATGATTGATGCTTGTCATCTATCTGTTCCTGTCTGTCTGTCCCTGTCTATCCCTCACTCTGACTCTCTCTCTCTGTCTCTGTAAAAAAAAAAGAAAAAAAAAAGGAAAGACAATCTCAAATCAGCAATATCATTGTACATACAAGGAATTAAAATAAAGAATAAATAATACTCAAAGATAACAGAAGGAATAATAGAGAGTAAAACACAGATAAACAGAATAGAATAAAAAATCAAAAAGAATGAATGAAAAAGCGTTAGTTCTTCAAAAACATCAGATAAATTGATAAACCTTTAGCTATTGACTAAAAATAAAAGAGAAGTGTCAAATACCTAAAGTCAGGAACAAAATTGCTGACATTACTACTGATATTATAGAAATAAAACAATGTTAGAAAACAGTGGTGTGAGCAATTGTACACAAAAAAATTGGATAGCAGAGCTGAATAAGACAAATCCTAAAAAACCACAACTTTTTAAAATTAAATCTTAAAGAAATAGAAACTCTAAATAGATATCATCAGTAAGAAGAATGAGTCAGTAATAAAAAAAAAAAAAATCACCCACCAAAGTAAAGTTCAGGCCCAGATGGCTTTATTGGTGAATTATAGTAAATATTTAGATAAAAATTAAGACACCCTCTTAAAACTTCCAAAAATTTGAAAAATAAAAATCTAAATTCATTCTACAGAGCCAGTGACATGTTACCACCAGATCCAGAGAAATACATTAAAAGAACACAATCTCAGGCCTGGACAGTTGGCTCAGCAGTAGAGCTTCGGCCAGGTGTGTTGAAGTCCCAGGTTCGATTCCTGGTCAGGGCACATAAGAGAAGAACCCATCTGCTTCTCCACCCTTCCCCCTCTCCTTCCTCTCTGTCTCTCTCTTCCCCTCCCGCTGCCAAGGCTCCACTGGGAAAATGTTGGGCCGGGTGCTGAGGATGGCTCCATGCTCTCCTCGTAGGGCGTTAGAATGGTTCCAGCCACAAGGGAGCAATGCCCCAGATGGGAAGAGCATCACGCCTGGTAGGCATGCCAGGTGGATCCCAGTTGGGCACATGCGGGAGTCTTTCTGATTGCCTCCCTGCTTCTAACTTTGGAAAAATACAATAAACAATCAAACAAACAAAGAAAAAAATCCTTTATAAGGACTGATGCAAAAATTCTCAACAAAATTCTTGGAAACTGAATTCCACAGTATGTTTAATGAGTATGCATTATGATCAAGGGGGATTAATTCTTAGAAGGCAAGAATAATTCAACAAATTAAAAATAAATGTAATATATCATACTAACAGAATAAAGAGACAAATAAAGTTGTAATTTTAAATGATGCAAAACAAACATTTGTTAAAATGCAATGCCTTTTATTGATTTAAAAAGAAAACAACTAAAATAATAGGAATGGAAGGAAACTAATCAACATAATGAAGGTCATATATGAAAACCTCAATGTTGTTTTATATACACAATAGTGAAGAGCTACAACTTTTTTCTCTAAAATTATCAACAAAATAATAATATCCACTTCTACCCCTTTTATTCAACCAAGTATTGGAAGTCCCAGTGAGATAATTACACACACACAAAAAAAATTAAATTAAACTACAACAGCAATATGAAAAAAACAACTTTTTTAAAAATAAATAAAACATCAAAATTGAAAAAGAAGTAAAATTATCTCTTTCACAGACTACATCTCATATGTAGAAAATACTAAAGATTTAAAGACATGATAGAACTAATAAATATATTTGTTAGAGTTGTAGAAAACAAAAGCAACACACAAAAATCAGTTGTATTTTAATACACTGATAATGAAAAATTAAAAAGTGAATAAAAGAATTCAATTTACAATAGCACCAAAATCAGTAAAATAGTTAGGAATCAACCAAGAAAAGAAAAGATTTGTATACCAAAGAATAAAATATGTTGTTGAAAGAAATTAATGAAGACACATATAAATGGAAAAACATATTGCACTGAATGATTTGCACACCAAATAGTATTAAGAGGTCAATACTACCCAAAGTGACCTAGAGATTCAACTACATCCTTATCATAATTTCAATTACATTTTCTTCCCATAAATAGAAAATTTCACCCTAAAATTAATATGGAATCTCAAAAAACCCCTCATATAGCAAAAATAATCTTTTTCTTTAAAAAAAAGGAACAAATAGCCTGACCAGGCGGTGGTGCAGTGGATAGAGCGTCGGACTGGTATGCTGAGGACCCAGGTTCGAGACCCCAAGGTCGCCAGCTTGAGCGCGGGCTCATCTGGTTTGAGCAAAAGCTCACCAGCTTGGATCCAAGGTCACTGGCTTGAGCAAGGGGTTACTCGGTCTGCTGAAGGCCCGCGGTCAAGTCACATATGAGAAAGCAATTAATGAACAACTAAGGTGTAGCAACAAAAAACTGATGATTGATGCTTCTCATCTCTCTCTGTTCCTGTCTGTCTGTCCCTATCTCTCTCTCTCTCTGACTCTCTCTCTCTGTCAGAGAGGAAAAAAGGAACAAATACGAAGCCTCACACTTCTTGATTTCAAAAGTTCTTATAAATCCAAAGTATGCAAGAGTATGTCATAATGAGAGACTTGTATAGACTAATAAAATAGACTAGAAAGCCCAGAAATAAAACATCACATATATGGCTAAATGATTTTTGACAAGAGTGGCAAGTCTATTCACTGAGGAAGGAATAGTCTTCCTTTCATGGTATTGATAAAACTGTATTTCAACATGGAAAAGAATGAAATCAAGTCCTTATCTTACCACTGCATGCAAATATTTACTCAAAAAAATCAAAGACCTAAACATAGGAGGTAAAACTATAAAACTCTTAAGAATAAAACTTGGAAGTGTCATGACATTAGCTTTGGCAATGATTTTTTGGATATGATACCAAAACACAGGCAACAACAACAAAAAATAGATACATTGAACTTCATCAAAAGTTTTAAAAAATGTTTTGCATCAAATGACACAATTGAGAAAGTGAAAAAGCAACTATATGAACCGTGGAAATATTTGAAAAATATATATCTGAAGGAAGGATTAATATCCAGAATACATAACAAACTTCTACAACTCAACAACAATAAAAAAAAAAAAAACAGCAATCCATTTAAAAATGCATAAAATACAAAAACAGACTATTTTTTTAATGAAGATATTCAAAGAGCCTATGAACACATGAAAAGGTGCTCAATATCACTAATTATTGAGGGATATAAATAACAAAACTGCAGTGAGATATCACTTCCCATCCATTAAGATGGCAATTATCAAAACAACAGAAAATAATGCTATTGAGTATGTAAGGAAACTGGAGCACTTGTATTTTGCTTGTAGGCATAAAAAATTGTACAGTAATTGTGAAAGGAATTATGGCAGTTTTTCCAAAAGTTAAACTGTTGACCGAGGATGCACCGACAGAATTCTAGACTCAGGGTAAAACAAAGAAAAGTTTATTACACTCGTGAGCGGGCCCAAGGCAAAGAGATGGCCAAGAGCCAAGAGCCACTTCAGCAAGCAAGTTTTATACTTAATTTCAGGGAGGGGAGTTGTAACGGTTCTCAGGGTGATTGATTGCCTCAGATGCTTGCGGCCTTGCCTTTCCGATAAGCCCCTAATCAAACACTGGATGCCTGTGGCTTCTTCAAGGAGCCTGGGCAAAGATCTAGGGGTCAGGTGGGCCAGTTATTGTTTTACAAGCCAAGATGAGTTAAGCAAAGATCAGACGGAAAAGATCAGACGGAATCCACTGTTACATTCCCCCCTTTCTTTGTTGCATATCTCTAATCCTAGAGATCTGAGTTCTGTTCTAACTTCTCATAATGTTGTCTCATAATCATGAGTTTTACTGCTCCTATTTGCCCCTGCAGGAAGGTGGTGAGTCTATTCAGGACACATGGTCCAATGGTGATAACTAGCAATAGCACTATAAGGGGTCCTGCTAAGGTGGAGATGAGGGTAGTCAACCAGGGTGATTTGGCATACCACCCTTCAAACCATCCCTGCTGATCTTGTAGTTTCTTTTCCCTAGCCTTACAGTAGAAGACTTCCAGTCCCCCGCATCTCCAAGCTGTGTCCCTATCACGACCGTCCCGGGGACAGACATAAAAGTCAGTCGTCCTGAGAGTCGAGCGGAATTCTGGGTGAGAGCACCCAAAGCCTACAGTCCCTATACCACTAGTTGGACATTCACATTTCCCGGACTCACAAGGAGGAGGGTTACCCGGGTCTGTGGTCGGGATATCCCAAGTTTCTAGCCCCGCCGCAAGCTGACAAAGGTCTGGATACAGGGACGGCCACCAAGTCCAGGGGGGATGGTCATTGGAAGTCACTTCCCATACTATATTACTGGTCCACGATATCACCTGCCATGTCTGTCGGGTTGGTTGGTGGGGATTTGTTGCGGCAGCAGACACACAGCTTGAGGGGATTATCTGTTTTCTCCACTGTCCACTGGTCATCAGGAGCAGGAGCAGGCTTGAGGTGTGAAATATGGATCCAAGCAGCGATGCCATCGACCTTTACAGCAGTGGGTGTGATGAGGAGGACTTGGTAGGGTCCTTTCCAGCGGGGTTCGAGGGTCCGGTGTTGGTGTCTCCAGACGTAAACGAAGTCCCCGACTTGGTAGTGATGTGGGGTCCCATCTCCTGCCGGCTGGTAAAGGTCAGACAACTGCTTCCATAGGCAATGTTGTACTCTGGTCAGGGCCTGTAACCTAATGGACAAAGGGGTATTTGGGATATTTAAGTCAGAGGGGGATAAATCCCGAATAGGCGGAGGGGTTCCAAAAAGTATTTCAAAGGGGGTTAGGTTAGTTTTAGCGGAAGGGGTATTCCGAGCCCGGAAAAGAGCATATGGTAGGAGCATTACCCAATCTCTATGGCCAGTCTCTATGACTAATTTAGTTAAGGTCTCTTTAATTGTTCTATTCATTCTCTCTACTTGTCCTGAACTTTGGGGTCTATAAGCACAATGTAGTTTCCAATCAATCCCCAATATTTTGGCTACCCCCTGGCTTACCTGGGCCACAAACGCCGGTCTGTTATCAGACCCTATTACCTTTGGAAGGCCAAATCTAGGAAAGATTTCTTCCATAATTTTCTTAATTACTACCGCCGCCGTCTCATGTTTGGTAGGGAAGGCTTCTACCCATCCTGAAAAGGTGTCTACAAAAACTAAGAGATACCTTAGTCCATACTTGGCAGGTTTTACCTCAGTGAAGTCTACTTCCCAATATTGGCCTGGTCTGGTGCCTCGGAGATGGGTTCCACTGGTTCCTTTTGTTGGGTAGGCATTTACCATTTGGCAGGCCTTACAAGCTTTGACTATTTCCTTTGCTATTTGCCTCTTCTCGGGGGTGGTCAATGTTTTATCATCCTGAAGCAGTTGTACCAGTTTGTCAGTTTCAAGGTGGGTGAGACGGTGGGCCATCTGGAGGAACGTCCGAGTATCCTCAGGTTCCTTTAAGTGGGTCAGGGTGGGGGATGGCTCTGCTTCTATAGTGAGGATGTTGGAGGCAGTCCTCATGGCTACCGCTCGAGCCTCTTCATCCGCCTTCCTGTTGCCTTTGGCTACTGGGTCTTGCCCTTTCTGGTGCCCAGGGCAATGGACAATGGCTAGCTCCCATGGGAGCATGATAGCATCTAAGAGGGCTAGGATTTCTTGTTTGTGTTTAATGTCTTTACCTGCTGATGTAAGCAGGCCCCTTTCTTTGTAGATTGCCCCATGCACATGTGCAGTAGCAAATGCGTACCTGCTGTCCGTGTAGACGGTGGCCCGTTTACCACTAGCTAGTTCCAAGGCCTTTGTTAGAGCTATTAGTTCTGCCTTTTGAGCTGAGGTTCCTGGGGCAAGTCTCTCTGACCAGATTACTTTTTCCTTGTCTACCACCGCAGCCCCAGCTCGGCGTTCTCCTTCATACAGAAAACTGCTTCCATCAGTATACCAAATTAAGTCAGATTGTGGCAATGGTGTGTCCCGCAAGTCTTTCCGGATCCCAGCTTCCTCGGCTAGGATATCCCTGCACTGATGGTGGACAGTTCCCCCCTCCTCCCTGGGTAGCAGGGTGGCTGGGTTCAAAACAGTTGGAGAGCCAAAGGTGATCCTGTCTTTATCTAACAGGAGGCTTTGGTAATGAGTAATGCGGGCATTAGTTAGCCAGCGGTCTGGAGGTTGTCTTATTATGCTTTCCAGGGCATGGGGGGGCGACAACAGTCAATTTCTGGCCCAGAGTCAGTTTGTCAGCATCTTTGACTAGGAGGGCCACAGCGGCAATCACCCGTAGGCACCCCGGCCACCCTTTTGCGACTGCATCTAACCTCTTAGAAAGATAGGCTACTGGCCGTTTCCAGGGTCCCAGAGACTGAGTCAATACTCCTTTAGCTATCCCTTCCTTCTCGTCTACATAGAGAGTGAAAGGCTTCTCTATGTTGGGGAGTGCCAAGGCCGGGGCTGACAACAGTGCCCTCTTGATTTGGTCAAAGGCCTTTTGCTGTTCATCTCCCCAGGTATATTCAGTTCCATCCTTTAACAAGGGGTATAGAGGGGCGGCTAGTGTGGCAAAGCCAGGTATCCATAGTCTGCAAAAACCTGCTGTGCCTAAGAATTCCCTGAGGCCCTTCCGATTTTTCGGAGGCGGGATTTGAGTAACAGTCTTTTTCCTGGCCTCAGTTAGCCATCTCTTACCGTCTCGGAGAGAGTAGCCCAGGAAGGTGACTTCGGGTTGGCAGATCTGGGCCTTTTTGGCGGATGCCCGGTATCCCAGTTTGGCCAGTTCGGCAAGCAGTTTTTCAGTTCCCTGTTTGCACTGCTCTCTGGTGGCGGCTGCAAGTAACAGATCATCAACATACTGCAACAGAGTTACCTCAGGGGTGGAGGCTCGGTAGGCACTCAAGTCCTGGTGCAGCGCTTCGTCAAAGATGGTGGGAGAGTTCTTGAAGCCCTGGGGTAGCCGCGTCCAGGTGAGCTGTCCACTGAGTCCATTCTCAGGGTCCGTCCATTCAAAAGCAAACAGGGGTTGGCTGTCCTCATGCAGGCGCAAGCAGAAGAAGGCATCTTTCAGGTCCAGTACTGTATACCACTTCCTGTCAGGACTGAGGGTACTGAGGAGGTTGTAAGGGTTTGGGACCGTTGGATGTATGTCCATTACTCGACTGTTAACCTCTCTCAAATCCTGGACTGGTCTATAGTCCCCTGTCCCTGGTTTCTTTACTGGTAGCAGGGGGGTGTTCCATTCTGATTGACAAGGCCTCAGGATCTCCTGTCCTAGTAGCCTCTGGATGTGAGGCCTAATGCCTTCTCGGGCCTCTTTACTCATTTAGTATTGTTTGACCCTTACGGAGGTGGCGGAGGGCTTTAGGTATATTACCACCGGAGGCCTTTGTACTGCTAATCCTGGCCCTGCCATTTCTGCCCAGGCCTCTGGGAAGCTCTGAAGCCACCTGTCTTCTGTTGAATGGGGTCCGGGGGCAGGGGTCTCATACAGTTTATACTCATCTTCAGCAGACAAGGTCAGCATGGTCACAATAGGCTGACTGACAAGAGGGTTACTGAATCTTACTTCTGGTCCCTGGGGCTTGAAGTCAATACTTGCCCCTAACTTGGTAAGCAAATCCCTCCCCAGCAGCGGGGCAGGGCATTCTGGTATGACCAGAAAGGAGTGCTGTACTTTTCCCCTCCCAGGTCCATTGTCCTTTTAGTTGTCCATGACCTATGCTGGCATCCATTTGCCCCCTGAACCAAGGATTTTTTGTTTGAGAGGGGGCCCAGCGGGTTCTGCAAGGCAGAGTAAACCGCTCCTGTATCCACCTCAAAGTCGATTGGTGTCCCCTCCACATTGAATGTTACCCTGAGTTCGGGGGGGGGGGTCCGAACTCCGACGCCCCTAATCTCCTAGGGCAAGGATTTCCTCAGTCTTCTTTTTCTTCTTCTTAGGGCAATCCCTGACCCAGTGTCCTTCTTCTTTACAGTAGGCACACTGGTTAGGTCCTAATTTTGGTTTTTGGTTTGGGCCCAAGGACTATGCTTTCCTCTTCTATCTTGTTTCCCTACTACGGTAGCCAAAATCTTTGTTAACTCTTTATTTCTCCGTTTATCTCACTTATTTTCCTGCTCCTCACGTTCTTTTTCTAATCTTTGCTCCTTTTCCTCTGCTGTCTCTCTTTTATAGTATACCTTATCAGCTTCCTTGACTAAATCTCTCAGAGCCATGTCCTGTAACCCATCCATCCTCTGGAGTTTCCTCTGAATATCAGTAGCTGACTGTCCTATAAAAGCCATAGCCAGTGCCCCTCTCTGTTCTTCAGACTCAGGGTCGAAAGGGGTGTACCTCCTATAGGCTTCTATTAGTCTCTCTAGGAATCTGGATGGGGATTCCTCTGACCCTTGAATTACTTCTCTTACCTTAGCCAAATTAGTGGGGCGTCTCACCGCCGCTCGGAGACCCATCATCAGAGTCTGGCGATAGAGTAAGAGTTGCCGCCTACCTTCAGGCGTATTAGGGTCCCAGTTAGGCCGCCTCAGGGGAAAAGCCTCATCTATAAGGTTGGGGAGTTGAGTAGGACGACCATCAGGTCCAGGAACCAATTTCCTGGCCTCGAGGAGAATTCGGTCTCTTTCTTCGGAGGTGAAGAGGATACCTAAGAGCTGCTGGCAGTCATCCCAAGTGGGCTGATGGGAAAACATAAGAGACTCAAGAAGGTCAGTAAGTTTGACAGGGTCCTCTGAAAATGGTGGATTATTGTTTTTCCAATTATATAGGTCCGAGGAGGAGAAGGGGAGGATACAGGGATGAAGTAGGCATCGTTGGCTCCGAAGGTTTGATTGGAAGCATAGAGCAGAGGTCTGGATGAGTTGGAGCAGGTCTGGGAGTGCCCGGAGTGGTGGAGAGGGTTGTTGGGAGGGAGGGTGCAGGGGGAGGAAGGAAAGGTTGGATCCAAGGAGGAGGGTCGTCGGTCAGGTCTTCCCAAACCCAAATATAAGGCTGTTGATCTGGACAGCCATGAGGTCCTGGACTGAAGACAACTGCTTTAACCGCCTTTATGGTGTCTTTGTGGAAGGTTCCAGTGGTCGGCCAACCTACTCCGAAGGTGGGCCACTCGGAGGTACAGAAAGTTTGCCACTTGTGCTTCTTAACAAGAAGAGACAGATTATGAGCTCGGGCATTAACCTCAGACCAATGAGACAGAGTCAGGGACAGTGGGGTGGAAGCTCCTTGTCCCATTTTAATTTCAAAGAGATAAAAAGACAGAAAGAAGGCAACAAATAAGACACTGACAAAAACAAACAGACAAAGCCGGCTGCGCCGCGAACGGCAAAATAAAACTAAAAATAAATCTAGCAGTCCGGACCTATGAGCTCGATTGGAAACTGGCAACAAATTTACAGATTCTGTCTGAGACAGCAGATGGATGTCCAAGTATCCTTGGTTGCCCTCACACTCCAGGGCATCCCCCAGGGTTGTGGCCTGCGACCCCCTGACATGTCTGTTGGTTGCAGCCAGGAGGGACTCACGTCCTGTCCTGACAGCCACCGCCAGTTTCACTCACCAGACGTCAGGCGTCCCGTGGTCTATGAAGATACTGAATCTCGGTGGAACCTCCAAATGTTGACCGAGGATGCACCGACAGAATTCTAGACTCAGGGTAAAACAAAGGAAAAGTTTATTACACTCGCGAGCGGGCCCAAGGCAAGGAGATGGCCAAGAGCCCTGAGCCACTTCAGCAAGCAAGTTTTATACTTAATTTCAGGGAGGGGAGTTGTAACGGTTCTCAGGGTGATTGATTGCCTCAGATGCTTGCGGCCTTGCCTTTTCAATAAGCCCCTAATCAAACACCGGATGCCTGCGGCTTCTTCAAGGAGCCTGGGTAAACATCTAGGGGTCAGGTGGGCCAGTTATTGTTTTACAAGCCAACATGAGTTAAGCAAAGATCAGACGGAAAAGATCAGACGGAATCCACTGTTACAAAACAGCATTACCATATGGTTCAACCAGTTTACTTTTAAATATGTACCTCCAAAAAATTGATTCATACAAATACATTTACATCAATTTTCAAAGAAGCATCATTCACAGTAGCTAATATTTGAAAATAATTTGTGTCCATCCACAGATGAATGGGTACATTTAAAAAATATAATGCACACACAAACCACAGTGATACTACATAGCCATAAAAACTAATGAAATTTTGAGATGTGTTACAGTATCCTAACATATAAATGATTTTAGAAAAAGTATGCTAAGGGAAATAAGACAGACAAAAAAAGGACACAAATTGTATGATTTGATTTATATGAAATATCTAGAATAATTAAATTCATAGAAATAGATAGTAGGTCAGAGTTTATCAGTGGATACATTGAGCTAGGAATGAGGAGTTATTTCTCAATGTATTAAAAGTTTCTATTTGGGGTGAACCATTTTTGGAAATAGTGTTGATGGTTGTATAACACTGAATATCTTGTCATTCAATTGTACATTTAAAATGGTTGAAATGGCAAAATTTGTTATATGTATTTTTTGCCATAATAAATATAAGGGAATGTAGAACTCACACATGCTATAACATGGATAAGCCTTTCAAATATTATACTATGCAAAAGAAGACAGAGACAAAAGTTCACATATTCAATTTATATGAAAAGTCTAGAAGAAGCAAATCCATAGAGAAAGGGAATAATGAGATGTGCATATTGTAATTATTTTTAAACAATTACAGTGTTTCTTTTATAAGGTGATAATAATGTTTTGAACTACATAATGGTGATGATTCCACAACATTGTGAGTATACTAAAAACAACAAAATTGTAATTTTAAAACAGTAATTAAAAACATTATTGAACTTATTGAGGTGATATTGGTTAAGGAAATTATATAGGTTTCAAGTGTGCAATTTTATAACACATCATCTGTATATTGTGTTGTGTGTTCACCACTCAAAATCAAGTTTGTTTTACTTACCTTATTCCACCTTTGCCAACTTCTACTTCTCCCTGCACCTTTTCCCTTTGATAATCCACGATAATGTTGTCTGTGTCTTAAGTATTTTATGTTTAAGACCTTCATCTTTTTCACCCTGAACCCTAAACCCCCTCCACTCTGACAGTTGTCAGTCTGTTCTCTGTATCCATGTGTCTGTTTATATTTTGTTTATTTGTTTATTTTGTTCATTAGATTCTACATATAAGTGAACTTATATCGTATTTGACTTTCTCTGACTGGCTTATTTCACTTAGCAAAATATTCTCCAGGTCCATCCATGTTGTTGCAAAACATAAGATTTTCTTTTTTAAGGCCAAGTAGTATTTCATTGTGAAAATATATTACTGCTTTTTATCCACTCATCTACTGATGGACACTTGGGATGCTTTCAAATCTTGGTTATTGTAAATAGTCCTGCAGTAAAATAGAATTGCATATATTCTTTTGAATTAGTGTTTTGCATTCCTTCAGTTATATTCCCAGAAATGGAATCATTGGGTCATAACATAGTTCATTACATTTTTGAAGAAATTCCATACTGTTTTCCACAGTGGCTGCACCAAACTGCATTCCCACCAGTAGTGTAGAAGGGTTTCCTTTCTTCCATATCCATGTCAACACTTGTTGTTTGTTGATTTATTGATGATAATCATTCTGACAGGTGTGAAGTAGTATCTCATTGTGATTTCAATTTGCATTTCTCTGATAATAGATGATGTTGAGCATCTTTTCATATGTCTATTGGCCATCTGTATATCCTCTTTGGAGAAGTGTCTATTTAAGTACTTTGCCCCCTTTTTAATTGGATTTTCTTTTGTTGTTGACTTGTATAAAGTTCTTATAAATTTTGGATATAACTCCTTAGTAGATATATAATTGACAAATATGTTCTTTTCTTTCTTTTTTTTTTTTATTTTGAAGTGAGAAACTGGGAAACAGAAGACTCCCGCATGTGCCCAACTGGGATCCACCTGGCAAGCTCACTAGGAGGCTATGCTCTGCCCATCTGGACCTTTGTTCTGTTGCAACCGGAGCCATTCTAGCACCTGATACTGAGACTATTGAGCCATCCTCAGTGCCCAGGACAATTTTACTCCAATGGAGCCTTGGCTGCGGGAGGAGAAGAGAAAAATAGAAAGAAGAGGCGAAGGGTGCAGAAGCAGCTGGGCACATCTTCTGTGTGCCCTGGCTGGAAATCAAACCTGGTACTTCTACACACTGGGCCAATGCTCTACCACTGATCCAACTGGCCAAGGCTCAGCAAATGTGTTCTTTTATTCATTGTATTGTCACTTCATTTTGTTGTTGGTGCCCTTTGCAGTGAAAAACTTTTTAGTTTGATGTAGTGCTAATTGTTTATATTTTCTTTTGTTACTCTTGCTTAAGGAAATATAGCAGAAGAAATATTGCTATAAGAATTGTCTTACTGCCTATGTTTTCTTCTAAGTTTTTTATATTTTGAAATCTAATATTTAAGTCTTTAATTTTTATTCTTTTTATTTATTAATTTTAGAGATGAGAGAGAGAAATAAAAGGAAGAGAGAATGGGGGAGCAGCAGGAAGCATCAACTCCCATATGTGTCTTGATGAGGTAAGTCCAAGGTTTCCAACCAGCAACCTCAGCATTGTAGATCAATGCTTTATCCACTGCACCACCACAGGTCAGGCCTAATATTTTAGTCTTTAATCCATTTTGAGTTTCTGCTTCTGAATTATGTAAGAAGGTGGTTTAGTTTCATTTTATTTTTGCATGTATTTGTCTAATTTTTCCAAAAAGCATTTATTGAATAAACTATCTTTACCACTATGTGTGGTCTTGAATCTTTTATCAAGTATAGTTGACCATTAAGGCTTAGGTTTATTTCTGGACTTTTAATTGTGTTCTGTTTACCTATATGTCTGGTTTTTACCAGAACCGTGCTGTTTTAATTACTATGGACCTATAAATTTAATTTGATATCAGGTAGCATAATTCGTACAATTTTGTTCTTTTTTCTCAAGACTGCTATAGCTATTTGGGGTCTTTTGTGATTCCATATGAATTTTTAGAGTATTTGTTCTAGTTCTGTGAAATATGCCACTATATCTTGATAGGAATTATGTTGAATCTATAGATTGCTTTGGATAGTGTGGACAATTTAATGATGATAATTCTTCCTATCCATGATCACGGTATATGCTTCCACTTACTTGTATCTTCAATTTCTTTCTTCAATGTCTTACAATTTTTAGAGTACAGTTCTTTTATATCCTTGGTTAAATTTCTTCTTAGGTATGCAATTTTTTATAGAATTCTAAACGGGATTATTTTATTAGTTTCCCTTTCTGATAGTTTATTATTGATGCAAAAATGCCACTTATTTTTGGATATATATTTTGTATTCCTGCTACTTTACTAAATTCATTTCTCAATTCTAGTAGTTTTTGTGTGTGTGTGTGTGTGGAATCTTTAGGGTTCTCTTAAAACAGTAATTTTTACACTCTTTAAATTTAATCTTAATTTTAAAAATTATCCATAAAAGGAATGTTGTTTTTATCACTATATTAATATTTCATTACCTTTTTGTTTAGTATCATGACTATTATTGATATTTTTATTAGACAAAAATATGAAAATAGCTTTCATAAAAATTATTATTAAGAATGAATTAATACTATAAAAGAAATCAATGAGACTTAAGAAAATATGGTAATTATGCCTAAGAACAAATAAGAAAATAACAAGGATCTCCAGTAAATAAATTTTGTAATACAGAAACAAATGATTAGTTATAAACTATTTAATAGAAAAATACTAAAAAAGAAAGTGGTAAAACATTGGAAGAAATGTTAGAGATAGGGTGCTAAGGACTTTTACCCCAAGTAAATAACTCTGTTATTAAAAAATGTCACACACAGAAAGAGATATTGAAGTAACTATTGTGAGTTGAAAATTGTTTGGAAATATTCTACTTATAAAATGGGTCTTTATACTATTAATTTCTAAAAGACATAAGATTGTCAGTCGTCTTCTTTAGAACTAATCTTTAAAGAGTTCTTTCTCAGCTTCATTTAAACTCACACATTTTTGTGATGATACAATAGAAAGGAGATGAAATACCACTCAAGAAACTAAAAAAATTTAGGCAAAATATAAAACACTTTTATCCATCTCATGCAGTTATCTAATTATCTCAATGTAACATTTAAGAAGCAATAACATCTCCAGTGTGCTATAGACTTCAGCAAGAGTTTTTGTTATATAAAATATAACCTTCACAATACATTTCAAAGACATAAAGTTAAATTTACTGATTTAGAAAAGTTTTATATCATAGTTAAAATAATACATTCCAGTACCAATTGTTTTTCTTATATGGATTTCACTCAAAACCTTTTTCCTCCACAGTTCTCAGGTTTGCTTCTTATTGGTTGTCTTCCAATTTTCACTGAAGGCTGTTAGTATGTTTATATGAAAACACAAGATTTTTTAAATGCAATGTTTAACTCACTAAATGCATAACAGGTATGTTTAAAATTATATGCTAAATGTTCAAAATAAACTATATATTATGAATTAGTAAACATGTAATATTAAAATATCATTTAATTTACTGTTTATTTTACTTCCTTATTTTTTTTTAATATTTTATTTATTGATTTTTAGAGAGAGGGGAGAGAGAGAGAAGGGGGAGGAGCAGGAAGCATCAACTCCCATATGTGCCTTGACCAGGCAAGCCCAAGGTTTCGAACCGGCAACCTCAGTGTTCCAGGTCGACAGCTTTATCCCATTGTGCCACCACAGGTCAGGCACTTCCTTATTTTTTTTTTTACCCATTAAAAAAAATTTTTTTAGGCAATTAATTTTAACAGGGTGACATTGATCAATTAGAGTACATAGATTTAGAGAAAACATCTCCAAATCATTTTGACATTTGATTATGTTGTATACCCATCACCCAAAGTCAAATTGTCCTCTGTCACCTTTTCTTTGGTTTTCTTTATGCCCTTCCCCTCCCCCTGGTAACCACTGCACTATTGTCCATGTCCATGAGTCTTAATTTTGTGTCCCACCTATGTATGGAATCATACAGTTCTTAATTTTTTTCTGATTTACTTATTTCACTCAGTATAATGTTCTCAAGGTCCATCCATGTTGTTGTAAATAATTCTATGTCATCATTTTTTATGGTTGAGTAGTATTCCATACTATGTATGTACCACATCTTCTTTATCCAATCTTCTATTGAAGGGATTTTTGGTTGGTTCCATGTCTTGGCCACTGTGAACAATGCTGCAATGAACATGGGGCTGCATGTATCTTTGCGTACCAATGTTTTTAAGTTTTGGGGGTATGTAACCAGTAGAGGGATTCCCAAGTTATATAGTAGTTCTATACTTAATTTTTTTGAGGAACCACCATACTTTCTTCCATAATGGGTGTACTACTTTACATTCCCACCAACAGTGAATGAGGATTCCTTTTTCTCCACAGCCTCTCCAACACTTGTTATTACTTGCCTTGTTGTTAATAGCTAGTCTAACAGGTGTGAGGTGGTATCTCATTGTAGTTTTAATTTGCATTGCTCTAATAGCTAGTGAATATGAGCATCTTTTCATATATTTATTGGCCATTTGTATTTCTTCCTGCGAGAAGTGTCTGTTCATGTTCTCTTCCCATTTTTTATTGGATTGTTTGCTTGTTTGTTGTTGAGTTTTGTGAGTTCTTCGTATATTTTGGATATTAGGCCCTTATCTGAGTTGTTGTTTGAAAATATTATCTCTCATTTATTTGGCTGACCGTTTGCTTTGTTGTCAGTTTTGTTTTGTTTTTTGTTTTTTTTGCTGAAGCAAAAGCTTCTTAGTCTGATGTAGTCCCATTCATTTATCTTTGCCTTCACTTCCCTTGCCTTTGGAGTCAAATTCATAAAGTGCTCTTTGTAACCAAGGCCATGAGTTTAGTACCTATGTTTTCTTCTATGTAACTTATTGTTTCAGGTCTTATATTTGGTCTTTGATCCATTTTGAATTAATTTTGGTACAGGGGGACAAACTGTTTACTTCTTAACTTTTGTAAAAATAAACTATGTTTTGTGAAAAGAGGGTTCTGCTTAGTGATTAACATTGGGAACATTGGAAAAGGAAGAATATACCACATTTTACTTCTTTCACTTCAGAATTTCTTTTCTCTTTGTTTTTAACCTTTTTATTAGAATTGTACTGCACGGTATGCAGCACAATGAAACTAAATTTTCATTTAAGGGTACCATGTTAAAACTTACCTATATTTTCACTTATTTGTTTATTTGTGTTTTATGCATGCTTCTAGTAATTTCAAAATTGATTGATCACATTTTAAAAATACATGAAATTAAATAAACAATGCTAAAGAATAAACAATAAATAATAAATTTAGAAAAAATCAAGCACAAGGATGAAAAATGGGCCCAAGAATCATACAATTTGAAATATTTCATTATTAATCTCCATGCACTCAGAGGTGAACTTCATATTTAGTAATAAAGTTTTTCACAGAAAATATGAAGTAGAAAAAACCATCAGTTAGGTTTTGCATAGCATCCATTAGATAAAAATAAAACAGTTGCTAAAAAATCAGGTTTGTATAAAAAGTTTTATCTACTGAGCATCTTAATAAAGAAAACAGTTTTAATGAAATACGTAACCCCAACATTCTTAGAGAAGATGCAATATGAACAATACTACTATCACTAGTTTTATAGTGCAAACTAAACATGTTACTTTTCTTACTACTTTACATGTATTTAAATTAATCTTCATAAAAATTTCTGAGATAGCTACTACTGTTATTCTTATTTACAGATGAGGGGACTGAAAAACAAAGAGGTTAAGAACATGCCAAAGATCATACATACAGTAAAAAGAATAACAAGTATTTTAACCAAAGCACTTTTGAATTTATTGATATCACAGGTTATCTTTTTATTCTATTAATATTGAATAGGATAATAACAACTACTAGCTACTGAATTCTTACTATGTACTGTTAGGTTTAGGTCCATGGCTCTTTTAAATCCAGGTCCCTTTAAACTCAAATTCCCCATACTCAACCTCCCACTAAGACAACTTCTTTATTATACATCTCCTTCACCCAACTCCCACTTAAGCAACTCCTCCCACCCTGGGAAGGTTGTGGGAAGTATCTTTGGGACAAGGCCTTAAGGAGGGATCCAAGGGTTGGGGAAAGGGAGATGTTCGGTGACTGAGACCACAAACCAGGACATGCTAATCTGAGCATGTCCAGGTGCACCAACCCCCACTTCAGCAAATGCCTGCAATAGTCCCTACATGAGACACTCCTTCCTGATGCCACTAGGGTCTCAGCCCATCCTGCTCACAGATATGTAAATAAATTTCTTATCAAATTCATCAGTCCTTATGCATCCCTCCTTCTGCCGACCAACTTTTGGTGCCAAAACCTGGGAAAGTCTCATGAGAGCAGGATCAGAACAGCACTCTGGTCCCCAACTACCCTAAGCTTGCAGTGCGGAGAGCAGTGAACAGCAGAAGCTCATCCCAATCTTACCCCCAAATCCTACTTGTGGTTGCAGGGCAAACACACTCCAGTTCCTTCCCCATGGACCCTCTTAAGCCAAGCAAGGAGGACTGCAGACACTGGGAATTTTTCTCTTCATTTCTGATTTCTAAGTCCACACTGGTCATCAGTTTTAGTGAGGGACCCTATAATCCTCCTCAGGTCTTCCAACTCACTCTTTCTTGGCTTCAGCCCTCATCTCATCTTGAAAGTTTTACCATTAGGCCAGAAAACTCACTCAACTTAGGACCCCTTAGACTTGGGGAGGCTTGACCTAATGGACTCCTCTCGTTCTCTTTGGGTGGCTCAGCTATCTATAAGTATGCCTATCCATAGGGAGTCACTCCCAAGGATTGTAATCAAATCATTCACTCCTGCCCTTGTTGCAATTCTCTCTCCTTTCTCACATTCCACACCTCCAAAATCTATGCCCTTAGACTGTTTCCTCAAAAATCTAAATTATCTCAGCTTTAAGGAAAATATCAAGCCAAAGTACCTCAGTCTGGCCTTAATTCTCAATGCCCTGAGAATGGTATTTTCAGTTTCAAAACCTTAGGAGACCTCAACAACTTCTGTCACTGCAACGAAAATGGTCAGCAATTTCCTATGTCCAGGCCTTCTACAACTTTAACCCTCAATTCTCTCTCTCTGTTAATACTGCTCCACCTATCAAATTCTTCTCAAATTTAGAAAATGCTAGCTTAAAAATTAAACTAAATCAATGAAAAGCATTAAGATATACTGTTCTGATTATATATTCTCTGTGTAATAGTCTCATTCCTGTATCTAGATGTTCTGGGTATAGCAGCTTTAAAATTGGAATATGTAAGGAGCACTCATTTGAATTTAAATAGAATGCAATTGTATATACTGTACTTGTTCCTGTATTCTGTAAGGTCTTTCCATTTTAATTGTTATGACTATATATGTATTCTCTCCTCTGTTAAGGGCCAAATTACAACTTTACTATTTAGTTTAACCAGGTTTTATTTATGTGTCTTGATCATATATCTGTACTGTAATTGTCTTGTTTCTATGTAATGAATTTCAGTTTAAGAGCTCTCATCTGTCTCATCTATCTATCTGTCTGTCTGAGATTTTTGGTGTTCTATACACACTGAGAATTCCCTGTCTCTGGCATTTAAGCTTTGTTTTATCAGGGCCTTGTAAAGGTTGTTTACAGTACTGGTTAGTAAGACTAGAGGAGACACTCCAGGAATGAAAAATCTCACTACCCTTCCAGACAGTAAAACGCAGAAATAGAAGAGTATGCATATGGCACTTCTAAAATCCAAGTGGCTCAGTAGCCCATCCCCTCTCTTATCTTAGGCCTTCTAGGAAGGCTACCAATGGCAAATGAGGAATGTTGCCTTCTCTACAATATTAATAATACTATTTACACATATAATAAAATACAAAACTATCCCAACTGTTTTATTTTTAACAAGGTAATCTACAGAAGCATTTAATATTACTACTGGTTTAAATTTAATTAATGTCTTTTAAAGTTCTTAATAAAACATATGTTTGTTTTGCCTTAGTTTACAAAAAGTTTCTGTTATCTCTGTTATGTCTTCTAAAAATATAAGTATGTTTGCCCATAGAAAAAAAAACAACTGTTTCTAAGGGTCATAAAATATGTTCTTAAAAATATCAATCTCAAATTGCCAATTACTGATGTAGTTGTGACTAGAAGTTAAGGTTTTTAAAAATTGAGAATTTTGATTAATTGGAAATAAGTTATATAGTTTTTGAGATAAAAGGTAAAGGAAAAGGAAGAAAGTAAGTTGTTCTAAAGGCTGGTTATTTCTAAATGGATAAGAAATTTATGAACATTGCAATAGGTTTGTCCAGGTTGTAGAGGGTTTGTGCAGAGAGACAAATAAAAAGAAAAAACAAAATAACTGAGAAATTAAAAAAAAATTAAAAAATACATACATATTACAGGAAAAAGGGACAGTAGAAGGGGAATTCTAAACCTGGCCTCTATGGTTTTCAATAATCAGGAGGAGGAACAGAGAATAGCCTAAACCTAGGCCTTATGAATGTTTGCCATGGGGGTCTCTTAGGTTATAAAACATAAAGGCCCTCAAAATTCTAGAAGGGATTTTTCTGGCCCTCCCCAAGAAGCCTGCTTTAAATGCACACATGAGGGACACTAGAGCTGTTCTTGTTCCAATTCCAGGCCACCAGCCAGACCCTGCTCTCTCTGTGATTATGTAGGCCATTGAAAGTCAGACCACCC
This sequence comes from Saccopteryx leptura, assembly GCF_036850995.1. Taxonomy (NCBI): domain Eukaryota; kingdom Metazoa; phylum Chordata; class Mammalia; order Chiroptera; family Emballonuridae; genus Saccopteryx; species Saccopteryx leptura. The sequence goes on along the minus strand of NC_089516.1, from coordinate 94,603,182 downwards.
ACGAGTCCCTCAAGGCACAAGGTTGTCTCTGGCCTCTACCCAGCACTGGCTTAGACGCACCCGCACATTTTGACATCCTGGGGAAAAAAAGAAGACTGAAGGGGCCTGGCCTCGCCACAGGCCTCCACATCCACCATCCGAATGCCAGAACCTTGGGTAACAGTACAGGTCACCAGTAAGGCCATTCCTTTCCTATTTGAAATGCGGGCTACTTATTTGACACTTCCTAAGTTTTTGGGACTGCTCTTTTCTTCCTCCATCTCAATTATGGGGTCCACAGTATTCCCTCCAACTCACTGATCACCCCTCTTTTTCTCCTTTGTTGTCTAGAAAATCATCCCTTTACCCATTCCATCCTCATTGTTCCCAGCAGACTAAACCCCATCGTATGGCAAGACAAGAGAGCAAAAAAAAAATCCCTCACTTTTGGACAACCAACAATAGTTCTTTCCTCCCACAATCTTTCGACTTATTCTCTCACAAAGCTATACAAACTCTCCCTCCTTCCTGAATTCAAGCCTTTCCTTCCACCAAACTATTAAGGTCAAGTTCTTCCCCCTAGAAACCACATCCCAACAAACTGAATCAATAGCTCTCACCAGAGCCCTTGCCCTAGCCCAAGGATGTGAAATTAACTTGTGCACTTACTTCAAATATATCTTTCATATCATACACTCACACTACATTTTAAAAACACTCACCCCTATCTCCCCAATAAAGACCCCATTACTCTACACACTCCCCTACTAACCCAAGCCCCTTTGTGCTTCACCAGAACATCAGAGAACACTTCATCTAGCCACCTGCCAAAGCCTGCATGTAACATCACTGTCACTCTGCAACTTCTGACCATATATTGGTCTCAACGAGTAAGCTACCAGGTCTCTTTTGAGGCAAATGGTTGCTTTCTCCAACCAGTTCTATTTTCCTCCTTTCTCACATTACAAGCCTCTTCTTTTAAATGCTCTTATCCCTCCCTCTCTCTTTTCCTTGGGTCACCTCCTAATTCGGTGTTTTCTCTCATTTTCACTGCACCCGATGCGCAACTACCCATCTCTCTCCCTTTATCTGGGTTGCAGTGGCATCTGTATTATCAGTCTGGACAGCAGAATCCCCCCCAAGCATATCTGCCTATCCTCTTTCCCATCTCTTCTCAATTTATTTCCCTGCTTAACACACCAAAGAACGTTCTTCCTTTGCAGCATGAATGCCTACCTTTTCCTTCCTACTAATTTGACAAAAACTTGTTCTCTAGTATACTTTTCTCCCAGTGTTGATATAGCCCCCAACAATGAGTCCCTACCAATTCCAGTCATCCAGCAACTCCAGCACACAAGGGCAGTACAACTCATCCTGCTTGTAGTAACTCTGGGCATAACTTCAGGAGTTGGGATGGGTATAGACGGACTAACAACAGCTCTACAATACTTCAAAACCCTATCAGAGAATTGACGAGAGCTTAGATAATATTACAAAAAGTTTAGTCAATTTACAGGACCAAATAGACTTACTCAGAGTCATTGCCTTACAATCCAAGTGAGGATTAGATGTTCTCACAACCAAAAAACGGGACTTTGACTCTTCTTAGAAAAGAAATGCTGCTTATATGTCAATCAATCAGGACTAGTTAGAGATGTTTCTCATAAGCTAACTGAAAGGGCCACTAAGATAAGAGAACATTAATCCAACACCTGGGACACTTGGTTAAACAATATCAATAGGAATGTATACCTACTCCCTTTCATAGGTCCAGCAATTTTCTTCAACTTTGCTCTAATTTTTGGACTGTGTCTTGTATGTCTACTTTCTTCATTTCTCCAAGACTGCCTTAAGACATTTACAAACCAGTGTATCAGAGAAATTATGTTATTTCAAGCCACCATTTCATACCAGGTCCTAGCCCAAATGTCAGAAGATTGATATCAACAACTAGCTGACTCCCATTGTCACATCCCCCTAAATGCTTCAATGACTCTAACCAACAGGAAGCAGCTACAGGAGAAGAGACCTTCACCACTTTTCCTTAAACAACAAAAGGCTGAAATGTTAGGTTTGGGTCCAGGCCTCCTTTAAATCCAAGTACCTTTATTTATTTTTTTTTATTTTTAACTTTATTCAGTTTTTTTTTAGAGAGAGAGAGAGAGAAGGGAGAAGAGCAGAAAGCATCAACTCTCATATGTGCCTTGGGCAGGCAAGCCCAAGGTTTTGAACCAGTGACCTCAGCGTTCCCAGGTCAACACTTTATCCACTGCGCCACCACAGGTCAGGCAATTCCAAGTCCCTTTAAACTCAAATTTTCCTAACTTAACCTCCCACTAGGGCAGCTTCTTCATTAAGTGTCTCCCTCACCCAACCTTCCCCTCCCCTTAAGCAACTCCCTTCACCCTGGGAAGGTTCTGGAAACGGTCTTTGGGACAAGGCCGTCGGGAGGTACCTGAGGATTGGGAAAGGGAGACAATCTGTTATTAAGGCCATAAATCAGGATATGCTAATCTGAGCATGTCCAGGTGCACCAACTCCCATGTCAGCAAATGCCTGCAGTAGTCCCTATATGAGATAGCCCCTTCCTACAGGGCTACCGTGATGCCACTAGCATCTCAGCTCATCTGCATGCAGATGCATAAATAAACTTCTTATAAAACTCATCAGGTCTTGTCTGTCCCTCCTTTAGCCGACCTAACAGGTATTACTATAATACCCAATGTATAAGACGCAACACTTTTCTAAAAATTTGGGGTCTAAAAACTAGATGCGTCTTACACAGTGGTTGTAGATTTTTTCATTTAAATTTGACAGTGATGAAGAGTTGTATGAATTTTATAATGAATAAAACTTGTGTTCAATAACTTTATGTAATACATGTTTTTTTTTCCAAACTTTGGACCCCAAAATTATGGTGCATTTTATAAGTGATAATGTCTTATACATGGGGAAATATGGTAGTTACCCTTTCATTTTATGAGGTCAAAATTCAAAATTATTTTCCCTTTCTTACATATTAGAAACCTCAGCATGTAAGTCAAAGAAGTTAAAAAACTTGCCAAGGTCATAAAGGTAGCAATTGGTTGAGCCAAGATTTAAAGGAGCCCACACTCAGATATTACACTATGTTGTTTCATGCATATACCATACTAATACATGATAGAATACAACTGTGTATATGTGTAATAATAAAAGGACATAAGAATTAAAACCAGAATTGGTATAACTGTCTGTATTTTATGAAAAAAAATGGTATATTTCACATCAGAAAGAATATATATTAATATAATTGTTCCTTTTTCTGGTCAAGGAGGGAAAGGGGATTTTATAAATTTCTATGACCATTAAGTTGAATGATTAATGACTACTTGCATATGCAAAATAATGCTAGAGTTAAATAATGGTAGAGAGGTAAATAATTCTGCAAAATTAAAATGGAATAGTTTTTCAAAGACAGAAAGTGCAAGAAAGACTGGTAAGGGAAGTATTACTGAAGGACATTATTGATAAACCTCTCAGAAAATTTAAATCTGTCAGACCTGAACTAGCTGAATTTTTATAAGAGTAGCATGTTTAAATTAAAAGGGGCTATGTTTCATGGCTTGTCTGTCCCTGAGAAGAATCAAGTCAGCACAGGTAGGCTGGTGAATTGAATAATTTTTGGAGATCTCTAGATGTATATATGGTTCTTGGTCCAACTGGGGCAACTTTAAGCCAGTTGTGTGTTTACTTATATTCATAAAATGTATTTGCAAGCATATCTCTTACATATCTATAAACATACACAAATACACAGACACACACACACACACACACACACACACACACACACACACAGAAATTGGGCAGAAAAGGCAATTGCATACATTATGGTTTGCCAGAATTAAGAAGCAAGAGATAAGGGAAGAGGTTCAGAATATAATTTTTGTGCCATAGTAAGAATTATTTAAACTAAAAAAATTTTTCTTAGTCTTTTCCATAGCCAACATATTTTTGAAGGAACTGTACTATATTTTGATTGTATTGAATATCCTTTCCAATTATACTTAATCCAGACTTAATTTAATATATCATGTTACAAAATCAATGCATGACTATTAATAGTTTTTGCAAATTTCTTTGCCACAGTACTTAGTTTGCTATGAGTTGGTAAAAACAAGATTAGATCTCCACCTTTAGGCTCATTGAAATTTTCTCACCATCCTGGGTTAGACTTTGGAGAATGGGAATGCTCAAGCCATTTCAGCACAGGAAATATCCCCAAGGTTTTGTTTGTTTGTATACATGTTTGGATGGTAATTTCTTACCACTATTCATCATTTCTCTCTCCTTACATTCAGAGCCCGGATCTAGCCTTTTAGTTACACCTGAAAACAAAATTGTTATCTTCAGTTATCCATCTGTTATTGGCAATTGATTCAAACCTAAACATAAAGATAATAGAGGTAATGGAGGGTTAATTAACAGCTCTCACCGAAGTGCTGCACTTTTGGCTTTTCCATTGGCCATAGATAACAAGCTGCTTGCAACTACATTAGCAGCAACACTGACCAGCTCTCTCTGGGTCAGGCCGCTCTGATCTTTGCACTCTAAACTTGTCATCGGTCCATTCTCTTCATCCAACCTTACCCATAACCAAGCTTCTCATACTGATTTTTTGAAAGGTGTAAAATAAGAAAAGCACAATTAAAATTTTTGGGGGAGTGACAACCTCTTAACTTTCTCTTCTTATTATCATGTTTACTTCTCTGCCCTTTGGGACAGTGGTGTAATTCCTTTACACTAAATTTTTAATGAGGATATTTATTCTGCATTTCCAATGAAAGTGGACTTATAAACCTTCTGCTCTAACCTGTACCTTAGAGGGTATCCTTTAGATATGTAAAGAATTAACCTTTAACTGAAATGGGTATGTCTTATTTAAGCAAAACTCTCAGACTGAGCTCTTATTTGCCAATGCAACAGAAACATAATGGGACAATTTCTTTTTACACTTAGGTCAGTATTTATTGCAAATAAACACATACCTCATGTGAATATAGATCTATACTGGTAACATTGTCACTTTAATTAAAAGCTGATTTATACTAATACTTTATGGTTTAATCTGTGGCTGGACTTAGAAATAATAATTGAGTAAAGTAGATTTGGCCTAATTAATTTTAATTTTGTTTTGTGACATTTTTCTTTAGTATAAATAGCCATAACTGAAATAAATAACATGCAACAAAATATAATTGTTACAGACGGAATGTTTATGTTCCAATATTCACTAAAGTGATAGTATTTGAATGTGGGGCTTTGCAAGAAATTAAGTCATGAAGATGGAATCCACGTAAATTAAATTAGGCTTTTCATCGGAAACTGCATAAGTAGGAAGACAATCATAGCGGATTTAATGGCGGGCACACCAGTCGCGCCCTGGGCCCCGACATTTGAAGGGCTCCACAAAACCCAATTTTACACTTTTTTCTAATGACACAAAGTTTAGTTTCATATGTGCAATGTTAACATTAATACTACATAGTATTTTTATTTATTTAATTATATGGTTAACATGTATTTTTATTTTCCCTATCTCTCTCTTTTTTTTAAGGGGCCCAATATTTTCTTCTGCGCCCGGGGTCTCAACCGACCTTAATCCTCCTCTAAAGACAATAGAAAATCATCCTGTAGCACTAAAAAAAAAAAAAAATGTTCAACAAAAATTCTGTACCCAGTGAAAATATCTTTCAAATATGCAAGCAGAATTAATACATTTTCAGACAATAAAAATTGAGATAATGTGTTTCCAGGAGAGCTGCACAACCAGAAATGTTAAAAGATATTTTCAGGGAGAAGCAGAATATATCAAATGGAACTCTAAGATTATAAAAATCAATAAGAAGAACATAAAATGTGAAATATATACAAAATATATGAAAGAAAAGTTTTCTAACTTTTAACTTTTTTTCCTTCTTTTTTCAAGTGAGAGGAGGGGAGATAGACTCCAGCATACACTCCGACCTGGATCCACCCAGCAAACTCTTTTGGGGGCCGATGTTCTGCCTATCTGGGGCCATGCTCACATTCAAGCTATTTTTCATGCCTGATGAGAGGCTCTAAGGAGCCATCCTCAGTGCCCGGACCTGATGTACTCAAATGAATAGAGGGTGAGGGAGGGGAAGAGAGAAAGAGAGAGAGAAGGGGGAGAGGAGGGGTGGAGAAGCAGATGGTCACTTTTCCTCTGTGCACTGACCAGGAATCAAACCTGTGACATCTGCACACAGGGTCAATGTTCAATGAAGTGGAAGCAAAGATTAAAATGATGACTCCACACGTAAGAAAATGCCCATGATTAAGGGCAACCACCAGAAGCTAGGAGAGAAGAGTCAGTTTTTCCCTCAGAACCTACAGTAGGAATCAATCTTACTGACCTTGATTTTAAATTTCTGCCATTCTTCAATTTTTCCATTTTATCTAAATGATCTAAATTTTTTGAATTCATTTTGGTTCATAGTATTTATTTTCATTATTTTTATTCTTTAAGAATGATAGTATTCTCTCCTTTAGAATTCTTGTTTCTAATAATTTCAATATTTTTCTCTTTGTCAGCTTAAGAAAAATGATGTCGGCCCTGGCCAGTTGGCTCAGTGGTAGAGCGTTAGCCTGGCGTGCGGGAGTCCTGGGTTCAATTCCTGGTCAGGGCACACAGGAGGAGCGCCCATCTGCTTCTCCAGCCCTCCCCCTCTCCTTCCTCTCTGTCTCTCTCTTCCCCTCCTTCAGCCAAGGCTCCATTGGAGCAAAGTTTCCCCGGCGCTGAAGATGGCTCTGTGGCCTCTGCCTCAGGCGCTAGAATGGCTCAGATTGTGGCAGAGCGACGCCCCAGATGGGCAGAGCATTGCCCCCTGGTGGGCATGTCGGGTGGATCCCGGTCAGGCACATGTGGGAGTCTGTCTGACTGCCTCCCCATTTCCAACTTCAGAAAAATACAAAAAAAAAAAAAGAAAGAAAAATGATGTCAATTGTGTTAATACTCCCAAGAACCAACATTTAGTTGCACTAATTTTTCTCTATTGTTTTCCTATATACTCAATTTAAATTTAAATTAGCTCTTCTGCTTTTTTTATTATTGTTTTTATTTTTTAAATTATTTTCATTTTTCTTTGAGAGGAGGGGAGATAGAAAGACAGACTCCTGCATGTGCCCTGACCAGGATCCACCCAGCAACCCCCATCTGGGGCTGATACTTGAATCAACCAAGATATTTTTATCACCTGAAGCTGATGCTCAGACCAATCAAACTACCTTCAGCACCAAGTTTGATGCTTAAACCAATTGAGCCACTGGCTGCAGGAAGGGAAGAGGGAGAGAACAAGGAGATAAAGGGGGAGAGAAGCAGATGGTCACTTATCTTGTGTGTGCCCTGACTGGGAATCAAACCTGGGGTGTCTATACAATGGACAATGCTCTATCCACTGAGCAACTAGCCAGAGCTTTTTCTGTTTTTTAAAGGTCATTTTTCTTTTTTTTTCTAGAGTCTTAATGTGAAAAATTGAGTTGTTGATTTGCAATTTTCCTTTCCTTTTAACAAAGTCATTTAAATATATAAACTAGTCTCAAACAATTACTTTTACTTTTGCATCTCATAAGTCTCAGTATACTGTGCAATTTTTATTCATCTAGAAGTATTTTCTAATTTTCTGTTTTAAAAATATTATTAAATCATGTGTTGATTAATTTTTGTGTGTGTGTGTGTGACAGAGACAGAGAGATAGACAAAGAGGGACAGATAAGGACAGACAGACAGAAAGGGAGAGAAATGAGAACCATCAATTCTTCATTGCCCCTCCTAGTTGCCAGTGACCTTGGGCTCAAGCCAGAGACCTTTGGGCTCAAGCCAGTGCCCATGCGGTCATGTCTATGGCCATGTGTTCAAGCTGGTGAGCCTACGCTTAAGCTTGATGAGCCCGCGCTCAAACCGGCCACCTCGTGGTTTTGAATCTGGGTTTTCAGTGTCCTAGTCTGACACATCTACTGTGCCACTGCCTGGTCAGGTTGTATTGTTTAATTTTTGAAAAACTTTGTGAATTTTCCAAATTTATTTATTTATTACATTCTAGTTCCATTCCACTGTGAATGGAGAACAAATTTTATATTTTAACATTTATTGAGTCTTACTGAATAACCTAATATGTAGTCTATCCTAGAGAATGCTCTATGTCCATTTGAGAAGAACGTGTATTCTGCTATTGTTCATGACATATCTGTTATGTATAGTTGGTTTATAATTTTGTTCAACTCTTTCTATTATCTTATTAATCTTCTGATGCCAGAATGTAAAATAATTTAAAAAAAGTTACTAAGTCATTTTTTGGGGCCAACATTACCTTGATACCAAAACCAATAAAGACTTTATAAAGAAACATATTTTTAGTCTAATATAGTTCAGAAATATAGAACTGAAATTCCTTAAAACTATAGGAGACTGAATTTAGTAATACATGAAAAGATAAATATAATAGCCAAGTAGAAACTGTCCCAAGAATATAAGATAGGTTAAATATTTGAAAATCAATTTAATTCACTGTATTAGTTAATTTAAAAAATTGTTGTGATTTCAATAATTTTAAAAGTGTATTGGACAGAATTGAACATCTATTAATGTTAAAAATATCCACAATATTGTGAAGAATTTTCTAAACTTGATAATAGGCTTCTATGAAAAAAAATTGTCATCATACTTAATGATAAAAGACTAAATGTTTTCATGCTCAGAATGGCAAGGTTGTTTACTTGCACCATTATATTCAACATTGTACTAAAGATATTAGCCTATATAATGAAAAAAGAAAAAGAAATAAATGAAGAAATAAAACTTTTTATTCTTAGACAATATAATCAGGTATATAGCAAATCAAATAAATCTTCAAACAGTTTTCAACCAACTAAGTGGCTTTAACAAGTTTGCAGAGAAAAAGGTCAGAAAATACAATTCAATAATATTTTTACATCTTGTAAAAAATAAAGTTTGGAATAAGAATACCATATAAATTACATTTAAGAACATAAAATACCTGGAAGTAAAAATACAAAAGTAAGGCAATATTTATATGTTGAACACTGAAACATAGTATATTGGAAGGTGCTCCACATGATATATCATCAGGGAAATGCAAATTGAAACAGCAGTGAGATACCACTACACACATATTAGAATAGATGTAGAACAAAAATAATTTTTATTTATTGCTGGTGAGAATGCAAAATGGCACAGCCATATTGGAAGATAGCTAGGCAGGTTTTTACAAAGTTAAACATATCTAAATGAATGTTTCAGCTCTTGTGCTCCCTAGTATTTATCCAAGTTAAAAATTTATGTCTATGTAGAAACATAACACAAATATTTTGTAGAAGCTTCATTCAAAATTATTACACCTTGGAAGCAACCATAATGTTTTTCATTAGGTGAATGAATAAACTCTGGTACAACCAGAAAATGGAATATAATTAAGTGTTAAAAGATATGAGCTGTCGAGCCATGAAAAAACATATAATCTTAAATGCATATTGAAGTAATCTGAAGTGCATATTTCTTGAAAGAAACCAGTGAGAAGTTTAAATACTGTATGATTCCAACTACATGACATTCTGGAGATAGGAAACCCTATGAAGACAATAAAAATGTCTGTCTAGGACTCTAGGTGGTCAAGAAAAAGAGGAAAATAAGTAGAGCATAAAAGATACTTGAAGACAGTAAAAATACATTGTATGAAATTAAAACAATAGGTATATGTCATCATACACTCATCCAACAAATAAAATCTTAACACCAAAAGTGAACCCTAACTTAAGCTATGGATTTTGTGTGATTATAATGACTCAGTGTTGGTTTATTTATTTATTTATTTATTTATTTATTTATTTATTTATTTATTTATTTATTTTACAGGGACAGAGAGAGAGTCAGAGAGAGGGATAAACAGGGACGACAGACAGGAACGGAGAGAGATGAGAAGCATCAATTATCAGTTTTTCGTTGCGAGACCTTAGTTGTTCATTGATTGCTTTCTCATATGTGCCTTGACCGCGGGCCTTCAACAGACCAAGTAACCCCTTGCTCAAGCCAACAACCTTGGGTCCAAGCTGTGAGCTTTCTCAAACCAGATGAGCCCACGCTCAAACTGTCGACCTCGGGGTCTCAAACCTGGGTCCTCTGCATCCCAGTCCGATGTTCTATCCACTGCTTCACGGCCTGGTCAGGCAGTTTATTCTTGATATATATACACACACACACACACACACACACACACACACACACATCATATATATCATTTTTTGAGTGATTTTTTTTCTGCTTTACTGACATATAAATAACATATAACAGTGAGTTATATTTTAGGTGTAAAATACATTGATTTGATATACATATTTTGCAAAATGATAACCAAGATAGTGCTAGCTTGTACTGCCATCATATAACATAATAAACATTTCTTTAAGTGGTAAGAACATATCAGATCTTTTATCTTACCAAGCTCCAAGTATATAATACAGCATTATTAACTCTGATCACCATTCTGTGCATTAAATTCCTAAAGACTATTTATTTTATAACTGCAAGTTTGTACCCTTTAACCAACATCCATCTTCCTGTTTTCCTCAGCACCCAGCCCTTGCTAACCACCATTCATCTGTTCCTAACAGTTTGGCTTTTTTAGATTACACATATAAAGAATATTATGCAATATTTGTCTCTTTCTGTCTTTTTTCTTTATATGGCATAACACCATCAAGGTCCATCCATGGTGTATGAATATCAGAATTTCATTCATTCGCATGGCTCAATATTATTACAATGTATATGTTCACCACACCTTGTGTATCCATTCACCTGTAGCTGTATACTTAGGTTGTTTCCTTATCTTGAATATTGTGAATAATTCTGAAATAAACATTGAAGTGCATATGTCTTTTCAATATTCTGTTCATATTTATTTGGATATATACCCAGAAATAAGATTGCTGCATCCTGTGGTAGTTTAAATTTTTTTTTTTTTTTTTTTTGGAAAACCTTCACCATGTTTATAATAGTGGCTGAACCAATTTACATTCCTACCAACAGTGCACAATGCTTCTCTTTTCTCCACATCCTTGCCAACATTTGTCATTTCTTGTATTTTTGATGATAGCAAGTGTGTGTTGATATGTCATTGTGGTTTTGATTTGTGTTGCCTTGATGAGTGATGTTGATCATTCTTCAGGTACTTTTAGTCAATTTTGATGCCTCATTTGGAAAAATGTCTAGTCACGTCCACTACACTATTTTTAATCAGTTTTTTATTTTGCTATTGAATTGTATGGGTTCTTTATATACTTTGGATAGTAACCTCTTATCTAATATATGATTTGTAAATATTTTATCCCATTGTGTAGGTTAACTTTTCCGTTTTTTTTTTTTTTGTTTTTTTTTTTGTATTTTTCTGAAGCTGGAAACGGGGAGAGACAGTCAGACAGACTCCCGCATGCACCGACCGGGATCCACCCGGCACGCCCACCAGGGGGCGACGCTCTGCCCACCAGGGAGCGATGCTCTGCCTCTCCAGGTCGTCGCTCTGTTGCGACCAGAGCCACTCTAGCGCCTGGGGTAGAGGCCAAGGAGCCATCCCCAGCGCCCGGGCCATCTTTGCTCCAATGGAGCCTTGGCTGCGGGAGGGGAAGAGAGAGACAGAGAGGAAGGAGAGGGGTAGGGGTGGAGAAGCAGATGGGCGCTTCTCCTGTTTGCCCTGGCCAGGAATTGAACCCGGGACTTCTGCACGCCAGGCCGATGCTCTACCACTGAGCCAACCGGCCAGGGCAACTTTTTATTTTTTTAATTGTTTCTTTTGCAGAAACTTTTTAGTATCATGTAATCACATTTATTTTTTTCCTTTGCTGCTTTTGATTTTTGTTTTATTTATAAAAACAATTGATGACAAAATAAATTTCATGGTTTTTCTTGTGTTTTCTTCTAGTTTTATGTTTTTCATTTTTATGTGTAAAGCTTTAGTCTATTTTAAGTTAATTTTTGTAATTAAAGTAAAATAAAGATTCTGTTTTATTCTTCTGCGTATGGTTATCCAGTTTTTCAGATACCATCTACTGAAGAGACTATCTTTCCTTCATTGAAAAATTTTGTACTTCTTGTCATATATTAGTTGACAATCTATGTGGAGTTTATTACTGGACCCTCAATCCTGTGCCATTGGTCTATATTCCATATCGTGCTAGTACCATACTGTTTTGATTACTATAGCTTTGTAACATACTTTGAAATCAGAAAGAAACAGATTTTGGTTGTTAGAGAAAGGATTTATCTTACCTTTATTTCTGGACAAAATTCTGGTCATACACTTTTGGTTGGCAGTTACTTTCTTTTTATTTTCTTTCTTTTTTTCTTTCTTTCTTTCTTTCTTTCTTTCTTTCTTTCTTTCTTTCTTTCTTTTATTAAGTAAGAAGCAAGGAGGCAGAGACAGACTCTTACATGTGCCTCAACTGGGATCTCCCTGGCAAGACCCCTATTCGACTGTGCTCTGCCCAGCTGGGGCTGTTGCTCCATTGCTCGGCAACTGAGCTATTTCAACACCTGAGGCAAGGCCATGGAGCCGTCCTCAGCACCTGGGGCCAACTTGCTCAAATCAAGCCATGGCTATATGAGGAGAAGAGAGAGAAAGATAAAGAAAGGGGAGGGGTTGGGGAAGAGAAACAGATGGTTGCTTTTCTTGTGTGCCCTGACAGGTAATCGAACCCAGGACAGTCACACACAAGGCTGGTGCTCTGCCACTGAGCCATCTGACCAGGGCCTACTGTTACTTTCTTTCAGCACATTGAATTATATCATTTTATTCTATTGCCTGAAAGTTCCCTACTGAGTAATCCACTCATATAGCCTTATGGAGATTTCCTCGTATGAGATTATTTTTTTCTACTAGCTTTGAAATTATCTCTCTGTCTTTAATTACTGACACCTATATTGCAATGTGTCTTGGAGGAGAATATTTTGGTGAATTTCTAGGTGACTTATTAGTGTTATGAATTTAGATGTCTAAATCTTTCCTCAGTTTTGGGAATTTTTTCAACCATTATTTCTTTAAATAACATCAGGGAACATTTTTTTTTCATTTTCTGTTGCATGAGGTTTTAGAACTGTTTCTATATATATCTGCATCACTGATTCCAAATTTGAAATCCATTCCTTGGTGCATGCTCCAGTTTGTATGCAATTTTAATTTATTTTTGTAACAGTTAAAGGCATGCATTGAATTTTAAATTGAAGTGAAAGAACAATGACTCTTGGATTTAACATAGCCACAAGAAAATTAATGTTTTACAAACATCACTTTTACATAATAGTATTTGTTTTTAAATGTAAAAGATAATTATCAGATAAAAAATATATCTGAAAAAATGGCATATGATCACACATCCTAATATTCCTTCAGCAATACAACCTATCCTACACTCTGAGACGTTCCCAGTTCCAGTTTTCAATAGATTTATTTCTTCTAAGGATGAAGAAAGTGAACATGGTGATCAAGTATATTTTGATAAGATGCATGAGGAAGTGGTTGTAAAATCTGAAGGATCTTCTGATGCCAAGCAGTCATTAACCCCTCAGCTTGTAAAATCTGAAGGATCTTCTTCTGATGCCAAGCAGTCATTAACCCCTCAGCAGTTTAGCCATCCTAAATTGAATGATTTAGTAAGAGATTTGGGCTTATCAAAGAAAACCGCTGAGTTATTAGCCTCCAGGTTTCAAGAAAAGAATGTACTTCACTGGTAAGATAAAGTATCTCATTTTAGGAAGCATAAACAAGTTTTTGTGGACCTTTTTTCCGAATACAAACACTTTGTTTACTGTCATGATATCAGTATTCTTCTCAGCCAGCTAGGTGTTACCACTTACAGTCCAACAATGGCATCTATTTCTTGACAGCTCTAAACAGAGTGTGAAATGTGTTCTCCTACACAACGGTAATGTTTATGCAGTGGTTCCAATTGGTTATTCAACTCATCTATGAGAAGATTATAATGACATAAATATTGTCCTCGACTTTCTGAAGTATGAGGAGCATAACTGGATCATTTGTGTGGATCTTAAAATGGTAAATTTCCTGCTAGGACAACAGAGAAATTTCATGAAGTATCCTTGCTTTCTGTGTTTGTGGGACAGCTGAGCTCAGGAGAAACACTGGACACAGAAAGAGTGGCCTAAACGTGAAGCTCTGGAAGTAGGGATGCAAAAATATTGTGAATGAACCTGTAGTTAATTGAGACAGGATCATTTACCCCCGAGTTAACATCAAACTTGGCTTAATGAAGCAGTTTGTTCAGGCTTTGAATAGAGAAAGTGAATGCTTTCAACATATTATTTCTGCTTTTCCTGCCTTGTCTTTCGAGAAGATAAAAGCAGGTGTATTCAATGGACCTCATATTCAAACACTCATATGTGACAAAGAATTTGCCAGGAAGATGAATAAGGAGGAGAAAGTAGCATGGCAGTCTTTTGTGGCAGTTACAAAAGAACTTCCTTGGCAACAAAAAAGCAGAAAACTATGAACTTCTGGTTCAAAGGATGCTGTTGGCTTTCCGTGACATTGGATGTAACATGAGCATTGAGATTCACTTCCTGAACAGTCACCTCGATAAGTTTCCTGAAAATGTTGGAGCTGTTCGTGATAAGCAGACTACTGCTGGAGCATCAGATTAGATTGTCCTCAACAAGTACACAAACACAAGAGCTACAAACGCAATTTTTTTGCCTGAATAGAATTTAAATAAGTTTTGCACAAATTTTATGATTAAAATAAGTGTTTTAATATGTTCTATTTTGAAATTGTAGACAAATTCTGATGCAATCGTATCTTTTAGTGTATTAGTGTATTACTGCATTATATAAATTATTATATTTTCACAAAGATGATGCCCAAGAAGACATTCTACTTCATTATGTTAAACTAAATGTTGAAATTTTACAATAACATGAAAACCTAAAATCTTGAATTGCAAAAAACAGTAGCTTACAGAGAAGACCTAATGTCAGATTTGAGATCAGCACACTCGAATTAGGTAAGAACAAGTGCTTTTTAGATGCAACAAAAATGTTGTTCCCCAGTGTAATTTTTGTACCTTTTTCTCCTTCTTTACTCTTTCTGAAAATTCACTGTTTTACACATTATTTCTTATAATGGTATCCTATAAGTTCTATGAGATTTTTTTTCTCCACTTATTGAATTTTTGTCTTTGAACCTATCATAAAATGGGTTTTATAACTTTATTGTACATGAGGCTTACATATGTATCTAATTAAATTTGGTCACTTTCTCTTGTGATCAGTCTCATATTTATTTGATTATTAGACCAGTGGGGGGGAACCTTGAAGTGTAGAGAAAATATTTTTTTCTCCCCTGCACTAGTCTCTCCAGTTTTGTTGTTGTTGTTGCTGTTGCTAGCTTTCTCTATATGTCCCAACCTTGCCAGTCTTTGTGGAGTAAAACCAAAGTATAACTTTCTTACAGTGTCCCAATAGGCTGTGGAAGCTAATCACTCACACTGTTATCCTTACCTTGTAAAGGACACTCTTTCCAGCTGAGAAGTCCCTTTTTATGCTGAGCAATGTTGGCTTGCAGAGTGGGATAATGCAGTCAAAATAAATATGTCTTTTTTTTTTCTTCCTCTGCATTTATTGTCATGTTTTTTTTATAACATTGTGTTATGAAATTTTTAAGTGAATTCCAGAGCTTTTCCAGGTTGTTCTAGTTTGTGGATTTTTGTGGGAAGACAGAGACTGAAGTTTCTCATTTCAACATCTTGGAATTGTCACTCTGGTAATTTTGTTAATATTCGGGAAAGCTATAAATGTGTGGGTGCAAAGCATATATAGAAAAATTTTTTACAGTTTTTTAAGTTTTTGTAAATATAAAATTTTTATAAAATATAATTTTTAAAAATATTAAATTATTGATGTGAAAAATTTAAGGAGTTTTTTAATAACTAGAGATTATTTTTATGTATTATAAAGCTAAATATTCTTATGGCAAAATCTCTACATATTGATCTTTCCACTCAGTAAAATCACATTTAAAATTTCAGTCCTTCCCAGGAAGAGATACAAATGGCCAACAGATATATGAAAAGATGCTCAGCTTCATTAGTTATTAGGGAAATGCAAATCAAAACTACAATGAGATACCACCTCACCCCTGTTAGATTAGCCATTATCAATAAGACGGGTAATAGCAAATGTTGGAGAGGCTATGGAGAAAAAGGAACCCTCATTCACTGTTGGTGGGACTGTAAAGTAGTACAACCATTATGGAGGAAAGTATGGTGGTTCCTCAAAAAACTGCAAATAGAACTACCTTATGACCCAGCAATCCCTCTACTGGGTATATACCCCAAAACCTCAGAAACATTGATACGTGAAGACACATGTAGCCCCATGTTCATTGCAGCACTGTTCACAGTGGCCAAGACATGGAAACAACCAAAAAGCCCTTCAATAGAAGACTGGATAAAGAAGATGTGGCACATATACACTATGGAATACTACTCAGCCATAAGAAATGATGACATCAGATCATTTACAGCAAAATGGTGGGATCTTGATAACATTATAAGGAGTGAAGTAAGTAAATCAGAAAAAAACAAGAACTACATGATTCCATACATTGGTGGAACATAAAAATGAGACTAAGAGACATGGACAAGAGTGTGGTGGTTACCAGGGGTGGGGGGAGGGAGGACAGGGGGAGAGTTAGGGGGAGGGGGAGGGGCACAGAGAACTAGATAGAGGATGGCGAAGGACAATCTGACTTTGGGCGAGGGGTATGCAACATAATCTAATGACAAAATAACCTAGACATGTTTTCTTTGAATATATGTACCCTGATTTATTAATGTCATCCCATTACCATTAATAAAAATTCATTTAAAAAAATTTCAGTCCTCATTTCTGTAAAAATTGGCAACTTTATTTTAAATTTTTATTGAAAAAAGAATAAAATAGATTACTTTGTGATATATCTCATTCTGTCAATGAAAAAAATATTAAAAGCTGTAAGAGAAAAACAGTCAATCACCTACAAAGGATCATCCATAAGGATGACATCTGACTTCTCAACAGAAACACTTGAGGCCAGAAGGGGTTGGCAAGAAATATTCAAAGTAATGCAGAACAAGAACCTACAACCAAGACTTCTTTATCCAGCAAGACTATCATTTAAAATTGAAAGAGAAATAAAAAGCTTCCCAGAGGGAAAAAAAACTCAAGGAACTTATCACAACCAAGCCAATGCTGCAAGAAATATTAAGGGGCCTGCTGTAGACAGAACAAAGGGGTAAAATATATATAGTAAAAGAAGAATATAGATTTTTTAAAAAGCAGTAAACAACTATATATCAATAGGAACCTTAAATGTAAATGGCTGAAATGCTCCAATCAAAAGACATAGGGTAGCTGAATGGATAAGAAAACAGGACCAATACATATGCTGTCTATATGAGACCCACCTCAAAACAAAAGATACAGATAGACTGAAAGTAAAAGGATAAAAGAAATATTTCATTCAAAAGAAAATGGGGAAAAAAAGCTGGGATAGCAATACTTATATCTGACAAAATAGACTTTAAAACAAAGACTATAGTAAGGGATAAATAAGGTCACTACATAATGATAAAGGGAGCAACCTGACAGGAAGAGATAACCATTATAATTATCTATGCACCTAATATAAAATTAAGGACACACTAGATCAACTGGATTTAATAGGTAGCTTCAGAACCTTTCACCTTAAAGCAGCAGAATATACATTTTTCTCAAGTGTACATGGCACATTCTCAAGGATAGACCACATATTAGGGCATAAAATGAGTCTCATCAAATTTAAGACAATTCAAATCATATCAAGAATCTTTTCTGACCAAAATGGCATTAAACTGGAAATCAACTACAATAGGAAAACTGACAAACACTCAAACACTTGGAAACTAAACAGCATGTTATTTAACAATGAATGGGTTAATAATGAGATCAAGGAAGAAGTAAAAAATTTTCTTGAAACAAATGAAAATGAGCATACAACAACTCAAAATCTGTGGGACACAGCAAAAGCAGTCCTGAGAGGGAAGTTCATAGCATTACAGGCAAACCTTAAGAAGCTAGAAAAAGCTCAACTAAACAATTTAATCCTGCAAATAAAGTAACTAGAAAAAGAACAGCAAGTAAAGCCTAGAGTAGATGGAAGGAAATAATAAAGATCAGAGCAGAAATAAATGACATAGAGACTAAAAAAACAATACATAGAATCAGTGAAACCAAGATCTGGTTCTTTGCAAAAGTAAATAAGATCGATGAACCCTTAGTCAGAATCATCAAGAAAAAAAGAGAAAGAACTCAAATAAATAAAATTAATAATGAGGGTGGAGAAGTAACAACAGACACAGCAGAAAAACAAAGGATTATAAGAAAATACTATGAAGAACTGTATGCAAAAAAATTAGACAACCTAGGTGAAATGGACAAATTCCTTGAAAAATATAATCTTTAGAAAATCAATCTGGAAGAATCAGAAAACCTAAATAGACTGACTACAACAAATGAGGCTGGAACAGTTATCAAAAAAATCCAACAAACAAAAGCCAGGTGGCTTCACAGGTGAATTCCACCAAACATTCAAAGAAGAACTAATTCCTATCCGAAAAAAAGCATTCAATAAAATCCAGCACCCATTTATGATCAAAACTCTAAGCAAAGTGGTAATATAGGGAACATACAACAATATAATAAAGGCCATCTATGACAGGCCCAAAGCCAACATTATACTCAATGGGCAAAAGTTAAAAGCAATCCCCTTAAGATCAGGAACAAGGCAGGGGTGCCCCCTTTCACTATTCTTATTCAATATAGTTCTGGAAGTCCTAGCCACAGATCAGACAACAAGAAGAAATAAAAAGCATCCAAATTGGAAAAGAGAAGTAAAGCTATCTTTATTTTCTGATGATATGATACTGTACCTAGAGAAACCTAAAGTTGCAGTCAAAAAACTACTGGACCTGACAAATGAATTCAACAAGGTGTCAGGATATAAAATTAATACTCAGAAATCAGAGGCATTTTTATACAGCAAGAATGATATGTCTGAAAGAGAAATTAAGAAAACAATCCCCTTCACTATTGCAACAAAGAAATAAAATACCTAGGAGTAAGTTTAACCAGGGAGATTAGAGACTTGTACTCGGAAAATTATAAAACATTGATTAAAGAAATCAAGGAAGATACAAACAACTGGAAGCATATACCATGTTCATAAATAGAAAGAATAAACATCATTAAAATGTCCATATTACCCAAAGCAATTTATAAATTCAATGCAATTCCTCTTAAAATACCAAGGACATACTTCAAAGATATAGAACAAATATTTCAAAAATTCATATGGAACCAAAAAAGAACAAGAATAGCCTCAGCAATATTAAAAAAGAAAAATAAAGTGGATGTAATCACACTTCCGGACATCTAGTTATATTCCAAGGCCATTGTACTCAAAACAGTTTGGTACTAGCATAAGAACAAGCATATAGATCAATGGAAGAGAACAGAGAACCCAGAAATATACCCGCACCTTTACAAACAATTGATATTTGACAAGGGTGATAATAGCATGCAGTGGAGTAAAGACAGTCTCTTTAACAAATGGTGTTGGAAAAAGTGGACAGCTACTGGCAAAAAAATGAAACTAGACCACCAAGTTACACCATTCACAAAAATAAACTCAAAATGGATAAAAGACTTAAATGTAAGTCATGGAACCATAAGCATCCTAGAGGAAAACATAGACAATAAGCTCTCCAACATCAGTTGCAGCAATATATTTGCTGATGTATCGCCATAGGTAAGGGGAATAAAGGACAGGATAAACAAATGTGACTACATCAAATTAAAAAGCTTTTGCACAGCTAAAGACAATATGAACACAATAAAAAGGCAAACCACACAATGGGAGAACATATTCGACAATACGTCTGATAAGAGGTTAATAACCAAAATTTATAAAGAACTTGTAAAATTCAACATCAGGAAGATACAGTCCAATGAAAAAATGGGCAAAAGAAATGAATAGATACTTCTCCAAAGAGGACACACAGATGGCCAATAGGCATATGAAAAAATGCTCAACATCACTAATCATTAGAGAAATGCAAATTAAAACCACAATGAGATATCACCTCACACCTGTCAGAATGACGCTCATCAACAAAACAACGCAGAATAAGTGCTGGTCAGGATGTGGAGAAAAGGGAACCCTCCTGCACTGCTGCTGGGAATGCAGACTGGTACAGCCACTGTGGAAAACAGTATGGAGATTCCTCAAGAAATTTGAAAATCTAACTGCCTTTTGACCCAGCCATCCCACTTTTGGGAATATATACCAAGAACACCACATCAACGAGTCAAAAGTAGAAATGCACCACCATGTATATCACAGCATTTTTTACAATAGCCAAGATCTGGAAAGAGCCCAAGTGTCCATGAGTGGATGAGTGGATTAAAAATAGTGGTACATATACACAATGGAGTACTATGGGGCCATGAAAAAGAAGGAAACATTATTTTTTGCAACGACATGGATGGACCTAGAAACTACTATGTTAAGTGAAATAAGTCAGGCAGAGAAAGAAAAATACCATATGACCTCACTCATCTGATGAATCCAATGAACAATGTGAACTGAGGAGCAGAATAGAGACAGAGGCGGGAATCAAAGGATCCAATAGGAAAGCGGACAGAGGGAAAGGAGATGATAGGCTGATAGAATGGGATGAGAGCAGAAAAGGAAATCCTGGAGGGAAGGGGGGAGGGCGTTATGGGGAGGATTACAAGGGAGATGTACTGGGGAACACGGCGGAGGGGAGGATGAATTCGGGGGGGACACTAGAATCTATGTAAACACAATAAATTAATAAAAAGAAAAGAAAAATCTTTTTGTTCTGGTCAGATGGCTCAGTGGATGAAGTGTGGACCTGGTGCACTGGAGGTTGTACACCCTGGTCAGTGGTCAGTGCACAACTAAATGGAATGACTAGGTAGAATAACAGATTGATGCTTCTCTCTCTCTCTCTCTCTCTCTCTCTCTTCCTTCCCCCTCCCTTTCACTACCCCCACCTCTTTCTCTCTCTTTCTTCCTCTATCAATCCAGTGGGAAAAATTTTTGAGTCTTTTTTTTTGTTTATTTATTGATTTTTAGATAGAGGAGAGGGGGAGAAGGGGGGAGAAGCAAGAGGCATCAACTCATAGTATGTGGTTACTCACCGTATGTGCCTTGACTGAACAAGCCCAGGGTTTTGAACCAGCAACCTTGGCATTCCAGGTTGATGATTTATCCACTGTGCCACCAGGTCAAGCTAAGTCTTTATATATTATATTTAATTGAAGATGTCTGTATGACCTCATATTATAAAAAATAAAATCTCCTAGCTCTATCTAGTAAAAGGACCTAGAAATAATTTCCTCCCCTAGTAGCAGTAAACACATCTAGCTTTTAAATCTTGATTTTTAACTACAACTCCCTTCCAAAAAGAACCATATCTTTTTACAGAAATAAGTAATTTTAAACAGTAAGACAAAATGAAAATTATTAGTATTGGAAAGGAAGAAAAAAAACTGCCATTATTTATAGACAACGCAGTTTATTTACATAGAAAAACCAAGAAAGCAACAATTTATTAGGAATAATAGGAGTTCTTCAGGGTTGCTGGATAAAAATTAATACATAAAAATAAAAACAATTTATGATTATTATAAATTATATATTTTTAATCAAAATATAAAATATCTTGGGAATAAATCTGACATTAACAATCCTATTTTATTTTATTTTTATTTTTTATTTTTTTGTATTTTTCTGAAGTTGGAAACGGGGAGGCAGTCAGACAGACTCCTGCATGCGCCCGACCAGGATCCACCCAGCATGCTCACCAGGGGGCGATGCTCTGCCCATCTGGGGCGTCACTCTGCTGCAACCAGAGCCATTCTAGCACCTGAGGCAGAGGCCATAGAGCCATCCTCAGCGCCCGGGCCAACTTTGCTCCAATGGAGCCTTGGCTGCAGGAGGGGAAGAGAGAGACAGAGAGGAAGGAGAGGGGGAGGGGTGGAGAAACAGATGGGTGCTCCTCCTGTGTACCCTGGTCGGAAATCGAACCCAGGACTCCTGCACGCCAGGCCGACGCTCTACCACTGAGCCAACTAGCCAGGGCCAACAAACCTATTTTAAAAAGCAATTTGGTATTTATTATCTAATGATTGTAGATGCCCTACTATTCTGGAAAACTACTAGTGGGTATATATAAGAACAACATCCTCTCACTGGTCACAGAAGACTCGATTTTTTTTTCTTAAAATACACTAAACATTATTTTATGAACTGAAGATTCAGCAGCAAACAAGCATTTTTTATAATAGCCAAAAATTGGATACAGTGTAAGTATCTATCAATAGGAATATGAGTAATTGGTTATATTCATACAGTGAAAATACTGTGTAGCAGTTAAAGCAGTTAAATAAGAGATGAATTTGTCAGCATGAAAAAAACTAAAAAAATATTATTACATGAAAGAGGAAAATTGTAGACATGTACAATATAATATTTATGTAATATAAAACAATAGTATAAAAAAGAAAAACAAACAAAAAAACAAAAACAACATAAAAAAACCCAACAAACCCTGGTTTTCCACCACTAAAATTTAAGTGAATACTGCTAAGTTTTAATTTCAGAGTTAAATGTGATGTTAGGAGCTGCAATAAAGGGATTATGCCTTATTTTAAAGTTTAGAAGTTTGTTCCAAATTTCTGTCAAAACCAAGGTAGAGAAATAGTTATGTCACCAAGCTAAGAAATGTGGATTAATATCTTGAGGTAATTAGTCAGTTAGAGTGATCCTGAAAGAGCAACACCAATAAAAATTTATAGAACTCTGACCAGGCGGTTGCGCAGTGGATAGAGCATCAGACTGGGATGTGGAGGACCCAGGTTTGAGACCTCGAGGTCGCCAGCTTGACTGAGAGCTCATCTGGTTTGAGCGAAGCTCACCAGCTTGAGCCCAAGGTCACTGGCTCGAGCAAGGTGTCACTCAGTCTGCTGTGAGCCCCCCCCCCCACTCAAGGCACATATGAGAAATCAATCAATGAACAACTAAGGAAACACAACGAAGAATTGTTGTTTCTCATCTCTCTCCTTTCCTGTCTGTCTGTCCCTATTTGTCCCTCTCTCTGACTTTCTCTGTCTCTCCCACAAAAAAAAAAAAAAATAAGTTATAGAACTCTTAGGTAGGGCACTGGGCTTTCCATTGAGATTAGAATATTTTCTGAGTAGCTTCATCTATAACCTAAGGCACAGGGCGACCTAAAGTGAGACAGCCCACAGAGAACCTACTCTGTGTGTGCACATGTGACTGAGTGTGTGTGTATGTATCTGTCTTCCAAGTGTTATAGGAACACAAGCTGAGAAAAATAGTGGCTATTGTAACCAGAAAAATGACCCACAGGTTTGGTTGTCTGTTTCCAATGAAAGCCAAACTTACATTATACTGAGCGAAATAAGTAAATCAGAAAAAACTAAGAACTATATGATTCCATACAGAGGTGGGACATAAAAATGAGACTCAGAGACATGGACAACAGTGTTGGGGTTACAGGGTGGGGGGGAGGAGAGGGATGGGGTTGAGGGAGGGGAGGGGCACAACGAAAACCAGTTAGAAGGTGACGGAAGACAATTTTATCAATGTCACCCCATTAAAATTAATAAAAAAAAGAAAGCCAAACTTACAATGTAAGTGCTGATGAGAACAAAGACGTTTATTCAACTGTAGCCACCTGAGAAGATGAAGTACTCCTGTTCTCATAATCTTATCTTTTTTTTTTTTTTTTTTTTTTTTTGCAGGAAAGGGTTTTTATGAAGAGGGAAATAAACAAAACATAAACCAAAGGCATCAAAAAGAGGGGTTTGATAGTTCTTTGCTTAGGGGACTCAGCACAATCTGTTCAGATTACTGGTTGAGTTTCAGCAGATCTTCCAAAGCTGGCATATCTGAAGGTCAGACTGCTTTTTTTTTTCATTAATAGTTACAGGAACTGAATCTAGCAAGTTACTTACAAACTATAGATTTTTGTTCTATGTAACAGGTTCTCTTTCCTGCAATCAAGTTGTCCTCTTCTGTGGACAAGGCCCACAGGGGGTGAGGACGACAGAGACCCGACTTCTGGGACCAGGTTCAGTGACACAGATCCACTTTATTCAGGATGTAAGCTAGCTTATATATACAGGTTCAGCCTATAGGATATTACAGCGTGTACTTCATAGCCAATGGCTGAAAAGATCAGGGAGCTGCGTGGTTGGCGCTAAGTCACTTCCTTATTGCGGGCGAGCTTCTTTCCTGGGTATGCCCAGGAGGCTTCTGGGAGCTGGAGTATTCTCACTGCATTGAGTCAACCACAGCTGCTAGAAATGCGCTCTGCACTTACCTACATCTCCCCCTTTTCTTTTAATTAAGGCCAGTTGACCTTGCTTGATGACTGCTTGTTGCTGTTGTAGCTTCTGAATGCTACGCATTAAGCAACGGAACCCTAGTAGAACTAAAACAACTATAATACTTATTATACTATATGCTAATAGATTAGTTGAATTAAACAATGAGGCAAGCTTCTGTAATGTTTGACTAGTTAGGAAATAGAACGTGGGTCTTAAACAGGGGATTCCTCCTAGAGGTCGGGATGTCATTTCCCTCCCATTGTGTTACAGAGACCTCCCAGGTGCCGTTAAACACAGTTCCGTTTTGATTGTAAAAAATGGATGTAGGTCCATGCACACCCCCTTCCTACAAAGGTTCCAGCATCCAAACATAGAACGGATGGCTTGCTGCGGGCTGTGTACTGCATATGGTTGCATTCCGTCTGTCAGCTTCCAATGCCATACTCAGAGGTTGATGGTCTGTGTATCCAGGCCAGAAAATTCCTTCTCTCAGGAGTGTTCTTAAATGTTTTTTATACAGGAACGGGCAAAGAGGTGACCCTGGGAAGGCAAGGTTAGTGAGGAGGTCCCAGCTATTGTTAGCTAGGTGGAGGAGGGCTTATAGGCCAAGTATTGAGCCTTGGTTGGTAATACTGTTTTCAGCAAAGTCTCCTGTAGTAGGATTTCGAAGGAAGACCCACCCCTCCGAGGGGACGGCGTTATTATTCAGAGTAAACTTAAGTAGCATTGGGTCACTGAAGTTACCCCAAATAGTGCCATTCCACTGTTGGGATTCCCGGCCACTATTGTCACAAGGGAGACTAAGGGAGCAGTTACTGGAATATACTGCTGGAAACTATGGGCTATTAACTTCAACAGGCATAATTATGCTAGGGTGGGGGACGGCCGCACAGATGTGGGGGTTTGCCCACATCTGGGAGTCAGCGGTCACTATAGCACACACAAGCAAGAACAGAGTACCAGAACCTGGGGGCTCATCAGGAGACATTCTCTGTGCCCACCCTGCAAAAGCTTCCACATCCCCCCAGATGATGGAGTGTGCACGCTGGCCACGAGGTATTCTCCTTGAGAGCTGAGTACCTCCTCCCCTTAGGCGTATTCGGTGTGGAGGAGGCTAGGACTGTGGCTTTGGACAGGTGAAGACTGAACCACTTAGTGGGTGCCCAAGAAACCTTGTCAAGCAGGTTGGGGGGTTCCTGGGATCCAAATTGACTGAAAAACACAAGAATAACATCTCCTTTGTGTTAGAAGAGGGTGTTATCCCCACCACTGTGCTGTGGCTGGATCCTTCCAGCACCATTTCAAAGAGAGGGGAAGGTGAGAGAGAGAGCAAGAGATACAGAAAAATAGACAATACAGATAGACAGACAAATGAGGGAGGGGAGAAAAAAGACACATGGGGGTGTATAGGCTGGCCCATGGGTCTACAGCGGGAACATGTGTTGGAGTTAAAGGTGGGGTAGAAAATGGCGTCTGAGAGTCTGGGGTGGGGCATTGAGCCCTGGCAGGGAATGTGGAAGTAACGACTTTTGCTTCTTCAGGTGGCGGAGCTGATGGCGTGGTTTCTAATGTATCTAGTTTCGTTTCTGTGTGCTCGGCTGCAAGTCCATCAAACTCGGAGGCTAAACTACTTTCCTCCTCAGTGGAGGGGGACAAATAGGGAGGTAGGGCTCCTCAGAGAGAGAGGCAGCCTGCAATATCTTTGGCACTGGTGGAGAGTCCCCAGCAGGAGCACTGGTCAGGCAGGCATGTATCGCTAGCAGGGCAAGAATGAGGCCGAGAGGGAAGGTTAGTCCTTCATGTACTTTGGCCGAATGGATGCACCAGAAAGCTCAGGCCCAAGTATTGGGGTCCCAAAAAGGCACATCCCAGAGCCAAGGGTTAAAACCTGAGAGGTTTTCCCAGTAGGTACAAAGATCCTTCTCATTAACTTTAACCTGCCTACTCTGCAATAGGGCATAGAGGGATCGAGCCTATGGGGCTTGGGAGTAAGGGAGAAGTTTCCCATTGCAGAGGGTCACTCACCCATCCCTTGGATGCCAGTTAGGTCCCTGCCCGATGTTGGGCGCCAGTTGTGGACAAGTCCTGCCGGGGGTGAGGATGACGGAGACACAAAGACCCGGCTCCAGGGGCCAGGTTCAGTGACGCAGATCCACTTTATTCAGGAAGTAAGCTAGCTTATATACACAGGTTCAACCTATAGGGTGTTACAGCATGTCCTTCATAGCCAATGGCCGAAAATGTCAAGGAGCTGCCTGGTTAGCACTGATTTACTTCCTTACAGTAGGTGAGGTCCCTCCTGGGTGTGTCTAGGAGGGTTTCAGGTGCTGGAGTATTCTCACAGCATTGCATCAGCCACAGCTACTAGGAATGTGCTGTGCGCTCTACCTACTCTCTTGGTCTTGAGCAAGCTGCATTGTGTTGGGAGTGAGGAGAAGGGGGACTGAGGTGTAGCTCCCACTTATGCTCATTTTTCTTGCTCAGATGTTAACCCTGATCTGCATCAGTCAGAGGGGAACAAACTTTTTAAGTGTAATGTAAACCTGCCTAGAGGTAAAAGCACAGGATTGATTATATACTTTTGATTTATTACAGAATACATAACTATGATCACTAAACTGATGATATTGAATCATGGTTATATGAACAATAAATTGGATTTAACAGTTTACAGAAATTCTTTTATAAGCTTATTTTGTTAGTACCTTTTTATTTAGCACTATCTTATGGCTAGTCAGACTAAGATCAGGAAATCAGTAAGATAGCATGTTTACTTCTGGTTACATCATCATGGAGATACTGACTGGATTGCTAAATTTCATCACTGTCTCAATTTTGAGGGAAAGTTTCCTCTTTTATTCCATTGAGTTAGTAGGCCAATACCAGGACAAATTAATCACAATTATGGGACTTCAAGAGTTGAATGCAAGTAGGTGAAACTACAATGCTCTATCACTGTGAAATGTTCACTCTAATAATTGTACAATAGGAAGTTGAGAATGTACATTTCACCTAACAAAATGCATTTGAATTCTCATGCTGAATAACTTACATAAGCAGATGGTCTGTATAACATCTGAGGCCTCTAATTTCTTTAAAACAGTGGTTCTAAATCCTGGTTCCACATTTAAAAATTTTTAAAAGTTCTGAAGATCTTGCCTCATTCCCAAGTTAAATTAGAATCTCTTAAGAAGTGGCCTGAGGCATATATTTAAGCTTTTGAAATGATTCTTATGTACAGTTATAGTGGAGAGCCACTATCTTAGAATATTAAGGAAGCCTCCTACAGAAAAAGTAGAGTAGTTGCTATTCTAGAGGTGGTTCAGCATTTATCTGCTGATCCAAATTGTTATAATAGTTTACATTAACAATATTACTATTATTAGAAGTTGACTATTAGCCAAGCTCTTTATATTATTTTTTAAATTAAATGAGAATCAGGGAGGCAGAGAGATAGACTCCCACATGCACCCCGGCCGGGATCTAATCAGCAAGCACCCTATAGGACAGTGCTCAGCGCCTGGGACCAATTGCTCAAATGAGTCATGGCTGCAGGAGGGGAAGAGAGAGAGAGGGGTGAAAGAATGGGGTGAAGAAGCAGATAGTTGTTTCTCTTGAGTGCCCTGACCAGGAATAAAACTCAGGACTTCCACATGCCAGGCCAATGCTGTACTGCTAAGCCAATCGACCAGGGCCTAGCCAAACTCTTTAATACAAAATTTGCATAAATTATATCCTATAACCCTCACATTAAGCCAATAAGTCAAGTGCTATTATGTTGTCCATTTTAGTAATTAAGGAAATAAGGCTTATATAATAAGTTATTTGTACAAAATTTCTTAAATAGGAATTGGGAGATATAAAATTAGAATTCAAGATTCTGGGCCTGGCTGGTTGGTTCAGTGGATAGAGTGTCATGTGGACTTCTAAGTTCAACTCCTGGTCAGGGCATACAAGAGAATCAACCTTCTGTTTCTCTTCCCCTCCCTCTCCCTCTTCTCTCCCTCTTTCTCTCTTGCAGCCAGTGGCTTGATTGGTTCAAGTGTCAGCCCCGAGCACTGAATATAGTTGGTCTGAGCACATCAGCTTCAGGTGCTAAAAATGACTCAGTTGATTCCAGCATCAACCCCTGTTGGGGGTTGCCAGGTGGATCCCAGTCGGGGTGCATGAGAGAATCTGCTTCACCATCTCCCCACCTCAAAAAAGAAAAAAAAATAATGAGAGAAAATTACCTAAATTTTACAAAGAGAATGAACTTTTAAATACATATGTCCAAAGAACTTCAAATTGGCTGAACTTCAATAAATCTTCACTTAGACATAGTATATGACAAAAGTTAAAGAAAGAGATAATTTTGAAACAATCAAGAGAAAAGCAACTTGTCACATTAAAAAGAACATCAATAAAAAGTAAAATTTTCAGCATAAACCTGTATGTCAAGAGAGAATGGGATGATAAAATCAAAGTGCTGGAAGAAAAAAAAACTGCCAATAAAGAATATTTTACTTAACAAAGCTTGTCTTCTAAGATTAAAAAAAAACAAAAAAAACAAGAATGTTCACTTTTTCCACTTCTATTCAACACAGTGCTAGAAACCACGGCCAAAGAAATTAGACAATAAAAAGAAATAAAAGGCTTTCAAATTGGAATAGAAGTAAAATTGTTTCTTTTGCAGATGATTATATCAAATATATGTAGAAATCCATAAAGAATTCACCATAAAGCTGTTAGATTTACTCAACAAATTCAGTAAAGTTGCAGAACACAATATCAATATATAAAATTTAGATTTTTTATATACTAATCATCATTTTAAAAAGAAATCTTATTAACAAAACAACATAAAAAGCAATAGAATAGGAATAAATTTAATCAAGTAGGTGAACAATCTATTCATTGAAAATTATAAAACATTGATGAAAAATTGAAGAAGACAAAAATATTTAAAGATATCTTGTGTTTAGGAATTAAAACAATTATTGTAGTATTATAAAAATTCCAAAAAAAAAATTTCCATACTACCCATAGCCATCTATCAATTTAATGAAATTCCTATTAAAGTGGCATTTCACCACACACATCTCAAATAAGTAGCTATATGAGATCATGAATATGTTAATTAGTTTGATTACTTCACAATATTTGTATATAAAATCAGCAAGTTGTACATCTTAAAATTTAAACAATGAAAAACATCTTCTGGAAATATTTATGCAAGACTTTCTTTGGTTTAAAAAACCACTTTGATCATTAACAAAATTAACAATGAAGTTTATGGCAAAGAATACATTGGACAACATAATTTTATAAAGTAATATTAAGTTAGTGGAACCTAAAATACAAAGCAAAATATATCTGCATTAACAGAATGTTTTCTATGAAATACATATATGTATATAGTATATATAATGATATATACATATTAATTTTTTTAAATTTTTTTCCTCTTTTCTAAGTGAGAGGAGGGAAGATAGAGAGACAGACTCCTGTATGCCCCCCAACTGAGATACAACCGGTGACCACAAACTGGAGCCAATACTCTGCCTATCTGGGGCCGCACTGGCAACCGAGCTATTTTTAGGCATGAGGCAAAGGCTTGACAGAGCCATCCTCAGTGCCCGGGGCCAATGCATTCCAACCAATTGAGCCATGACTGTGGTAGGAGAAGAAAGAGAGAAAGAGAGAGAATAAGGAGAGGAGGGGCGATGATTGCTTCTCTTGTGTACCCTGACTGGGAATCGAACTTGGGACATCCACATGTCAGGCCAGTGATCTACCACTGAGACAACTGGCCATTCCCAGATAATGAATGTTTGTAAAAGTCAAAGAAGAGATGGAATTTTTGATCCTTCAGTCTTCTGATCAACATTGTCCATATCACTTAGTAAATGAGAAATTAAAAGCTCAAAGATGAATGAAAGACTGCTAAGGTAGGAACAGTGTACATATCCAGATATTAAATATTATTATTTTCCCATTTTAAAATAAATTTAACAGAATAGGCCAGTTATATAAATATAAGTAATATGTATATTTTTATCATACAATTTATAACTACATGACAGAAATTTCTAATTTATAAATGTTATATACGGTTCTGTGTTCATATACAAAGTACAATAAAGGGTCGAACAATCCAAACTTCATTCAAGCTATGTAGATGAAAAACATTGAAAAATCAGGCAACCAAATGTTAATTTTTTCCATAGGAGGTTTTATTTTTGTCCAAATTACCTATATTAGTACTTCAACCCTCTGCTTTGCTTTGCTCGTGAAGGCATAGTTTTAATGTGTTTTATGTCACATTACATCCATGGCTTTTAAAGACTTTGTCAGTTTTAATATGCTTAGTTTGTTATGCGTGGATGCTGCAAATTTTATCTGCCATACACAGCAGCTTTTATATCCTTTACATCTCTCCTACATCAGCCATGCGTCAGGATAAACAACACGCCGTAAAAGAGCAGAAGGCACAGTTAAGATAGAATCATTATGCAAATAGGTTATGGCATGCCTTATATGTGAACAGCTTCCCTAAAGAGACCTAATTGGATGACTGACCTATAAAGCATTTAATTTGTTGTTAGCATTTCATTTAATTGTCTTCTAGTTCCTCCAGGAATAAAACTTTTAATTGTAAAAAGTTCTAAATGACACAATGGTTAATTTCTTTTCCTGTAAGTAACAGGTTTCCTCATTGTAGAACACAAAATTGTATACTATCATTTTATAACTGCTTCTCTAGTATGGTTTTTAAACTCTGAGATAATGAGAGGATCTAGAGTAGTTTAATAGATCACTTCTTATCTTGTAAAAGCTTGTTTTAGGAAATGATTGTCTTATTGATATGCACAAAACTTTATGATCACAAAACAGAGAAGAATATGAATGTAGAGAGAGTATGATTCTTCATTAAGAATATAATGATTTTTTTTTCATTTTAGTACAGAAAACCTTCTGTAGTATGGAATCTATATTTTAACATTTGTTAATGAAGAAGATGTAAATATATCAGAGATTAGTAATGTTAAGACATTTTTGGCTGGTAATACACATTTCTAAGTGTTAACCTTTTTCTCACACACTTTAGTTATGCACATTTCAAACAAAATTATCGTAATTTTTTTCCAAAACATAACTTAATGGTTCTCAAACTGCCTTGCACACTGGAGTCATCTAAAGAGCTTCAAAAACTATTATTATCTGTGTCCCACCCATTCATCTTGGATGTGGCCTGATCTTTGGAATTTTTTGGATACTCAAGTAATTAAACTATGCAGACAATACTGGGAAAAACTGATACAAACTAGAAATATGGGAATTCAGGTTCATTGTTACAGTTTCAAAATTAGAGAACAAAACAATAACTAAATACTTGCTTATAAAGCTACCCTATTACACAAAACTAATAGTTTTCTTAGATGCTAATGGAATACACACACACACCTTCTGAAAAATATTTTGACTATGGGAAAGAACCTCTCCAATCTGCTTTACTATATGATTATAGTAGAATAGCTAGTACAATGACACAAATAAATAAGAATTACTTTCTGCTTTCAGAGGTATATAGTGCTTGTTATATTTTATCTATAAATTATTAAAAAATAATTACATAAAAGTGCTGTTACAAGCAAAATTAGTTTAAAGCTATGAAATACAAACTAATGTTTTTTTTTTCTTCCTATTATCCACAGGCACAGACATACTGTCAATAGTTCATATGCTTTCATAGTCATTGAATGAGAAACCAACACTAGGCAGATCAGATCTGGAAGGTAGTAGTGAATAATATAGTTTTCTTTCTTTCTTTAATTTTTTTAGTGTGGTATCAGTGATATACAGCTTACTCTTTTTTCTATATATGTGCTTGAAATATTGCCTAGATTAGGTGAGCTTAAATAAGACATGGTGGCAGAATTACTATAGGACTATGTAATGATGTATAAAAGTATTTTTTTATCAGAAAATCTAACAATCATCAGTGTGTCAAGACA
The DNA here is from genome assembly GCF_036850995.1 of Saccopteryx leptura. Taxonomy (NCBI): domain Eukaryota; kingdom Metazoa; phylum Chordata; class Mammalia; order Chiroptera; family Emballonuridae; genus Saccopteryx; species Saccopteryx leptura. Next base: position 94,570,659 of record NC_089516.1, on the reverse strand, counting down.
TAAGTGCTAAAATATCAATATGAAATTATGAATTAATTATAGTTTAGAAAAAAACAAGCTCACAGGAGCCTACTTACTTCAAATATAACTTACTGAGTCACATTTAGGGTGAAAAATTAAAATGACTTGCCTGGGATAAAAGGGTTTAGAAACAGGAACAATTTTCAGTATTAAAATTGGGATAGTGCACACAATACAATTCAAAGATGATGTTTTATACAATTGTACATTTGAAACCTATGTAATTTTATTAACCAATGTCACCCCAATAAAATCAATAAAAAATTAGGATTGTGATGACAACAAGGATCTATAAATCAATCTAACATATTTGATGTTAGAAATTCTAAAAGCCCCTTTATTGTTTTAAGCTACTTATTTTTAAAATAAATTTTTAATTTTAGGGTAGTTTAGATATGTGGAAAAGTTGTGAGTATAGTAGTATAACATATTCTCTTTTACCCAATACTTAGATTTTCTTGATTTCACCTTAATTATTTTTGTTTCAGTATCTCATCTAACATACCACTACATTACTTTCAAAGATCATATCTCATTAAGCTCTGTCACAAAACTTGAAGGTGGAAAACATTTTCTAATTTATTTTATGAAGCTAGTATTACCATACATCAAAGCTAAACAAAGGCTTTGGCTAGTTGGCTTAGTGGTAGAGCACCGGCCTGGCATGTGGATGTCCCATGTTTGATTATCAGTCAGAGCACACAGAAAAAGTGACCATCTGCTTCTCCACTCCTTTCTCTCTCTCTCTCTCTTCTTTCTCTCTCTTCCTGCTCCTACAGCCATGACTCCATCCGTTTGAGCAAGTTGGTCCTGGGCACTGAGGACAGCTTGGTGGCCTCATTATAGGTGCCAAAATAGCTCAGTTGCTGAGCAACAGAGCAGTGGCCCCAGATAGGCAGAGCATCACAGGGTAGGGGACTTGTCGGGTGGATCCCGGTTGGGGCACATGCAGGAGTCTATTTCTGCCTCCTTGCCTCTCACTTAATTTAAAAAAAACAAACAACTAAACAAAGACACCTGAGAAACTTAAAAATCAATAACTCCTATGAATACTGATGCAAAAGTAAGTTCTCAACAAAGTACTATCAAAATAATTGAACATTATATCTGAAGTATCATACACTAACCCCAAGTCGAACAAAGTCAACATTTTCAGCATATGATGCTGGAACAACTTGTGCAACCACATACAACAAAATAAATCTAGACACAGAACTTACACAATTCATAAAAATTAACTCAAAATGTATTATAGATCTAAATATAAAACTCAAAACTATAAAACTTATAGAAGATAAAGTAGAAGAAATCTTAGATGACCTTGTCTATGGTAATGGCTTTTTAGGTACAACACTAAAAGCATGATTTATAACATAAAATTGGTAAGCATGATTTCATTACAATTTGAAAAACATCTGCCCTACAAAAGACAATATCAAGAGAACAAGAAAACAAGTTACAAATTTAAAAAAATATTTAGTAAAGACATATCTGACTAAGTACTATTATCACAATATACAAAGAACTCATAAACATAACAATAACAAAACAACCCCATTTAAAATATGCCAAAGACCTTTATAGACATCTTACCAAAGACAACATACTGATTGCAAAAAAGCTTATGAAAATATACTTCACATCATATTTCATCAGGGAAATGAAAAGTAAAACAATGAAATACCATTAATCATCAAATAAAATGGACAAATCCAGAATACTGATAACACCAAATGCTGGTGGGGATGTGCAGAAACAAGAACTATCATTCATGGATAGTGAGAATGCAAAATAGTACAGCCACTCTGGAAAACCGTTTAACATTTTTTTACAAAGTTAAATATAGTCTTACCATATGATCCAGCATTTTTTCTCCTTGACATTTACCCAAAAGATTTTAAATTTATGTCCACACAAAGTTTCACATGTTTGTAACAGCTTTATGCATAATTGACAAAACTTAGAAGCAACCAAGATGTCCTACAGTAGCTGAATGGATAAATAAATTGCATTGCATTCATACAGTAGAATATTATAAAAAAAAAACTAAAAAGAAACAAAAAAAAAAGACAGGAAAAGCCATGGGTTAATATTGAATGCATATTACTAACTAAAAGAAGCAAATCTGAAAGGCTACATACTCTATGATTCTAACTATATTACGTTCTAAATAAAGCAAAAAGATTCAGTGGTTGTCATGGATTGGTAGAGCATGGGGGAGGGGATAAATAGAGCGCAGAAGATTTTTAGGACAGTGAAGGTATTTTGTATAAACCATAATGAGGATTCATGTTATTATACATTGTTCAAACCTACTGAATGCACAACACAAAAGTGGAATACAAAGGTCCTCGGGTTATGACACAGTTCTGTTTCTACAACAGTGACATAACCAAAATTTTGGTGTAAGTCAGAACACACCCTAGTCTAACACAAATGAAACACTTGCATTTTTAATAGTCCAAATGGCTTAGATAAGCATACTGGGGGACGTCAACTCCCTCACTCATATACTACCTTACTGAGTATTCTGCTGCACGCAACCGAACTAGTTCACGTATGCAATCCATTAGTACAACACAAACGGCATAAGCTGAAACACTCATGTCTCATTTTTTTTAAGTTTTATGGGAGGGAGCATTGTAAACTTGAAATGTATGTCAAAACTATTGTAACCCAAGGAACCCCTATATATCACAAACTATGGACTTTGGGTCATTTTGATGTGTCATAAATTGTAACAAAAGTATCACTCTAGTAGGGGATGTTGATAATGGGAGAAGCTATAAATATGTGAAGGCAGAGAGTATTTGGGAAATCTCTGTACCTTCCCCTCAATTTTTCTGTTAACCCAAAACTGATCTAAAAATCTTAACAGTCCTGACCTGTGGTATCGCAATAGATAAAGCGTCACCCTGAAATGTTGAAGTTGCCAGTTCAAAACCCTAGGTTTGCTTGGTCAAGACACATATGAAAGTTGATACTTCTTGTTACTCCCCCTTCTCTCTCTCTGTCTCTCTGTCTCTCCTCTTTAAAATGAATAAAGTCTTAAAAAATTAAAAATCTTAACAAAAACAAAAAAAATTTAAAAATGAGTCAGCATATATACCCCATTAAATTAACTGAAAAAAAAAAAAAAAAGACCAACTTCATTGGTGCAGAAAAATCGTTTGACAAAATTCAGCAACCTTTGATGATTAAAAAAATCTCTCAAGAAGTTAAGAATTTAAGAAAAATGCCTCAACATAATGAATGTCATATATGAAAAAAACATAGACAACATCATATGTTAAATGGAGAGAGGAAGAAAGATTTTCCTCAAAGTTTAGGAACAAGATAAGGGTACTTGCTTTTGCCACACTTGTTCAACATGTTATTAGAAGTTCCATTAAGAGCAATTAGCCAGGAAAAGAAATATAGACACCCAAATTTGAAAGGAAGAGGTAAAATGATATCTGATCACAGACAACATAATTATATGTGTGGAATATCCTAAGGATTTACATATGCACAAAGAAATAAAGTTAATAAACAAATTCAGCAAAGTTCTAGGATATAAAATTAACTCACAAGAATCAGTTGCATTTCTATACACTAACAATAAAAATTCTAAAATTAAGAAAATAATTCAATTTATAAAACATCCATAAAAAGTAAATGCTTAGAAATAAACATAACTAAAGGAGTGAAAAACTTGTATACTAAAAACTATAAAACTGCCAAGAGAAATTAAGAAAGACAAAAAAATGAAAGGATATCCTAAATTTATGGTTGGAAAAATTAATGTTTTTTAAGATATCAAGAATACCCAGCTCTGGCTGGTTGGATCAATGGATAGAGTGCTGGCCCTATGTATGGACTCTCAGTTTGGATTCCCAGTCAGGGTGCACAAGACAAGAGACCACCTACTTCTCTTCCCCTCCCTCTCCCTCTTCTCTCCCTCTTCTCTTTTTACATGCAGCCAGTGGCTCAATTTGTTCAAATGTTGGTCCCAGGAGCTGAGGATGGCTCAGTTGGTGCCAGTCAGCTTCAAGCACTAAAAACAGATTAGTTGATTTGAGCATCAGCCGCAGATGGGGGTGCCAAGTGTATCTGGGTCGAGGCACGTGCGGAAGCCTATCTCACTATCTCCCTTCCTCTCACTTAAAAAAAGAAAAAAAAAAGAATACCAAAAGCAATTAATAGATTCAATACAATAATTATTAACTAAAACAATGATTTATCAGAAATAAAATAAAGACATTCTTAAATTCATGTAAAATATCAAATCATCTTGAATAAATAAAATACCTAAAGAAAAAAGAACAAACTTGAAATGGCATTTCCTTATTTCAAAACATACTACAAAAGTTATACTGATCAAAATATCATGGTACTAGCATAAAGAGAAACATAACTAATAGAATAGAAGAGAGAATTCAGACAAAACCTCAGTTGTACAGTAAAATAATTCTGCATAAAACTGTCAAAACCTTTCAATAATGCGAAGTCTGTATTTTCAATAAATAGTTCCAGAAAAACTAGATATTCATATGCAAAAACATAACTTAGACACTTGGCTTACACCATATACAAAAATAAACTCACAATGGGTCAAAGACCTAAATATAACAGCTAAAAATATAAAAAATTTAGAAGAAAAATAGAGAATAAAGATTAATGACATTGCATTTGGTAATTATTAAGTCAAATGCAAAGGTAACTCTTTTTAAAATAAATAAATTAGTTTTGACAATAACTTAAAAAAACAAAAATTTTTGTGTCAAAAGACATCATTAAGAGAACGAAAAGAGCCTGACCAGGTGGTGGCACAGTGGATAGAGCATCGGACTGGGATGCAGAGGACCCAGGTTCAAGACCCCGAGGTCACCAGCTTGAGTGTGGGCTCATCTGGTTTGAGCAAAGCTCACCAGCATGGACCCAAGGTCGCTGGCTCGAGCAAGGGGTTACTGGGTCTGCTGAAGGCCCACGGCCAAGGCACATATGAGAAAGCAATTAATAAACAACTAAGGTGTAGCAACAAAAAACTGATGATTGATGCTTCTCATCTCTCTCCATTCCTGTCTGTCCCTATCTATCCCTCTCTCTGACTCTCTCACTATCTCTGTAAAAAGAGAGAGAGAGAGAGAGAGAGACATTGAAAAGATAACTTCAGGAAAAAGAGAAGATATTTGAAAACCATATATCTTATAAGGGGTTAATGTCCAGAAAATATAAAATACTCCCAATACACAACTAAATCAATGACAACAAAATTTTCACACCCAAACAATACAATTAAAAATAGGCAAAGGATTTCAATAGATGTTTCACCAAAGAAGGTATGGAAACACATGGCCTATGGGCACATAAAGATAGCATCACTATCATTAATTATTATGAAAGTGCAAGTCAAACTACAATGAAATAACACTTTAATAAATTAAGGTGTGTTTTATTAAAGTGAATAAAATATATTAACACAAGGATATGGAGAAATTAAAATTCTTGAATCCTGATGATGGGGATGTAAAATGGTGCAGCCACTGAACAACTTCCTGACCATTCCTCAGAAACGTTAGAGAATTACCATTGATCCCATAATTTCATTCTTAGGTATATAGCTAACCATATTGGAAACAGATTTGAACAGATATTTGTAATCCTGCATTTATGGTAACATTTTTCACTGTAGCCATTTTTCAATTTAAGAGTTCATTGATAGAAAAATGAATAAACAAAATTTGATGTATACATATAATGAAATATTACTCAACTTTAAATTCAGATACATGCTACAGAATGGATAAAACTTACAGATCTCAAGCCAAGTGAAATAAACAGACATGCAAGGACAAATACTTCATGATTCTTGTGTAAGGTACCTAAATTTGTCAAATGCATAGTGACAAAAATTAGAATGGTACTTGTTTGAGTACCAGTTCGTGAAAATGAAAAAGTTACAGAGATAGATTGTGTTGATGTTTGGTCAACAATGTGAATGTAATTAATGTTACTGAACTGTACAACTAAATATGATTAAAATGGTAAATTTATGTTCTATATTGTATAATAAAAAAGAACTTATTTTAGTAATTTGAAATATAAATTTCAAATTTGTATTGTTTTATATATATATATATATATATATATATAAATATGTAACACTTGCATACATCACTATTATTTACTTTTTTGTCCATAATATTTTAGAGCATAATTTCTGTTATTAATTTTAATTATGAGTCATTTTGGGTTATGTAAGCAACATATCTGTGTTTAGCAGGTTTATTTATTCTTTGCATATCTGAAAATAGATTCTTTACTCTGAAAATAATTGATGCTTTGACTGAGTAAAAAGTAGAGTATATTATTCAGTAAAATATATTTTTTATTATAAATAATTTCCATTTTATTGATTGAATATAAATATAAATGAGTGTGTACTGGAAAAGGAATAAAATGGTATAGTTTCTGAAAAGATAAATGTCATTTTTTTACTTATATATACCTTTTCTATATCTCATAGATAGACACAAACATAAACATACATTCAAACACATGCATAGAAAGAAACTAGAAATTGCTAGAATATACAGTAGTGATATTTCTTTTCAATGAAGTTTTCATATCTGACTCCATTCTAGTCTCATCTTCAATAAATTATAAACTTCTAACAGGCATAAATTAAATTATTTTCACTACATGTTACATAACTTTTATACATTAAAATAGTCTAAACGTACATACATGTAAATATAGATAAAAATTATTTTATAATGTGATGTTCATGTGAAAAAGTGATGCACCTGGAACAAACAATAGATAAACGTTCCCAATCTGAAAGGTGATTTGGTGTATATTTAAACATCTGTGCCAAAAGGAGCATGAGATAAGGAAGTTTGCACAAAGTTTAGGAAATTAATTTTTTTAGTTTCTACATACAGATAATAATCATCATCTCAGAATTATAATGAAAAAATAAAATAATGAATGTGAAAATTATAAAAAAAAAAGAATTTAAATGTTTTACTGTGGGTAGAGTGCAGAGTGCATTCCTAGCAGCTGTGGCTGATGCAATGCTGAGAGAATAGTCCAGCTCCCGGAAGCCTCCTGGGCATACCCAGGAAAGAAGCTCGCCCGCTATAAGGAAGTGATTTAGTGCCAACCATGCAGCTCCCTGATCTTTTCAGCCATTGGCTTTGAGGAACACACTGTAACACCCTATAGGCTGAACCCATCTATATAAGCTAGCTTACTTCCTGAATAAAGTGAATCTGCGTCGCTGAACCTGGTCCCCAGAGTCGGGTCTTTGCGTCACTGTTGTCCTTACCCCTGGCAGGACTTGTCCACAACTGGCACCCAACGTCGGGTAGGAACCTAACCAGCATCCAAAGGACGGGTGAGTGACCCTCTGCAATTGGAAATCTTCTCCCCCACTCTCGAGCCCCACAGGCTTGAACCCTGCACGCCCTACTGCAGAGTAGGCAAGTTGAAGTTTGCGAAAAGGATCCCTGTACTTACTGGGAGGTCCTCTCTGGTTTCAATATCTGGCTCCGGGATGTGCCTCTTTGGGACTCTGATACTTGGGCCTGAGCTTTCCAGAGTGTCCATTTGGCCGAAGTACATGGGGGGCAAACCTTTCCTCTCGACCTCATTCCTTTCCTGCTAGCCATACATGCCTGCCTGACCAGTGCTCCTCCTGGAGACCCTCCACCAGTGCCAAAGATATTATAGGCTGCTCCCCTCTCCGAGGAGCCCTTATCTTCCTATTCGCCACCCTCCACTGAGGAAGATTGTATATAGTTTAGCCTCTGAGTTTGACAAAATCACGATTGAGCCACAGAAACGAAACCAACAGAATTGCTAACTGCACCATCAGCTCTGCTGCAGGAAAAAGCGGAAGTCGCTACTTCCGCATTCCCTGCCAGGGCTCAATGCCCCACCTCAGCCTCTCAGATGCCATTTTCTCCAACACGTGTTCTTGCTGCAGACCCATGGGTCAGCCTATACACCCCCATGTTTCTTTTTTTTTCTGTCTGTCTTATCTATTTTTCTGTATCTCTCAATCTCTCTCTCTCCCCCCCCACCCCTATCTCTGAAATGACTTTGGAAGGACCTAGCCACGGCACAGTGGCAGAAATCACACCATCTTCTAATGAAGGGAGAGGTTATGCTTGTGTTTATCAGCCAATTTGGATCCCAGGAACCCCCCAACCTGCTTGACAGAGTTTCTTGGGCACCCACTAACTGGTTCAGCCTTCACTCATCCAAAGCCACAGCCCTGGCCTTCTCCACACTGACTACGCCTGAGGGGAGGAGGTCCTCAGCACTCCAGAAGAAGACCTTGCTGCCCGTGTACATACTCCATCACCTGGGGGGGATGTGGAGGCTTTGGCAGGGCAGGCCCAGAGAATTGCCCTTGATGGGCCCCCAGGCCCTGGTGCTCTGTTCTTGCTTATGTGTGCTATGGTAATGGCTGACTCCCAGACGCAGGCAGCGGCAGCCCAGGGCTTGAGCCCAACAGGGCGAGCTGGTGTTTTCAGTTCATCTTTGGAGGATGAGGAGAATTGCCTGGAGTTGTGATTCACAGACTCCAGAAGGTAAATGGGGGCAGCTGCGGTGGGAGGATGAAAGGAAGCCAGGTTTGCATTGCCGAGTGGCTGCTGGAATGGCAGGGAGTGCCTGCTAAGCCGCTGGTGGGTTTGCTGACATTTTGGGACAAATGGATGGATACTATCATGCTCTTCAGAGCAGAGATGGAAATGCTGTCATTGCCACATGCTCCTCTTCGGGACAGTGTAATACCTGCCGGGATGGCAGGGGTTAGGGGGGTGGCTGATGCCCCATGTGCATGGACTGATTTCCTGGACTACGCCCCGAATGAGCACTGGCTCCTTTGTTGGATGGACTTACGGATTTTGGACACTGAAATACCCTGATGGAGTGTGGGGTGGCTTTGCTGGAGGCCCTTCCCCTGCCCCGGGAAGATTTTCCCATGGCTAGAAAGAAGGCCGAGGACATTTTGTACTTTTGGCATAGTGCTCAGAGTCTGGTTAAGTGTACCTCTGTAATTGTTGAAATTGTATGATTTGTCATGTTGTAATTTGTGTAATGTGCCTTGCAACTATATGCAGTACGCAGCCCATGGCAAGCCATCCATTCTGTTTGGACGCTGGGACCTTTCTGGGAAGGGGGCATGCATGGACCTATGTCCATTTTTTACAATCAAAATGAAACTGTGTTTAATGGCACCTAGAAGGTCAAACATTACAGAAGCTTGCCTCATTGTTTAATCCAGCTAATCTATTAGCATATAGTATAATTTACTAGGGTTCCGTTGCATAATTTGTATCATTCAGAAGCTATAACAGCAAGCTGCCATTCATCAAGTCCAATTGGCCTTAATTAAAAGAGGAGGGGGAGATGTGGGTGGAGAGCAGAGCACATTTCTAGCAGCTGTGGCTCATGCAATGCTGTGACAATACTCCAGTTCCCAGAACCCTCCTGGGCATACCCAGGAAGGAAGCTCGTGCACTATAAGGAAGTGACTTAGCACCAACCATGCAGCTCCCTGATCTTTTCAGCCATTGGCTTTGAAGAACATGCTGTAACACCCTATAGGCTGAACCTGTGTATATAAGCTAGCTTACTTCCTGAATAAAGTAGATCTGCGTCACTGAACCTGGTCCTGGAGTCGGGTCTTTGCATCTCTGTCATCCTCACCCCCGGCAGGACTTGTCCACATTTTACTGAATTTTAATAGTTTCAGAAATAATTCTTGCAAATTAAGAAATTTGTTTTACCTTTTGTCCCCAAAATATTTATTTATGAAAGCATAAATTTTAACATAGACTTTTACTATAGTATTATATTTTTAAATTTATTTTTAAATTTTTATTGAATATATTGAGGTCACATTGATTAATTCTATAATACACCACCCCAAGTCATGTCTCCTTCCATCACCATTTATCCCCCCCTTTACCCCTCCCTCCCCCATCCCCTTTCTCACTTGCAATCCTCATACTGTGGTCTGTGTCTTTGAGGATTTTTTTCTTTGCTTGATCCCTCCCCTTTTTTTATCCAGCTCCCCAACCCACATTTCAGCATTATATATTTTAAAATGAATTATAAAAATCTCTCTAGTCTATGTTGTAGTAAAGTCTTATCAAAAGTAAAACAATCTTTTATAAACAACAATATATATCTCTGTAAAGCCATAATTTAAAAATTTGTTAGCATGTTGAAATTTTAAAAAACGGCATTAAACTTATACTTTGCTTCTCTACATGTTAAAATGGGTAGAATTGTTTTGGAGTTTTCATTATTTAAGTTGTACTGTCTCAGAAAGTTACAACTTAACTACAAATTATATTACTATGTCATGAAAGGCTTACAGTTTTTATAGAACATGAAAACAAGTGTACATAAAAACATTTTATGTATATATTTTAGTAATAAGCCAATAAAAAGTAGAAAATTCTCAAAGAGAAAGTAAACAAATGCAAATAAAAATAATCTAAATATAGAAGATAAACTACATGGAATCAAAGTAGAAATTAGGATATCAAAACCATCTTTAGAAAAATGTAAATTCATTTTTTTATACTTCAATCTAAATGGCCACCATGATAATTTCAGTCCACATGATAAAAAACATAATTGGGAAAATCTTCTTTACCCAGGATTACCATGCACATCATATACACGGTTGATGTTTAATAATCCCAAACCACTAAAAAGAAAATTAAAAACGAAACTGAGAACTCAAATTGTGCTTATGGACCTCTAGAGATACTTCGGAATATACCAGAATCTTGAACGAGGCAAGATAGCAATTCCCAAAAATCTTTGGTAAAATGCAAATATTGCTTGAGGAAATGTTACATCAATACGTGGTTATATTGGATTAATATTAATTAGTGTCTGTGTACCTGATAGAAAGTGCTTTGGTAGTCTGAGAAGCAGTTTAGGCCTGAGAGTATTTTTGTATTTTTTTAATATAACAGAGTGATCTGCCAGCAACTAGTGGGAGCAAACAGCTCGATACCATCAGGGAAAGAAGCAGTTAGAGAGGCCTACCCAAATCACTTTCATTCCATAGTGACTGTCAGCATACACAAGTCTGCATCCCTTGAGGAACAAGATCAGAGGCTTAACCCTGCGGTGTAGGGGTTGCAGCGGTTAATAGACTGCCAGAAGCTCAGTTTAGCTGGGAAGATTGAGCATACTGAGAGACTCAGCTGCCAGGTACGAGAAGCCAACTGAAGCAACAAACCTAAAATATGTCAATGTAGGATTTGTTGACATAAGAAATGGCCAAACCTATAGAGAAATTTTATAGGTTTATTTGAGCCAAAACTGATGACAGTTGACAGCAAGCAGGATCAATAATGCTCCAGAGAATAACCATTTTCAGTTTCTCCTATGCATTTAGATTAAGGAAGGAATTTAAGAGTGATTACATGAAGGTGGGATAAAGCAAGACAGGGACTGGATTACAGGGTAGTGAACAATACTGTAGGTTTTCTTGGGGTTGCATAAAGCTTCGAGAGGTATAATTTCTTGGCATTTATTTATTTATTTATTATTTATTTATTATTTATTTATTTATTGTGAGCGCATGAGATAGAGACAAAGAGAGAGGGAGAAAGGACAGACAGGAAGGGAGAGAGATGAGAAGCATCAACTCATAGTTGCAGCACTTTTAGTTGTTCCTTGATTGCTTTTTTTTATACTTGTCTTGACAGTGATGGGTAGCTCCAGCTGAGCCAGTTACCTCTTGCTCAAGCCAGCAACCTTGGGCTTCAAGCCACAGACCATGGAGTCATGTCTATGATCCCACTCTCAAGCCAGTCAGTGAGCCTGTACTCAAGCTGGTGAGCCTGTGCTTAAGCCAGATGAGTCTGCGCTCAAGCCAGTTATCTCAGGGTGCAAACCTGGATCTTTGGCATCGCTGGCCAACACTCCATCCACTGTGCCACTACCTGGTCAGGCATTTCTGGCATTTTAAAGGTATGGTGACATAGATGTACGAGAAAAATGGACGGGGCTTGCTCAAAAAGTTTTTCACTATAGGCTACCCACTATGACCTTCTCAGGAACTTATGATCAGATCACCCAGTGAAGTTAATTTGAGGAAAATACCATTTTTATCCACAAAAGAAACAATTAAGCCTTTAATCACTTACTTTGTTACAAAAACAAAGAATCTAAAACCAGGTAAAATAAAAACAACACACACACACACAGAGAAAAGTATCTTCAAATTCTCTTCTACGTCTTCCCAATAATGAGATCTCAGCTGAGACACTGGAAGATTTCAGCAGAAGACCCCAGATAAAGAGATCTAGTAATAAAGGAGCTTAGTTAAGGATACAAATGTGCTTAAGAGCAGGACTGAGTCCTCGACTGAAACTCCTTTTAGTGGTTTCAAAGCATTGGCTGTGTGCCAAGTCTGATGTAGTGAGAGCAGATTTCTCCCTGTGATGTTTCCAAGTCAAGACTGTAATTATTGATGGTCAGGCATGGAAACCCACAATAGGTTTTAACCAGGACATTTTACAAGTGTGAATGTTTTAGCTTTCAGATATATGTGATACCATAATGTATTTCTATCTCTCTGACTGACTCCTTTTACTTTTTTTAGAGAGAGAGAGTGAGAGTGAGAGAGAAACAGGGACAGAGACAGAAAGGGAGAGAGATGAGAAACATCGACTTATAGTTGTAGCACCTTAGTTGTTCATTGATTGCTTTCTCATATGTGCCTTGATCAGGGGGCTCCAGCTGAGCAAGTGACCTGCTTGCTCAAGCCAGCGAACATATTTATGATCCCATGCTCAAATCAGTGACCCATAGTTCAAGCTCTTGAGCCCACACTTAAGCTGGATGAGCCCACTCTCAAGCCAATGACCTCAGGGTTTTGAACCTGGGTCCTCAGTATCTCAGGCTGATGCTCTATCCCCTGTGCCACTGCCTGATCAGGCTATTTCACTTCTTATAATGTGCTTAAGGTTCATCTATATTGTCACAAATGACTGAATGTGCTTTTTGTGATGGTTGAGTAAATATTTCTTTCCATGTATATACTATATCTTTTTTATCCATTCATGTATTAATGGCCAGTTAGGTGTTTCAATGTCTTGGCTATTGTCAATAATGCTGCAATAAACATAAGAATGTATATATCTCTTTGATATCCTGTTTTTATTTACTTTGGAAGATAGCCAGAAGCAGAATTGCTGGATTATATGATAAATCATTTTTTTATTTTTGGAGAAACTTCCATATTGTTTTTCATAGTGGTTGATCAATTTATATTTCCCTTTTCTTTGCATCCTCACTAACACTTGTTATATCTCATCTTGTTGATATCCATTCTTGCAGGTATGAGGTAATAACTCATTATGATATTGATTTGCATTTCACTGATGATTAGTGATATTGAGCATCTTTTCATGTCCTGTTAGCCATTTGAATATTTTCTTTTGAAAAATGTCTAGTTGCTCTGACCACTGCAGATAATTTTGTATGTTTTTTTTTATTGAGTCACATGAGTTCTGTATATATTTTGGATATTAACCCTTATTTGATATATGGTTTACAAAACTTTTCTTCTATTCTGTAGTTTGCCTTTTCATTTTGTTAATTGTTTCTTTCACCATGCAGAAGTTTTAGGTTTAATGTAGTCACACTGATTTTTGCTTTTGGTGTCATATCCAAAGAGTGATTGCCAAGACAAACATCAAGTAGCTTCTTCCCCATGTTTTCTTCTTGGAAATTTATGATATCAGGTCTTATGTTTAAGTATGATCCATTTCAAATTAATTTTTGAGAGGAATATAAGATCAGGGTCCAGTTTCATTGTTCTGCATGTGTTTATCCACTTTTCCCAGCACAATTTGATGAAGAGACTGTCCTTTCCCTATTGGATGCCTTTGGCTCTCTTGTTGAATATTAATTGACTGTTATGTGAGGGTTTAATTCTGGGTTCCCTATTCTATTCCATTGGTATATGTATATTTCTTTTTTCTGTTAGTACCATACTGTTTCCTTACTATAATTTTGTAGTACATTTTAAAATCAGAAAGTGTAATCTCTATGGTTTTGTTCTTTTTCCTCATGATTGTGTTGGCTCTTCAGAATCTTTGTGGATCCATACAATTCTGCGTTTTTTTCTTTCAGTTAGTATTTTGTTAAGGATTGCAATTAAATCTATAGATGGATTTAGGTAGCATGGACATTTTAACAATATTAATTTATGTGATCCGTAAACATAGGATGCTTTTATATTTATTTGTGTCTTCTTTAATATTTTTCAGCAGTCTTAAGTTTTTGTTGTACAGTCTTTCACTTTCTTGGATAAATTCATTCCTTATTATATTATTATTTTTGATGCTATCTTGAAAGGGATAATTGTTGTTGTTTTAATTGAGGTGGGGAGATAGAGATAGACACCCTCATGTGCCCCCACTAAGATACACTCCACAACACCTGTCTGGGAAAGATGCATGTCAGTGGAGCTACTTTTAGCCCCTGAAGCTGAAAAGCTCTGACCAACTGAGCTATCCTCAGCTCTGGGGGCCAAGGCTCACCAATCAAGCCACTGGTTGAGGAAGAAGACAGAGAGTAGGGGAAGATGGAGGGGATGAAAAGCAGCTGGTCACGTCTGTGTGCCCTGACCAGGAATCCAAACCAGGATGTCCATAGGTCTATCCTCTGAGCCACCAGCCACAGAAGGGATAGTTGTCTTTAGTCCTTTTCAGATGTTTCATTATTAGTGTAAAGATATGCAACTGATTTCTGTATGTTGATTTTATACCCTGCATCTTTATTTCGTTTTTCCAGTTTGATCTTTTTATTTTCTTCATTCGGATAACTTTAGGCTTTATATTAACTTCTTATTTAGTTCCTTGAAGTGTGAAGTTAGATTGTTTATTGAAGATCTTTATAATTTCTTAATATCTGCATCTACTACTACAAAGTTTCCTTTCAGAACTGCTCTTATTGCATACCAAAATTTTGATATGTTCTATTTTAATTTTTATTTATTTTAATATAATTTATGTGTTCTTTAAAATTTCTTCTTTGACCCATCAGTTATTCAGAAGTATGTTTTCTAGTTCCCACATATTTGTACAATTTCCAGTTGTTGTTTTTTTTTTTTGTTTGTTTTTGATTTCTAGTATTACAACATTGTGGTCAGAAAAGATACTTGATATAATTTTAATTTAAATTTTTTTCTAAGATCTGTTTTGTGCCCTACCCTATAATCTACTCTGTATATTGTTCTGTATCTGTTTGAGCTAAAGTATGGGTCAATTTGTATGTTTCCTTGTTTATTTTTTATCTGAGGTATTATATTATTATTATTATTGTACTGTCTATTTCTCCCTTTAGATCTGTTATTTGCCTAATATATTTAGGTGTTTGATGATATATATATTAAAAAATATTATTTTTTCTTAATATATTGACCCCTTTATTATAATAAAATTAACTTCTTTGTTTCTATTATTATTTTTTTGGCTTGAAATCTATTTGGTCGTATAAATGTATGGCTAAGCCCACTTTCTTTTCTACTTGCATGAAATATCTTTTTTCCATCCATTTACTTTGAACCTATGTTTCTTTAAAGGTGAAATCAGTCCCTTGTAGATAGCATATGGATGACCCTTATGTTTTTTTCTTTTTTTAAATCTATCCAGACACTCTGTCTTTTGATTGGTGAGTTAAAATCATTTCTATTTAGAATAATTATTAAAATGTTAAGGTATTATTATAGTCATGTTATCATTTGTATTTTAAAAATTTTTATGTCTATTGGTTTTTTCCCTATGTTTCTTCTTACTTTTGTATATTTATGCTTATCCACATAGATATGCTTATTTTCCCCTTTATGCTTCATGATTCTACTCTAAATTTTTGCTTTATGGTTACCATGAGGCTTACATAAAATACTTCATGTATAACACAGTCTATTTATGCAATAGCTACATATTTTTGTATAAAGCTTTCACCTTTTTAATGATGCCCTTTTATATTTTTGTCACAACTTACCTTTTTCATGTTGGACATTGTTAAATTCCAGTAGCTATAGTTACTTTTAATTTTCTTTTCTTTTAACCTTCATATTATAATTAAGTGACTAATAAATCATTTTAATATAGTTACAGTTTTCTAATTTTGTTTATTTTTCACCTTTACTTGAGTGTTACATGTTTTCATGTGTTTAGGCAACTGATTAACATCATTTATTTTTCAGCTTGTAGAGCTCCTTTTGGCACTTTTTGCAAGGCAGATCTAGTGGTGATAAAATCCCTCAGCATTGCCTGACCTGTGGTGGCGCAGTGGATAAAGCGTCAACCTGGAAATGCTGAGGTCGCCGGTTCGAAACCCTGGGCTTGCCTGGTCAAGGCACATATGGGAGTTGATGCTTCCAGCTCCTCCCCCCCTTCTCTCTCTCTGTCTCTTTCTCTCCTCTCTAAAATGAATAAATAAAAAAATTAAAAAAAAAATCCCTCAGCATTTATTTCTGGTTTCTGTGAAAATTTTAAATTCTTCTTTATATCCTAATAATAAATTTACCTGACAAAGTATACTTGGTTGGCAATTTTAACCTTTCAACACATTGGACATGTTATTCCACTCTCTCCTGATCCATAGATTTTCTTTCAAGAAAACCACTGTTGCCCTGGCCGGTTGGCTCAGTGGTAGAGTGTCGGCCTGGCGTGCAAGGGGTCCCGGGTTCGATTCCGGCCAGGGCACACAGGAGAAGCGCCCATCTGCTTCTCCACCCCTCCCCCTCTCTTTCCTCTATGTCTCTCTCCACTGGAGCAAAGATGGCCCGGGCGCTGGGGATGGCTCCTCGGCCTCTGCCCCAGGCGCTAGAGTGGCTCTGGTCGCAACAGAGGGGCAGAGCGTCGCCCCCTGGTGGGCGTGCCGGGTGGATCCCGGTCGGGCACATGCGGGAGTCTGTCTGACTGTCTCTCCCCGTTTCCGGCTTCAGAAAAATACAGAAAAAAAAAAAAAAGAAAGAAAACCACTGTTAGCTTAATGGGAGTTCCTTTGTATGTTACTTTCATTTTTCCTTTATTTCATTTAGATTATTTGTTCTTGATTTTTGACAATTTTATTTTAATATGTCTTGGAGAAGTCTTTTTTTTTTTTCTTGAGATAAGATATTCTATTAGCTCCATGGAGTTGTTTGTCTAATTGTTTCTTCAGTTGTATGTCTAATTGTTTTCTCATTTAAAAAAAAATAACCAATCTGCCTGCCCTTCTCCCTCTGATACACCAGTTTATTTCATATATTTTATTTGTGATATATTCTAATAAGCCTTGCAGTGTTTATTAATTTTTAAAAATCTTGATTCTCTTTTCTAATTGAATATTTCATATATTCCTATACTCCAAGTCACTTATTCTTTCTTCCATCTCATCTTCTATGTTACTAATTCTCTCTATTTTATTCATCTCATTCATTGAATTCTTCTGTTCCAGAATTTCTGTTTGTTTGCTTTTAATAATTTTGATCTATTTGGTAAATAACTCACCTTGTTCATTAATTTCATTCCTGAGTTTGTTGAATTGCCTTTCTGAGTTTTCTTCTATTTCAGTGAATTTCTTCATAACAGCTATTTTGTGTATTTTTTAGAAAATTAAATTTAATGGAGTGACATTGATCAATAAGAGTGTATAGGTTTCAGGTAAACATTTCAATAGCATTTGAACTGTTGACTGTGTTGTGTGCCCATCACCCAAAGGCAAATCATTTTCTGTCACTGTATATTTGTCCCTTTTTTTTTAAAGACTTCATTTATTTATTTTAGACAGGAGAGAGAGAGAGAGAGAGAGAGAGAAAGAGAGAGAGAGAGAGAGAGAGAGAGAGAGAGAAGGGAGGAGCAGGAAGCATCAACTCCCATATGTGCCTTGACCAGGCAAGCCCAGGGTTTTGAACCGGTGACCTCAGCATTCCAGGTCGACGCTTTATCCACTTGCGCCACCACAGGTCAGGCTATTTGTCCCTTTTTATTCCCCTACTCCCCACACACTTCTCTCCCACCACCCTCCCCTTGGTAATCACTTCACTTTTATGTATGTCCATGAGTTTCATTTTATATCCCACTTATGTATGAAATCATATAGTTCTTAGCTTCTGATTTTCTTATTTCACTTAGTGCAGTGTTCACAAGGTCCATCCATGTTGTTGTAAATGGCAATATGTCATCATTTCTTATGACTCAGTAACTTTCCATTGTATATATGTACCACATCTTCTTTATCCAATCCTCTATTAAGGATCACTTTTGAATTCTTCATCAGTTATATTACAATATTTTATTATTTTTGAGCTTCATTGTTAGATAATTCTTATTTTCTTATGTGATATCATATTTTTTTCATTTTTCAATATTGTGGCAATATGTACTTCTTATTTTTCATTTGAAGTAGCAGACAACCTTCTTAAGTTAATGATTTAGGATTACTCTGTTCTTATAATTCAACAAGCTGACATTCAAAAAATTTTCTTTTGTACTGAAGAAGGTAGCACCATAGATCCAGTTTGTGATTTTTTTTCTACTGGAGCTCATAAATGTCTTTGGAGACATGGACAGTAATAGGCAAAGTAGTAGGGTAGGTGTTGGTTTAGGACCAGAAGCTTCATGATGCCAATGGACCAGTAGGAAGTTCCTCAAGTGGGGACTTCTAGAGGTTTACAAATGTACGTTCTGCTGAAATCCCAAAACAGATAGCAGGGAATGTGTTTATACACTAATCATGCAAAGTGCAAGTGAGCAAGCATAACATAGCTATTTTCTGAATGGAGGGAGGGGGGTACCATTTATCCTGTTTGGTATTCTCTAAGCTTCCTGGATCATTAGTTTGGTGCCTGCCACTAATTTTGGGAAATTATTCCTTATTATTGCTTCAAATATTTTTCTTGTTGCTTTCTCTCTTCTCCTTTTGGTGTTTTCATAACACATATGATACACCTTTAAAGTTGTCCCATAGTTCTTGCATAGTCTGTTTTTTTTTGTTTGTTTATTTTTACTTCTTCCTTTTTGCTTTTTAGATTCTTTTTTCTCTTTAATCTCTTTTAATGTATCCTCAGTTCACTGGTTCTGTTCTCAGCTGTGTCGTTTACTAATGAGTTTTTTTTAAAGGAATTCTTCATTACTATTATAGTGGAGTTTTTTTTTTATTCTATCATTTCTTTTTTATTCTTTCTTAGAATTTTCACCCTCTGTTTACATGATTTGTTTGTTGCTGCACTTGGTCTACTTTTAATATTAGAGTCATTAACTTATTAATCATAGTTTTAAAAATATCTGGTCTGGTTATTCAACATCTTTATTATAAGTCTGCTTGTGATACTTGTTTTGTCTATTCAACTGTGCTTTTTGCCTTTTAATATGCCATATATATATATATTGTTGTTGTTGAAAACTAGGTGTCATGTGCTGGGTAAAAGGAATCCCAATAGAAAGACCTTCAGGACCTTCAGTGATGTGGGTGTGTGCTAAGGTGTGTGGGATGAGAAAGTATTCTACAGTTCCATGATCCAGTCTCATTCTTTTGATAGATTGTTCTCTTGGGCTGTGACTTTTACTAGAATTTTTCAATCCTGCCCCTAAGGAAAGGAACCAAATAACTTCCCCATGTGGAAAGCTAAAGAGGGCTGGAGTTAGGTATTGCTCTTTCTCCAAGACAGTTATACTTTGATAAACCCCAGTGGGTTAGGTTCTTTTAAAATAGGTTTTTGTATAAGTCAGGTCTTGTTAAGAAGAAATAATGTTCTAAGCATTTTTCCAAGTGACTACTCCCCTTTGTCTCTAAAATTAAATGGTGACTTTTCTCCAGTCATCTCTTTGAGAATCTGGTAGGGATCCTGGAATTAAAACTCATCAAAAGTATTTTCCTCTGAAAAGCTAAATCTTCCTGGCGTTTTCAACTCTCAGACTTGTACATACATAGTATCTAACAATTCATCAATTACAGTTGAGGTTTTCCTACTATGCTACTGGTTCTTAAAGTGATTTCTGCTGGTGGGTTTTTCATTTAGTTAGCTTTGATTCTATGTTATCTATATTTCCAATCTTTACGGAAGCAGTTTGCTCTATGGCCTCAATTCTCTGATAAATTTAAGTAGAGTTATTTAATTTTTAGTTTTTCATGATATTTTTTCTTATTATTATGATGAAGTAATGACTTCCAAAGCTTTTATGTACTGGACTGAAACCAGAACTCTTATGTCCACAAATTTGATAACTTAGATTAAATTGACATACTCCTTGAAAGACATAAACAGCTAAAATTCACACAAGAAAAATAATATCAATTAATTTATATTTAGTAAATAAATTAAATCAACAATTTATAGCTTCCTAAAAAACAAATTACCAGATGTTTCACTGGTAAATTCTATTAAAACCTAATTGTAAAGCCAGTAGCCGCAGCCATCAACACAGCCATCTAACCTGTGCAGGTTTGCATTTGATTTGGACAGATGGTAATGAAACAATGGAGCCAATAACTAGTAGCCATTAGCTTTAATCTTAGCTTGCACCTGGCGGCAAGAAATACACACAGTGGGAAAATTCTTCCCTTTCCTTTCAGGGCTCCCAAAGCCACTGACTTATTCGAGTTTTCCTAGAATCAAAGGTTTCTAGCTCACCAGCCTTATTCACCTCTGTTTCCCATTTTCTTCTCACTGCACAAACTCTGCACAAACTGGCTTCTCCTTCAGCACTCCACCATCCTGGCTGCTTCTCCTCTCCTCCACATGGCCTTTCTCTGCTCTCCTCTCTAATGCTAATCTCAGGAACTGAGAGAGAGAGCAAGCTCCCGGTCTGACCCATTTTATAGTGTCAGACCATTTATAGAAATCAAAACATTTAGTCCAATATAAAACAAGGAAGTCTCTGATACAAAGTCACTTATCTGAGGCATAATGGGATTCCTCATAAGAATGCACCACCTACTATCGTGCAACTGTCAAGGGTGTGGGGAAAAGCTTAGTCTTAAAAGTAAGCCTTAGGCTATAACAACCCTGCCTGTCTATAGCTTGTCCCCCACACCCAATGCAAACTATAAGCAAGCAAACATATACATTATATTTGCAAACTTATTTGACCAACACTAATGAAAGAATAACATAAGTTTTCTACATTCTTTTCCAGAATGTAGAATCAAAAGTAACACTTTATTTTTATGTTATTAGGCCAGCATTATTTTAATATAAAAACCACTTAAAAATGTTATAAGAAAATCTCATAGACTAATAATATCTCTCATGAACATAAATATAGAAGTTCTCAACAAAATACTAGCAATTTATACCCAACATTACTGAAAAATATATACTCACCATTGTTGGTCAAATAAGTTTGTAAATATGATTTTTGTTTGCTTGCTTATAGTTTGTATCGGGGCTAGGCAATGCCAGATATAGTGGTCTGTGAGGTTGCAGGTTGCTTTCCTGATTGGGAGGGGCATTGTCTTGATAATGTTTACTGGAAGGGAGATTCTGCCCCACCACTGAAAGGTGTGGGAGGATTTCTTTTTTCTTCTCTCCCTTATCCCTTGCCTTCTATGGAAAAAGCAGGTTTTCTGCTTTTCCCTTGGCTTTTCTTGTGGCTTACCTGTCTTGGTGAGACACCAATAAACAGAATGGCCCACCATCCTCCAACTCTGCCATTTCTTTACCATCTGCCCGAATTCAATGAGAACCTTCATGAGCCAGATGGCTGTGATGATGGCTATGGCCACTGGCTGTACAACCATGACAAAGTGGGATTCTCTCAAGATATGCAATGTTTACTCAGCACTTAAAAATTAACTAATGCAATCCACTATATCAACAGGCTCTAAAAGAAAAACCATGTGATCATCAATTAACACAGAATGATAATTTGACAAAATTCAACCCACATTTATGATAAAAAAAAACTCTCAGCTAACTGGAAAAAGAAGAGATATTACTCAATGTAATGAAGACAGTCTCTTCAATAAATGGTATTAGAAAAATTGGACAGATACATGAAAACAAGTGAAATTAGACCACTTTCTCAAACTGTATACAAAAATAAACTCAAAATAAATTAAAGAATTAAATGTAGACCTAAAACTTCTAGAAAAAACATGGGAAATAAACCATTTATTATTTGTCTTAGCAGTATCTTTTTTAATATATCTCTTAAAGGAAAGTCAACAAAAGCAGAAATAAGTAAATGAGACTATGCCACCTAAAATAAACTTTCATCACAAGGGAAACCATCAGCAAAACAAAAAGGCAACCTACTGAATGGGAGAAGGTATAAGCAAATGGTATATAAAGAACTCATACAGCTGAACATCCAAAATATCTAATTAAAAACTATTAACATGAATAGACTTTCTCCAAAGAGGATATACAACTGGTGAACAAACACATGAAAAGATGTTCAACATCACTAATCAGCAGCAAAATGCAAATAAAACTACAAAGAGATGTCATCTAAAACCTGTCAGAATAGCTATTTTTTTTTTTTTTTGTATTTTTCTGAAGCTGGAAACGGGGAGAGACGGACAGACTCCTGCATGCGCCCGACCGGGATCCACCCGGCACGCCCACCAGGGGCGACGCTCTGCCCACCAGGGGGCGATGCTCTGCTCCTCCGGGGCGTCGCTCTGCCCGGACCAGAGCCACTCTAGCGCCTGGGGCAGAGGCCAAGGAGCCATCCCCAGAGCCCGGGCCATCTTTGCTCCAATGGAGCTTTGGCTGTGGGAGGGGAAGAGAGAGACAGAGAGGAAGGAGGGGGTGGGGGTGGAGAAGCAAATGGGTGCTTCTCCTATGTGCCCTGGCCGGGAATCGAACCCGGGTCCCCCACATGCCAGGCCGACGCTCTACCGCTGAGCCAACCGGCCACGACTAGAATAGCTATTTTTAATAAATGAGCAAACAATAAGTTTTGGTAAGGATGTAGAGAAAAAAGAAACTTATTTTGTAATACTGATAGAATTAAAAACTGGGGAGACTGGCCTGACCTTTGGTAGCACAGTGGATAAAAGTTTGACTTGGAATGCTGAGGTCGCTGGTTCAAAATCCTGGACTTGCCTGGTCAAGGCATATATGAAAGTTGATGCTTCCTGCTCCTCCCCCCTTCTCTCTCTCTCATCTCTCTCTAAAAATGAAGAAATAAAATAAAAACATTAAAATTAATAATAATTAAAAATTTTAATAAAGCTGGTATAACCACAATGGAATACATTATGAAGGTTTCTTTAAAAATTAATAATAAAAATACTTTATGATGCAACATTTCTACCCTCTGATATTTATCCAAATAAATCCACAATACTAATTTAAAAAGATACATTCACCCTTATGTTTATTAAAGGATTATTAACAATAACTAAGATATGGAAAAACCTAAGTATATATGTGTACATCAATAGATAAATACATAGAAATGGCATGATAGATATTCTACCGGAAAGTTCTGTCCATTTCTATCACAACAAGTTTCGACACGTAAGCACATGTTTATTTGGCGCATGTGTGCCTCTCTATTTTTATCACTTAATATACACAAACTGATGTAGCAAATTAACTAAAACAAAGTTGATTCACGTTAGTCTTATGTGTGAAGCCATAGTGTACCCATGGCTACTGATAAAGTTAATTTATGCCACTGTAATTTTTACGAATTTCAACAAGGAAGAAATGCTACAGAAGCATGTCTGTCGCATCCACCATATTCCCTGGACTTAGCACCCTCTGACTATCACTTGTTTTTGTCCTTACAAAATTTTGTTTGTTTGTTTGTTTGTTTCATTTTTCCAAAGCTGGAAACAGGGAGGCAGTCAGACAGACTCCCGCATGCGCCCAATCAGGATCCACCTGGCAAACCCACCAGGGGGCAATGCCCTGCCCCTCAGGGGCATCGCTCTGTTGCATTCAGAGCCATTCTAGCGCCTGAGGCAGGGGCCACAGAGCCATCCCCAGCGCCCGGGGCCATCTTTGCTCCAGTGGAGCCTCGCTGTGGGAGGGGAAGAGAGAGACAGAGAGGCAGGAGAGGGGGAGAGGTGGAGAAGCAAATGGGCACCTCTCCTGTGTGCCCTGGCTGGAAACGAACCCGGGACTCCTGCATGCCAGTCTGACGCTCTACCGCTGAGCCAACTGGCCAGGGCCTTACAAAATTTTTTGAAGGGCAAAAAATTCAAAAATGAAGCAGATATCAAACAAGCACTGGTTCAATTTTTTGCATCAAAAGATAAAACATTTTTCAAAAATGGGATATACAAATTGCCCTCATGCTGGCAAGAAATCATTAATAATAATGGCAATTATATTATTTAATAAAGTTTATTGACAGTAAGAAAAATTTATATTTTATTTTATTCCAAAAACGGACAGAACTTTCTGGTAGACCTTATATATATGGTGTATATGGTATATACACACACAATGGAATATTAATAAGCCATAAAAAATAACAAAATCATGTCTTTTGTGATAATGTGGATGGATCTAAAGGGTATGATACTAGGTGAAACATCATAAAAAGACTAATATATTACTTCACTTATGTAGAATCTAAAATACAAAATAAGCAATCAAACAGAACAAAAACAAGCTGATAATACAGAGAAGAAACTGATGGTTAAAGAATGAGAGGAGGTTGAGGGGATGGGTACAAATGGTGAAAGAGATTAATAGGTACAAATATCCAGTTATTAAAATAGTCATGGGGCCTGATCAGGCGGTGGCACAGGGGATAGAGCATCAGACTGGGATGCAGAAGACCCAGATTTAAGACCCCGATGTTGGCAGCTTGAGTGCAGGCTTATCTGGTTTGAGCAAGGCTCACCAGCTAGAACCCAAGGTCACTGGCATGAGCAAGGAGACACTTGGTCTGCTGTAGCCCCCAGGTCAAGACACATATGAGAAATCAATCAATGAACAACTAAGGTGTCACAACAAAGAGTTAATGCTTCTTATCTCTCTCTCTTCCTGTCTGTCTGTCCCTATCAGTCCCTGTGTCTGACTCTGTCACAAAAAAAATAGTCATGGGGATTAAAATACAGAATATGGAATATAGTCAATAATATTGTAATAACTTTAAGTGGTGCCAGATTGGTAATAGATTTATCAGGTTGATAACTTTACTAGGTATATAAATGTCACTATGTTGTACACCAAAAACTAATATAATATTGTATGTCATCTATAATTAAAAATAAATTAAAGCAAGACAAGACAAACTGATGTATATGAGTATCAAGAAATATTTGTTTTTATCTTTTTTAATATTTCAATATTTTATTGTACTCTTTACCAACTTCTTATTTTGAAAAGCTTTAAATCTGTGGAAAAATTGCAAAAACATTAAATTTTCATTCCATACCTTTCAGAAAAGAAAATGAAATATAAAAAGCTGAAAATACAACTGTGGACAAGTCCTGCCAGGGGTGAGGATGATGGAGACGCAAAGACCTGACTCCGAGGACTAAGTTCAGTGATGCAGTTCCACTTTATTCAGAAAGTAAGCTAGCTTATATACATGGGTTTAGCCAATAGGATGTTACAGGGTGTCCTTCATAGCCAATGGCTGAAAAGATCAGGGAGCTGCATGGTTGGCGCTAAGTCACTTCTTTATAGTGGGCGAGCTTCCTTCCTGGGTATGCCCAGGAGGCTTCTGGGAGATGGAGTATTGTCACAGCATTGCATCAGCCACAGCTTCTAGGATGAGCTAGCTCTATGCTCCACCCACAACTCCCACTTCTCTTTTAATTAAGGCCAATTGGACTTGATGAATGACAGCTTACTGTTCTTGTAGTTTCTGAATGCTACACATTATGCAATGGAACCCTAGTAGAACTAAAACAACTATAATACCTATTATACTATATGCTAATAAATTAGCTAGATTAAACAATGAGGCAGACTTCTGTAATGTTGGACTAGTTAGAAAATAGAGCGGGGATCTTAAACAGGGAATTCCTCCTAGGGGTCAGGATGTCATTTCCCTCCCATTGTGTTACAGAGACCTTCTAGGTGCCATTAAACACAGTTCCATTTTGATTTAAAAATGGACATAGGTCCATGCATGCCCCCTTTCCACAAAGGTCCCAGCATCCAAACATGGAATGGATGGCTTGCCATGGGCTGTGTACTGCATATGGTTGCATTCCATCTCTCAGCTTCCGAAACTGGAGGGTACGCAGGTGTT
This sequence comes from Saccopteryx leptura, assembly GCF_036850995.1. Classification (NCBI taxonomy): domain Eukaryota; kingdom Metazoa; phylum Chordata; class Mammalia; order Chiroptera; family Emballonuridae; genus Saccopteryx; species Saccopteryx leptura. The sequence goes on along the minus strand of NC_089516.1, from coordinate 94,544,440 downwards.
GGAGGCATCGTTGGTGAGGTCATCTTGGGACACCGGGAGTGGCCGTATGTTCCTTCTTGGAATCCAAATCAGATGTGGGCTATTTTCTGGAAAAACACAAGCATAACCTCTCCTTTGTGTTAGAAGAGGGTGTGGTCCCTATCACTGAGCTGTGACTGAGTCCTTCCACCATACTAACGGCAACGGGGTCGGTTGGCTACAAAAGCCTCCCCAATGTTTATAAGCAGGAATTACTACTTCAGAATCAAAAGTTAAATAATTGAGAGTGAATACAGCACTGAAGAGCACTTCTCCAGGTGAGGCCCGGGGCATATCCCCCTTTCTTTTTTAATTTGAAGCTTAATGTCTCTGTGTCGCTGTTCTACAACGGCTTCTCTTTGGGGATTATAAGCATGCCAAGGTTGTTGCCATTGGGAACAAAAGGCTTTAAATTGGCTGCTGGTATAACAGGGCCCATTGTCAGTTTTAATTTCCCAAGGTACACCAAGGCAAAGCATGGCCTGTCAAAGGGCACAAATTGCATGTGTTGTTTTTTCTTCTGCTAGGGCCGTGGCTGAGACGGCTCCGGAGAAGGTGTTTACTGCTATGTGTATGTAGTAGAGTTTGCCAAATTGGGGGACATGAGTGACGTCTATTTGCCACACAGCATTAGGCTGTAAGCCTCAAGGGTTGACACCCTGTGGTTTTAGGGGGCCTAAGGGTAGTAAGGGTCTGCACTGTTTAATTGTTGCTGAACTAGTTTGTGTAATTCTTTTAATTTAGAGGCTGTTAATGGCCACTGTTCAACCCAAATTGGTTGGTCGGTATCCCATGTCAGTTTGATGGGTTCTGAAGTTTTTAACTGATCAGTGGCCTTTAGAATTGGAGGGGCTGGCTGGTAATAGAGACACGAAGTACAGGCAGCACATTCCATCCCTAAAGTGTATGTGGCAATGCAGTCATAAATAAAGGACTAAAAACTCCAGTCACCCCATCAGGATCTGTCCAATGGAGTGGCCGGATGGCTTGTTGGGCTGGTCGTATGCCACTAACTCCTTGTACTAAAGGTCTGGGCTGCGTGGCCCAGCTTTTCTTTTTATCTTCCTCTCTGATTACGGAAACATCAGCACAGAATCTATGAGCCCAAGGACGGAATGGCCCTCTACTCACAGGGTTAGAAAGGCCTTATTCTGGATTAAGGGTAAAGTCCAATAGACTCCTCTGTGGAATTGCTCTCTTATGGGCGGGGCTGAGAACTGCCTCGCTTCCCGTTTAAAGGCTCTAGAGGCTTTCCATCTGAAGTGGTGGTTGAGCGACAATCTCGCTTCCAGTGAAATCCCTTTCTACAACAGGGGGCACACAGAAGGTGGCCTTTTATCATTCTTTCCTTTCCTATTAGGGCACTGCCGTGTACAATGTCCTGTGCCATTGTATTCAAAGCAGGCTCCTTGTGTCAGTTGGCTTTCCTGATGGAAGACATGTAACTGGGCTGCAAGAGTGGTAGCAAGGGCCACCACTGAGTTGCTGCTCACTTTTTTGGCAGGCAAGGACCCAATCATCTAGGGGTGCAGCTGTCATTGGCCCTATTGCCTGTCTACACTCTCCATTGGCCCTTTCCCACACCAATTCTTTAGTTAGAGCATCGGCTGCATCAGTGTGCGTAACTTTATGCTTTACAGCTTCTTGGACCCTTCCTAGAAAGTCTGTAAAAGTTTCATTAGGACCCTGAAGCAATATTGGAAAGCTTTAAGGACCTTCCATGAGCATTAGTTTGAGTAAATGCTCTAGTGGAACGTAGGCGCACTTGATCAAAATACTGAGGGGGTCCTGTAGCCTGTACGGCAGGGGAGACAAATTGCCCTTCTCCTTTGAGGGCTTCCGGGGGGAGGTTAATACCAGCCCTTTGATTTCTTCCACCTATTATTTCACATTGCTCATTGTATAAAGCATTCCCTTGAATTAAGTCTCCCATGGTAAGGACTGCTCGGGCTAAAGTTTTTCAATCATGGGGACAATTTAAATCAGCACTGATATTTTCAAGTAATTGCTGAACATAGGGGGAATGAAGGCCATCTTCCTGGATAGCTTTTCTGAGAGTAACGACTGTTTTTTGGTCATGTGGATACCATGCTTGCGGTCGTACAGCGCTAGGGTTAATATTGACTGGGAAAAGGTGAGGGGCCTCTAGTCCTAATGCTGCACGAAAAATATCTCTTTGCTGATACATGGGGGCATACAGACTGGCCCACAGGTCTGCAGCAGGAACATGTGTTGGAGAAAATGGCGTCTGAGAGGCTGGGGTGGGGCATTGAACCCCAGCAAGGAATGCAAAAGTAGCAACTTCTGCTTTTCCCAGTGGCAGAGTTGATGGCACATTTAGCAATTCAGTTAGTTTCATTTCTGTGCACTCAGCCACAAAATCAGAGGCTAAACTACTTTCCTCCTCAGTTGAGGGGGGGCAAATAGAGAGGTAGAGGCTCCTCTGAAAGAGGAGCAGCTTGCAAGACCCCAGGGACCGGTGGAGGGTCCCCATCAGGAGCACTGGTGAAGCAGGTATGTATTGCCAATAAGGCAGGAGTGAGGCCGAGAGAGAAGGCCCGTCCCTCATGTACCTTGGCCGAAAGAACACGTCGAAGAGCTCGGGCCCAAGTATCTGCGTCTCAGAGGGGTGCGTCCTCAATCCAGGGTTTGAGACTAGATAGAACCTCCCAGTAAGTATAGAGATCCTTTTCACAAACTTCAACTCACCTACTCTGCAATAGGGTGTGCAGGGCTCAAGCCTGCGGGGCTCGAGAGTGGGGGAGAAGGTTTCCCATTGCAGAGGGTCACTCACCCGTCCCTTGGATGCTGGTTAGGTCCCTGCCCAACGTTGGGCACCAGTTGTGGACAAGTCCTGCTGGGGGTGAGGACGACAGAGACACAAAGACCCAACTCTGGGGACCAGGTTCAGTGATGCAGATCCACTTTATTCAAGAAGTAAGCTAGCTTATATACATGGGTTTGGCTACAATAAGATGTTAGAGTGTGTCCTTCATAGCCATTGGCTGAAAAGATCAGGGAGCTGCGTGGTTGGCACTAAGTCACTTCCTTATAGTGGGCGAGCTTCCTTCCTCAGTATGCCCAGGAGGCTTCTGGGAGCTGGAGTATTCTCACAGCATTGCATCAGCCACACCTCCTAGGATGCACTCTGCACTCCATCCACATACAACATTGTAATGTAACAACTCAGTGAAAAAATCAGCAAAATACCTGATAGACACCTTCACCAATAAAGCTATAGAGATAAAAAATAAACATTAAAAAATACTTATCATTATTTGTTTTGGGGAGACTTCAAATTAAATGAAAAATGAGAGGCTAATACACACTTATTTAAATGGTGAAAATTCCCCAAACTGACAATACCACATCCTGACAAGGACATGGTGAAGGAGAAACTCCTATTCCTTACTCATGGGAATTCAAAATGGTATAAGCTTTTTGGAAAACATGTTGACAGTTTTTCGCAAAGCCAAACATACTCTTACCATATAGTACTGCAGTGGAACTCCTTGGAATTTTTCCAATTGGTTTGAAAACTTAGGCTCACATAAAACCTTGCATGCTGGTATTTATAGTAGTAGATTTATTCATAATCAGCAAAAACTAGAACAGGGGTCCCCAAACTACGGCCCGCGGGCCACATGCGGCCCCCTGAGGCCATTTATCCAGAGCCCGCTGCACTTCTGGAAAGGGCACCTCTTTCATTGGTGGTCAGTGAGAGGAGCATAGTTGCCATTGAAATACTGGTCAGTTTGTTGATTTAAATTTACTTGTTCTTTATTTTAAATATTGTATTAGTTCCCATTTTGTTTTTTTACTTTAAAATAAGATATGTGCAGTGTGCATAGGGATTTGTTCATAGTTTTTTTAAAATTTTTATTTATTCATTTTTTTTTGAGAGGAGAGAGAGAGAGAGAGAGAGAGAGAGAGAGGAGAGACAGAGAGAGAAGGGGGGAGGAGCTGGAAATATCAACTCCCATATGTGCCTTGACCAGGCAAGCCCAGGGTTTCGAACCGGCGACCTCAGCATTTCCAAGTCACGCTTTATCCACTGCGCCACCACAGGTCAGGCTCATAGTTTTTTTTTTATAGTACGGCCCTCCAACAGTCTGAGGGACAGTGAACTGGCCCCCTGTGTAAAAAGTTTGGGGACCCCTGAGCGTCGGCCTAGCGTGCGGAGGACCCGGGTTCGATTCCCGGCCAGGGCACACAGGAGAAGCGCCCATTTGCTTCTCCATCCCTCCGCCGCGCTTTCCTCTCTGTCTCTCTCTTCCCCTCCCGCAGCCAAGGCTCCATAGGAGCAAAGATGGCCCGGGTGCTGGGGATGGCTCTGTGGCCTCTGCCTCAGGCGCTAGAGTGGCTCTGGTCGCAACATGGCGACACCCAGGATGGGCAGAGCATCGCCCCCTGGTGGGCAGAGCGTCGCCCCTGGTAGGCGTGCCGGGTGGATCCCGGTCGGGCGCATGCGGGAGTCTGTCTGACTGTCTCTCCCTGTTTCCAGCTTCAGAAAAATGGAAAAGAAAAAAAAGAAAAAGTTTGGGGACCCCTGAACTAGAAGCTACCAAGATGATCTTTTTGAAGTGGAAAGCTTAGTAAACCGTGCTTGCTTGCTTGCTTGCTTGCTTTTTTTTTTTTCACGATTGTGTTAGGGCTATGTATAGAAGGGAGTTCAGCATTTTGCCCATGAATATTTTTGGCCAATTTAATGAACTATTGTAAGTTGCATTAGTATCTCCAATTAATTTTCTCTTTCCATTCATACTTATTTGACATTGCTATAGATCTAAATATATCAGAAAAATATGATAATCTGCAATTTTAGAATCTGTGCCCTAAAAACATTATATATATAATACATGCTTATTTTCTTCTACCTCTGCTTTTGACATGAGAAAAATGAACTTGGGCTATACCAATGGTTTTAGGAGGAAGATGAGCAAAACATGGATGAAAGCCATCTTACATAATAACTTCATTCGAATGGTAGGTCAGCAAAACCCAGCTAAAACTCAGATATATGAGCAAGTTCTGCCTATATAATTAAAAGCTACCTAACTCTGACCAACCCGGATTAAATTAAAACACAAATAATATGAAAATGTGTAAATAAATGTTTATTGTATGCTACTGAGATTAGTTGTATGGTAAAAACATAATTTTGATAATTTCTAAATGTAGGTACTAGAAAAAGCCAAATATGTGCTGCTTATAAGAGACATAAAATGCAGAAATGCAGAAAGGCTAAAAAACTTACACTACAAGAACACTAAACAAAAGAAAGTTGTTATAAATAATAACAAAAGAAATAGATCTTAAGACAAAGGATTATTCAAGATGAGAGATATTTTGCAATAATAAAAGATTAAATACATTAGAACTATATAAAGAATACATAAAATAGTCATTTATATACTCAAATGAATCATTAAAAATAGAGAAAAATAAAAAAATAGAGAACAGTTCATAAACATAATAGGAATAAAACTGAAATCTGTCATCAAATGAAAGAACAGCCCTGGCTGGTTGGCTCAGTGGTAGAGTGTCGGCCTGGTGTGCGGAAATCCCGGGTTCGATTCCCGGCCAGGGCACACAGGAGAAGCGCCAATCTGCTTCTCCACCCCTCCTCCTCTCCTTCTTCTCTGTCTCTCTCTTTCCCTCCCGCAGCCAAGGCTCCATTGGAGCAAAGATGGCCTGGGCGCTGGGGATGGCTCCATGGCCTCTGCCTCAGGCACTAGAATGGCTCTGGTTGCAACAGAGCAACGCCCCAGATGGGCAGAGCATCGCCCCCTGGTGGGCATGCCGGGTGGATCCCGGTCGGGCGCATGCGGGAGTCTGTCTGACTGCCTCCCTGTTTCCAGCTTCAGAAAAAAAAAAAAAAAGAACAAATAGGTTAAATATTATGGTATACATATATATAATTTAAATAACTTAATTAACAATAATACTTATTATATAACTGAATTAAGAATTTTAGATTACACGTATTTTCAAGTATCCAAGAATATTTACAGGGAATCCTCGGGTTGCGACAGTCTCAACATACAATGTTGAGTGTTTACGATGCTCACTCTCATAAAAACTTAAAAAGTTGAGACATGAGTGTTTCAGCTTACACTGTTAATGCCATACTCACAGACTATGTGAGCAAACTAGTTTGGTTGCGCACAGTGGAATATGCAGTAGCGCAGTATATGAGTGAGGGAGTTGGTGTTTCCCAGTATACTTACCTACTCTTTTTTGGACTGTTAAAAGTGCAAGTGTTTCACTTGTGTTAGGCTAGGGCGTATTTTTACTTACACCAAAATTTGGGTCCATCACTGTCATAGGAATGGAACTGTAATAATCGAGAATCCCTTGTACCTAATTTCACCATATTCAGGAACATTTGATCTGCTTCATCCAATCAAAAAATGACTAGAAAATGTTAATAAAATTTATAATGGTGGACATTTTTTATATCTATTAGTATATATATGAAACTGAAATAACGTTTGGGGTTAAGACGAATGATTAAGTTATGATGATTTTATATTGCAATTAAAGATGTGTGATGAGTCCTGGCCAGATAATTCAATTGGTTAGAGCATTGTTCCAAAGCACAAAGGTTGCCCTGGCCAGTTGGCTCAGTGATAGAGTGTCAGCCTGGTGTGTGGATGTCCTGGGTTTGCTTCCCAGTCAGGACACACAGGAGAAGTGCCCATCTGCTTCTCCACCCTTCACTCTCTCCTTTCTTTCTATCTCTCTCTTCTTCTCCTGCAGCCAAGGCTCCAACTGGAGCAAAGTTGTCTCAGGCACTGAGGATGGTTCCATGGTCTTTGCCTCAGGCAGTACAATGTCTCCGGTTGCAATGCCCCACATGAGCAGAGCATAGCGCCTAGTGGGCATGCTGGGTGGATCCCGGTCGGGCACATGCGGGGAGTCTGTCTCTCTGCCTCCCTATTTCCCATTTCAGAAAAATATTTTTTAAAATCTATTTATAACTTATGATTTCCCAAAAACTTAGTTGTCTCTTGATATCATTGGGGAATTGGTTCGAGGACCCTTCTGGGGATACCAAAATCCACAAATGCTCAGGTTTTCTATATAAAAATAATATAGATCAATGCATACAGTTGGCCCTCAGCATCACTCATAAGTAGACCTCTGTAGTTCAAACCCATGTTGTTCAAGGCTCAACTGTATATATATATGTGTGTGTGTGTGTGTGTGTGTATATATATATATATATATATATATATATATATGGTCATAAAAAATAAAATAGTTGGTGACAGAAGACAATTTGACTTTGGATGAGGAGTATGCAACATAATCAAATGTCAAAATAATCTGGAGATGTTTTCTCTGAACATATGTACCCGAATTTATTAATGTCACTGCATTAAAATTAATAAAAATAAGATAAAAAATACAAAAATGATTCAAGTAAACAAAATTTTATTATATAATTTGCTTATGAACAAATGTAAGTAATTAAGTACAACAAATTAACAAAAATAAAATAAAATAGTTGGAATTAAACATATTAATTATACTAATAAATATGGATAAGCTTAACTTATTTAAATAAAATGTTTTAATTTCTCTCATAAAACAAAACCCTAAAACATGCTGTTTATAAGAGTCACATTTAAGGAGGATGTGATTAATGTCAGAAGAGTGATTGCATGAGAGATCCTTTTGGTCTCCCTCTTGAAGTTTTCATTTGAACAGATGTAATTCCACAAAGGACTCCATGTTTAATGCTCAAACAGGTATGAGATATCTGTGCATTGAAACATCTAAGGGTGGACAAGTGGATATGATATAAGTAGGTGAGAGGGGAAAAATCTGAAACAACACATGGATGCAGCCCTGTAGCTTGGAGCTCATTACAGAGCTCAACCCAGAGAGGTATCCGGTTGGAACTGACACTGCCTTCAGCTGGGAGGAGCAAAAAGTGCCCATTCTTGCAAAAATGAGCAGTATGAGCTGAAGCTGAGCCCAGTGACCTGGTCAGGGACTAAGCAGAGGGATGTCCATGGTTGTGTGGCAATCAGCATTCCAGAGAGAGAAACAAAGGCATGGAATCTGGCTGCCTCCCTTCACCCTCCCAGAGCTTGCTTCCTCTCATCTTTTGTGTCAGGTTGTTGAGCACATTATCTGCAAACCCAAGAACTGGTACTACAGAAACATTTTACCCCTGACTGAAGGATACACTCTATGACTAAACGTGGGACCCGGTGAAGACACAGAGAGGACTTCATGGAGGTCCAAGGTCACCATTGCTGGGAGGGCAAAACAACAAAGAAGGCTGTTGGATTTTCAAAGCTCATCGTACCCCCCACATCAAGGCTGCACTGTGGACATCTTGCTGTGGAGGATATCACTGGGATTTAATGGATTTGGAGCTCCATTGTCCATTAAGTTCCCTCCAAGTTTGGTCCCCTAGGTTTGGGACAACTAGATCACAAGGGAGATGATATATTAATTTTTTTGAAGTCTATATAAATTCTGGACATATCATGATTATGCGTGGTTATACATTATAAAATATGGGGGTAATATTTTTTAAATATTTTAAACAACTGGTTGGATTTTCTTAATTTTTTTTCATAGAAATTGATCCACTAAAAATTGTGATTAGCAAAATGACCCTAACTTGGCTTTTACTTTATCAGAGACTTGTAATTACTCTGTCTCTTAGAAATCAGATGTGTGCTGTGCATGTGAAAACTTTTTCAGAAATTTGCATATTATTAAATAATATAATGTAAACATAGATATTATAATAAATTTAGCTTCTATTAACTTATGGAAAATATTAAGTCCAAAATTAGAAATTTAAAGTTTTTGATCTAAAACAATAATCTGTTTTATATATTAAACTTTATGGAAAGTTTTACTTTTTAAAATGAATTTAAAATATATGATACAAAATGTCACTAACTAATTAAATGTTTTCTTGCTAACAAAACATGAGAAAAAGTAAATTGCAGTTTGATATGGCAACTTTTCCATATATGCCTCTCAGATTAGACTTTGCTTTAAATGCAATTTCTTCTTGACACTGATAACTGTTAAATAATTTACAAAATTATTATTAACATGGGTCTAAATTATTATTAAGATAGAGAAAACTTCACTGATAATAAAATAATTTTTTGATCTCAAATGTTCACAGTAACTGGAGGTGTATATTTTACAAGGTTTCATTCTACATAAAGTGAGCCATATTTTAAGGAAATTGATCACCCTAATTTTATTGTCTGGGCCACTCAGTAACTTTGACAATTTTTGATCAAAAGTAATTAAAAGTAAATCCAATGATGCATATATTGTGTAACAATTTTCCCCAAGATGGGTAGAGAGCTATTTGAAGGCACAGCTCATTAACTTTATTGCCAATCCCTTAGAGTACTGAAAGGAAAAATGTATGATGTGTCCATTACCATCTCCCTTTGCTACAAAGCTCATGAGCTGTCCACCCATTTGCTGGAAGAATATAATAACACAGAAGGTGTTCCACTTTGGATGCAAAGGAAGCATATCATGTTTGAAAGATAACTTTCATTTATTTAATTTATATATGAAGAATATAATTCACTCCCAATTAGTTTATATTTAAAAGAAAAAAGAAAAATTATGGGTACTATCAGAAAAAATATACCTACAGTGTATTGACATTATTGGTATCCTCATTAACTGCATACTTTATAAAAACTTTATGGGCTGAATATATTAAAATTTTAGTGTCTAATGAAAATAATTTCAGAGTCTTTCCTTTTAAAATCAGGATGATTTATAACGCATATTTGTGGTCCACTTAAACGTAATGGCTGTCATCAATAGGAAAAATATACAATATTGTTCTAGCAATTGCTATTTACTGGTATATGTCATAACAAAATTTCAATGCATTTGTAGTATAGACCTTTATGTAAACCTTATTTATGAGGAGTACTTTTTCTAACTTTAAAAGACAAAAATCCAAGACTTCAGCTCTCAAGAGCTAAAAAATGAATCTGATAAAACTCACTGAAATATAATAATGCTTATTGCAACTATAATATAAGCAGGTAAAGTGATTAAATTGGTAGGAATCTATAGTTGTATATTATTTGGTTCCATGTATTTATATGTGGGATTGCTTTACAAAAGGTAGTATGTGACTGTTACCAAGGAGATGAAAAGATAATTTTGCCTCCTTAAAATTCTATTAAGAATAGTAATTATATAAAGATTAGAATTAGCTTTCATGTAATATATAGTCTTCAATAAAGATTAAGCTATATTCTGAATATACATATTCATATATTTATCTACAGTACCACATGAAAAATCAGTTCATAATAATATTTATAAATTACAATGAATGTTAAACATTCTCAGTCATAATAATTGCTGAATATAACTAACAAAATTTTAAGCTGAGAAAGATGCTAAACAGACTGAGTAGTCAACATGGTAAAGATTAAGAAACTGATTTACTTCACAACATAGAGCCATAAGTCATTTTGTCAATCCAGTAATTTCCAGATCTAATCACACAGGGATCATTAACAGTACACGCAATTGTATAAATGTGTTCTGTAAGGCCTCGGTATGATCACAGTTACTGCCAGGGAGAGACATAAGGAGGTGGAGGAGGGTAGAGGCGGGATAAATAGTGATGGACAGAAACTTGACTTGATGTGGTGAACACACACTATAATGTACAGGTGATGAGTTGTAGAATTGTGTACTTGAAACCTGTGTAATTTTGTTAAGCAGTGTCACCCCAATAAATTAAATAAAAAGCAAAAAATATCTGCATTTAAATAATATCACAAAAGGTACACTTTCTGGTGGCAAATCCTGTTTCCTCTTATCCAAAAGAGATCAAGATATTTTGGTAAAGTTACTTTACAAACTATAAAATACTATATACATAAAAGTAGTATCTACTGGACTCCTTTAAAAAAATGCTATTTCAAATTCTTGCATAATGCCTCCCTAAGTAACTCACATTGTTCTGTACATAAGGTGACTCCATCTTAGAGGAATCAAGCAATGTGGTACCTGATTATTAAATTGTGATAAGGTGCCAAAGAATTGTAAAACTTAGTATTGGTAACGCCATTTTAAAGAGGAAAATTCAGGTTTCTTGCCCCTCCTTTCTTTAGAGAATGGAGAGAGAAGAATGTGGGAGCTTCCTGGCTTACAAGGACAACTGGGTCATGTAGTCACAGTTTAACTATAGTTCTCTTAAAGAATAAAGGTTATCTGAAGAACTTCCTTTCCCTTTCAATAAGACACAATATTTACATATCCTACACTGATTTTAACTCTTCCTCCCCTCCTGGAGTCCTGAGAGTAACATATACCTCTAGACAAAGGAATGGGGGTAGACAATAAAAGGTTTATGAATGTCTTTGATATGTAAAACAACATTACTATTGTGTTACCTTGTAAGTTTTAATATGAAGTAATGTTTTTTTATAGATCCTATAGACAAATGTTGTAAGCTTGTAAATGATTGATTATTGTGTCATGCTCCCCCTCTTTTTCCCCCAACCTGTATGTGATCAAGTCTATATAACTAGATTCAGGGCTATTTTGGGGACACATATGATTTGGGTTACCTACATCCCATGTAAGTCACATGTAGCCAGCTTATTAATAAATCTCCTCCTAAAAATTCTTCTGTATCCTGCCTTGGTGTCTCTATAACCCGCGGAATTAAGATACACTACTGTATAACAAAATAAGACTCTTTGCAGCTATATATTAGTATTGAAATGCCTTGTAATGCTTTTGCTTCTTGGATAGAATATAGATAACTCCATCCACACAATATAAAATAAGATAATATTAAATTCAAGAATTTTTAAAAACATGTTGGAGGTACGGGTTACAGAGGAGACAACTGGTCTTATGTTTATTTCCTATATTCATTTATTTTTTTAATCAGGAAATTTGAGTTATAACCTTAGAAATCTGAAGGGAAGACCACAACCTTGAGTCCCAGGGAAAAGTTGAAGCTGGAGTGTAAAGTCTGTCTAGAGGCAAAATGCTTTCTCCTTTGTCACTTTAGTCTTTTGACTAATTAGATGAAGCCCATCCACATTGTATAAACTACTTTATTCAAAGTATACTGATATATGTATAGTAGTAATTTCGTCAAAAAATACCTCCACAAAGACATTTAGACTGCTGTTCGACCAAATATCCAGATACAATTGCCTAATGCAGTGAACAAATAAACTTAACCATAATAGACAATATCTCACCAGCCCATATTTTGCTTTAGGAAATGTGTCAAGTATTTTAGCTGAACTCTTGTTACCAATGTGTGCTCTCATCTCCTGCAGGTGAGCACATGATAAATTCCTCCCACCCCCAGGCATTGCCGTTCCTTTGATTTTGGTCTAGTTGGCTACTCTGCAACTTCAACTTCCTGGTTCAGTATGTTCCTGGTGGGTTTGAAGAAAGTCATGAATGTGAAGCTAATACAGCTCAGATTGGGAGCAATGCTTTTATCTCTCTGTATCCCGGGGTGGTACCCAGATGTCCAGATTTCAGCACTGTATGTGAAACGTCCGTCTGTGTTTCGTTATATACTTCATGCCTGTTGCTTCCACCTGTAGTACAAGACTCCATGATGCACATCACTGCATTTTGCTTAAGCACTCTGAAAATCACAGCAATCTGTACCTTTGTTTATGGGAATTTACAAATGAGTTTGAGAATTTCTATGAGTATTGTTGGGAAAACAAATTTGTAACAAGTGATTTTTAGGTTTTCTCGCTTGTATTGGGGCAGCTCCATGTGTGTATATAGTCTGTAGAAGGCTGTGGGTGCTTGCCCTCAGGGTGGCAGATTGCGAATTATGGATTGTCTTCCTCCATGGGGAGGGTCGATTGTTTGCTATTGTTTGCTGGAGATGGGGTATCCCCCCACCCAGCCGTTTTGCTGGAGAGTGCTGAGGGGCTTGAGAGCCCTGCTGAGGCTGGTGGAAGCCTGTGAGTCTGGTGAGTCCAGAGAATAAGTCCGGTAAGTTGGGATCCCTGAAAGAAAGGAATCAGTCTTCCCTGCCTGTTTGCTCTTTTGCCGTAAGGAGACTTTAATAAATGGAATGGCCCACCATTTTCTGGCTCTACAGTTCCTTTACCATCTGCTTGAATCCACTGTGAACCTGCATGGCCAGGGCAGTGGTCATTGGCCTTACAAGTATAAATCCAAGAGTTTGTCCAAACTTTAGAAACAACCCATGCAGAGACATAGTGTAAAATGGACAGAAGAAGAGATGATGATCAAACCTTTTTGTTGCCATGGTTTTTCTCTTTGAAAAATCTTCCTTTGCCATTACTACCATCATTATTAGCCCAGCTGGTAGAAACTAATAGCAATATCTGTATATGTATTTGCATATTAGAGTACTATAAAGTACCAACTTTGAGGAAATCCTAGAGCAATGTTTTTCAAAGCATGGGTTTATTTCCATGTTAAGTGAAGAATCAAATATATTACTTATTCTATCAGTAAGCTATTTAGCTTGCTACAGTTCACAGATGTTGGAAGAGTGAAGAAGATTTCTAGGTCAGAAAAAAAAAGAACTTGACTACTTATGGCACAATAGGCAGCATGAGCTTCATGTTTCTTATCAGCTCCCCTTCTCACCAAGGCCCGCAGGAGAGATGCAGAGACTGCAGATGAATACTGCACACACAGTGGGTTTGTGTCACAGCTGAGAATCCAGGGACGTAGGAAACTCCCTGATATTACAGACAGTCTGCTAGAAAGCTCATGTATTGCTTATCCCAACATGTGATGTTATCTGTACTGTGCTGCTCAAGAAATGAACCTACCTTCTGCCCAGACTTGCCTTATCTTGCAAGACTTGCTATACAATCATGCATCAAAAGGTAGTTTATAATCAAGTCCATTAGTGCCTGTTGTGGTCTGAATTGCTTGTGTTTCCCTAAATTCATGTTTAAATACTAACCCCCAATGTAGACAGTATTAGGAAGTGGGGTCTTTGGGAGGTGATTATATTATGAAGGCAGCATCCTCATGAATGGGATTAATGTCCTAACAAAAAAAGCCGGGAAGAGCTCCTTTGCCCATTCCATTATGTGAGCTTGCAGTGAGAATATCGCCCATAAACAAGTGGGCTCTCATCAGACGCTGAATCTGTTGATACCTGTCTTAGACATCCCAGACTGCAGAACGGTGAGAAATGAATTTCTGTTGTCTGTAAGCCACATGGTCTGTGGTATTTTCTTATAGTGGTCTGGACAGACTAAGACAATGCAAGTGCTCATGCAAATGTGACATGTACATGAAGAATTGTTTCTCCATGATTCATTGGTGATCATGAAATCTCTTTAGTGGGTCACAACTAGCACATTCAAACAATAGAATGCGATACATGGGGGCATAACAGATAGTATGGTTACATATTGTTTAATGTTACTCATTTCTTTCATTAATAGGTGTGTGTGTGTGTGTGTGTGTGTGTGTGTGTGTGTGTGTCTGTGTGTGCCTGGTAATAATGTATTATGTATTCCTTATTGTGGATTATGATCACTGAATGTTGAAAACCACTGTCCTAGAACACTTTCCATTGCAGAAAGATTCAGTAGGTAAGAATTCATGAAAGAATAATGTGTCTGAGGTGTATCTTTTACCTGGCCATTGCAGTGAGATATTTGGAAAAATCTTTAGTAATATTCAGTAGTGTCATGAATGTCATAAGTTTGAAAATCATTTATTAACTTCATTTGTTTGCCCATAGGATTTATAGTGTGTCTGTTAGAACTGTTCATTTTCAGTATCTCCTTTTAGAAAAAAACCTCATTTGCCATCAAACAAAAATAATTTAGCTATTGCAAGCTTTAACTATTACTTAACACAACTTAAAATAAAATCGACTCTCATGGCCCCATGTTTTTTTATCTTGAGGGCAAAAATTAAAGCAAATTTCAAAAATATTATTTTAAAAATAACAATAGCCTGACCAGGTGGTGGCATAGTGAATAGAGCATTGGACTGGGACATGGGGGAACCAAGTTCGAAACCCTGAGGTCGCCAGCTTGAGCCCAAGGTAACTGGCTTGAGCAAGGGGTCACTCGGTCTGCTGTAGCCCACCCGGTCAAGGCACATAGGAGAAAGCAATCAATGAACAACTAAGGTGCCACAATGAAGAATTGATGCTTCTCATCTCTCTCCCTTTCTGTCTGTCCTTATCTGTCCCTCTCTTTATCTCTCTCTGTCTCTGTTACAAAAAATAAAAACAAAAAATAAGCAAAAATAACGATAAACACTGACATGTTAACATAAATAACCCATTTTTTAAAAGAAAATTGGCTACATTTATTGAAAAAAGTGGCGTTTTTTACATTTTTACAAATCTTTTTATTTTCTAATTTGATAAAAGCAGTGGGATTCTTACATTTGTTTCTTTCTGTATGCTATTGTAAAATATTGTTTGGGTTGAAGTATGTGAAGAAAATGTGGCCTCACATAGACATGAAGTTAGAAAAGAGAGGATCATGCAGACACCCTGTAAGGTCCTGAGGACCTGAGACTCTTATGACCTCACTTTCACAATTGTTCTGTCAGATATTTCTTTCTCATGTCACCACCCAACCGGCCATGAAATCAGAATCCTGATCTTATGAAAGCAATATTTGAAAAATCTTCTTTGTATGCCCTGTCTTCTGCACCTTTATTAACACTCCTTTCATTCAGACCCTAATCCTCTCATGTGGAGTCTCAAAATACCTTCCCACCTGGTCTCTGTGTTTAACCAGACCTTTGCATTCTGATTTCTATTCTGTCCTCACAATGATTTTTTTAACATTCAAATCTGACCAGGTGACACCCCAGTTCAAATTATGAAATTGCTTTTTCTCACTTACAGGATCAAGTTTAAATTTGTCTTAAGCATGGTATATCAGACCACCCATGGTTAGGCTTATACCTACCTCTCCAATAACTTGTGGTATAGTCATGCTGCATGTGAAAGATACTTTCTCATTCTTTTGTACTTTCCTGTGTCTCTTTCATCCATAATGCCTTTTCTGTCTCTTATCCACTCCATGAAATCTTAGTCATTCCTCAAGATTTAACTCAGGCATAGTTACCTAATTCCTCTACCCTTTCTAGTTTCATGCTAGATTTGGGTGATTTTTGATATCACTTGCTAAATAAGAATTGGGAAGATATATGTTAACACTTCACAATATGCTTATCAAAATAAACATGCTCCAAGTTTGATATTCTTAGTATAATGTAAAAATCCCTGCTTTATTTGAAACTTTTCTATAAGTATTGAATTTATATGAAGCTTCATTCACACAGTTATCAAAGGCAAATTTAGAAGGAAGAAGGGAAAGGTTAAAATAATATATTTAATAAATGCTGTCTTGACCCAGTATTTTTTCATCTGAAAGCATTTATTTATTTATTTATTTATTTGTTTGTTTTAAGAAGAAAAGAGTGATTTTATTTTCAAATTGTTTTAAGAAAAAAATAAAATGACAAGAACACATACAAAGACTTAAGTCTTTCATGGAACTATGAACTGTTAGCAGAAGAAGGGACTTCTGAAGTATTTGTCCCTCTCCTTCTGGAATCAATTCTTAACTGTCCCTCACTTATATATCATATATGACCAGCCTCCTCAAATTTGTCCCACGTTTGTTGTACTTCATCTCATAAAATAACAAATAATTTTTAATCATTTAAAACAAAAGAAAGAAATTAAAATAAGCCAGACAGGCTTCTTGTGTTATACATTTTTAGAGAAAGGACACATCCTTTAAGCAGCTTTGTAACATGCAGAGCACAAAACTTGCTTCAAAACAACAAAAACGATTCTGTGCACTTGTGTTATTTAAAATGGAACAACCGCTCTCATCTTCCTCGATAAAAAGTGACAAACTTTATTCATCAATTTCATTAACTTAACTGTGGTTCACCTCATTTTACATTTGGGATGAGGCTGAAACCAAAACATAACAATCAGCTAACCCAGAGCTATTAATAAAAAAAAGAACTTTAAAATATTAATTATTATGAGAAGAGATCAAATGAAAATCAGTCTTGGATAACACAACAAATTTCCAAATCTGGCTCTCCTGTGGACACAAGGGCACGGCAACTGTTGAAATCAGGATGTGAGGAGAATTGTACTTTTTCCCACTGACCTCTACTGTGGGCTTGGGATCACACGGCCAGGGATAACTTCTGTATGGGCCTTGGTTAGATAATTTTGACAGATGGTGTTCAGATAGCGCACATTGGCATCCTGCTTTTCCTTTATAACCCGTTGGTTGAATTTACTGTCACAAGATTGAAAGCCATAATCGACATAATCGTGCATGAATTCAAAGTGGACAGTTGTGTTCCATATAACCTTTTTGGGTACGGTACATATCCAATATTCACGCAACTGCCACCCAGCTGTGGCTCTCCACCACAGCAACCCTGGCGCCGAGCTCGGATGCCAGGCGCGTGATGCCAGCCCTCTCGGGCCACAGGCCCATCACCAGGTAGTCGGAAACCATGGCGCCCGCGGCGGGGGGCGGGCCCTGCGGCTGCGGCTCCCGCCTGCACGCCCGGTGCAGACCGCGGGGCCGGCTGGCGCTGGCAGGCCAGCCCAGGCAGCGAGCAGCCAGAGAAGTTGCCGCTGTTACCCTCCAGCTCTGCCTCGCGTTCGTGCCCAGGCACCGCTTAATTATTCTTTTAAATGTGTCAAATTTTATTTTTTAACAAAGAAAAGTCAAAGTTTAGTAAATGCACAAGGGGAATTTGCAAAGACTTAATAATTTCATGAAAATTCCGAAAACAGGCATCATTGAGTATATAAGACATTTTTGGACAAAAGAGAAAGAGGGAAATGCGGTATTAGATTTCAGAAGTGAGAATGGGTGATTTATCATTTCCATTTAACACGTTCTATATTAGTTTCAGAAACTCTCAGTTCTCCTCCAGTAAGTTTGCTGAGCCCTCACCCAACCACCTCCCTCTCAGGCTCCCACACTCCATAGCTAGTTATCACAGAATTAGGGACGGATCCCATGTCCAGGAACATTGAAAACTGTGTCCTTTAGCAAATTCACGAGAAAAATGAGAACGTGGCTAACCTCTCCCTCATTTGCCATAGTTAAGCTGCCACTTGATACCTTGTTCCTTATACAATTCCTTATGTAGCAGCCTTGTCTACTTTCTAACTATAAACTGAAAAGAAATTTACCTTTCATCTATGTAAGATTAGTTTGTTCTACTTCACCATGGAAAAGAACCCTTTAAATTTTATAAAAACGTAATGTAATCTACAGTCTCAATTTTTAGAACAATCTTGTAGAAGGACTCCGAAACAGAATTGAGTAACATTTTCACAAATTTAATAGGAAAAAAAAAAAAGAAAGCTACTTATATAGTAAGTGGCAATGGATAAAGATAACTCAAATAAATATTTTAAGTGAAAAATGATATGCTTTTCAAAAGTTCACTCAGATATTTTCAAAATCATGTAAACACTAATTGCATTCTTCATGTGTGACTCCAAAGACACACTATTTTCTGCCTTTCATGAAAACAGCAATAAAACTGAAGAGCTCAACCACTTTTATTTGCAAAGCTATAAAATATTTAAGCTATTCTATGATCATAAATGGATTTGGACATTGCCAGTAAGTTAATCAAAATATTTTTATGTAAAAAAAAATCAATTGAAGAGGTATGCTGGTACTTAAGTCAAAATACATTAAGTCTTGGCACTCTCCATTAATACAGTTCCTCACCTTATTTTTTTAAATTAATAACAACTTAAGCCATGCAATAAAATCCACTGTCCATCAAAGTACTCTTATTTCCAACATGCTCATAAATAATTTTTGATAGTTGTAAATGCAAATTACCGGACCCTTCTAAAGATTGGATTCAGAAATTTGCATTTCTAACCAGTCTTCAAATTGATTTTCTTGATGTACTTTAAAGTTTGTGTATATTCTTAAAATACAGTTGGGTGGGGACAATATGTTGTGCGTCGTCCTTGTCAATGCACCCTTTCCTGAAGTCCCAAATCAGTTTAAAATTATTTATCATTTATTGATTTTTTAGTGAGAAAGGAAGAGAGACAGAGACAGAAACAAGAACATCAAGCTATTCCTGTATGTGCCCTGATTCAAGATTGAACCGGCAACCTCTGTGCTTCAGGTCGATGCTAACCAACTGAGCTATCCAGCCAGCATTACCAAATCAGTTTAATTCAAAGATTCTCACAGTCCCTGCCTTCTCCAAAGCAATCCCAGAGATATCAGAATTACAGATTTGTCCAGACAAAGTATCTTGCTGGCAGCCCAGCACAAGGTTATCTGCAAAGAATAAGTATAATGAAGACAAATAATTAAGACAACTATTATTACTGAATATATATATATATATGTATATATATTCAACAGAACAGGTTAGATATTTTTCTTATATCTTCTTATTTTTTTTAATAATTTTATTTTTTTATTGGGGTGACATCAATAAATCAGGATACATATATTCAAAGATAACAAGTCCAGGTTATCTTGTCGTTCAATTATGTTGCATACCCACCACCCAAAGTCAGATTGTCCTCTGTCACCTTCTATCTTGTTTTCTTTGTGCCCCTCCCCACCCCCTTTCCCTCTCCCATTCCCCCCTCCCCCCCCCGTAACCACCACACTCTTATCAATGTCTCTTAGTTTCACTATTATGTCACACCTACGTATGGAATAATACAGTTCCTGGTTTTTTCTGATTTACTTATTTCGCTTCGTATCATGTTATCAAGATCCCACCATTTTGCTGTAAATGTTCCGATGTCATCATTTCTTATGGCTGAGTAGTATTCCATAGTGTATATGTGCCACATCTTCTTTATCCAGTCATCTATTGATGGGCTTTTTGGTTGTTTCCATGTCCTGGCCACTGTGAACAATGCTGCAATAAACATGGGGCTGCATGTGTCTTTACGTATCAATGTTTCTGAGTTTTTGGGATATATACCCAGTAGAGGGATTGCTGGGTCATAAGGTAGTTTCATTTTCAGTTTTTTGAGGAACCACCATACTTTCTTCCATAATGGTTGTACTACTTTACATTCCCACCAACAGTGTATGAGGGTTCCTTTTTCTCCACAGCCTCTCCAACATTTGCTATTACCTGTCTTGCTAATGACAGCTAATCGAACAGGTGTGAGGTGGTATCTCATTGCCGTTTTGATTTGCATTTCTCTAATAGCTAAAGAAGATGAGCATCTTTTCATATATCTGTTGGCCATTTGTATTTCTTCCTGGGAGAAGTGTCTATTCATATCCTCTTCCCATTTTTTATTGGATTGTTTGTTTGTTTGTTGTTGAGTTTTATGAGTTCTTTGTATATTTTGGATATTAGGCCCTTATCTGAGCTGTTGTTTGAAAATATCATTTCCCATTTAGTTGGCTTTCTGTTTACTTTGTTATCAGTTTATCTTGCTGAGCAAAAACTTCTTAGTCTGATGTAGTCCCATTCATTAATTTTTGCCTTCACTTCTCTTGCCTTTGGAGTCAAATTCATAAAATGCTCTTTAAAACCCAGGTCCATGAGTTGAGTACCTATGTCTTCTTCTATGTACTTAATTGTTTCAGGTCTTATGTTTAGATCTTTGATCCATTTTGAGTTAATTTTTGTACAGGGGGAGAGATTGTAGTCCAGTTTCATTCTTTTGCATGTGGCTTTCCAGTTTTCCCAGCACCATTTATTGAAGAGGCTTTCTTTTCTCCATTGTGTGTTGTTGGCCCCTTTATCAAAAATTATTTGACTATATATATGTGGTTTTATTTCTGGACTTTCTATTCTGTTCCATTGGTCTGAGTGTCTATTTTTCTGCCAATACCATGCTGTTTTGATTGTCGTGGCCCTATAATATAGTTTGAAGTCAGGTATTGTAATGCCCCCAGCTTCATTCTTTTTCTTTAGGATTGCTTTGGCTATTCGGGGTTTTTTATAGTTCCATATAAATCTGATGATTTTTTGCTCTATTTCTTTAAAAAATGTCATTGGAATTTTGATGGGAATTGCATTAAATTTGTATATTGCTTTGGGTAATATAGCCATCTTGATTATATTTATTCTTCCTAGCCAAGAACAAGGTATATTCTTCCATCTCATTATATCTTTTTCGATTTCCCTTAACAATGGTTTATAGTTTTCATTATATAAGTCCTTTACATTCTTTGTTATGTTTATTCCTAAGTATTTTATTTTTTTTGTTGCAATCGTGAAGGGGATTATTCTTTTGAGTTAGTTCTCAATTGTTTCATTGTTGGCATATAGAAAGGCTATTGACTTCTGTATGTTAATTTTGTATCCTGCAACCTTACTGTATTGGCTTATTGTTTCTAGTAGTCTTTTTGTGGATTCTTTGGGGTTTTCGATGTATAGGATCATATCATCTGCAAAAAGTGATACCTTTACTTCTTCTTTTCCGATATGGATGCCTTTTATTTCTTTGTCTTGTCTGATTGCTGTGGCAAGAACCTCTAGTACCACATTAAATAAGAGTGGAGAGAGTGGACAACCCTGTCTTGTTCCTGATTTAAGGGGGAAAGACTTCAGTTTTGTGCCATTTAGTATGATGTTAGCTGATGGTTTATCATATATGGCCTTTATCATGTTGAGATATTTTCCTTCTATACCCATTTTGTTGAGAGTCTTAAACATAAAATTGTGTTGTATTTTATCGAAAGCCTTTTCTGCGTCTATTGATAAGATCATGTGGTTTTTGTTCTTTGTTTTGTTGATATGGTGTATTACATTAACCGTTTTACGTATGTTGAACCATCCTTGAGATTCTGGGATGAATCCCACTTGATCATGATGTATTATTTTTTTAATATGTTGTTGTATTCGATTTGCTAGTATTTTTTTTAATATTTTAGCATCTGTATTCATTAGAGATATTGGTCTGTAGTTTTCTTTTTTTTGTGCCATCCTTGCCTGGTTTTTGGTATGAGGGTTATGTTGGCCTCATAAAATGTGTTTGGAAGTATTGCTTCTTCTTCAATTTTTTGGAAGACTTTGAGTAGAATAGGAACCAAGTCTTCTTTGAATGTTTGATAAAATTCTCTGGTATAACCGTCAGGGCCTGGACTTTTATTTTTGGGGAGGTTTTTAATGGTTTTTTCTATTTCTTCTCTACTGATAGGTCTGTTTAAGCTTTCTGCTTCTTCTTGACTCAGTCTAGGAAGGTTGTATTGTTCTAGGAATTTATCCATTTCTTCTAGGTTGTTGAATTTAGTGGCATAAAGTTTTTCATAGTATTCTACAATAATTCTTTGTATATCTACGGTGTCCATGGTGATTTCTCCTCTTTCATTTTGGATTTTGTTTATATGAGTTCTTTCTCTTTTTTCCTTGGTAAGTCTTGCCAAGGGTTTGTCAATTTTGTTGATCTTTTCAAAGAACCAGCTCCTTATTCTATTAATTTTTTCTACAGTTTTTCTGTTCTCTATTTCATTTATTTCTGCTCTGATTTTTATTATCTCCTTTGTTCGGCTGGTTTTGGGTTGTCTTTGTTCTTCTTTTTCTAGTTCCTTAAGGTGGGAAGTTAAGTGGTTCACTTGGGCTCTCTCTTGTTTGTTCATATATGCCTGAAGTGATATGAACTTCCCTCTTATCACTGCTTTTGTTGTATCCCATAGATTCTGATATGTCGTATTGTCATTTTCATTAGTCTGTATATATCTTTTGATCTCTGCAGTTATTTCTTCTTTGACCCATTCATTTTTTAAAAGTATGTTGTTTAGTTTCCACATTTTTGTGGGATTTTTTTCCTCTTTTTTGCAGTTGAATTCTAGTTTCAAGGCTTTATGATCAGAAAATATGCTCGGTACAACTTTGATTTTTCTGAATTTGCTGATGTTGTTTTTGTGGCCCAACATATGGTCAATTCTTGAGAATGATCCATGTACACTGGAGAAAAATGTATACTCAATCACTTTGGGATGAAATGTCCTGTAGATGTCTATCATATCCAGGTGCTCTAGTGTTTTGTTTAAGGCCACTATGTCTTTGTTGATTCTCTGTTTGGATGACCCATCTAGAGCCATCAGCGGTGTATTGAGGTCTCCAAGTATGATTGTGTTTTTTTCAGTTTTTGTTTTAAGATCAATAAGTAGCTGTCTTATATATTTTGGTGCTCCTTGGTTTGGTGCATATATATTAAGAATTGTTATGTCTTCTTGATTCAGTGTCCCCTTATCCATTATGAAATGGCCATTTTTGTCTCTGAGTACTTTTCCTGTTTTGTAGTCAGCATTATCCGATATGAGTATTGCTACACCTGCTTTTTTTTTTTTTTGATGTTATTTGCTTGGAGTATTGTTTTCCAGCCTTTCACTTTGAATTTGTTTTTATCCTTGTTCCTTAGATGAGTTTCCTGTAGGCAGCATACAGTTGGATTTTCTTTTTTAATCCATTCTGCTACTCTGTGCCTTTTTATTGGTGAGTTTAATCCGTTTACATTTAGTGTAATTATTGACACTTGTGAGTTCCCTATTGCCATTTTATATCTTGCTTTCTGTTAGTTTTGTGTCTTGTTTGATCCTTCTCTTTTGTTTTTCTATCTTTTGTTTTTATTTGGTTGTATTCCATACATCTTTCCTCTGTTGCTATCTTTTTTATCTCATGTGCTTCTGTGGTGGTTTTTTCAATGGTGGTTACCTTTGCGTAATGAAAAGGGTCCCTACCCTGTTCATTGTAGTGAACTATTTTGTGAGTACTTTTACACTCCATCGTCCTTTGCTACTGTTAATCTCCATCTTCTCCCCCTCTTTCTTTTTGTTGTTGTCACAGTTTAAATTTGGTTTTATTGTGTTCTTCTTGGAGCTTTTACTTGTGGCTCTGTTTTTTTTTTGTTCTTTGTATCTGATTGGAGAACCCCCTTTACTAATTCCTGGAGTGGGGGTTTTCTGATGATAAATTTCCTCATCTTTTCTGTATCTGTGAATGTTTTTATTTCTCCTTCATATTTGAAGGATAGCTTTGATGGGTATAGTATTCGTGGCTGAAAGTTCCTCTCTTTCAGGACTTTAAATATTGGTGTCCACTCTCTTCTAGCTTGTAGAGTTTCTGCTGAGAAATCTGATGATAATCTAATGGGCCTTCCTTTATATGTTGTATTCTTCTTTTCCCTGGCTGCCTTGAGAATTTTTTCTTTGCTGTTGGTTTGTGTCAATTTCATTATGATATGCCTTGGAGTAGGTTTGTTGGGGTTAAGAAAACTCGGAGTTCTGTTTGCTTCTTGAACTTGAGGCTTTAGTTCTTTCCACAGGCTTGGGAAGTTCTCATCTATTATTTGTTTGAGTATGTTCTCCATTCCATTTTCTCTCTCTTCTCCCTCTGATATATCTATTATTCTTATGTTATTCTTTTTGATGGAGTCAGATAATTCTTGTAGGGCTATCTCATGTTTTTTAATTTTTTAGTCTCTTTCTTCTTCTCTCTGTTGTGCCTCAAGTTGCTTGTCTTCTATTTTACTAATCCTCTCTTCTATCTGACCTGTTCTATTAGCTAAGCTTGTTACTTCGTTTTTCAGCTCGTGAATTGAGTTTTTCATCTCTGTTTGATTTGTTTTTATAGTTTCAATTTCCTTGGACATATATTCTTTGTGTTCATTGAGTTGTTTTCTGAGCTCCCTAAATTGCCTTTCTGTGTTTTCTTGTATATCTCGGAGGATTTTTAGGATTTCTATCTTGAATTCTCTGTCATTTAGCTCCAAGGTTTCCAATATATTAAATATTTTCTCCATAGATTTTTCGTCATCTAGCTGTGTTACCTCTCTTTCTTTTGTATCCATGATATTTGATTTTCTCTTCCTTAATGGCATCTGAGGGTGGTTTTGTTGATAGTATTAATGAGATTTAATAAAGAAGAAAAAGTTAAAAAAATAATAAAAAAATAAAAAATCGAAGTTTTTTTTTTAAAAAATTAATAATGAAATAAAGAAAAATAAAATAAAATAAAAATTTTTAAAAAAGGAAATTATTCCCCCCCTCCTTTTTTCCTCTCGTCTCCTGTCCCCTCTTTCTTGAGAAAATCTTGTGGTGAACTGTGAATTATAACAAACAATGCCTGTGATGGAGGGCCTGAATTGGGGAAAAGTAATAAAGGGGCAAAAAAAAAAAAAAAGAGCGTATGGACCCACAAAAAGCAAATAAGGAAAAAATTTGGGTCAAGAATAAAATGATTTGCTTTTAGGTGTTGGTTGTCTAAGAGTTATGATGAGAGGAATAAGAGGAAAATGGAAAAATGGGGGGACAAATTAAAAAATTACTATTGTATTTAGTGGAACAAGAACTAGATAAAATGGAGAGCCAGGGATGGGAGCACTGCTAGTGAGTTAAAAAGGTGAAGTAAAAACCCCCCAAAATGCCACAAACATAAGTTTGAGTCCCAGATAAGATAATTTGTTTGTTATTGAGGTTTGAATGAGAGGAGATGTAAAGGAGAAAGGAAGAAACTAATATAGAGGGAGAAAAGAAAGAGAGAGAGAGAAAAAAAAGAGGGAACCACTAAAAGAAGAAAAAAGAAAGGAAAGAGAGAGAGAGAGAGTTAAGGGTTTTGGAGTGCAACCCTCATAGAGAGAAAGGAAGAGAAGAGAAAAGATAATGGGAGATGTAACACTTATGGGTAGTGTAGTTCAAGGAGAGGAGAGAGTAAGACTGGCAGAGTGTTAATCGGCCAAATTGGAGGAGGAAAAAAAGTATCAAGAATGAAGATAAGAGAAACAAACAAAGAAATATAATAAAATGGGATAGGTTATAAAGTCTGCAGATTATTCTTGATTTTGAGAGGTTATCTTCTTGCTTTTTCTTTTCTCTCCCTCTTCTTGGTCAGTGACTCTGTACCCCGGGTTCTGCCCCTTTGGCATTATCAGGAAGAGGTTTGCAGTTGATAAGTCTCTATGGCAATGTCATGTATTGTGCTTTAGTCTCCTTGGCAGTCGAGGCTCATTAGCATTTATAGGCTCTCACGGACAGTGAGAGAGTCCGTGTTCCTGGAGCCTTTCTCCTAGTCTTTCCTTCCTCAATTAGTAGCCTGATAATCCAGCTATGGGGTTGCTGCTGCCTCTGCCTGGATAGTAAGAGGCTCAAAGAGCTGGCAACTCCCCACTCTATTTCCACTCAGCACAGGGCTCTGGGTAAGGCTCAGTCAGTCAGAGCTGCTAGCATAATCAGACGGGCTTTCCGCCCACTCAAAGACCTCTGGCTCTGCCACTGTGTCCGGTAACACAGGCGGGTGCTCACTTCCGGGGCGCTTGGAGGAAACTCTCACTCACTGGCTATGCGCGCAGACCAGGATATCCGGCCAGCAGTCTCACGCTCTGAGTGAAACCCCCAACCGCAGGGAAAAGTTGCAGCATTGGAATTGAGTCTCGCTCCGTCCCTGTGCGCGGCTTTTGCAAGGCGCTGGGGTGGCCCGAGATTCCGCTTTGGCCCACACAAAGACCCCTGACTCTGCCCCTCTGTGCGATAACATGGGCGCGCACTGCCGAGGCACTCGGAGGAATCTCTCATTCACTATCTGCGCGCGGAGACCTGGATATGAGGCCGGCCGTGTTTCCCTCTGAGTGAAACCCCCTCCAGCACGGAAAATCTCCACCGTTGGAATTAGTTCTCACTCCATCCCGTGCATGGCTTTCCCAGGGCGCTGGGGCTGCCCAGAGACTCTGCCCTCGGCCCACAGAAAGGCCTCTGACCCTGCCTCTCCGTGGGGCAACACGGGCACCCACTCTCGGGGCCTAGGAAGAAATCTCTCGCCCACTAACTGCGCGCACGCCGACCTGGAGACCGGGTAAAATGGCCGCCCCGCTTGTCTTTCTTTGTTTGGGTTTGGTGCGAGTGTTAGCTTGTATTGCCCATGTTGCCACAGGATCAGTTTTTCCTCGGCTTGGATCTCCATGCCACAGCCTGGTTCGGCCGTTTGTGCGGTGGCCTGGATCTATTCACCCCCTTTGCCCGCCTCAGTTTCTATATTCACAGTTACCAGAGAAAGCCGCCCTTTTTAGGTTAGTGAGGAAGGCGGAGCATTTCTTACTCCCTATTTCCTTTGGGGTTTGGTTATATATTTAGCCAATTTTTCACTCGACCATACCTTTGGGTGTATTGCGAAGAATCTGGAGGCTCCAAGTATAGGTTTTTCTGTTTCTGGTTGAAGATCTTGTTGAGTTTTGGGGGAGATTTATCGGTATTGCTTCCTACCCCGCCATTACTCTGACGTCATCTCCATATCTTCTTATTTTTAAAACTCTAGAAAATGGTATAGATAATATTCTCATTTTGTACTTTAAGAAACTTAGGCTCATAGATGTTAAATAACTTGTTTAGGGTCACACAACTTGTTTAGGATTTCTGGTAGAGCCTAAGTTAGAACGCAGGTTTTTGCTTCAAAACAGCCATGCTCTTGCAACATTGCCTTTGATCGTAAAAAATTCAAATCAGCCCTGGCCAGTTGGCTCAGTGGTAGAGCATCGACCTGGTGTGCAGGAGTCCTGGGTTCAACTCCCAGCCATGGCACACAGGAGAAGCGCCCATCTGCTTCTCCACTCCTTCCCCTATCCTTCCTCTCTGTCTCTCTCTTCCCCTCCCGCAGCCAAGGCTCCATTGGAGCAAAGTTGGCCCGGGAGCTTAGGATAGCTCTATGGCCTCTGCCTCAGGCACTAGAATGGCTTTGGTTGCAACAGAGCGACGCCCCAGATGGGCAGAGCATCACCCCCTGGTGGGCGTGCTGGGTGGATCCCGGTCAGGCGCATGCGGGAGTCTGTCTGACTGCCTCCCCGTTTCCAACTTCAGAAAAATAAAAAAATAAAAAAAAAACCATTCAAATCAGCCACTGGAGGTGAAGGGAAGACGGATAAAAGAAAAAAATACTCTCAAGGAACCAAATCTTCTGTTGCTTTCACAATAGCTAAAGTATTACTTAATCCTTTGGGACTCTCTTACTGTCTTCCCTCCACATTCTGCTGTTTTCAGTCTCTACTTAGTCCTGGTAACTCCCGTGGTAAATTCTACCACCTTTGGTCAATAACAGCTACATTATTGACCCCTGAATTACACTAATATGAAACATACATATGTCCAACCTTAAGTTCCAATTTTATAATACAGTAATCATTGACTCCACTTGTTTGGCTGTGTGTGTGTGTGTGTGTGTGTGTGTGTGAGAGAGAGAGAGAGAGAGAGAGAGACAGAGACAGAGAGAGAGACAGAGAGAGGGACAGATAGGGAAAGACAGACAGGAAGGGAGAGAGATGAGAAGCAGCAATTTTTCTTCATGGCACCTTAGTTGTTCATTGATGTTCTCATACGTGCCTTGACCGGGGGGCTGCAGCAGACCAAGTGACCCATTGCTCAAGCCAGCGACCTTGGGCTCAAGCTGATGAGCCTTGCTGAAACCAGATGAGCCTGCGCTCAAACTGGCAACCTTGGAGTTTGAAACCTGGGTCCTCTACGTTCCAGTCTGACACTCTATCCACTGTGCCACCACCTGATCAGTCACCACTTGGCTATTTTAATGTAATCTATTTATTTAGAATTTTAACTCAACGTTAATTAAAATTGAACAAAATAAAAATCTACCTGCTTGGTCTCACACCACTAGCTCCACTGGCTAGTGGCTACCATCCTGGAGGGCACAGACATAGACCATCACTGTGTGGAAGTGCTGCCCATATGCACAGGTAAAAGGAAATTTCATATTTAAGAACTTAGTACCTTTGGTACAGGAACAAATATTTTCTACTTACAGACTTATTTTCATAATTATTTTAAAAATCTTAAGCCACTGATATTAAAAATAATAGATTATAAAGTGTTTTTTCTGCATGCACACTGACCGGGATCCACCTGGCAACCCCTGTCTTGGACTGATGCTTGAGTACTGAGCTATCTTTAGTGCCAGAGACCAACTAAGCCACTTGCTGTGAGACAAGAAGAGAAAGAGAAGAGGGAGAGAGAGGGAGAGAGAAGCAGACGGTTGCTTCTCACCTGTGCTCTGACTAGGGATTGGGCCCAGGATGTCTGCATGCCGGGCCAATGCTCTATCTACTGAACCAACCATTCTAGGCTAATATAAAGTGTTTTTATAGTAATAATCTGCATATTACAGTGATTAGGCATTTTTGAATGTAAAGATTCTAAAGGGGAAATTGGATGTCTTTTCATTACACAAGTATTTTCATGAAATTAATTTTTACCTTTACAACTATATAGATCCAGGCAGTTAAGACTGTTGGGGAGCAGTTCCACACATCTTCCAACAGCATGTGTCCTGAACTATTAGTTTCAAATATATATATATATATATATATATATATATATATATATATATATATATATATATATATATATATATATATAGAGAGAGAGAGAGAGAGAGAGAGAGAGAGAGAGAGATACACACACACACACACACACACACACACACATACACAGCAAACAGCCTTGGAAGAGACAGTAGGGGACAGATTTGTTTTTTGAGCAGTTGAGTACAGATAATATCTATGTTTGGAGAAAACTTGCACAGGTTTTTTTTTGTATTTTTCTGAAGCTAGAAACCGGGAGAGACAGTCAGACAAACTCCCGCATGCGCCGGACCGGGATCCACCTGGCACGCCCACCAGGGGGCGATGCTCTGCCCACCAGGGGGCGATGCTCTTCCCCTCCGGGGCGTCGCTCTGCGGCGACCAGAGCCACTCTAGCGCCTGGGGCAGAGGCCAAGGAGCCAGCCCCAGCGCCCGGGCCATCTTTGCTCCAATGGAGCCTCAGTTGCAGGAGGGGAAGAGAGAGACAGAGAGGAAGGAGAGGGGAGGGGTGGAGAAGCAAATGGGCGCTTCTCCTGTGTGCCCTGGCCTGGAATCGAACCCGGGACTTCCACACGCCAGGCTGATGCTCTACTACTGAGCCAACCGGCCAGGGCCTAAACTTGCGAAGTTTTGAAAGAATTCTCCTTTCCAAGATCAGGAGGATCCTAAGCTTGTGGCCACTTAGCTGTGACACAGACCCACTGTGTGCAGCACCCACAAGGTCTACTCCTCATCCTCACAGTGGGTCTGGTCTTGGGGGCCAGGGGAACTGAAGTCAGTGAAGCTTATGTTGTCTGCTGGGCTGTGACTAATAAAGCCGTGTCTCTAACACAGGAGTCTGGGTCAGTCAGCCAGCCTCCATGAAACTGACTGGTTCACATGTGGTCTTGAAAGTTGGCTGAGGTCTCAGATCGCATAGAGCTCTGAGACAATGAGACAAATTAGAGCTGGTAGATGTGGATGCAAAAAGGGGTTCTATCAAAAATAATCTCGCAGATAGATCTGATCATATGTTCTTAAGTAGTCAGATCATGGTGGGTTATCACACCCTAGGCATATAACTTTTGTAGGAAAAGGTTTGTTTGCTTAAGCAAGCCCTGTCCATATTCTTGTGCATCTTGGTTAACACACCTTTGAAATATGGGTACCCACCCTCAAGAAAGCACATAACCTTGTTAAAGGTCATGTAACCTACTCCTCACCGGGCTTTCTCCCAGCTTTATATAATCTTCCTTATGTCCTCTCTTTAATTTAAAATGCATAAAAGAAGCTGCAGATTGTCACAATGAGAAGTGGGTTTTTTGTTTGTTTTATTTTATTTTTCCAATCTGTTAAGATCTTGCTTTTAGGCATATCCTCTGTTTAAATAAATAAATTGTTATAAAATATCTCTAAAGTTGAACATCCTTACTGAGATGTAGGTAGGTCCTGAGAAGTGGGGTACAACCCAGAGTGTGGGAGATAGGAGAAGTTTTCAAAGGGTGTGGATAGAAGGTGTGGGACATGCAGAAGTCTGGGGTGAAAACACATCATTTTAAATTATAACAACTACTAATCTACTAATTTTTTTCCATTTAAATTTAATATTAATCTTGGTCAAAAACAAAACAAAGCTCTGGCTGTTGGCTCTGTGGTGGAGCATCAGGCCAGCATGTGGATGTCCGGGTTTGATTCCCCTTCTGGATACACAGGAGAAGCACCCATCTGCTCCTACACCCCTCCCCTCTTGCTTCTCTTTCTCTCTTTCTCTGTTCTCCTCCCCTCCCACAACCAAGGTTCAATTAGAGTGAGTTGGCTCCTGGTACTGAGGATGGCTCCGTGGCCTCCACGTCAGGCACTAAAATGGCTCTGGTTGCAACAAAGCAACAGCCCAGTTGCCAGGTGGATCTCAGTTGGGTGCATGCTGTAGTCTGTCTCCACCTCCCCTCCTCTCACTGAAAAACAACAGGAACAACAACAGCTGCAGCAAAAAAAAAAAAAAACAAAAAAAAACACCTGGAGACACAGGTTCTTCAGAATAAAATTGATACCTAATCACCTTTGTAATCTTCATCTAGTTTTTTTCTCACCATTGTCAGTTCTAAAGGACTCCTCATTAAACATTATTCCACCGATTGTTGGGACTGTTCTCTTCATCCTAAGGACGCCACCCCTTATTTTCGCTTCCCCAGTCCTAAATCAGTAAAGACAGCTTTTAGTAACATGTAGGTTAAAAGTTGTCTGTCTCACACTCACCCCTCCCCCAACCACGCCCCATCCCCAGGACTCCTCCCTCTCCTCCACACACACCCTGGTGTAGAAGGTGTACACTGGGTGCCCAGAAAGATGAGGAAACGCCACTTCATTGATAGCAGCCAAAAGACAACCAGTTGAACTTCCAAATGTTTTATTTAAAGTGGTGATGTTATCATTTACTTCCTTATTACATGGCGTACTTCTCAGTAAGTTCTCGAGCTTTTGAGTGAAACTTTGCCCTATCCTCTAAGTAGAGGCTCCCAATTTCTAGATTACTTACATCTTCTATGCTGGGCTGACCCAACAGAGATCTGACTGATTGCAATATTTGAGAAACTATAATTTTTGAGGACCATCCTGACCAAAAGAGTTCCATAGAGACAGCCCCATATCTATCAACGTTGGGGTGGTAAATTGGGGTAATGAAGATGATCTTGGGTGGGTTGAAGGGGTAACTCCATGGAAAAATCATCTTAATGATGAAAACTCCTCTATCGTAAGGACTGTCCTTGGGCCCCATGATATTTCCTTGCCATTCAAGCATATTGTCTCCCACAGGCCCCACAGAGTAGTGCTCTGAGGGGTTCTGTGACATATCCAGGAGCTCCTTGGTGAGCCGCCTCACGGCCTTGGCCACGGGATGCGCCATTGGGTTGATCCTCGTCCGCAGGCTTCCCTGTAGGGAGAAAGAGAGGACATCATCTGCTAGGGGAGGAGCAACCTGTCAAGTGGGTGGATGAGCAAGGTGACAGGGGACAGGGATGGTGGCAGAGAGGGGGTTGAGGGAGGAGAAAGTAGGAACTGGCCCGGACTGATGGGCTACTGGACATCTGTGGCCTGTGCGGCCTCTGGCTCCACCACCGATGCCTCCGCTGCGCTGCCGCCTCCTCCCATCTCTCCTCACCTGGAGATCACCGCTCAGATACTGCGTTGGCCAGAGGCCAGGCTGTCCTTAACAGTTGACAGCAGGAGACAGGGCAGCTCCTGCCCACGCCGCTTTGTCCTTGCCGCTCTTCCCTGCTGTTCGCCTCTGATGTGTACTTTTGGTTGCTTGGCGACAGTAGAACATCCTTTCTGTGACATTGCAGGGTCCATGCTAATGACTTCACTATATCAGTAGAGGAGGTAGGGGGCAGTTTAGAGAGGTGAGTTGAAGTGAGAGAGGGTGGATGGAGGTAGGGAACATGGAAGGGAATAGAAGGGGAGATGCACTGTGGGTGGGACCACTTTGGGGGAATGGAGGGGCACACAGTGTGGGAGGGGCTATTATGGGGAAATGGAGGGGCACACAGTGTGTGAGATATCATTATCAGGTAATGGAGGGGAACACAGTGTGGGAGGGCCCATTATAGGGGAATGGAGGGGCACACAGTATGGGAGGGACTATTATGGGGTAATAGACGGGTATTCAGGTAAGATGCATTCAGAAGAAAAAAGATTACTGTATACATGAAACATTTTTTGCATAAACTTAATGGTAACATAAATGAAACCCAGAACATAGACTCGTAACTTTAAAAAAGAAGAATCACAAGAAAGAAGTATGGAACACCACCATAACTAAAACAACAGAGAAACAGAAGGAAAAAGAAAGAATGGCAACCCATATCTCCCAGAAAATAATAGATAGGACGGCTATAGGAAATCTTCATACAGCAATAATCACCCTAAATATAAATAGACTGAACTCACCAATAAAAAGTCATAGAGTAGCAGATCGAATCAAAAAGCAAAAACCAACAGTATTCTGCCATTAAGACACTCAACTAATCTGCAAAGGTAAAGATAAATTCAAAGTGAAAGGGTGAAAAGTGATCCTCCAAGTAAATGGCATCCACAGAAAAAGAAGAGTAGCCATATTTATATCTGAAAAAAAATGAATTTCAGGATTAAAAGTTAAGAAGAAACAAAAATTGACATTTTATAATGATAAAGGGGACACAACATCAAGAAGACATAAAATTTCTCAATATATATACACACAATCAGGGAACTGAAAAATATATAAATAACTAAGAACTGAGCTAAAGGGAAAAATGACAAAAACAAACAAAAAAAACATAATAAGGAAAATAAATACCCCATCGACAAGTATGGATAGATCATTCAAACAGAAAATATAAAGATATGTCAGCTCTAGATGGCACATTAGATCAAATGGCCGTGATGGACATTTACAAAGCCTTTCATCAGAGTATACATTATTCCCCAGTTCACTTTGAGCATTCTCAAGAATATATCATATGTTGGACACAAAATTAGCCTTAAAAAAATTAGATAGAAATCATACCAAATATACTGTCTGACAATAGTGCTTTGAATTTAGAAATTAACTGCACAAAAGAAGTGGATAAAAATAGAAAGCTTAAACAACATGCTACTAAAAAAACAACTGGGTGAAAAAAAAGATAAGATCAAAAGTAACACAGTGACAATGTGACAAATCAAAACACTTGGGATGCA
The DNA here is from genome assembly GCF_036850995.1 of Saccopteryx leptura. NCBI lineage: Eukaryota > Metazoa > Chordata > Mammalia > Chiroptera > Emballonuridae > Saccopteryx > Saccopteryx leptura. The sequence goes on along the minus strand of NC_089516.1, from coordinate 94,510,374 downwards.
CAAAAAATAGTAATAAGAAGGAAGTTTATATCATTGCAGGTCTATCTCAAAAAGCAAGAAAAATCTCAAGTAAACAGCCTGATATTGCATATAAAATAACTAGGAAGAAAAGAACAAATCAGCCCAAAGTCAGCAGAAGAAGAAAAATAATAAAAATTAGAACACAATTAAAGAAAAAAAACAGAGTACAAGAAAACTATACAAAAAATTACTACAAGAAATATTTGCTTCTTTGAAAAGATTAGTAAAATTGACAACACTGTGGATAGACTCTCTAAGGAAAAAAGAAAAGCTTCAAATAAATTCAGAAATAAAAGAGAATTGACTGCATATATCAAAGAAATACAAAGTATCATACAAGAATTTTATGAAAGACTATATGACACAAAATTTAATAGAAATGGAAAAGTTTTGGTAAATATGTAACTTTCCTAGACTGACTCATGAAGAATTGGGAAATCTAAATAGACTGATCAACAATGAAAAAATTAAAGCAGCCATCAAAAACCTCCTAAGAAGTAAAATTCCAGGACAAGATGACTTCACTGGTGAATTTGACAAAATAGTCAAAGTAAATTTGATATCTGTTCTTCTCAAATTCTAAAAAATTGAAGAGGCAATACTTTCCAACACAGTTTATGAGGCCAACATAATCCTGATACCAAAACCTGACAAAAATAACACAAGAAATGAAAGTTACAGATAAATATCTCTGATAAATACAGATACAAAAATTCTAAACAAAATAATACCAAAGGGAATACAACAATATGTTATAAGAATAATATATAGCAATCAAGTGAGTTTTATTCCAAGGGCACACAGATAGTCCAACACATAGATATTGATTAATGTAAACATAAACAAAATAAAGAATAAAAATATATGATCATATCAATAGATGCAGATAAAAGCATTTGACAAGATGCAATACCTATTTATGATTAAAACACTCAATAAAATAGGTACAGAAGAAAAGTACCTCACACCATAAAGTCCACATATGACACACATTAAGCAAATATTCTTAGTGTTGGAAAACTTAAAGAAAGCTTTTTCTTTAAGATTAGGAAAAAGACGAGGATGTCCACTCTCACCACTCTCAATTAACATAGTACTGGAAGTTTCAGCCAGAGTAATAAGGCAAGAGAAATAAATAAAATGCACCCAAATTGGGAATGAAGTCAGAGTATTCCTTTTTGCAGATGTCTGTTTTTTTAAATAGAAAATCTTAAAGACTTTACTGTTGAAAACAATAAACAAATACAGTAAATTTTCAGAAAACAAAATCAATGTACAAATATCCATTGCCTTCCTAAATATTAACAAAGAAATTTCAGAATAAAAAATTTAAAAAACCCTTCTTTTGCAATTGCAACAAAAAGAATAAAAGTATTTGGAATAACCCTAACAAATAATGTGAAAAATCCATACAATGAAAACTACAAAGCATTGTTAAAAGAGATTAAAAACACAAAAAAATGGAAAGATAAATTGTGCACATTAATTAGAAGAAACAGTAAAGTTAAAATGTTCATATTACCCAAAACAAATACAAATTTAATGTAATCTCCATCAAAATCCAAATGTTAATTTTTAAAGAAATACAACAAAAAAATCAGGTTTGTTCAGAAACACAAATACCTTAACTAGGCAAAGCATCTTCAGGAAAATGAACAAAGCCAGAGTTATCACACTACTGATTTCAGATTATACTACAGAGCAACAATAATCAAAACAACATGATACTCATTCCCACCAGCAGTGCAAGAGGGTACCCTTTTCTCCACATCCTCGCCAGCACTTACTTTGTGTTGTTTTGTTGATGAGTGCCACTCTGACTGGTGTGAGGTGATATCTCATTGTGGTTTTAATATGCATTTCTCTAATGATTAGTGATGTTGAGTACTTTTTCATATGCCTATTGGCCATCTGTATATCCTCTTTGGAGAAGTGTCTATTCATTTCTTTCGCCCATGTTTTGATTGGATTGTTTGTCTTCCTGATGTTGAGTTTAACAACTTCTTTATAAATTTTGGTTATTAACCCCTTATCAGACATATTGTTGAATATGTTTTCCCATTGTGTAGTTTGTCTTTTTATTCTTTTCTTATTGTCTTTAGCTGTGAAAAACCATTTTAGCTTGATATAGTCCCATTTGTTTATCAGCCACTGTGGAAAACAGTATGGAGATTCCTCAAAAAATTAAAAATCGAACTGCTTTTTGACCCAGCTATCCCACTTATAGGAATATACCCTAAGAACACCATAGAACTGTTCCAAAAGCAGAAATGCACCCCCATGTTCATGACAGCATTGTTCACAATAGCAAAGATCTGGAAACAGCCCAAGTGTCCATCAATGGACAAGTGGATTAAAAAGCTTTGGTACAGGAGACCTGAAGATGGCAGAAGAGTAGGCAGATGCACAGACTCCCTGCTCACACCACCGAACTGGATTATAAACTAATTTATGAACAATCAGCATGAAAAACCAAATCAGGACTACAATAACAGCTCTCAAAAACCAAGGAGCAAAGAAGAAATGACAACAAACCTGGTAGGGAGTGCCTGAATCTCCCTTGCTTACAGGAACGGGGTGGGGGGGTGAGGCTGAGAGCCCAGAGGGAATCACACTTCAAAAAAAAGAGCAGTAAATAATGCTCACAGCCACTTGCCTGGGGACAAGGAAATGAGGTGTGTTGAAAGGGCCCGCCTTTTACAAAGAAAGGGGAGACAGAGAGATGGACAGTGAGGGAGAGATGAATGGAGGAGACAACCTGAAAGCTGACTCATTCAGTGCTGGAGGTGGCCATAACTGGGGGAGGGGCTGATCCTTGCACAGAGCAAAATACAAAAGTACTTCCAGGTCAGAGATACAGACATCTCTCCAGCTCCACTAAGCACAACAACACACAGCTGAAAACAAGAAGTTGGGAGGAGGGGCAGTAACTCAGGTCTTCATGGAGATCTGAGATACACCTCCCACTACTGAAGCTGAGAAAGCAATCCACCCTGAGAGAGATTAATTGGCAGAAGAGGACTGCAGAGCCTCAGGTCACACCCACTGCATTCCTGGATACAGTTTCAAATAAGCCCCCTGCTGAGATCATCAAACAAGACAATCAGCTGTTAAGAAAACAAACAATTCAAGACTTCAAAGAAGCCCAAATCCAAAAGTGTATTACAAATAATAGCTGATGCCAACCCAAGAAGAACTAGAAATAACACAATTGAAAACTGGAGGCAGACAACACCAAGCCTAGACTCAACCAGCTCTACAAACAAAACACACACAAACACAGATACAATGAAAAGACAGAGAAGTACAATCCAAATGAAACCGCAAGAGAAACATCCAGGAAATGAACTGAGTGATATGGAAATAACCAAACTTCCAGATGCGGAGTTCAAAATAATGATTGTAAGGATGCTTAGGGATATTAGAACAAAAATGGGTGGTCATTACAAACACCTAAATAAAGAAATAGCAAGTATAAAAAAAGATATTGAAATATTAAAAAAAAATCAGTTGGAGATGAAAAATACAATATCAGAAATGAAAACCACAATGGAAGGAACTAAAAACAGGATGGATAGAGCTGAGCATCGAATCAGCGAGTTGGAAGACAACTGGAATGAAGGCATGAAAGCAGAGAATAAAAAAGAAAAGAGACTCAAAATGTCTGAGGAAACTCTTAGAGAGCTCTGTGACAACATAAAGAGAAATAACATCTGCATTATAGGAGTTCCTGAGGAAGAACAGAAAGAACAAGGGATAGAGACTTTGTTCAATCATATCATAGCTGAAACTTCCCTAAATTAATGCAGGAGAAACTCTCACAAGTTCAAGAAGCACAGAGAACTCCATTAAAGAGAAACCCAAAGAAACCTACACCAAGACACATCAGAATTAAAATACCAAAGCTAAGTGATAAAAAGAAAATATTAAAAGCTTCTAGAGAAAAGATTATCACTTACAAAAGAGCCCCCATAAGGATGACATCTGACTTCTCAACAGAAACACTTGAGGCCAGAAGGGAATGGCAAGAAATATTCAAAGTAATGCAGAACAAGAACCTACAACCAAGACTACTTTATCCAGCAAGGCTATCATTTAAAATCAAAGGAAAAATAAAAAGCTACCCAGACAAAAAAAAAATCTCAAGGAATTCATTACAACCAAACCAATGCTAAAGGAAATGTTAAGGGGCATGGTGTAAACTGATCAAAATGGGAAAAGAATATAGCAAAAGAGGAATACAGTTTTAAAGAATAAAATAGCAATAAACAACTACATATCAATAATAACCTTAAATGTAAATGGATTAAATGATCCAATCAAAAGACATAGGGTAGCTGTATGGATAAGAAAACATATGCTGTCTACAAGAGACACACCTTAAAAGAAAAGATGCACATAGACTGAAGGTAAAAGGATGGAAAAAAATTTCATGCAAATGGGAATAAAAAAAAGGATGGGGTAGCAATAATTATATCAGACAAAATGGACTTTAAAACAAAGAATATAGTAAGAGATAAATAAGGCTACTACATAATGATAAAGGGAGAAATCCAACAGGAAGATATAACTATTATAAATATCTACACACCTAATATAGGAGCACCAAAATATATAAAGCAGACTTTGATGAATATAAAGTGCGAGATCAACAGCAATACTATAATAGTAAGGGATTTCAATACCCCACTAACATCACTAGATAGATCTTCAAGAAAAAAACAAAGAAACAGCAGAATTAAAGGACACACTATATAAACTCGATTTAATAGATATCTTCAGAACCTTTCACCCTAAAGCAGCAGAATATACATTCCTTTTAAGTGCTCCTGGTACATTCTCTAGGATAGACCACATGTTAGGGCACAAAAGTGGTCTCAACAAATTTAAGAAGATTGAAATCATATCAAGCACTATCTCTAATCACAATGGCATGAAACTAGAAATCAACCACAACAGAAAAGCTCAAAAATTCTCAAACACATGCAAACTAAATACTAGGTTGTTAAATAACGAATGGATTAAGTATGAGATCAAAGAGGAAATAAAAAAAATTCCTAGAAACAAATGATAATGAGCATACAACAACTCAATATTTATAAGACACAGCAAAAGTAGTACTGAGAAGGAAGTTCATGGCACTACATGCACACTTTAGGAAGCTAGAAAAAGTTTAAATAAACAAGTTTATCCTGCATTTAAAAGAACTAGAAAAAGAACAGCAAGTAAAGCCCAAATGTAGTAGAAGGAAGGAAATAATAAAGATCAGAGCAGAAATAAATGACATAGAAGCTAAAGAAACAACACAGAAGATCAATGAAACTAGGAGCTGCTTCTTTGAAAAGGTAAACAAGATCGATGAACCTTTAACTAGACTCACCAAGAAGAAAAGAGAGAAGACTCAAATAAATAAAATTAGAAATGAGAGTGCAAAATAACAAAGGACAAAACAGAAAGAAAAAATATTGTAAGAAAATATTATGAATAACTGTATGACAAAAAACTAGACAACCTAGATGACATGGACAGTTTCCATGAAACATATGATCTTCCAAAAATCAATCAGGAAGAATCAGAAAACCTAAGTGGATAGATTACACCAAATGAGATCAAAACAGTTATCAAAAAAGTCCCAACAAAAAAAAAGTCCTGGGCCAGATGACTTCACAAGTGAATTCTACCAAATATTCAAAGAAGAACTAACTCCTATCTTTCTCAAGCTTTTTAAAAAATTCAAGAGGAAGGAAGACTTCCAAGCTCCTTTTATGAAGCGAACATAATTGTGATTCCAAAACCAGGCAAAGACAACACAAAGAAAGAAAATTATAGGCCAATATCCCTGATGAATATAGATGCTATAATCCTCAACAAAATATTAGAACACCAGATCCAACAATATATGAAAAAATCATACACAATGATCAAGTGGGATTTATTCTGGGGAGGCAAGGCTGGTACACTATTTGCAAATCAATCAATGTGATTCATCACATAAACAAAAGGAAGGAGAAAAAGCACATGATAATTTCAATAGATGCAGAAAAAGCATTTGATAAAATCCAGCATTCACTCATGATCAAAACTCTCAACAAAGTGGGAATACAGGGAACATACCTCAACATGATAAAAGCCATCTATGACAAACCCACAGCCAACATCATACTCAATGGGCAAAAATTAAAAGAAATCCCCTTAAGATCAGGAACAAACCAGGGGTGCCCCCTTTCACCACTCTTATTCAACATAGTCCTGGAAGTCCTAGCCACAGCAATCAGAAAAGAAGAAGATATAAAATGCATTCAAGTTGGAAAAGAAGAAGTGAAGCTATCATTATTTGCAGATGATATGATATTGTATATAGAAAACCCTAAAGTCTCAGTCAAAAAATTACTGGACCTGATAAATGAATTCAGCAAAGTGGCAGGATATAAAATTAATACTCAGAAATCAGAGACATTTTTATACACCAACAATGAACAGTCAGAAAGAGAAATTAAGGAAACAATCCCCTTCACTATTACAACCAAAAAAATAAAGTACCTAGGAGTACATTTAACCAATGAGATTAAAGACTTGTACTTCGAAAATTATAAAACATTGATAAAAGAAATCAAGGAAGATACAAACAAGTGGAAGCATATACCGTGCTCATGGTTAGGAAGAATAAACATCATTAAAATGTCTATATTACCCAAAGCAATTTATATTCAATGCAATACCAATTAAAATAACAAGGACATCCTTTAAAGATATATATCACATATTCCAACAATTTATATGGAACCAAAAGGTAACACGAATAGCCACAGCAATTTTAAAAAAGAAGAAGAAAGGAGGAAGTATCACACTTCCTGATATCAAGGTATACTACAAGGCCATTGTACTCAAAACAGCCTGGTACTGGCATAAGAACAGGCACATAGATCAATGGAACAGAATGGAGAACCCAGAAATTAATCCACAGCTCTATGGGCAACTGATATTTGACAAAGAATGTAAGGACATACAATGGAGTAAGGGTAGCCTCTTTAATAAATGGTTTTGGGAAAATTGGACAACTCCCTGCAAAAAAATGAAACTAGACCACCAACTTACACCATTCACAAAAATAAACTCAAAATAGATAAAAGACTTAAATGTAAGGCATGAAACCATAAGCATCTTAGAAGAAAACATAGGCAGTAAGCTCTCCGACATCTCTCACAGTGATATATTTGCTGATTTATCTCCAAGGACAAGGGAAATAAAAGACAGGATAAACAAATGGGACTATATCAAACTAAAAAGCTTTTGCACAGCCAAAGACAATAAGAAAAGAATAAAAAGACAAACTACACAATGAGAGAACATATTTGACAGTATGTCTGATAAGGGGTTAATAACCAAAATTTATAAAGAACTTGTAAATCTCAACACCAGAAAGACAAACAATCCAATCAAAAAATGGACAAAAGAAATGAATAGACACTTCTCCAAAGAGGACATACAGATGGCCAATAGGCATATGAAAAAATGCTCAACATCACTAATCATTAGAGAAATGCAAATTAAAACCACAATGAAATATCACCTCTCACCAGTCAGAATGGCACTCATCAACAAAACAACACAGAATAAGTGCTGGCAAGGAAGTGGAGAAAAGGGAACCCTCCTGCACTGCTGGTGGGAATGGAGACTGGTCAACCTCTGTGGAAAACAGTATGGAGATTCCTCTAAAAAATGAAAATCAATTGCCTTTTGACCCAGCTATCCCACTTTTAGGAATACCCCAAGAACACTATAGAACTGTTCCAGAAGGAGAAATGCTTATAGCAGCATTGTTCACAATAGCGAAGATCTGGAAACCGCCCAAGTGTATGTCAGTGGACGAGTGGGTTAAAAAGCTATGGTACATATATACTATGGAATACTACTCAGTCATAAGAAATGATGACATCGGATCATTTACAACAACATGGATGGACCTTGATATCATTATACAGAATGAAATAATTAAATCAGAAATAACTAAGAACTATATGAACCCATATATAGATGGGACATAAAAATGAGTCTCAGAGACATGGACAAGAATGTGATGGTAACAGGGCATGGTGTGGAGGGGTGGGAAGGAGGCGAGGAAGGTGAGGGAGGGGATAGGGGGAGGGGAAGGGCACATAGAAAACCAGATAGAAGGTGACGGTAGACAATTTGACTTTGGATGAGGGGTATGCATCATAATCAAATGTCAAAATAATCTGGAGATGTTTTCTCAGAACATATGTATCTTGATTTATCAATGTCACTGCATTAAAATTAATAAAAATAAGATAAAAAAAAGCTTTGGTACATATATACTATGGAATAGTTCTCAGTCATAAGAAATGATGACATCAGATCATTTACAATGACATAGATGGATCTTGATAACATTATACTGAGTGAAATAAGTAAATCAGAAAAAACTAAGAATTATATGAATACATAAATAGATGGGACATAAAATTGAGACTCAGAGACACAGACAAGAATGTGATGGTAATGGGGGGTGGAGGAAGGAGAGAGAGGGGTTGGGGTGAGGGGAGTGGGACAAAGAAAATTAGAAGGTGACGGAAGACAATTTGACTTTGGGTGAAGGGTATGCATCATAATCAATTGTCAAAATAATCTGGAGATGTTTTCTCTGAACATATGTACCCTGACTTATCAATGTCACACCATTAAAATTAATAAGTTAAAAAAGAAACTCAAAAAACAACAACATAGTACTGTCAGAAAAACAGACACTTAAGCCAATAAAAGAGAATTGAGAACCCAGAAATAAAACTACATGTATATGGGCAAATAATTTTTGGCAATAGAGTCAAAAACATACAATGGCAAAAAAGAAAGTTTTATCAATAAGTGGTGCTGATAAAATTGAAAAGCCACATGCAAAATAATAAAACCAGACTACAGTTTTTTCCCCATGTACAGAAATCAATTCAAAATTGAATCAAAGACTTAAACATAGGATCTGAAACAATAAATTATGTAGAAGAAAACATAAATACTCAACATATGAACCTTGGTCTTATAGAGCATTTTCTGAATTTGATCTCAAAGGAAAAAGGAAGTAAAAGCAAAAATAAGTGAATGGAATCATATCAGATCAAACAGCTTCTACACAGTGAAAGAAACCATCAACAAAACAAAAAGGCAACCAACCAAATAGGAGAAGTTATTTTAAAACACTTTTGATAAGGGGTTAATCTCCAAATATATATATATATATAAAGAACATATACAATTTAACAACAAAACCCCTAAACAATTCAATTAAAAAATGAGCAAAAGACCTGAACAGGGACTTCTCCTAAAAAGACAGACAAATGGCCAACAGATATATAAAAGATGCTCAACGTTACTAGCTATTATGGAAATGCAGATCAAACCTACATTGAGATATTACCTCACACCTGTTAAAAAGGCTATTATCAACAATAAAGTAATAGCAGGTATTGGAGGGGATGTAGAAAAAAAGAAATTCTCATTTACTGCTGGTGGGAATGTAAAGTGCTATAGCCTCTATGTAAACAGTATGGAGGTTCCTCAAAAATTAAGAATAAAGTTACCATATGACCTAACAATCCCTATACTGGACATTTACTTGAAAATGTTGAAATCATTTATTTGCAAAGATACATGCACCCTTTTGTTCAGTGCAGCATTATTCACAGTGTCCAAGACATGGAAACAACCAAAGTATCCCTAGGTAGAGGTTTGGATAAAGAAGATGTGGTCCATATATACAATGGCATACTATTCAGCCATAAAACGATGAAATATTGCCCTTTGCAACAACATGGGTGTATCTTGAGAATATTATGCTAAGCAAAATAAATCAGACAGAAAAAGCTAAGAACTATATGATTTCACTCACATGTGGAATATTAAACTGAAATTTATAGACCCTGACAACTATATGGTGGTTACCACAAGAAAGGGAAGGAGCAGGTAGTAAAGGGCAAATGGGATCAAATATATGATGACCAAGGATAATTTTACTTTAAGTGATGGGCACACAATGCAATGTATAGCTTATGTCTCATGGAAATATACACGTGAAACCTATATAACCTTATTAACCAATGTCATGCCCAATAAATTTAATTAATTACAAATAAAAAGTTAACACACATAAAATTCAGAAAGAATTAAAATAAGAAGATAAATCAAAGGATACAAGACAGTAAGTAAAACAACTCAAGAAACAAAATAAAAATAAATGCAGAAAGTAATAAAGAATTTAATAGTGAAAGAATAGATCTGACTAATCAATATGTTTTTAATAATAAAACATACAAATATTTATTTCATCTGCTACTTTAAAAAGCAAGGACAAATATATAAATAAGAAACAATAATGGGATATAATTATTGAAATAAATCAAAAGCAAAAAACAACTGTGCATACCTAAAGCACATAAATATGAAAATCTGGATGAAATAATTTTTAAGTGAAATATAGATTATGAAATTCAATTCCATTACAGTTAAAATCTTTCTAAAAAGAAATAGTTATTGAAGAAGTTTCCCCATAAAACTACATCAAGCCCAAATAATTTCACTTTAAAATTCTATCAAATATTCAGAGACTAGATAATGGTAATACATTATAAATTATTGTAGAGTGTTGTAAAGATAAATTTATTTTACAAAACAAGTATAACACTAATACTTATATGAGGTAAAAGCAGTAAAAGAAAGAAAATGGAATATAAAAATATATCGATGCAAAATATCTAAATAAATATTTGCTGACAGAATCCAACACCATAATAAGAGAATAAGATATTATAATTAAGAGGTATTTAAAGAATACTAGGTGGGTCGATATTTTAAAAATGTATTACTATCACATTAATTGAATATTAATTCATATTAATAAATATAAGGAAAAAGTCATGTGACTATACCTTAAAATACTAAAAATTGCTTTGAGAAATAAACACCTATTTGAAAATGGAAAAATGACCCACTGGTCTGCCTGCCTGTTGTCATGAAAACCAATTACATGACAAAGGTACTGATAAGAAAGAAAAAGTTTTATTCATGTGCTGGCCACCTGAAAAAATGGGGGCACTCCTGTTCTCAAAAACCTAAATCTCCCTCTCTTGGTGCAGAAAAAGAGTTTTTATACGGAAGAAAAAGGAAGAGTAATGAGCAAAACTAAAACAAACGAATCAAATAAAGGGGTTTGACAGTTTTTTACTGAGAGGATTCAGCACAGTTTATTCAGAAAAGTGGATGAAGATCCCATATCTCTCAGAGTTAGCATATCTGAAGATTAGAGTCTGTTCTGTTGTTATAGGAATTGAGGTTAGCAAGTAACTTATAAACTTAAAGAATTTTGTTTCATGCAACAGGTGTTCACAGATTCCCATAGTCAGGCTGTGCTCCTGCTTGAAAGTTAATTGTTGATGTGCATCAGCTAGAAGAAAATAGGTCTTTTAACTGTTACGAGAACTTGGCTGGAGGTAAAAGCACAGGATTAATGATATACTATTGATTTGTTACAGAATAGGTAACTGTGATCACTAAACCAGTAATATTGAATTATGATTATAAAAACAGCAAACTGGATTTAACAATTTACAAGAATCCTTTTATAAGCCTACTTTGTTAGTATATTCTTCTTTAGTTCTCTTTTAATGCTAATCAGACCAATATCAGTAAATCAGTAACATAGCATATTTATTCCCAGTTATGTATTCATAACAAAAAAGCTCAGGAAACTGTGGGTGGAGCACAGAGCACATTCCTAGCAGCTGTGGCTGATGCAATGCTGTGAGAATACTCCAGCTCCCAGAACCCTCCTCGGCATACCCAGGAAGGGAGCTCGTCCACTATAAGGAAGTGACTTAGCGCTGACCACGCAGCTCCCTGATCTTTTCAGCCATTGGCTTTGAGGAACACACTGTAACACCCTATAGGCTGAACCCATCTATATAAGCTAGCTTACTTCCTGAATAACGTGGATCTGTGTCACTGAACCTGGTCCCCAGAGTCGGGTCTTTGCATCTCCGTCGTCCTCGCCCCCAGCAAGACTTCTCCATAACTGGTGCCCAACATCGGGCAGGGACCTAACCAGCATCCAAGGGACTGGTGAGTGACCCTCTGCAATGGGAAACCTTCTCCCCCACTCTCGAGCCCCGCAGGCTTGAGCCCTGCACGCCCTATTGCAGAGTAGACGAGTTGAAGTTTGTGAAAAGGATCTCTGTACTTTCTGGGAGATTCTCTATAGTCTCAATCTCTGTATTGAGGATGCACCCCTCTGGGACCTGGATACTTGGGCCCACGCTCTCTGATGCATTTGTTCAGCCGAGGTGCATGGGGGGCAAACCTTTCTTTATGGCCTCACTCCTACCTTATTGGCAATACACGTCTGCTTAACTGGTGCTCCTGCTGGGGACCCTCCGCTGGTCCTTAAGGTCCTACAGGTTACTCCTCCTTCAGAGGTACCCCTACCTTCCTATTTACCCCTCTTCACTGAGGAGGAAAGTAGTCTAGCCTCCGAGTTTGACAAAATCGCGGCTGAGCGCGCAGAAACAAAACCAACCTAATTGCTAACTGCGCCCTCAGCTCTGCCGCAGGAAAAAGCAGCAGTCACTCCTTCTGTATTCCCTGCAAGGGTTCAGTTCCCCACCTCAGCCTCTTAGACACCATTTTCTCCAACACGTGTTCCTGCTGCAGACCCATGGGCCAGCCTATATGCCCCCATGTGTCTTTTTTCTTTCTGTCTGTCTGTCTTGTCTATTTTCCTGTATCTCTCTCTCTCTCTCTCCCCCCTGACCCTCTCTCTGAAATGACGCTGGAAGGACCCAGCCACAGCACAGTGGCGGGGATCACACACTCTTCTAATGCAAGGAAGAGGTTATGCTTGTATTTTTCAGCCAATTTGGATCCCAGGAACCCCCCAACCTGCTTGACAGGGTTTCTTGGGCACCCACTAAATTGTTCAGTCTTTACCTGTCCAAAGCCACAGCCCTGGCCTTCTCCACACTGACTATGCCTGAGGAGAAGAGGTCCACAGCGCTCCAGAAGACCTGGTGGCTGGCGTGCATGCCCCATCACCTGGGGGAATGTGGAGGCTTTGGCAGGGCGGGCCCAGAGAATTGCCCCTGACCGGCCCCCAGGCCCTGGTACTCTGTTCTTGCTTATGTGTGCTGACTCCCAGACACAGGTAGCCTGGAGCTCTAGCCCAGCTGCATGAGCTGGTGTATTCAGTTCATCTTTGGAGGATGAGGAGAATTGGGCCGGAGTCACGATTTGCAGACTCCAGAAGGTAAACGGTGGCAGCTGCGACAGGAGGATGAACGGAAGCCAGGCTTGCATTGCCGAGTGGCCGCTGGAACATCAGGGAGTGCTTGCTAAGCTGCTGGTGGGTTTGCTGACATTTTGAGACATAAGGTGGGTATTAAGATATAAGTGACATATAGATTACATATATTGGATTTGGGTATATGACATAATGAGTCAAACAATATTTGTATACAGTGTAAAATGATCACCACAATAAGGCTAGTTATCGTTCATGACCACTCGTAATTAAAAAATTTTTCTCTTTCCTTTTTTGAGTGAGAGAGACAGACAGACAGGAAGGGAGAGAGATGAGAAGCATGAACTCATTGTCAACTCATAGTTGCGGCACCTTAGTTGTTCATCGATTGCTTTCTCATATGTGCCTTGACCAGGGGACTATAGCCAAGCCAGTGACCCCTTGTTGAAGCCAGAGACCTTGGGCTCAAACCAGCTACCATGGGGTCACACTTATGATCCCATGCTCAAGCTGGCAACCACGCACTCAAGCTAGTGAGCCTGTGCTCAAGCTGGTGACCTCAGTATTTTCAAACTGGGTCCTCAGTGTCCCAGGCTGATACTTTATCCACTATTCTACCACCTGGTCAGGCTTCCTCTTCCCTTCTGATGAAGACTTTTAGGATTTATTCTTTTTACAACTTTCAATATGCAATACAATATTATTAACTATAAACACCAGGTTATACATTACAGGTAAATTTATCTTTAACCACATAATCCAAAGAAGATAAATGATTGCTAAATCTGTTTAGAAAAAAAAGTCACCATCATCAGAGTCAAAAGGCAACTGACAAAAAGAAAATATGTGCAATATTATGCTATAAAATAAAGGCCATTTTCCTGATAAAGCACTATCATATTAAATATTGAGGAATAGAGGTCCAAAACTGAACACACACACACACGCGCGGAAAGAAAACATGGATAGAAAATTGAGCATAATCAAAAAATGACCCTTAAACATATTGAAAAAAATTTCAAGCTCACTCATAAATAGAAATATGTCTATTTTTCAAAAAATAAGACAGCATTCCTCACCTATAAATTGGATAAAAAATAAAAAGGAAAAGAGAAAAGAAAGGTAACATATTCCATTGGTGAAGTTGTGAGAAGGCAAGTTTTCAGTTCAACTTCAGTTGCTTAGGTCAAAATTCTTGAAAAAAATGTTTTTAATTAAATTTATTTTGGGATCATTGTAAATTTACATGCAGTTGTGAGAAGAAACACCAGCATTCCAAGTGCCTTTATCCAGTTCCCTCCAATGGTGATATGTTGGAAAACTATAGTACAATATCACAATCAAGATACTGGCATTGCTAACCAAACACGTTATTCTAATTTTCCAGATTTATTTATAGTCATTGTGTGTGTGTCAATGTATTTGTATTTAGTTCTACACAATATCATCACACATAAGGGCTCTTGCAACCTGCCACCATTGCAGCTGAGAAACACATAAAATGTCAGTTTTTTTTTCCCACACCTCATGCCCTAACCAGTAAAAAATCCAAAGGAATCTATTTAAAACATATGTGAAATTATAACATTTTTCAGGGAGTTGTGAAGTTAAAACCTAAGCCTTTGTAATTCACTACAGAGTTATGGCCTCTGCCTAGCTCCTCGACCTTATCTTTTACCACTCTGCCCAGCGCTCACTCTGCTAACACTCATTGTTCTTTCTGACTTGAATGCATTTCTCACACATTGGTACAGGCCTCCCCATTTCTATAAGGACTCTGTTACAATGTCATCAGTTTAGGAAAACCTTTCCTGACTCCTTTATGTAAAATAGTACCCCATAGCTTGGCATTACCTATTTTTCACATCCTGCTTTTATCTTCTCCACAGCATTTATTAGTATTTAGAGATTTTATACGCACACACAAAAAAACACACACACACACTCATATATGCATATGTTTATAATGTGTGCATCTTCCTATTAGATTGCAAGTTTCATGAAATTTATTTTGCCTAGTCCTATATTTCTAGCACTTGACTAGCGCTGTAATATACAGTAAACTGAATAGCATTTGATGAATAAATGAATGAAAGAAAATAAAACACAAACAAGCCCTGTCTAATGGTAGTGGTGACGATGAACTGAGGTTTCTTATTACTTCAATTACATGTAGTTTTATAGCCTAGCTCTAGAAATCCTCTCCCTACACCCCTTCCCTGAGTCCTAGCCTTGTTCCTAGATAATCAGCAACCTTTGAGGCAGCAGAAGGCAGAAGCCTGGACCTGACTGATGGTCACAGGTCCAGAACTCTGGCAGGTTAAAGATGCCCTCTTAACCTAAGTTATGTTTCCATTCCTCAGCCCTAAGGTGGAATACCTCCTGGCTACTTTTCCAGGAAAGCAACAGAGGGATTCTGAAAGGACTTCAGAACTGTCCTTAATACCTGAAGAAATGATTTATTACCCTTAATTCACCTCCTACCAATCAGCTCCCAACATGGTCCTGAACGTCTAACTTATTAGATAGAATAAAAAGTAGCTCCATTTTGCCCCTCCTTACTCCCATCTTCATTAGGACCTTGAGATCACAGTGACCACATTCTAAACCCAAAAGCTATGGACATGGTTGAGTCAATGGCTATAAACACCCTCCTGGTGTTCCTGCAACTTACTAACTGCAGACTGAGCCACCTAGATTCCAAAGAGCAGAAGAAGTTCTTCCAGCTCCCTAGCAAAGAGCGTGTCAGCAGGAACTTTCAAACCCTGTAAAACCCCCAGACTCCTCCTTATCGGAGCTGATGCCTTTTTTGACCTCAGCCCATCTTCACCCAGGTGCACTAATAAAGTCCATTGTTTTACCTCCCTTGGCCTCACCTGATTCCTCTCAGCAAACCTAACATAACCTATGATATCTTGGGATTTTGTCCTATATAATCTGTAAACTACATGCCATAATGCCATAAGGAGTCAAGCCTTTACAAAATTAGCTCCCCACCTCTGAATTTGTAAAATCAATATTAAACTATTTTTTTCTCTCTATACTGAAAACTCTTGCTCATGAAAATTTTTAGGGCCAGTGAACCAGGCACATAGATAAAAGAAAAAATATTGGGTCTCATCAAAAATTTGGGAGACCCTAACTATTGAATAAATGTAGCCAGATAAGAGATCAATTAAAATAAAAAACTAAATGCTTTTCATCTGTGAAATTTGACCTAGTTTTAGTTGATTTGTCAGTCTGTTGATTTACCTCTCTATCCATTGTGAAAAATGTACACTCAGGTCTGTGTAAGCACAGAAAAAAACATATTTGTCAGGATATGATATGCCCCAAAGTTCTCAGAGTACATAGCTAATACTGTTGACAATACATCTAAATCCACGTGTCATCTCTCAGCTTTGTAGCAAGATCTGTGCTCAGTACTTGGATCACCAAACTTTAGAGCTTACCCTTAGGTACTGTATTTACTGACCTGCATGGAGATTTCTGGGGCTTGATCTCTGATTTCCCTGAACCACCTGTAGACAAACACTGACAAAACTGAAAGTACAAGGTCCTCAGCATCTTTATCTGGAAATAGAAAACAGACAAACACAAATCTATGAGGTTAGGCTGACTACATTATGTATGGGGCACAGTGGAAATTAAAATGGGGAGACTCTTGCTCAAAAGTTAAAAGGAGCCCTTCTAAGTAAGCCAATGCTGTGAAGTCAGGCCCCCAGGTCCATGAAGCTGGCCCAATTTTGAAGTATATTTTATACTCCAGGGGTCCAGAGATATTGAGCTGAATCTCAGCCTTCATCTCTGAAATGGCATGCTTTCTTGGATCCTTCCTTGTCCTGCCTCATCCCCTTAATTATTTTCCTAGAAGTAGTCCCTTAAAAAATCACTTGCACGCAAATCCTTGGATCAGAATCATCATTATGAATGCTAAATAGCTTTACAATGTAACTGTGAGATCATGTTCAATAAAATGTTAAATAATACACATTTTACTGCATTTGATACCCAATTAGAATATAACAGGTAATCAGCAGAAGTTTCCAGATCATAAATACGAAGTTCTCTAAAGTTTCTCATACTTGTTATTTTAATTCTATTGTATTAAACTTATTATTTAAACAAACAGCCTGACCTGTGGTGGCGCAGTGGATTAAGCATCACCCTGGAACGCTGAGGTCACTGGTTTGAAACCCCAGGTTTGCCTGGTCAAGAAATATATGGGGAGTTGATGATTCTTGCTTCTCCCCTCCTTCTCTCTCTCTCTCTCTCTCTCTCTCTCTCTCTCTCTTTCTCTCTTTCTCTATCTCTCTCTCTCTCTCTCTCTCCCCCTCTCTAAAATGAATAAATAAAATCTTAAAAATAAATATATGAACAAAGAAACAAATAAAAATTCTAAGTGCCATATGTTCTCTTCGGTCACAGTAAACTTTCCTCAAAGTGTTTGCTTTCTCGAATATTTGAAAGCTTTAAAGAAAGTAGTAATGAAAGTTCCATATCCCCATTAATGCTCCAGAGCAGTTTGAGAGATGTTTGTAGAAAATGTTTTCACTGTCCAAATAACCATGGAAAGCTTTAAAAGCACTGTGAAGTGGCACGAGCTGTGAAGTGGCATGATAAGGGTGGTGAGGCATATTTAGCACATATAAAATGAGCCTCTTTTGAGCTATTGAATTGGATTGTCACTCTTTTTACTGCCATGAATTTAATCTTCTTATTCTCTCCACTTCAAACGATTCATTTCAATAGGTATAGGGAGCATATATGGAAACTCCAATGTGTGGACTCTGTCTGTGAAGAGACAAATAACAGACATAACTAAAGGAAGGGTTTAGTCATCAAAGGGAAATTCAGGCAATTCCCCCATGCCAAACTGCTTCCTAATATTTGTTAGTACAAAGTGGATGTCTCCAGGTTATACTAGGCTACTGAACAAAAAATATATGTGGCAGCCTTAATTATTTTTGTAACAGGTGAGTTTCCTGTGAAGGTTCTGCTGGAGTTATGGGCCAGAAACCAATATCATTTAAAAATTATTGGCACAATAAAATACTTCTTGCGTGTGGGGATTTTCTGATCTTATTGGTTTATTAGTTCTTGTATATTTACCTCTCAGTACAATAATATTGATTTTTCTTGGCAGTAGTTGGTTAATAGGTTAAGGAATTAGAATGCAAAATAACAATAAAAACAAAAAATGAACTGAAAATTAGGAAGTCTTTTGAATGTGTCTTAGCTATGCAAAACATTCTGTTCAGATATAACACATGACTGAACTGACAAAGTAATGGATCAGAGACAGAACCCAGGAGGGTGCTTATGTGTATGATATTCTGCCTCTGCCAATGATTGACTGACATATGGTAAGTTGTCATAATCACATGTGGAGCACAGTGTGGAACAGACACCACTGTGGGGAACAAGGGAAACATTTACATCATAGCAAGCTTTATATCATGGGAGACTTACTTTTTAATATTTCCCTTAATTTTAGTTTCACTAAGAAGTATGTGAAATTAGTCATATGGCTTACAAATATAAACTTGAACATAAAATAAGAGATTAATGTCAGGTTAAAAGAAATAACTAGGCCTGGTCAGGCAGTGACACAGTGGATAGAGAGTCGGACTGGGATGTGGAAGACCCAGGTTTAAGGCCCTGAGGTAGCCAGGTTGAGCGTGGGCTCATCTGGTTTGAGCAAGGATCACCAGCTTGAGCCTGGGGTCACTGGCTTGAGTGAGGGGTCATTCAGTCTGCTGTAGGCTCCCGACTAAGGCACATATGAGAGAGCAATAAATGAACAACTAAATAGCCGCAAAAAATAATTGATGCTTCTCATCTCTCTCCCTTCCTGTCTGTCTGTGCCTATCTGTCTCCTTCTCTCTGTCTCTCTCTGTCTCTGTAGCAACAACAACAAAAAACACATAAAAAACCAAACTAGATTGCTCTTTAATCCATTCATGCAATCACTTGAATAAGTAGATAAGGCATGTCAATTAATTTCATGTAGCCTGGTGGTATTCAAATAAAAATAAGAAAAAAATATGTGTGCTAAGCAAGCTTAATTGTTATTCTTCTCAAATGTTTAAGTGGAATTGAACAAAAATGTGCTTACTGTGGTAGCATAAACAAATGTTCATAGATTCTCAGAACTTCCAGGTAAACTAATTTCTTTCTCAGGTTCCAACTCTCCTGTCATAAACTCATATTTGTTGATCCTTCTCAAAGGAACCACTGATTGAGCACATTGCATGTCCCTAAGTATACTGCAGCACCATCCAGAATGCCTGAGCACCATCCAGCACCACCTGCGGAATACCGAGTAGTCTCCATTCATTACATATATATTCCAACATAATATGGAGAAGTCTCATACACTGGCAACCTGGGAAGAATGAATCACTATGGAAGCTATTTTGGCCTAGATTTATAGTTCAGAAATTATCTATTGTATCACTTGGAGAGTTCTTCTTGGATGTTGGCCACTCTCATAGTTTAAATATTAAAAAAAAAACAAAACAAAACTATTCCACATAGCTAATTTCTAAATAAATCTCTGCAGGTATCAGATGTCATCATGTAGCAAAATGTAGGCAGCAAGCCTTACTGAGCCAATTATATTTAGTGTACATTTTAAAAGACGTGCATAAAACACTCATTAGCTACATAATTCAAGGTATTAAGGATTTTATCAGGTATGGCACAGCTATGTAAAATTCATAATTTACTTTTTTTTTATAACCTTAATACTATTTTAAGGAGTCATTTTGATAAATTTTCTTTAAGTACATTGCATAATTGGAGGTACTTCTGTCATCTCTTTAAAATGTTCTATCCCATATATGGTTCTAACAGCCTTAAACGTAATGGAACCATGCGACCTCCATGGAGAGATTGATTTGTAGACCAACAGTAGTCAGTCACCTGTCCCTTGTTTAACCTCTTGTTAAATGCTCAAGTTTAACTTCAAATGAACCTACAAAAAGCTATTATCCTTATAAATGTATTGAAAAATTCCTAAACATTGTTTTCTAATTCGACCCTCAAGGGAAAAAACTATCTCATACTGGCCATTTATTTTTAGCACCACTAAGACTTCCATGCACCAGCCTCTCCTTTCCTGGGACCTCCCCACCTTTATAGAAGGCATAGTGTATTTTAACATTCTACATTTTCTTTGTTTTTCTTTTAGAAATATTTCCTTCCTGATGCCTTCTGATTTCCCATTATATTGGCAGTTAATTCTTTTTTTCCTCAGCAAAAGAGGCATGCTATTATTTTTTTTTAAACCATGAAGTAATTTGAAAAGCAATATGGAATATGTAATCCACCTTTATTTAAAATGAATGCCTTTATAACTCTGAAGGCTTATCTGGACTAAATGCACAAAGATAGGCAGGTTTGTCTTTGCTATGAATAATTGATCTTGCTAACAAAGGAGCTGAAAGGCTCCCTTGATTCTGAAGGGAGCCCACACAGGATGCCGGAGTGAGAAACTTATTATCTCTGCACGTTCACTCTATTTTATAATAAGAAACAAACATATTTTGGGTGAAGCTCTTTGTAAATGGAATTTAATGTTTAGCAATACGATTTTAAGACAGCTGATTCAATGCTATATCATAGATAATTTTCAAGGTTTGAAAAGGCAATTTGTATACATCATTCTAGTTGCTTTTAGAAAAAGCAGAAAATTTCCTTCTACTTTTTTTAAATTGTGAATTCCATTTAATACATCAAGTCAGTTCTTTATAGTGATATATTTCTTCTACTTAGAGACAAAATTAATGCAAATCTAAGGTACTCTAAGTGTTCAGAAAAAAAGCTATTTCACTGACCTATATCATTTCGCTACAGCTTTCCACAGTATTTTTCCTCTCATATTTGCGTCTGAGCTCTATCTCTGACTAGCCAGATTCCCAATGGAGATTAAGAAAGAGTGAAAGTACATATAATAATTTGGACAAAATAATTTCTGAAGAGAAAAAAATTAAAAATGATATAGGCCAAGAAATCATTTAGAAGAGTCAAATAAATGTGTGTTGCTCCAATACAACCATTTATTGAAGCAGTGTTGTATGTGGAATTTGACCTCCCCAGAAGTTATATTAAAGTTGTAATCTCAGTGCTATCAATGTAATGTTTACGTTCACCCAAAATTTATATGTTAAAACATCATCACCAATGAGTCAGTATTTAATTTGGAGCCTTTGAGAAGTGATGAGGTTATAAAGAAAGAGCTCTCATTAATAGGGATAGTGTCCTTATTTTATTAAAGAGACCCTATAGCAATTCTTCTCTCCTTTGCCATGTTAAGAGACAGAGAAAAGATGGCTGTTTGTTTTGTTTTGTTTTTAACCAGTAAGCAAGCTCTCACCAGACACTGCATCGGTCTTGATCATGAAATCCCCAGCACCTAGAACTGTGAGAAAGAACTATTTGTTATTTAAAAGCCTATGACATTTTTGTTATAGCAGCCAAAATGAACAGAGACATCCAGTTACTGTGAAGGTGATCTTATTTTGAAGTAGGTCTTTCTAGATGTCATCAAGTTAAAATAAAATTATATTGCATTAGAGTGTGCCCTAAAACAAACATAACTGGTTTCTCTATAAGACGAAGAGAGAGCACACAGAAACATGGAGGTGCACAGGAAAGAAGGCCATATGGTGATGGAAGCAGAGCTGGAGTGATGCCGCTGCAAGCCAAGAATAGGAAGGATTGCCAACACCCACTAAAGGTAGGATGGAGGCATGGAACAGTCTCTCTCAGAACTCCCAGAAGGCACCAACACTATTGACATTTTGATTTCAAACTTCTGACCTCCAGAATCATGGGATAATTAATTCCTATTATTTTAAGCCATCCAGTTTGCGGTGACTTTTTACAGCAGCCTTTGCAAACTAATACAAATTTTGATATTGAGAGTGGAGTCCTGCTTTAACAAATACCTAAAAGTATGAAATTTGCTTTGAAATTGGCCATAAGAGGAAAAGGCTAAATAATTCTCATGGGCATGAAAGTTAAAAAAATTAAACTGCCTTGAAAGAGGTAGTTTATAGAAATACAGATATTAAAGACATTACATAGAGGGCTCAGAAAGAAGACAGGAGAACTACAAAGCTTCTACTGTCTTAGAGAATATAGATTGTCATATACATATATATGATCATGAACAGAATTTTGTTAGAAATATGAATATTAGCCCTGGCTGGATAGCTCGGTTAGTTAGAGCATTATCTTATAACACAAAGTTTAAGGGTTCTATCCCCAGCCAGGACACACACAGGAACAGATCAATGTTTCTGTTTATTTGTTTCTCCCTGCCTCTCTCTCTAAAATCAATAAATAAACTTTATATATTATATATATATATAAATTTATATATATATATATATAATATATATATATATATATATATATATATATATATATATATATATATATATATATATATATATATATATATATATATATATATATATATATATATATAAATTTAAAGGTGCTTCTGGTAAGGTCTCAGACAGAAATGAAGAACATGTTATTAGATACTGGAAGAAAGGGTGATTGTAAAATAATACAAAATCTGTAGAATTATATTCTACTGTTGGGTGAAAAGTAAAACTTGTAACCTAAGGAGATTTCCAGGTGAAGTATTGAGCATGCAACCTCGTTTTGTAAGTGCTAATATTATAATAATTTCTTGTAAAAGCTCAGTCACAGAATTTTTTGTAAGGACAAAAGATGCTGTAGATAACCAGAAGCTTAGTTCACAAACCTTAATCTTTATTTTGTTGCCTTAAGAAATACAGGGAGTTCTCTTGCAGAAAGTTCCCAGGGGCAGGATGGCTCCCAGAGGTGCCAGACCTGGGAAGTCCCAGAGCAACATCAAAGACACCAGATAGAGCTGTGCCACTGTTGGAAGGACATTACTGGGAGGCACTGCAGCAGACCCGTCTCCCACCTCCCCTTTGTGTACATGACTAACTGCACGGGCCTTGCCCCTTGCTCCATTACTAACAGCCCCTGAACCCTATAAAAACAGTCAGCACCAAGAGAGGGGGGAGGCAGTTCTTTTGGACATGAGTCCTCTGTCTTCTCAGATTGCTGGTAATCGACAGTTTTATACCACTTGGACCCTGGTTCCATGACTCAGTGGTGACGGGCACCTCGAACCTGGGCTTGTACCAGTAACAGTTTCTCCACACTACTTATAATAAACTGTGAAGGAAAAGAGATCAATTGAGAAAGGAACTGTTAAACCAAAAGAACCAGAATTTGATAATTTAGAAAACTTTCAGTCTATCTATATTGCAAAAAATAAGAACATGGGCTCTGGAGAGAACACTAAGTGTGTGGATGGACAAACTTGCTGGAAAAAGGAGGTGTGTGACTTGCGGATCCAATCAAACATCTTTGGAGAAACACTGCCAGTTTGGATTGAAGGGGACAGGGACAGGAGAGAATGAGGAATAACTACGCTACCATGAATAAGAAGCACCTTAATTTTAGGGCCCAAAATTAGAAAAAGATATATATTACATAAAGTTATTGAACTTAAGTTTTTTTTTTCCATCACAAAATTCATACAACTGTTCATCCGTGTGAAAAAGCAGGAAATGCAAGAAAAAAAATCTACAACCACTGTATAAGACACACCCAGTTTTTAGGCCCCATTTTTTTTTGGAAAAATGGTGCGTCTTGTACATGGGGAACTACGATATCTGTAAAACTTAACGGGATTCTGCAAGCAGGAAACAGGTTGCACACAAGGCAGGCTTGTTGCTGAGGCAGCTGAGTGGGTGGGGCTGATGATCCTTCCACAGGCACAGAGGCCACCACTGACAGGTGTTCTGAAGGCCCAGAAGCTGGGACTCATGAGCCCCTATGACACAAAGGATGAACTGAATCACAGAGAATTATTTTCGTGGCTTTAAAGCCTAATGGAATTTCCTGGTTGCTTTAGATACTTGCTGAGGGGTCATGTCTCATTTTCCCCTTTCCGCTTCTCCCTTTTAGAAGGGAATACCTATCTATGCCTGCCCTACTGTTGTATTTTGGAGGCAGATAACTTGTCTCCTAGTTTCACAGGTTCACAGATGGAGAAATATTTTGCTTCAGGATGAATCATCCCCAGGGTCTCACCTATAACGGATTTAGATGATTTAAAAGATGAGATGTATAATCTTGTGAATTATATTTATAAAACAATTTGTTTTTAGAGTTGATGCAGTAATGGTAATTTGGGAAGGTGACTATATTATCCACATGGGAAGAACATAAATATGGAAAAGGCCAAGGGAGATCTGTTGTGGGTTGATTCGTATTCCCCAAAACATTATGTTGAAATCCTAATTCAAGGTGTCTGTGAATGTGACCTCTTTTGAAAATAAGGTGTCTCAAGATATAATCCAATTCTTATGGGGTCATATTGGATTAAGGAGGGCCATAATTTGATAACTTTTATTCTTCTAAGAAGAGAAAAATTTGGACCCAAACACACACAGGGAGAACACCATGTGATGATAGAAGGAGAGACTCCAGTGAGGTTTCAACAAGACAACAAATACTAACAATTGTTGGCAACCAGTGGACATTAAGAGAAAAGCATGGATAGATTTTTTCTCAACTTCCAGGCACAACCCATCATGCGATCATACTAATGCCTTGGTTTTAGACTAGCCTTCAGAATTGTGAGAGAATAACTTTGTTTTGTTTTGTTTTTAAACAAATCTGTTTGTGGTAATTTGTAATAGCAGCCCTAGAATACTAATACAACTAGTAAACACTACATTGGAAGAAAAAATGGTAAGAATGTCACCATATTAAATTTAATTTTTAAATTAAAAAAAAAAGAAAATCACAAAAATATTGCTAGAATTGTTGTCATAACAGTACTAATAGTGACTTTAATTATTTTTTATTCTCTGCCATGGTCTACCTATATTCAAGGATATTAAAATCTATGGTTGTAACTAAAATATAGATACAGAAAGAAAAAATATCATAATTTTATAATGAACAAAGTAATTTATATAATAAGGATCCAAAAGACAGAAACCACACTGCAATTTGATCAAGAAACACCAGTTAATATAAAGAATCATTAACTAGCAACAAGAGAATAATAATAAAGGGTAAATAGAACTTTAAAAAAAAATACAAGTATAAAATTAATAGACAGATGCCATTACCTTTAGGGTTAAACAGAGTATCCAAAGAAAGAAACCGGAAGATTCCCACCAACACCCTCCTCCGTCTAAGTTGAGATTTAGACCTCTTTGGGGTGGGTGTTGCAGTGGACCACTGGCTGGTAGGTAGGTTCACTGACATGCATCAGGCTGAGGGCTGGTAATCACAAGACAACCCACTGACCTGACAACAAAGCCGAACTTCTCACAAGACTTTCTGGGAAGCTACTCTTGGGAGCACTACTGAAAATAGCTGGGAAAGTTTATGCCACTAAGTGTCCATATGCTATAGAGAACATGTCATAGAAACAAGAGGTGAAGGACACATTGGAAGCAGAAAAATAATGCTTTTCTTAGTGTAGTTTCCCTATAGCACTATTTATTGACAAAATTTAACATCATATCAAGTGGAAAATTAGGAATATTTATAAATTCTAACTGTAGTCTAACAATGCAGAACATAAAAAGGTAAGTGGAAGCAATAAGTTGATAAGTGGCACTGGCATAATTCTTTATAAACTAGAGATGTGAAATTTCTCTTGTTTCTGGACACAGTAAGTTTGCAATCTGTAAGCCCAACAAACCTAAGAAAATACCAATAATGATTTAAGATTTTCCTTGACAAAGTCTGTGATTCAAGAAGTTGACTAATTTGTAAACAAACATTAATAATTAAAAACAGAAATAATTCAAATTGATCTCTATTCACTGCTAAACACAGGTTTTATATTTTTATATAATGCTTAACTGTAAGAGAAAATAATAAAGAAATTACTTTACCTATATGCTCCCCAATATAGTTAAGTAATTATATATTTCTCAATGATCAATTAGAACATCCCTTTTGATAAGATTGTTTTTCTTTGTTTAGATTTTTTGATCTTACATAGTTATTATCTCCTTTAAAAAAATTCAAAGATGAGCCTGACCAGGCGGTGGCACAGTGAGTAGATACAGTGTTGACCTGGGACAATGAGGACCCAGGTTCAAAACTTTGAAGTTGCTGGCTTGAGCACCGGCTCACCAGCTTGAGCATGGGGTTAGCAGCTTGAGCGTGGGATCATAGACATGATCCCACGGTCACTGGTTTCAGCCCAAAGGTTGCTAGCTTGATGCCCAAGGATGCTGGCTTGAGCCCAAGGTCACTGGCTTGATCAAGGGGCCACTGGCTTGACTGTAGCCTCCCAGTCAAGGTACATATGAAAAAGCAATCATTGAACAACTGAGGTGCTGCAACAAAGACTTGATGCTTCTCATCTCTTTCCCTTCCTGTCTGTCTGTTCCAGTCTGTCCCTCTCTCTCTCTCGTTTAAAAAATTAAATTAAATTAATTAAAAACTTCAAACATAATGAAACAGATTAATTTGGTAAATAACAAATTCCTCAATGGAATAAAATGGAGTCATTTTACTTAATGTTATAGATTTCCTTAAATAAATGTGATAAAGTGTATTAAAAAATTTATAAATCTGCTTAGTGTATTCAGGGAGGTCTGGTTAAAAAAGTACTATAGGAATGCAATTATAATATAGGTAAGTAAGAGAATATTTATGAAACATGATTTTCCTCGTACTTAATGTTTATTTGGTAGTAAATTGGCATTTAAAAATCACATTGATCAATAAACTGTTCAAGCAAAATTTATACATCTTAAAAGTGATCAATTTTGTTGAAAAAAGTATTGATTATAATGCAGATATTATCACCAAGTCCACAAACCTTAAAATGATAAAAAATATTTTTTGAAGAAAGGAAATGGTAAGTTTTTCACAAATAGAGAATTTTACATTATAATAAATATTGAACATACATAATTCATTACACAAAATATTTACAGGCTGTAAATATACTTAAATTCAAGAAGAAAAACAGATATATTTATGGGATATGAATTCAAAACACAACATAATGCTAAGTAGGTACATTTTCAGATGTGATTGTGATCCTTTGAAGATGATCTCCCATAAAAATGGACTTGATAACATTTTTACTTTCTTTCTTTCTTTCTTTCTTTCTTTCTTTCTTTCTTTCTTTCTTTCTTTCTTTCTTTCTTTCTTCCTTCCTTCCTTCCTTCCTTCCTTCCTTCCTTCCTTCCTTCCTTTTTAAATGAGAGGAGAGAGAGAGAGAGAGAGAGAGAGAGAGAGAGAGAGAGAGACTCATGCTCTCCTACTGGGATCCACCCAGCAACCCCCATCTAGGGCCAATGCTCAAATCAACTGAGCTATTTTTAGCACCATAGGTTGACATGCTCAAACCAACTGAGCTATCCTCAGCATTCAGGGTGATGCTTGAACCAATTGAGTCACTGGCTGCAGGGTGGTAAGAAGAAGAAAAGGAGGAGAAGAAGGGGAAGAGAAGCAGTCAGTCACTTTTTAAGTGTGCCTTGACTGGGAATTGAATCCAGAACATCCATATACATGGCCGATGCTTTATGCACTGAGCCAAACAGCCAGGGCCTAGTATATGTTTCTGAGCTGCTTTCAATTTCTGACCTATATAAAGAAAATGAAAAAAAAACTAGATTGGGAGCATAACACTTCAAGGTAAAAATATTAACCTGTACTGATTACAGAGAAATGGCTGTTTTGTGTGTGTTATGTGGAGATACAACAATGTATATACAGCAAAAAGTTAATGTTACTGATTTAAACTGTAATGAAATAAATGACTCACAGTTCCATTATTGCCTGTTATAGTTAATCTAGAATTCATAGTCACACAATTTTCTTCAAAACTTCTTTTTGTAATGCAGACAATACCAGTTCACTGAAAAGTAATTAGGCTATGAGCAACAATGTTGCAGAAGAATATGACAACTGCCCATTTGCAATCTATTCTACTTAAGTAGTGAGCTGCTTTAGCTTCTCATTTATCAGAAACTTTTCATCCATGCTTTTTCAGGTTTCAGTGATTCCTCAAATGAAAATCTGTGTTTTCACTTAAGACACAAATG
Source organism: Saccopteryx leptura (assembly GCF_036850995.1). Lineage (NCBI taxonomy): Eukaryota > Metazoa > Chordata > Mammalia > Chiroptera > Emballonuridae > Saccopteryx > Saccopteryx leptura. The sequence continues at coordinate 94,481,904 of NC_089516.1, read as the reverse complement.
AAAGTATATCTGTTCTGACACTACCGACTCAAAATGCAGTCTCCATGAATTGCCAACAAATTAAAATATTTATTCTAGTTCCATATCATTCTCAGTAGTCTCAATGTACAATGTCTCATATGAAATGAAGAATTATGTACAAATAATGATTACATACTAATATAAAAATTGTTTACTTTTCTAGAATCTTTTACCCAGAAACAGAATAGGCTTATATCTGCAAAACTGTGATAAGTACCTGGTGTATTTGAGGACTTAAAAATCACTCAAGTGCTTTCTGAATCATCAAAAAATAAATTGCATTCAATATAATTTCATTTTCATGTGAGTTTTGTCTTTTAAGTCTCTGTAAAATGATGATTCCCTTGTAGACTGCACAGGAAGTCTCTGCTAACTCCATATGTGATTCACTAGAAAATATTCTTTATGACCACCACACTTACTAAAAGAAAATTGATTATAACTGTGATCAATATTAGCTCTTATAATTTGTTAAATTTAGAGGTGATTTCATAATTTTCTAATTATCTCACCCTGAAGCAATATTAGAAAACTATGCTATACACACCTCATGGCCATTGAAAAAGATACACATTCATAACAATAAAAAAGCCTGCCATTTTCTGCTTAAATAAAGATAGCTACATTTGCTTGTCTCAATTCCTTTTCATTGCTAAAATGTCATTGGATTCATGCTTTGTATTGCCTTATGTGGGGAAGCTGTGTTAGGCTTGCTCGCAAGGTTACCAGGTCCAAGCCCTCTGCGTGACTGGTTCATGAGCACATGGCGGCGCCACGTGTGTATGGCCTATATAAATATAAGGCTATGGGTCAGAGGCTAATTTCACGGCAGGCACACTGGGCACGCACCCTCGGCCGTGACTTCTAAAGGGTCCTGAAAAACCTCAACTTTACACTTTTTTCTAATGACACCAAGTTTGGTTTCATATGTGCAATTTTAACATGAATAGTACATAATATTTTTTATTTATTTAAAAATATGGTTAACATGTATTTTTATTTTCCCTGTCTCTTTTTTTAAGAGGCCCAATATTTTCTTCTGTGCCTGGGGCCTCAACTGACCTTAATCCACCTCTGCTATGGGTGCTTCTGCTCAGGGAGATTGGGGATTGTGGATTGCCCACCCGCCACTGTGAGGGGCCATTTTTGCTTTCTGTTTGCTGGAGAAGCAGTTTCCCCCCACCTGTGTGCTTGTCTGCCGTTGTGAGACTTTATTAAACAGAATAGCCCAAAGCTTTCCGGCTCCACATTTTTTCTACTGTCTGCCCGAATTCAATGTGAACCTGCCTGGTCTCAGCCACCAACATTACACCTTATTTAATAACAGTTGGAATTTTGGAAGTCTTTTCCTTTGTCATACATTGTTTTCCCATTCATTTAGTTATTATTTGTTTCAATTGCAGTTGACAATGAAATATTATATTCAATATTATATTAGTTCCAGGTGTACATATAGTGACTAGACATTTACATATCTTATGAAGTGATCACCCTAATAAGTCTGGTACCCCTATGACAGCATATATAGCTATCACAATGTTATTGACTATATTCTTTCTGCTGTATTTTATATCCTTGTGACTATTCTTTTTTTTTTTTTTTTTTTGTATTTTTCTTAAGTTGGAAATGGGGAGGCAGTCAGACAGACTCCTGCATGTGCCCGACCGGGATACACCCGGCATGCCCACCAGGGGGTGTTGCTCTGCCCATCTGGGGCATCGCTCTGCCACAATCAGAGCCATTCTAGCGCCTGAGGCAGAGGCCACAGAGCCATCCTCAGTGCCCGGGCCAACTTTGCTCCAATGGAGCCTTGGCTGTGGGAGGGGAAGAGAGAGACAGAGAGGAAGGAGAGGGGGAGGGGTGGAGAAGCAAATGGGCGCCTCTCCTGTGTGCCCTGGCCGGGAATTGAACCCAGGACTCCTGCACGCCAGGCAGATGCTCTACCACTGAGCCAACTGGCCAGGGTCGTGACTATTCTTATAAATGGAAATTTGTGCTTTTTAATCCTTTTCACCTTTTTACCCCTCCAGCAACACTCATCCCATCAGTCACCATCAATTCCTTCCCTTTATCTATAAATTTGTTTGAGTTTTATTTATTTTGGTTTTCAGATTCCACATATAAGTAAAATCATACGATATCTGTTTTTCTCTTTGTGACATATTTCACCTAGCATGATGGTGATTCCATGTTGTCACAAATGGCAAGATTTCATTCTTTCTGTGGCTGAGTAGTATTCCATTGTATATATGTACCGCATCTTCTTTATTCATATCTTGGCTATTGTAAATGATTCTGCAAAGGATAAAAGGGTGCATAAATCTTTTCAAAATTGTGTTTTAGATTTCTTCAGATAAATATCTAGACATGGAATTGTTGAGTCATAATGTGGCTTTATGTGTGTGTGTGTGTGTGTATTTGTGTGTGTGTGTATATATATATATATATATATATATATATATATATATATCAAGTGAGAGGTAAGGAGGTGGAAAGACAGACTCTTGCATACACCCCTACTGGGATCTGGGGCTGATGTTCTGCCCATCTGGGGCTGCTGCTCCATTGCTCAGCAACCAAGCTATTTTAATGCCTGAGCAAGGCGTTGGAGACATCCTCAGTGCCAGGGGCCAACTTGCTCATTCAAGCCATGACTACAAGAGAGGATGGTAGAGAGAGGAGGGAAGCGATGGAGAAGTGGATGGTCACTTCTCCTGTGTGCACTGACTGAGAACTGAACCAGGGACTTCCACATACAGGGCTGATGCTCTATCATTGAAGCAATCAGCCAGGGACTGTAGTGTTATTTTCACTTTTTTTCCATGTAGATTGATCTTGGCTTCCTCTGATATGCAAATGTAGGAATTTAAATTTATATGCTTCTATCATAAAGGAGTATTACTTATGAAGATATCCATTTTTATTGATTACTTAATCAATTCCAAATATAAAATATTAATTTAAATAATTATTTAGTCATATTTTGATATAGTTTTATACTTATCTTTAAAATTCTAAAGTCCTCACTTCATAAATGGCCTATACATAACATACACTAAGTAAACATTTTGTAAAATGACAATGTTTTCTAATGCAATGTTGGAATTATGGAAAGTAATGTTTAAGTCAGAAATAAAGGAGGGCTTCCTGATATTATCTGTAGTTAAACATAACATTGTAGGTTTTAAGACATTAGAGAACTTATCAAATCTGTTGTAACTCTTGACATTTGTTCATGTAATACATTAGTTTCATTGGTCTGTCATGACTAAGTACCACAAGTTGTGTGCTTAAAATAACAGAACTTTATTATCTCATAGTTCTGGAATCTAAAAGTCTGAAATCAAGATACCTATATGGGTCTTAGCCCATTGGCTCAGTGGTAAAGCATCAGCCTTGATTATGGATGTCCCAGGTTTGATTCCCAGTCAGGGCACACAGGAGAAGCCACCATCTACTTTATCCCTTCTCTTCCACTTCTCTCTTTCTCTCTCTCTTCTTCTCCTGCAGCCATTGCTCAATTGGTTCCACTACATTGGCCCCAGGTGCTGAGAATGGCTCTGTGGAGCCTTTGCCTTAGGTGCTAAAATAGATTGGTTGCGAGCATGGTCTCAGATGGACAGAGCATCCACCCCAGACGGAGGTTGTCGAGTGGATCCTGGTCAGGGCAAGTGTGGGAGTTTGTCTATCTTTCCTCCACTCACTTGGAAATAAAATAAATAAAGAAAGAAAGACACCTACATGGTCATCTTCTCTTAAACTTCTTGCCTCTTTCATCTTTTTGTTGGTTGACAGCAATCCCTGATGTTTCACGGTCTGTAGCAGCATAACTAATCTCTGCCTCTACCATCACCTGGCATTCTCACAGTGTGTCTGCATGTTTCCATATCTCTGTTTCTTATAAGGAGACCAACAATAGACTTGAGCTCACCATGGTTAATTTTAGTATGACCCCACCTTACGTAGTTACATTTACAAAAACCTTATTTCAAAATCAGGTTACATTCTGAGGTTCTGGGTGGACATGAATTTTGGTGAACTGTATTCAATTCAGCACAGGTAGCTTTAAGTTACTGTCTAAAAACAAGAGGCATGACTGCATGGTTTATAAAAGCATATTCCAGAGCATTGAATTTTTTATTTTATACATTCTGCTTTTGTCTAATAAATATATTATTACAAGGTTATGGAACTAACCACTGGTTTTTAAGATTATAGGTAATATGAGCATATAATAAGTGGAAATCTCTTTCTGTGCGTGCAGAGCAAGTACTGTTTGTTCCCATATATGCTACTGTGAATAAAATTAACTCTACATGAATTATGCTTCAAACAAAAATCTTTACTTCTTGGCTATTTTACTTGTAGTAAAAAATGTCAGGTAAGTGACAGTGCTTTAATTTTGCTTTCCCTTTCTACATATCCAAACAAACCCAATTTTAAGTATCTTCTTCTCTGCTTCTAATTACAAATCTTTTCATTGCCAGCTATGTTCATACACTTGAAGAGAGTAGCATGGAAATACTCTATACCATAGAGTCTATAGGCTATTCATGGTTGCTTAGATAGCATCATTTCCAAGTTATTGTATATTCTCTAATGACCAAAATTATCTTATTTAAAAAATAATTTCATTTGAATCTACATAAGAATTTGTTCTTTTGTTGTTGTTGTTCTTTTCCAAGTGAGAAGAAGGGAGATAGATAGACAGACTCCTGCATGCTCCCTGACCGGTATCCACCCAGCAACCCATGTCTGGGGCCAATGTTCTTCCTATCTGGGGCCATGCTCGCAACTGAGCTATTTTAGTGCCTGAGATGCTCAGCACCTGGGTAGATGTGCTCAAACAAATCAAGCCATGGCTGTGGGAGGGGAAGAGAGAGGGGAGAGAGAGAAAGGGGATGAGGAGGGGTAGAGAAGCAGATGGTAGCTTCTTCTGTATAACCTTACTGGGAATCAAGGAATCAAACCCAGGATATCCACATGCTGGGCTGACATCCTACCATTGAGCCAACTGGCCAGGGCCATTTTGTTCTATTTTTTAAAATAGTATATATAATATAAAGTGTTTTGTTTAGAAAAAAAACTATATCCCACTTTGGGATAATGTGATTTTTATTATTTAAGTGTATAATTCAATTAGTTTAATATATTCACAAAGTTGTATAACAATCACCATAATCAATATTATAAAATTTTCTTTACTCCCAAAAGAAACATGGTACATATTAGTAGTCACTTTCCCATTTTATCCCAATCCCACAATCACCCAGCCCTAGGCAAACAAAAATTCACTTCTGGTCTTTATAGATTTGCCTTTTCTGGATATTTCATATCAATGGGATCATACAATATATGATCTTTTGTTACTGATATCTTTTTCTAGTAAAATGTTTTTGATATTCTTTCATGCTATATTGCAGTCCTGTTTCTGTTGAATGCTATTCTAGTGTGTGGATATATCACATTTTGTGTATACATTCATCAGCTGATTTGTTTACACTTTTGATTTATGAATAATATTACTATGAATATTGGTATATAGTTTTTGTGTTGACATATGTTTTTATTTAAGTTTGATATAAACTTAGGGAATGTGTTGGTAGACTATATTAACCTTTTGACAAATTGCCAAAATTGTCCACAGCCAGCATTTTACTTTTCTACCAGCCATATATGATTTCCAATTTTGTTGCTTGTTATTATTGTTTTTATTATTATTATGGCCAACCTAGTGGATGTAAAATTGTATTTCATTATGGTTTTAACTTTTATTTTTCAGGTATTAGTGCTGTTGAGCATCTTTATGTGTTTACTGGCCCTTCGATATGTTCTTTAGAGAAATGTGTGAATATTCCTTTGTCCAAATTGGCTATTTTTTTCATTTTATTGTTGAATTGTAAGAGAGTCTTAAATAGTCTAGATAAAAGTCCCTTATTACACATATGTTTGCAAATGTTATATCCAATTTTAAAATTTTTTATAAGTGTACGTTTATTCACAAATGTTTTAAATTTGATACAGTCCAATTTATCTATTTTTTCTTTCGATTGTTGAATTTTTAGTGTCATAATTAAGAAATCTTTACTGAATCCAAAGACTCAAGGATTTATTTATATTAACTTCTAATAGTTTCACAGTTTTAGCTTTTATATATAGGTCTATAATCTATTTTGAATTCAATTTTTGTATGGTATAAGAATAGAGTCTAATTGCATTTCAGTTTTCCCAGCAACATTTATTGAAAATTTATTCTCTCCACATTAAATTGCCTTGTCTAATTTACATGTCATCCTTGTTGCACATGAATTCACCATAGATGTGAGGGATTTTTTTTTTCTTTACAGAGACAGAGAGAGGGATAGATAGGGACAGACAGACAGGAATGGAGACAGATGAGAAGCATCAGTCATCAGTTTTTCATTGCGACACCTTAGTTGTTCATTTATTGCTTTCTCATATGTGCCTTGACCGTGGGCCTTCAGCAAGCTGAGTAACGTCTTGCTTGAGCAAGCGACCTTGGGTCCACGCTGGTAAGCTTTGCTCAATCCAGATGAGCCCGCGCTCAAACTGGCGACCATGGGGTCTCGAACCTGGGTCCTTCGCATCCCAGTTCAACGCTCTATCCACTGCGCCACCACCTGGTCAGGCTGAGAGAGATTATTTTTGTACTTTCAAGTCTATTTCATTGATTGTTATGCTTAGTCATTTGGCCAGGGTGTTGATCAAGTTAGCTTTTAATTAAAATTTCACAACAGTAAGTGTGAGTCTTCAAATTTTTCTCTTCTTCAAGATTGTCTCCCTTTTTCTGAGTCCCTTTACTTATCATATAAATTTTAATGTGAGCTTATTAATTGATATAAGGAAATTATCTGAAATGTTAAAAGGGATTGTGTCTGTGCTCTTTAATTTTCTATATTTGTAAATATGCTAAATTTCCTTAGTTATTGATATGTATTTTAGTTGCATTGTAGTCAGAGAGCATACATTGTATGAATTTAAGTTTATGGTTTATTTTTTTTTAATTTATTGAGCCTTGTTCTATGGTCTACCATGTGATATATCCTGAAGAATGATCTATGTGTACTTCAGAAAAATGTAAATTACACTTTTTTTAGTAAAGTGTTCTGTATATGTCTGTTATATCTACTTAGATGACAGGTTGTTTTCTTTATATTTTTATTTTCTGCCTGTTTGTTTTATCAATTATTGAAAATGAGACATTGAAGGCACTATTTTATTATATTGTCTATTTCTCTGTTGAATTTTGTCAGTTTTATGTTACATATATTTTTGTACTCCTTCATAGGTACATATATGTTAATATATCTTTTAATTCCCATATTTTCTGGCTAGCTGTTTTTTGCTTTAAAATCTATTTTTCTATTGATGTTGTTTTTATGGTCTAGGTCTTCACATTTTTTTAAATTGAATTTGTTAGGGTGACCCTGGTTAACAAAATTACATAAGTTTCAGGTGCACAATTCTACAACACATTATCTACACACTGTATTGTGTGTTCAGCACCCCAAGTCAAGTCTTCACCCATCACCATTTATCCCTCCATCACCTCCTCCACCTCCCTACCCTACCCCAAGCAATTACCACACTGATGTCCATGTCAAAATTTATTTTGTCTGAGATTAGTATAGTCATTTCACTTTTTGTGCAGGTACTGTTTACATGATCCAGATCTTCTTCCATACTTTGCAACCAACCTATTTTTTTGTTTGAATACAAAGGATATCTACTGTGAATGAAGTAAAGTTGGATGTTAGCTTTTTTTTTTAATTCAATCTGTCAATATCTGCTTTTTATTGGAATATTTAATTATTTCCTATTTTTACTACTATTAATAAAGTTAGAAGTACATCTGCTATTTCGTTGTTTTCTATATGTATTTTTTTCTGTTTTTTCCACTTAATTTGGCATAAAGTTAATATATTTCAGTGCAATATTTTAATTCCAGTGAAATTTCAATATATATTTTTAGGTATTTTCTTGATGGTGACTCTAGTGTGTACCTTATACACCCTCACTTAGCAGAATATATGTTACACTTATTTTTAGTAAGATATGGAAATGTTACTCTTAAATAGCTCTATAGTGTTTTTTTTCATGCTGTGCTATTATATATATATATATATAATATTATATATATATATAATAAACCTAAAACATTACTACTTTATGTAATTATGTTTTTTAAAGTAGATGAGAGAAAAAAATAGAGTTTTCATTTTTTTTCTGATGAGAAGTCAGCTTTTGTTATTGGTGTTCCTTGTAAATGATGAGTTTTCTTACTGCTTTCAAAATATGTTTCTCTTTGTCTTTCAAAAGTTTATTAAGGGTCTAGGTGTGTTTATCTCCATGTTTATCTTACTTTGAGTTCACTGAGATTCCTGAAGTTTCTGATAGTTTTTCATCAAAATTAAGAAGCTTTCAGACATAATCTTGTTCCTTTTGATTTTTTTTTCATTTGTATATCAGTTACTATTCCCTACTTGATGAGACACTAACATCATATTTTTCTTTTCATCTTTACGTATGATTTTTTTTTAGGTCTTGCAACAATTTTTAGTGGCTGCTTTGAAGTTTTTGTCTGAGGTATCTGATATCTGGGCTCTCAAAAAGTAAGTTTCTATTGTCTGGTTTTGTGTATATGGGTCACACTTTCCTGTTTCTTTGTACATTTGATATTTTTAATTGAAAGTTGACATTTTAGATAATACATTGTAGTATCTTTGAGTACTGATCTTCCCACCTGGAGCTTACTGTTGCCATTGTTTGAATGTTACATATCTTTTGACTGGATTAGACTATTATAGTAAATTCTATCTTTCCCCAAAACGTGAAGACTTTAATTTTGCTCTTCAGACAACACAGCCTTAAACATATACACCATTATCCTAAAATGGTAGTTGTTTGAGCAGGGCTTTCTTAATCTACCTCTTTTCCTGATCTCTCCGTTATGCTGTTTTCTTCTTATGGTACTACATGCAGCTTTGAGCTTTCATTACTTTGTAACTGATTTCTTTATTATTTTAAAAAGTTACCGGAAATAAATTGTTCCACAATATGATCCAATTTCATTTTTTTAATCATTTTTAAGGTACTTTGGAGGTCAACCTTTGAGACTGGTTTTGACTGCAGAAAGTACTTGTTTTTTGGGGTTTTTTTTTGTTTGTTTTTTGTATTTTTCTGAAGCTGGAAACGGGGAGGCAGTCAGACAGACTCCCGCATGCGCCCGACAGGGATCCGCCCGACCGGGATCCACCCAGTACGCCCACCAGAGGGCAATGCTCTGCCCATCCAGGGCATCACTGTCGCGACCAGAGCCGCTCTAGCGCCTGAGGAAGAGGCCAAGGAGCCAACCCCAGTGCCCGGGCCATCTTTTGCTCCAATGGATCCTCGGCTGCAGGAGGGGAAGAAAGAGACAGAGAGGAAGGAGAGAGGGAGGGGTGGAGAAGCAGATGGGCGCCTCTCCTGTGTGCGCTGGCAGGGAATCGAACCCGGGACTTCCGAACGCCAGGCCGACGCTCTACCACCGAGCCAACCGGCCAGGGCCAGAAAGTACTTTCTTAGCTTTTCTATTCCTGGTCCAATCTGGTAACTAGTTGATCTACATGTTAGATTCTTGCTTTTATGGAGTTACATGATTCCTTTTACTTGCTTACTACAATAAACCTCCGTTAGTTTCAAGAGTACCTTTATAATCACTCTGCTCCAGATAAAATCAGTTCTTTGGAGCAAAGCTTGGAATGTCTTTGTTCCCTTGGACTGTATCTCTCACTGGGCAAAATCTCTAAACCCATTGTTCCAATGTTGTGGATTGGTATGCTGACCCACTTAGAATTAATTCTTGATTTATAAGCAGGGTACTCTGTAGTAATGGCTGCTTCCAGTCTTATCAGCTTGTCTCTGTTGCTGTGGAATATCCATCCTACAAGGGAACTGTGACAAGGGTGGTCTGGTCCCTGGTGTTCTTGTCATGCTTTACCTGAGGTACCAACTTCATTCTGTGTGTAAGGGATAAATGGAAAAAAGGAGCCTCTAACTTGCTTGGACTTCAGACTCTGCAACATGGAGTTACTAAAGATCAAAACAAGTGGCAGCCTACATCTCCTGAGTAGGTTCTATAGCCCTTGACTTAAAGCCAGAAATAGAGATGGAGCCTCATTTCTTAGCCACACCCATCCAAATTAGAACTTCTTTATGTTGAGATTATAGTGTAAAAGGGACAGGGTAGGTCATGGCGCAATCAGTGTAAACTTTTGCATTTCCTTCCAAGACTTACTACATTTTCTTTAACAAATATTTCTCACTTTCTTTGTGCAACTAAGACTACTTACAGAGATTGTAAAAGATTGTTAATTTTATAATTTTAGCCTTTTTATTCAGACGTATGAGTTAGCAGAGCTTCTCACATTGCCATTCTAAGAATATACTTTATAACTTTTGCAATTAATTAAGTTCAGACTTCTCGCTAGCTGGATGTAGAATACAGATAATGTAAAATTAATAAACATACTATATTCTATCAGTATTATACCTGTCTAAATTTAAATTGAGTTCTTATAAATTACACGGTTCATCTCTTTGGGAAATTTGTCATCATTATGTTGTGAAAATGTGGAAATTCTTTGAAGAATCTGACAAGTAATAACATATAAGTTTGCGTAATTTTTTGTCAGTGCTTTAAATTATTTAGTAAAATGTGTACTGTATGTCTTCTTTAGAGAAATAAGAAAAATAAAATTTGACATGGCTTTAATAAAAAATACTTTATGAATACCATATGAAAGTTAATCTTTATCATTTTATTAAGTACATCAACAAAAATATACACTTTCACACACACACACATACACACACACACACACACACACACACACACACACACAAAGCCTGATAACATAAACACTGCAAGAATCTTCACAGGGAGACATTTCTGCAGTTGAAGCCACATATAAATGTTAAGCCTGTAAGAAAAGACTTAAATCCATGACAGATCAAAGTGACGATTGACCAAAGGTTTGAATGAAAGAAAAATGTTTTACCTTCTTGTATTGACTCAGCAGTTGTTTTATTTTACATCATAGTCATTATTTAGTGAGTGAACAGCCAATCTTATTGATATTTATCTTCTTTCTTTTGTTATTCTTCTTCTTTGAACATTGTGAATTAGATTTTTAATCTCTTACCTATTTCTTTATCTAACATATGTCATGTTTATAAATGAAATGATTATATATATAAATATATACATACACAAGTATTATATATAGCATATATAATATGTAATTATATGCAATCATATACCATATAAATGTATATTGAAAATATATTTTGAAATTAGCACAATGGTTTACTTGTTGTTACACTAATATTATTGCTTTAGTGAAATCCTTATCATTTGAACTAACAACATTCATTGAAAAATTGAAAAAAGAGATGTAATTTCTCATATGGAATTCAAACAGATTCATCTAGATTTTTTAAATCTATAATGAGAGAATAGTCTCAACAAACATGCTTTCTTAAAGAGCATTTATCTAAGATCTGTAAGCTTTCTTTGTATACCAGAAATCAAATCTGGCTTAATGATACTATGTAACTTTAAAAACTAGTATATGCCTTCAAGAAAAATACTATGCTAAATTACAATAAAAAGAAAATAACTCACCCAGCTTAGTTGGCTAAGTAGATAGAGTTTTGGCACTGCATGTGGATGACTCAGGTTTGATTCCCTGTCAGGGCACCCATGAAGAAGTAACCATTTGCTTCTCTCTTCTCCTTCTCTCTCTTTTCTCTCTCTTCCTTTCCTGCAGCCAGTGATTTGAGCTCAAATGATTTGAGCATCCCAGGCACTGAAAATAGCTCAGTACTCTAACATCAGACCCAGATGGAGTTTCTAGGTAAATCCAAGTTGAGGCACATGCAGGAGTCTGTCTCACTATCTTCCCTCTCTCACTTAAAAAAAGAAGAAAATAACTCAATTAAAAAGGGGCAAAGTATTTGAATAGACATTTTTCAGTAACATGTATATAAAAGACCAACAAACACATGAAAAGATGCATACTGTCATCAAGGAAAGAAAATCAAAACCACAATGAGATCCAATTTCACATCTGTAATCCAAAAATAATCCCATAAAAAAAGAAACAAAAAAAGGCAATAAATAGTTTTGGTGAGGATGTGGGAGACTGAAAACCACACCATACATTATTGTGACATTACAAAGGGTGCATTCATTTTAAAAAACAGTTCAGCAGTTTTTTACATAGTTAAAAATACAGTCACCACATGATACAATTTTTAGATATACACCTAAGAAAAATAAAAACTTTCACACCAAAATTTATAAACTATAGATGAGGGATAGCACAAAATATTGACTCACAGTTGCTTCATTTTAGTTGCTCATTTCTTGCTTTTCATACAGCCTTGATCAAGGAAGCCCAGGGTTTTGAACTGGCAACTTCCATGCCCCAAACCAATGCTCCATCCAGTGTACTGCCACATGCAAGACCAAAAACTTGTAAGTTAAATTTCATAGCTGCATTTCTTATAATAGCCAAAAGCTTAAAAACAGCCCAAATGCCCATCAATTGATGAATAGATAAATATGATGTGGAACACCCATTCAGCAGAATATTGGTCAACATTAAAAATAAATACATTTATATGCTCTAATATGGATAAACTTTGAAAACATTATACTAATTAAAACAAAATATATAAAAGAGCACATACTGTATGGTGTCATTTATAGAAAATGTCTAGAGTATTCAAATTCATGAAAAAATAAATTAAATTAGTGCTTGAAATGGCTGGAGGGAAAAGAAAATGGAGAACGATTGCAAATAGATGGAGGGATGTTCTTTTGATAGTAATAAATATATATAATATTAGATATGCTTCATAGTTGCATAACTTTGTATATATACTAGAGGCATTGAATTGTGCCATTTAAAATGCTGATCTTTATAAAATATAAATTACATCACAATGAAGATGTTATTTTAAAAATAAATATGTTATTTTTATCTTATTTTTATTCATTTTAATGCAGTGACATTGATAAATCAGGGTACATATGTTCAGAGAAAACATCTCCAGATTATTTTGACATTTGATTATGTTGCATATCCATCACGCAAAGTCAAATTGTCTTCCATCACCTTCTATCTGGTTTTCTTTGTGCCCTTCCCCTCCCCCCAACCCCTCTATCTCCTACCTCGCCCCCTCCCAACCGCCCCACCCCACCCCCCACCCCCGTTAACATCACATTCTTGTCCATGTCTCTCAGTCTCGTTTTTATGTCCCATCTATGTATGGATTCATATAGTTCTTAGTTTTTTCTGATTTACTTATTTCACTCCGTATAATGTTATCAAAGTCCATCCATGTTATTGTAAATCATCATTTCTTATGGCTGAGTAGTATTCCATAGTATATATGTACCAAAGCTTTTTAATCCACTCGTCCACTGACATACACTTGGGCTCTTTCCAGATCTTTGCTATTGTAAATAATGCTGCCACAAACATGGGGGTGCATTTCTCCTTTTGAAACAGTTCTATGGTGTTCTGGGAGTATATTCCTAAAAGTGGGATAGCTGGGTCAAAAGGCAATTCGAATTTAATTTTTTGAAGAATCTCCATACTGTTTTCCACAGTGGCTGCACCAATCTGCATTCCCACCAGCAGTGCAGGAGGGTTCCCTTATCTCCACATCCTTGTCAGCACTTATTCTGTATTGTTTTGTTGATGAGCCCCATTTTTACACGTGTGAGGTGATATCTCATTGTGGTTTTAATTTGCATTTCTCTAATGATTAGTGATGTTGAGTGTCTTTTCATATGCCTATTTGCCATCTGTATGTCCTCTCTGGAGAAGTGTCTATTCATTTCTTTTGCCCATTTTTGGATTGGATTGTTTGTCTTTCTGGTGTTGAGATTTACAAGTTCTTTATAAATTTTGGTTATTAACCCCTTATCAGATGTACTGTCTAATATGTTCTCCCATTGTGTAGTTTGTATTTTTATACTGTTCTTATTGTCTTTGGCTGTGCAAAAGCTTTTTAGTTTGATATAGTCCCATTTGTTTATCCTATCTTTCATTTCACTTCCCTTGGAGATAAATCAGCAAATATATTGTTTCAAGAGATGTCGAAGAGCTTACTGCCTATGTTTTCTTCTAAGATGCTTATGGTTTCATGGATTACATTTAAGTCTTTTATCCATTTTGAGTTTATTTTTGTGAATGGTGTAAGTTGGTCATCTAGCTTCATTTTTTTGCAGGTAGTTGTCCAATTTTCCCAACACCATTTATTAAAGAGGCTGTCTTTACCCCATTGTATGCCCTTACCTCCTTTGTCAAATATCAGTTGATCAGTGTCCATAGAGCTATGGGTTTATTTCTAAGTTCTCAGTTCTGTTCCATTGATCTATATGCCTGTTCTTATGCCAATACCAGGCTGTTTTGAGTACAATGGCTTTGTTCTATAACTTGATATCAAGAAGTGTGATACCTCCCACTTTATTCTTCTTTTTTAAGATTGCTGAGGCTTACCGTGTTCTTTTTTGGTTCCATATACATTTTTGGAATATGTGATCTATATCTCTAAAGTATGTCATTGGTATTTTAATTGGTATTGCATTGAAGTTATAAATTGCTTTGGGTAATATAGACATTTTAATGATGTTTATTCTTCCTAACCATGAGCATGTGGTATATGCTTCCATGTGTTTGTATCTTTCTTGATTTCTTTTATCAATGTTTTATAATTTTCTGAGTACAAGTCTTTAGTCTCCTTGGTTAAATTTACTCCTAGATATTTTAATTTTTTTTTGTTGTAATAGTGAAGGGGATTGTTTCCTTAATTTCTCTTTCTGACTCTTCATTGTTGGTGTATAGAAATGCCTCTGATTTCTGAGTATTAATTTTATATCCTGCCACTTTGCTGAATTCATTTATCAGTTCCAGTAGTTTTTTGACTGAGACTTTACGGTTTTCTATATATACTATCATATCATCTGCAAATGACAGTTTTACTTCTTTTCTAACTTGAATGCCTTTTATTTCTTCTTCTTGTCTGATTGCTGTGGCTAGGACTTCCAGGACTATGTTGAATAAGAGTGGTAAAAGGGGGCACCCTAACTTGTTCCTGATCTTAAAGAGATTGCTTTTAATTTTTTCCTATTGAATATGATGTTGGCTGTGGGTTTGTAATAGATGGCCTTTAACATGTTGAGGTATGTTCCCTGTATTCCCACTTTGCTGAGAATTTTGATCATGAATGGGTGCTGGATTTTATCAAATGCTTTTTCTGCATCTATTGAGAAAGCATTTACCATGTGGTTTTTCTCCTTCTTTTTGTTTATGTGATGAATCACATTGATTGATTTGCAAATATTTTACCAGCCTTGCCTCCCCAGAATAAATCCCACTTGATCATGGTGTATGATTTTTTCCATATATTGTTGGATCTGGTTTGCTAATATTTTGTTAAGAATTTTAGCATCTATATTCATCAGGGATATTGGCCTATAATTTTCTTTCTTTGCGTTGTATTTGCCTGGTTTTGGAATCAGAATTATGCTCTCCTCATGAAAGGACCTTGGAAGTCTTCCTTCCTCTTGAATTTTTTGAAGTAGCTTGAGAAGGTTAGGAGTTAGTTCTTCTTTGAAGAATTCACTTGTGAAGCCATCAGGCCCAGGACTGATGGGAGTTTCTTTGTTGGGAGTGTTTTGATAACTGTTTCAATCTCATTTGGTATAATCAGTCTATTTAGGTTTTCTGATTCTTCCAGATTGATTTTTGAAGATTGTATGTTTCAAGGAATTTGTCCATTTCATCTAGGTTGTCTAGTTTTTTTTAGCATATAGTTCTTCATAGTATTTTCTTACAGTATTTTGTATTTCTGTTGTGTCAGCTGTTATTTCTCCACTCTACTTC
This sequence comes from Saccopteryx leptura, assembly GCF_036850995.1. Lineage (NCBI taxonomy): Eukaryota > Metazoa > Chordata > Mammalia > Chiroptera > Emballonuridae > Saccopteryx > Saccopteryx leptura. The sequence goes on along the minus strand of NC_089516.1, from coordinate 94,465,921 downwards.
TAATTTTATTTATTTGAGTCCTCTGTCTTTTTTTCTTGGTGAGTCTAGTTAAAGATTCATCGATCTTGTTTACCTTTTCAAAGAACCAGTTCCTAGTGTCATTGATCGTCTGTATGTTTCTTTAGCCTCTATGTCATTAATTTGTACTCTGATCTTTATTATTTCCTTCTTTCTTCTACATTTGGGCCTTACTTGCTGTTCTTTTACTAGTTATTTTAGATGAAATATATGTTATTGATATAAGCAAAGATCACTAGACATGAAATGTTGAAGAAAACTTTCTAAGAACTTTGATGAAGTTAAAAGTTATAAAGATATAGTAATAATTTTATTATATTTAGAAAGTCATATTTATGTTAAAATATTGTTTGAAATAATTAAATAATAGTTTGTTCATAATGCCCTGAATATTGTGGTAAAATGAGGAAATACAACTAAATTTTTCCTAAACACTTGGCAAAATTGAGAAGTCTCTAGGTACTATGAAGATTATGAGGAGAATTTTGAGCTTGGGAGATAAAGACCACCATTTCAGATTAAATACTCCCAGAGGTTTATAAGTACTATGGAGTTCTGCATTAGGCACCAGTAAAAGACCTTAGGTGGAACCAGTCATATCACAGCAGATAGCAGAACAGAATATCCTAAAATTGGGTCAAATTTAGTTTCACAGTATCAAAGATCAGAAAGATCTCTTTATGTATAATCTTTTGTTTGCCATTTCAAATCTCCCATCATTCTTTTGCTTCAGCTATTACTAGGTAATATTTCTGTTCTGGACCACCAGTTTCACAGTTTCATACAGATGCAATGTGACATTTTTCTAAGGTCCCATACTGTCAACCTCTCATTTTTTGCTCTGCATTTTCTTTTTTTTGACACAGTGAGAGAGACAGACAGACAGACTGGAAGGGAGAGAGATGAGAAGTATCAGCTCATAGTTGTGGTACCTCAGTTGTTCACTGATTGCTTTCTCATACCTGCCTTCACCACGGGATGCCAGCCAAGCCAGTCACCCTTTGCTCAAGCTAGAGTCCTTATGCTTCAAGCTAGCGACCTTTGGGTTCAAGCCAATGACCCTGGAGTCATGTCTCTGATTCCACACTCAAGCCAGCGACTCCACATTCAAGCTGGTGAGCCTGTACTCAAGCCAGCAACCTCAGGGTTACAAACCTAGGTCTTCAACATCCCAGGTCAATGCTCTATCCACTGCACCACCTGATAAGACTGCTCTGCATTTTATACAATACATATGAAAAACCTCTCAGCATTCACCCTTCGGAAACCTCAAAAAGCATGTATAAAGGACTCTCTAGGCAGTAATAATAACCTAACTTATACTGGATTTTGATTCATTCTTGCTTTGTGCCTCTTCTCATGTGATCTTGCACACTAGAATTACATTATTAAATGCACTATATACACATAAGCTTTTTTTTTCTCAAATTTGATTTTTGGCAAATATCCAAGTAAAGAGAGACCAGAAGAGATCCTGCAGATCCAATGATCCACACTAAATGACACAGCCATAGACATTATCTAAAAATGGAAGGGGAGTAGAGGTGAGTATTGAGGATTAAGACAGTCATGTTTGATTTTAAAGACTGTATTTTCTAAAAATTGATGCAACAATATCTCCATATTACTTGTTTTTTGAACTTTCTCTCATTGAGAAATGGTGCTTATGTTAGAAAACACAATAGATCAAAATTAAAAGTATATATATAGCTTGACAAATTAACTCTGTCCACTGACCCAGTTCCCACTAAAATCTTTGCTTTGAAAACATCATACAGTATCTGTAGTCAGGAAGATCACTGGGCTTTGCATGTTCTTCATGTTCATTGTATCTTTCCTATTTGGTATAGTGCTGCTTTCAATGTTTTTGCCTGACCAATGTCCACCATTAAGAAACCAATCTTGAATTCAGCCCTGCAAGACAATTCTGTTTGAATGACAGCTTCTTAGGTAATGACCACTTAGTTGGTTTCACCTTTAATCTCTACCACTATGCTTTGCCTACCCGTAAGGACCTTGTTGTATTCTCCTGGAAATCTCAAGGCTAACTGACACATCAGCTTGCTAAGATCTTAGATTATGTTTCTAGTTTTCCCAGCTGTCACTTTATATTCTATCTCTGATACGTAGTGTCCCCGACCAGTCTCTGTTCTCATTAGCAAGGCTCAGGTTAGATCTCAGTTCACTTTCTTTTTCTTTTGTCACATGTTTATTACCAGAGGTGGAATATCATATTTTGAAGTAAAGTCCCATCATTTATAAAGCAGGGAGAGAAAAGTAGATTTAATTAATTATTGTGTGTATCATTTTATTAGATTTAGATACTGAAATCTCAGGCACCTCAGAGGCCTGCTCATAGTCACAAAAGCCTCTATTTTCTGGGGAGAAAATCAGGCTTAGAAAATATTAATTATTGTGTCTTTGCATGCCAAATTTTATTCCTTACTATACAGTCACACTCTCTCACCTGTTCTCTATGAGCTCAGTGTTCCTTCTTTAATCAGAATAGCATAAAAAGAGAAAAGAAAAAAATATTTTTTACAATTTGGCATAAATCCAGTCTGACATGACAAGTCTAAGCTCGTCTTTTCATGGTGCAATTATTTAAAGGGCATTGATACTGTGGCATCATTAAAGTAATAACAAAGACAGTCTGTAGAATACTGTGAATTAATTGGTATACTGTTCAATCTCTTCAAAGAGATAAAGCAATGGATCATCAATGTTAACTTAAAATATATCAGAGAAAATGAAGTAATTCACTAAAATATTTGACTAATTGGAAAGATAAAAGTAAATAAGGAACAAAAAAGACACAATAAGATGAAAACTAAATAACAAATTGATCAGCATAAATCCAGCCACATTGATTTTATTAATTGCATTAAATGCTACATACATATTTTTAACTAAAAAGTCAAAATTGTTAGACTGGGTGCAAAAACAAGATCCAACTATGAGTTGTCTATAGGAAACATACTTCTGTTTCAAAAATACAAATAGGTTGATAATAAACTATTGGGGAGATAGTGTTATCAAACGAAAGTTTGGCAGCCTACCATGATTAGTCATCAATATTTGTGAGACTGGCACTGGCTCAACAGAAAGAATTTTATTTCAGAGTTGGCAGCTTGAGAAGATGGAGGAATCCTATCTTTGAAAACTCGTGTTCCTGTTGTTGCAGGCAAGAGTTCTTATAAGGAAGGAGGAGGAGAAAAAAAAAATTGAACAAAGGAATCAAAAGGAGGCGGCTGAGAGTTCTTTCCTGAGGGGGCCTATGTGCAAACCAGTACAGTTTGTTCAGATTACTGATTGAGGTCAGAAAATATCTGGAGCTGGAATAATATGAAGGTCGAAATCTGCTTCTTTCCTTGTTGCAGGAATAGAAGCTAGCAAGGAACTTATAAATAAGAGTTATTGTTCTCTGAAACAGGTACTCATACATCCCTGTAGTCAGTGCCCTCTTAGCCATAAGTGAGAATCAAAACTGCAGGCCCCAGTGTGGTGGGAAAGAGGAGAAGGGAGACTGACGTGCAGAAATGTTAACTCTTACTTATGTTTATTTTTCTTACTGTAATGTTAACTGTTGATGAGTGTCAGGCAGATGGGAACAAGCCCTTCAACTGTAACATGAACTTGGCCAGAAGTGAATGTATAGAATTGATTAATTATGCACTTTTGATTTGTTACAGAATATATAACTTTTATCAGTAAATTAGTAATATTGAATGTTGGTTATAAGGGTAGCAAACTGAATTTAACATTTTACAGAAATTCTTTTTTAAGTTTACTTTTTTAGCACATTCTTGATTAGCTCTCTTCTATGGATAGTCAGACTACTATCAGTAAATCAGTAATATAGCATATTTATTCCAGGTTACAATTTTCCACTGTAAATCTGGCTCTAATTCTATGAAGCTATTGTTGTCTTCTAAATCTTCTATAGGAGTGGAAAACTTGGGAATGTTGTAAAACAAAATCTCATGAGTTAAAAGTAGGTTTACTTTTCAAAGGCGTATGTTAGGCTGAATTTTGTTTACCTATACAAGAAAGGTTATAAGAAGCTTTAGGTGAATAAGGGAAAATAAAATAAAAAATAAGAGAGTTAGTCTTAACTTAAAAATCTCTCCAAGTGTGGACCGGTATTCCTGTGGTATCCATGAGAATAAACTCATAAACCTGTCCAGTTCCTGGGACTTCTGGGTCTTTAGTAGAACCTTATTTTCTCGTTGGAATGGGTGCAGAGGCTTACAGTTTATTTTTCTGGAACAAAAGCAACCAGTGGCAATCTGATAGAACTTTCTTATCTGCAGTTTGAATGTTTTTGGTGATGTCATCAAGTGCTCAGGTAAATTCAGCATGGCTCACATTGCATTAGTTACCAAGATTGTTCAAACTACTGTGATGATTTTTCACATTCATGTTATGTTCTTTAGTTTCAGTTTGCAATTATGAAATTCAGAATAAGAAAGTTCTGGTTTTCACTTATTTCAAGTCATAGTATGGAAGAATAATGAACATTAGTTCAGAAGGTTGCAGGCAAAACATTCAAGAAAACTAGAAAAATTCAAGATCAATGTATTCACAACTGTATGCTACAGATTTATTGAACCAAAATCTTTCCCATAAAATCACCCTCATTTATATTAATGATAGCAAATTAAGACAATTGTATTTTACTGTATTAAGTCCAGTTTCCATTTGCCCTGGTTATTTGCATAAATACAACATAAATAGCAGTTGATTATAGAAGCTCTCTCAAATCTGCTTTGCAGGAATTTCATAAGGAAGCTTTTAGATTGAACTTGCAAACCAAATCAAGTAAAATAAAGATACATCTCAGTAAACAAATTCAATAAGAATTTAGACACAGGCCCTGGCCGGTTGGCTCAGCGATAGAGCGTCGGCCTGGCATGCTGGGGACCCGGGTTTGATTCCCAGCCAGGGCACATAGGAGAAGCGCCTATTTGTTTCTCCACCCCCCCTTCCTCTCTGTCTCTCTCTTCCCCTCCTGCAGCTGAGGCTCCATTGGAGCAAGGATGGCCCGGGCGCTGGGGATGACTCCTTGGCTTCTGCCCCAGGCGCTAGAGTGGCTCTGGTCGCGGCAGAGCGACGCCCCGGAGGGGCAGAGCATTGCCCCCTGGTGGGCAGAGCATCGCCCCTGGTGGGCGTGCCGGGTGGATCCCGGTTGGGCGCATGCGGGAGTCTGTCTGACTGTCTCTCCCTGTTTCCAGCTTAAAAAAAAAAAAAAAAAGTATTTAGACACAAATGAAGGCAAAATTAGTTAAATGAAAACTATACTCATGAAATCTGGCAAAATGGAACCCAGAGGTATAAACTGGAAAATATATTAATTAAGGTTGAAACATAAAAAATTAAAGTCGGATTTCCAATATTCTTTTAATAGAATATTTTTTATAAAGTTTTAAAAGAAAAAAATACCGGAAATCCAAATTAAGAGTAAGAATATCTGACAATTTTTCCAAAATAAAACTTGTATTAGTTATTAAATAAATTGAAAAAACTAATAATGGCAAAATGTAAAATAAAATATCTAAACAACCATAGCAAACCGTAGAACATCACAGGTTATCACATAACATAAAAAGTATAAAAACAAAAATAAAGTTTACTTACAAAGAAATAACTACAAATGAATCTAATCAAATTAACTCTTCATCTGCAATAACACTTATATGACACCTGACCAGGCAGTGGTGCAGTAGATAGAGCATCAGCCTGGGATGCTGAGTACTCAGGTTTGAAAACCTAAGGTTGCTGGCTTTAACACAAGTTCATCCTGTTTGAGTGCAAGATTGCTGGCTTCAGTATGGTATCATAGACATAACCCCATAGTCACTGGCTTGAGCAAGGGTTCACTGGCTAGGCTGGAACCCCCTGGTCAAACCACGTATGAAAAAGCAATCATTGAACAACTAAAGTGCCACAACTATGAGTTGAAGCTTCTCATCTCTCTTCCTTCCTATCTGTCTATCCCTAAAAAAAACAAACAAAACATAACAACAACAAAAACAAACAAAAACCCCACTTAAATGGCAAGGTTTACAGAATGCACTCAGTTATGTATAGTTTTGGGTTTTCACTTCTCCTACAAAATATTTAAAAACAAAAAGGAAAATAGAAAAAAGAAACACAATGTTATTTGGGTAAAATTAAGGAAAAAGTACATTTTCCATACTCAAAGCTATATTGAAGTATCCCAGATGTTTCTAAGAATAACCAGGACAAGTATAGATCACAAGTCATGAAGAGATAATACAAAGGTGGAAAGACCTTGTGAAACTACTTAGAAAAAGATTCCTGCAAATGTATACTTCCTGACAGTGATAGATAAGTACAGAATGCCACAACTGTATTCATGATTTGCTATAATAAGTGCAAGAATAAAGATGTAAAATCTCAATTACAGGTGGCAGAGTCATTTCTAAATTGATATTGCTTTAGAGGAGCTGCAGAGACATGGCTACATTGCAGGAAAACACATTTGCAGAAAAACAGGGTATCTTTGTGGCAGAAGACATTAATAAAGGTTTTGTGTTGTGTATAAAAAAAAAGAATGTTATTTCAATCATTTCCAGAAACTTTTTTCCAATGGCTTGTTTTAAAAAATTACTTCATTCTATAATTAATAATAAAAAAGCAAATAAATAATAAAGCATTAAAACTATAAGAAATATTAAGAAAATAAGCAGGATCAGAAAAAAAATGCTGTTAGGTCAATAAAAATTCCGAGTATAAATAAATGAAAAGTAAACAATAGCTGCTAGAAAGGAAGCACAAAAAATATATGCTACAGCTAAGAAAAGAGAAGTTTAGACATGAAAACTAAAAAAGCTTAGGTGACAAAATTCAGAAAAAAACTAAAAGGTGAATGAAAACAAACAAAATGACAGAACTTGTACATAGATATAAATGAAAATGGAAGAAATATAGGTGAGAAGTGGTACTCTAGAAAAGAAACAGAAAACTGTGAAAATGACTGAAATAAAATAAAAATAAATAAATAAATTAGGATTTGTGAGAAAATAACAGAGAAGAAAAGTAAGGTTGACCAGGTAGTGGATAGAAAAGGGGTCCCCAAACTACAACCCACGAGCCGCATGCGACCCCCTAAAGCCATTTATCCAGCCCCCGCCGCACTTCCGGAAGGGGTACCTCTTTCATTGGTGGTCAGTGAGAGGAGCACATTGACCATCTCATTAGCCAAAAGCAGGCCCATAGTTCTCATTGAAATACTGGTCAGTTTGTTGATTTAAATTTACTTGTTTTTTATTTTAAATATTGTATTTGTTCCCGTTTTGGTTTTTTACTTTAAAATAAGATATGTGCAGTGTGCATAGAGATTTGTTCATAGTTTTTTTTTTTATAGTCTAGCCCTCCAATGGTCTGAAGGACAGTGAACTGGCCCCCTGTATAAAAAGTTTGGGGACCCCTGAGATAGACTGGTACCCGGAGGACCCAGGTTCGAAAACCCAAGGTTGCTCACTTGAGCTCGGGCTCATCCGGCTTGAGCGCAGTGTTACTGGCTTGTGCATGGGGTCATAGACATGACCCCAAGGTCACTGGCTTGAGCAAGGGGTCACTGTGTCAGCTGGAGTCCCCTGGTCAAGGCACATATGAGAAAACAAACAATGAACAACTACGGAGGCACATGAAGAATTGATACTTATCTCTCTCCCTTCCTGTCTCTCTCTCTCTCTCTCTCTCTCTCTCTCTTTCTGACTCTTTTTTCATCTCTGTCAAAAAAAGACAAGAAAAGAGAAATAAGGTTTCTTCATATGCATAACGACTATCCCTGCCATGGCATAATAGAAAATATATATTGGTCTTTGCGTCCAGTTTCAGTCACAGAGCTCCTAAAACCCTTGCAATTTCCTCAGTAATAAGAATGTTAGGAACATTTTATCTAAGATTTGGTCTTTGACCTTATCCCTTAAAGAGGACTTCTAAAATCCTTATAAATTCCTAATTGATCAGAGAACAAGAAATATCTTTTGTTTTAATGAGGTAACTCTGGATAAGCTATTGGAGGGCTCCTGGGTGACACTGGTCACCAGAAATACCAACCAACCTATTATTAGAATATGAAAATTTTAAGCATCACCCTTCATTCCCCAGAGAGCAAAGAGGAGCTGGAAATGGAGTTAATAATTGATTATGCTTATATAAAGAGACCTCCATAAAAATTCTAGTGGGGATTGGAGATCTTCTGCATTGGTGAACACATACAAATATTGAGAGGGTAATGCACTCTGACTTCATGGTTCAGACGCCTTTATGCTGCACTCAGGATTCTCCAACTCCTAGCCTTATGTGTTCCTTCATCTGATTGTTTATCAGTATATTTTATCATGTCCTTTAATAAAATGGTAAATGTAAGAAAGGGTTTTCCAGCATTCTATATGATGCTCTAGGAAATTAATGAAACCCAAGGAAGGGTAGTCATGATGCGGGCATTCTGGGGGGGGGGGTCTATGACCCACTCTAAGTTCTTCGTTTCACGCAGGAAAGAATTCAAATACAAGCCAGCATAAAATTTAAAATAGAAGTCAGTTTATTAGTGAAACCATGCAACAGAATGGGTTACTCCACAGACAGAGTAGTCTCCTTTTAACTGGTTGTGCTTCCTTTATTGAGGTTTATTTCATCAGACGCTAACGCATTCAATGAGGTGGAAATTATTCAGGATCTTTCTGAGAAAAGGGTAGGAACTTATGGGAAGATCCTTATTGGCCATTTTGGTTCCTTATATGGGCTTTCTACTTCTGATCATGGTGGAATCAGGTGCATCAGGTATATCATTTAACATGTTAATGTATTACAAATGAGTGTATAATGAGGCTAGGTGTTATCATAAGTTGGGCTTAGTCAATATTTTGGAATGAGCTTGTCTCTACTGATGTACCAGAAATCCAGTGGAGAGTCATCTTCCTACTTCTTCACAGTGCCTGTGGTTTTTATTGATTGCAGCTATTTTGACACAAAACCTATCTCAGTTGGAACTTCTGATCTGTAAGTGGTTGGTTAGAAGCACAAGTGACAATAACCTGGACTGGGAACTGTTGTCTCATGTGCGTGTTGGGTAAATAGTGTCAGAATTGAGTTGAATTGTATAACACCCAGCTGATGTCACAGACCATTGCTGGCATGAGAAACCCTCAACATATTTGGTGCCCATAAGTGTCAGAAGTGAATGTTGTCAGTGTCGTAGTAGTGTGAGAGCTAAGGAGACACACAGAAGAGAAGAACTAAAGTTTCTTTTAATATTCACCCCCAGAAAAGAATATTAAGATGATGAAATAGGACAAAAATTTAAAAATATAATTCCAGAAATCTATCCAGATATAAAGAGACATTGAAACCACGTAATTCAGTGCACACATTGTGTCATAACAAAATGACCCTGAGCAGCCAATAATGACATATAACCCACTAGATGAATGAAATTCAAAATTAGAGACATAATTTTTAGGGAAGCTATAAAAATTATCATGTTACTTACAAAGGAGAAAAAACCCTGGTCAGTTTCAAATTTGTCTATAGAAACATTTAAACACCGAATGACAGAGCAACAACCTCTTAAAAATTCTCAAAGAGAAAGGATTCTGCAGAGTTATGGTGACTACCTAAACCTTAATCTCTGCATGCATCCTCCAAAAAAATTATACTGTACAATAGAGGGAGCAAATAAAACCAGATATAACTAAGCCCTTCAGAAGAACTACGTCATCAAACTACCTACTCTCAGTTCAGTTTTAAAGATCTTACCTGTACATATAAAAAGAGACACAGAAAGGTTAAGAATAGTAAAACAGAGATAAAATTTCCCCAGCAAGATCAGGTCCTTGTCTAAGTGCAAATATACTGAGAGCAGAAGTGAGAACTGACACAACAAAGCTTAGCTACAAAAAATAACAAAACAAACAAACAATAAAAGATTGACAAGGTACTGAGAAACCAACTAGGTTTGACAAGGAACATCATTCTGTTAGGTTATAAGATAATCTCTCTTTAAAACTTGGCTATGACGGGAGAAAAAGAAGCAAGAACAATATTTAAGAATTGTACAAAAATAAAGGACATCAGAAAATCAGAAAAGATACCAAACCCTTTTCATCAAAAAAAGACTAACCTAATTAAACTGTACTTTTCTGTACCAACCTAAAAGGTCATTGAAATGGAGAAAAATGCTCAGCCACTACAAACCCTCACTCTTGTTGTAATACAGTGTTAGTGCTGATTCGTCTTTAAAAGGTCTATATCCAAAGAGAGTTCCTATAAAAAGAAAAGAGAATACCAAAATAAAATATTTGCAGCTGATAAAAACCCATTCTCAAATAAAGAATAAATAATAATATAATGTAACACCACAATACAAATTTAATACACTTAAATTAATATTTGCCGATATTTAAAAATCTTATATCAGAAATTCAAAACACTTCAAGAAAAAATAAATGTAAGCAAGGATTTTATACACATGAAGAGCCCATAAAATACCAAAGCTAAGAACAAACTATTTAGACATGCAAAAAGTAAGAAAATATTCTTCCCTTGAGCTTTTTAAATAAAATTTCAAAAGGCCAAATTTCAGCCAATGGCTAGAAAGTTTAATCAAAAAGACCACTAGTATACAGTGAGTATATTTATGTAACTATAAAATAAAAATTTAAACAAAGTTTGTCCTCAAGATGATAGAAAAAGCAAGAGAAACTGACAACAAAATAAACACACAGCCAACTAAATGGGAAATGATATTTTCAAACAACTCAGATAAGGGCCTAATATCCAAAATATACAAAGAACTAATAAAACTCAACAACAAACAAACAAATAATCCAATAAAAAATGGTAAGTGGACATGAACAGACACTTCTCCCAGGAAGAAATACAAATGGCCAACAGATATATAAAAAGATGCTCACGTTCATTAGCTATTAGAGAAATGCAAATCAAAACTACACTGAGATACCACCTCACACCTGTTAGATAATCTATTATCAATAAGACAGGTAATAGCAAGTGTTGGAGAGGCTGTGGAGAAAAGGAACCACTGTTGATGGGAATGTAAAGTAGTACAACCATTATGGAAGAAAGTATAGTTTTTCCTCAAAAAACTAAAAATAGAACTACCATATGTCCCAGCAATCCCTCTACTGGGTATATACCCCAAAACTCAAAAACATTGGTACGTAAAAACACATACAGCCCCATGTTCATCGCAGCATTGTTCACAGTGGCCAAGACATGGAAACAACCAAAAAACCCTTCAATAGATGACTGGATAAAGAAGATGTGGCACATATACACTATGGAATACTACTCAGCCATAAGAAATGATGACATCGGATCATTTACAACAAAATGGATGGATCTTGATAACATGATACGGAGTGAAATAAGTAAATAAGAAAAAACGAAGAACTGCATGATTCCATACATAGGTGGGACATAAAAACAAGACTAAGAGACATGGACAAGAGTGTGGTGGTTACCGGTAGGGGGGGTATGGAGGAGAGGGAGGGAGAGGGGGGAGGGCAGGGGCACAAAGAAAACCAGATAGAAGGTGACGGAGGACAATTTGACTTTGAGTGACGGGTATGCAACATAATTGAATGACAAGATAACCTGGACATGTTTTCTTTGAACATATGTACCTTGATTTATTAATGCCACCCCATTAAAATTAATAAAAATTTATAAAAAAGATGATAGAACATAATAAGATATTGATGCATTATATTTGTAAAAATATTACAATTTATAAAACATAAAAAACAACTAGGAAAAGATGTTTGGAAGTGTACTAATTGCTTAGTGTCTATTAGCTAAAAGTAATAGAATATTATAAAATGTTATTTAAAGCCAAAATATAAGTATATTAACAATACAAGTGTAAACAGTAAGAAAATATTACTAAATAAAACCAGGTTATAGAAGAAAAGAAGAAGAGACAAGAAGAAAAAAATATATATACTATGATTTTTGTTATTTATCAATAAACAGTAGTTCTCAAAGTTTTGGTCTCAGGAAACTTTTGCACTATTAAAAATATAAAGAAGCACAAATAGCTTTTATGCATGAAGTTTTATATAAATAAACTATCACATTAGAACTCAAAATTAAGACATTTTTATTAATAATGTCCCTAAATTTAGCATAACATACCATTATATTTTATTATTAAAACATATTTCTAGAGAAAAAAGTATATTTTCCAGAGAAAAAATAGTGGAGTGTGATATTGTTCAATATTGTGAAAATTCTTTAAATATCTGACTTAATAGAAGAGAGTTTGCTTTTCTTACCTGTTTCCGAATTCAGTCTGTTGATTCATTGCTCATTTTGTAGGCTTTAGGAAACTCCATTCAACATGCATGAGACAATAAGAATCAAAAAGGAAGCAATATGTTAGTGTTATAATAAAAATAAGTTTGACACAACAAACTCTTTAAGTCTCTTGGGATTCTTAGGAGTTCCAAGAACGTGGTTTGAGAATTCAAATATAAGAAGTAAAGATTACTTGTCAAAAATAAATGCAAGAATATCTCTAAAATAATTTATCATTATTAATGCAACCACAAACATCCAAAAGCTTTCTAATAGCAGAATAACTTCAAATAAAGCAACAAAAGCCACAGAGATCACAGAGTAGAAAACTTAAAAATTAATATCACTTATAAACTGAAATAAAACATTAAGATAAGATCAAATATATTTGTCATATCTATTGTTAAATTAATTAAACAAGGAAGCCATTAGTCTGAAATGGTTATAAAGCTATGGTGTCTAAATAAGTAAACTAAAATCTCTGCCTCTAAATGCCTAAAGATAATGAGATTGAAACCTAAAAACACCAATCCGAAACAGACAACTAGACTTTAATCTATAGTCAATCAGTACTTTACTGTGCTGTTACCTTTTCTCTATAAAAGTTTGTCTCTGGCTTCTGTTGTTGGAACATTCCTAAACACTTCTGGCTTGATACTACCAAATTCTAATTTATTTTTGCTCAAATAAACTCTTGAAAAATTTTGATATGCCTCAGGTTACTTTTTAACAATGTGGAAAATGAGTGGAATTAATCCAACAGTTGAAAAAAAAATGAAATTGGATCACAAATCAAAGTTACCTTTATACTATATAGAGAATACTTCTTAAGCAACTTAATGTGCAGCTGAAAATGGAAGTACAGTATAAGAAATCTGCATAAGTAAAATGCAAATAAAAATAAATTTGGAGTCACAAACTAACACAAGATAATGTATAATTAATGGCAACCCACTAAACAACAAATTAAAGTTCAATGTGTAATTCTAAAAATGGTAATTCATATTAAGATAGTGTTATGCATACCTGTCCATCAAATAACATAGTATAAACATTCATAAAGCAAATCCTGCAAGATATGGAAGGAGAAACAGAGATAAACATATAAATATTAACATGCTTCTATTCCAATTCTCTAAACCCTGACAGATCAAGTATAAAAAAATATGTATAATTACAGAAAATTGAAATAATATAATTTCAAAATTTATGCTATGATATACATCTATTATATATGTGTGTGAATATATATGTGTGTGTCTATGTGTGTGTGTGTGTGTGTGTGCGTGTGTGTATGAGAGAGAAAGATATTTGTGTCCTGAAAATAGAAAACGTGTATTATTATCAAGGGCCCATTGGAATTTTCATATGGACTAATTATGAAGGTTTAAATTTCAATAAATTTCAAAATGAATAATCTTGAACAATTCCCTGATAATTTAGAAAAAATAGAAAATAATTCTTTTTGGAATTAAATCATAATTCTCTTTTAATGACTTTTCAAATCCAAGTAGAAATACAACAGAAACCACATATATCTCAAAAATTATAAGAATGAAAAAAACTATGACAAAGCTAGACAGTGTTGAAAGGAAAGTTCTTAACATTAAGTGGGTGCATTCATTCATAAAGAAGAAAAGTCAAAAGCATAAAGGATTCAACCTTAAAAGTTATGAATGGAACAAAACATATTGAAGGAAATAAAAAGTATAAATTATTACATATAAAGTATGTTAATAAATTAAAAAATAGAGTGCCTAGAAAGTAAATACAAACTATTTCTGTGAAAAAGTCTAATAATTTAAAAAACACTTTAAAGAAAAAAGCACAAATATAACAAATATGGAATGATAAAAGACAACCACGGCCCTGGCCAGTTGGCTCAGTGGTGGAGTGTTGGCCTGGTGTGCAGGAGTCCCGGGTTTGATTCCCGGCCAGGGCACAAGGAGAAGCAATCATCTGCTTCTCCAACCCTCCCACTCTTCTTCCTCTCTGTCTCTCTCTTCTCTTCCCGCAGCCAAGGCTCCATTGGAGCAAAGTTGGCCCCGGGCGCTGAAGATGGCTCTGTGGCCTCTGCCTCAGGCGCTAGAATGGCTCTGGTCGCAACAGAGCAACGCCTCAGATGGGCAGAACATCGCCCCCTGGTGGGCGTGCCGGGTGGATCCCGGTCGGGCGCATGCGGGAGTCTGACTGCCTCCCCGTTTCCAACTTTGGAAAAATACAAAAAAAAAAAAAGACAACCACACAATACAGAAATTGAATGCATAATAAGAATTACTTTTGTAAGTCTATTTTTCTAGAATATAATTTGCTCAAACTTTCTCCAGAAGTGGTGAAACATCTAAAAGATTTCATTTCCATAGAATACGCAGACTTCAAACTTTACCTTTTGCCAAAACACACCAACAGACTAATATTATATCATAAAGAATTTGTAGCAAAACTTTAATAGTTGTGTATTTCAATGCTACTGATGGTGTTTCAGAGTTGAATAATGAAAAACTGCTTTTGACTCATTTTTTGAAGCAAGCTACTCATTGGTAACAGAAGACCACAGAGGTTGAACAAAAGAGAAAATAGCAGATTAACAGCACTCCTTGTGAATATTTACACATTAAACATTGGCAACATAGTAAAATATTTAAAATTATACAATATTATCAATGCAAAATGAACATTAGGACATGTTTAATATTATTTATTTATGATATAATAAAATACATTATTGTTATAGTTAAGGTTTTACAATCCATTCCTAATTTGATCATAATAAAAATAAAATGGAAAAATAAAAACCTATGAAAATATATGACTTATGTTTATATAAAATATCAGATTACTTTAAATTTGTTAGAAATTCATCTGCAGTATTTATCATAATCTTTGATTATTAGCTAACACGTTTAGACAAGAAGAGAAATCAATGAAAGAAGAAGAATCAAAACTGTATAGGAGAACAGATCCATCATTATTTGCAGAAAATTGTATTTTGTAACTGGTCCACTTAGGAGAAATTAACAGATAAGACTACTACAATCAATATAAGAATTTAGTAGGAAAATGGTGTACAAAATTACTAACATGTGGAAGTCAATAGCATCGATTCAGAAAATATAATATTAAAAAAAGACTCTATTTGTGATGGCAATAAAGATAAATATGTAGGAATAAAAATAAGGAATGTGCAAATCTATTAAAAAACTTTTAAAAATAATCCTAAGTAACCCAAAATAGACTTGAACAAAGTGGAAAGGCATTCCATGTTCTTGGAGAGAAAGATTCAGCATCTTAAATATATCAAATATCTATAAATTAGAAAAAAATATATAGTCTAAATAAATGTAAAAATATGGATTTGATATTATATTTGAAAATCTAGACACTGAAATATAAAAATTTATGTGAAAAAATAAAGAATAACCAAAAATGTCTTAAAAATCAGAATAATAAGGTGGCAAATACTCTAACCAAAATAAAAGGTTTAAAAATTAAAACATGCATCTATGGAAGATTAATGTAAAAATCAATAAAACAGAATATCACTTTCAGAAATTGACTCAAATATATATGGACATTGATTATTACTCAATTTCTTTATGACAAAATTTATTAATTCTCTCAGTCCTTTAAATAGCCAGCACTACATTTATTACAGCCTCTAGGCCAATAACTGTACACAATGCACAGACTCTTCCCAGACCTTTAGAAGTGGACACTCAGGTGGACTGTGTCTTAACTGCATGTTTCACGGTTTGGTTCCTTACAGTAATTAACCAAGAAGAACATTTCACTTCGTTTAACCTAATGGGTTTAGAACAATAAGGAATAATTTTCACCTCCAATTTGACACTAATTTTAAAAAATAGGTTTTAAACGATAACACCACTCATTTTGAAAAAAGGTGCTGTGCAAAATAAATGAATGCATGAATGATTAAATAAATAAATTTTTAAAAAATAAAAAGAAAAGAAAAGAGGCTATGCAGGTAATTGAAGACTGCATTCCAGATGAAAAAAAAGCATGGTATCTGAACATGTGTGTTTAAGAGGGAACTGAACAATTATAAAAAAGGAATGGTGATGAAAAACCAGTCAGGAGATTTTATTAGATGAAACTTGAAGAAATAAATGCTCAAAATATATTTTTCTTGACATACATTTCATGTTTTGTTGTTGTTGTCATCATTACATAAAGACAGGATTTTATTTATTTATTTATATTTTTAATTGACTTTATTGGGTGTGCACTTCTTTTTTATGGAAGTACAAACTAGCTGAAAATATCTGCTCAAAAAATGCACATGGAACACTTCCAGTTTCTGGTCAAGCATGTAAGGAGCTAAGAAATCATTACTCCCAAACTGACAATCGAAAGCAAAACAAAACAAAACAAAAATCTGATCAAACTGAAAATGATCAACTCTCCTTAGACCCATCAAATAATTGGAGTCATAGGGCAAATTGATGCCACAAGTATTGAAGAGAGAGACAAGCAGATACAAAGAGGCACATCTTAGCAGAATGGAAGACTCAGAAGGAAAAACTGCAATTGGAGCAGGGCTAGGATAAAATTATTTCAGTAATGGACAAATTGCTACAGATTCAGTGGGGACTAACTTGAGAATTAAAAACTGCAAGGGGAGACAGAGAAAAATCTTGTGTGTTCCACAGGAGAAGGGAAAAATTAATCATTTTGTAATACACCTTGATGATTCTGTTCTTAAAAAGTATGCCATAAACGGAAGTGATTTTACCAAAACTTAACTAAGATTTTACCAGAGCCATTCGAATGTGAGGGAAGGGAAACACCCAATTTCAGCCCCTTCTACAATTCCTGACCACCTAAAGCAGAGAGACAGAGAAACACTTGTGTAAGTCACAGCCCAGGTGCACAAGGTCACTTAAAAAAGAGAGAGAGAGAGATTTAATTATAATACTGTAGAGGGTTTTCCATCTTCCCACTCTTTTCTACTGCAATAATGAGGTTCCAGTATAAGGAAAATACAACTGGATAAACTGCATGTTGAGACCTTACATAAAAATGAGAAACCAATGTAATATAGGGGACACAGAAAAAAGGGCAACAGAGAAATTTATTCTCTGAAACACATAAGTAGGCAAACAACATGCAGAGCCAAATTTATAAGCTGATAATCATCAAATCTCACATTAAAGCCTTATTTACCTCAATTACTTTTGTCCAGTAAGAACATCATGTCTAGCTTCTAACAAAAAATTACAAGGCATACTAAAAGGAAATATCATTTTGAAAAGAGAATAAGCATGAAAATCAGCCACAGATATGGCAGGGATGTTGGCTATGATTTATTTGTTCAAGAGCATAATGGAAAAAAGTACGGCATAAAAGAATAGATGTGTAATATAAGCAAAGAGATGGAAACTTTAAGAATGAATCAAAAGAAAATGTTAGGAATTAAAAATACTACAACTGTAACCAAAAAATATATAGTTTTGACATAAGAACAGACATATAACAGTGGAATAGAATAGCGATCTTAGAAACAAATTTGCACTTTTATGACCAACATTGATCTTAGGCAAAGGTTTCAAGAAATTACAAGGAAAGTTGCTCAACCTGTGGTGGCGCAGTGGATAAAGCATTGACCTGGAACGCTGGCTTCCCTGGTCAAGGCACATATGGGAGTTGATGCTTCCTGCTCCTCCCCTTCCCCCTTCTTTCTCTCTCTCTCTCTCTCTCTCTCTCTCTCTCTCTCTCTCTTTCTCTCTCTCTCCCTCCTCTCTATAATAAGTAAATTTTAAATTTAAAAAAATTTGAAGATGATTTTATTAGTGTTCAACCATCTAATTTATAAATGATGAATCTGAAGGTTAGCTAAGTGAGATGAAGTAACTTGATCAAGGTCAGAATTAGAGTAAAATAAAGAATTTAATTCTTGTACCATTCAGTTCTCAATTATTTTAAATGTCATATGGCTGAAGTCTTCACTCAGATAAAAACCCAGTTCATAATGTTATTTAGACTGAGTATATTTCAAGATGTTCTCATTGTATTACTTTATAGAACTAAAATATTAAAACTGTCAAAACCTATTATTTATTTATTTATTTATTTATTTATTTATTTATATTTATTAAGTGAGAATTGGGGAGGCAAGGACACAGAGAGACACACTCCCACATGTGCCCCACCCACATGCTCTGTCCATGTGGGGTAGCTGCTTCATTGCTCAGCACCCATGCTAATTCAGTACCTGAGGCACAGCCATAGGGCCATCCTCAGTGCCCTGGGCCAAATTACTTGAACTCTTCGAGTCATGGCTGTGGGAGGGGAGGACCGAGAGGGGTGGGGTTGGAGAAGCAGATAGTTACTTTTCCTGTGTGCCTTGATCAGGAATCAAACCCTGTAGTTTCACACGCTGGACTGACACTCTACTGGTGAGCCAACTGGCCAGGTTCAAAAACCTATTTTAGACTATACTGTATTATTTTTAAAATAAAGATACTTATATCTAAAACGATTATATGACTTGATTAAAGTGAGATAGTAAGTCAATGGCGGGGCCAAATTGGAATCCTTGGCCCTCCTATGCTAATGTATATTGACTTTGTATAGTTTTGAATACTTTTTTGGAGAGACCCTTCTCTTTCAGTCTATATCTAATACAACAGAGTAACCTTAAAAAAATAAAACATGTTATATAGCCTGTTACTGCTATTCAGACACTTGCAATGTCTCTACATTGTACTCATATTAAATCTAGCACATTTAAAATGGTCTATAAGACAGTATCTTATCTGACCTCCTTTCCCCTTTATGGCATCATCTTATCTTATATTGACCTTCCTTTATTCCAGTCCAGTCATACATGCCTTCCTATGATGCCTGAAAAACTTCATGTATTGGGATTTTGAAATGACTGCTTCATATGCCTGGAGAGTATGTTCACCAACTAGCTTGCCCAATGACTCCAGTGTTTATTGATTGATTTAATATTAAAATCTCTCCCATAATTCACTCAAGTATTCTCACTTCCCCTACTTTAGCCTACTGTTTTCTCATTGTCATTATTTTTGTTGCATTAGTTGATTAGTAATTACTGTTTCACAGGTTTATTAAGATACAATTGATAAATATAAATTGTGTATATTTAATGTGTATGCAATGACATGATATAGCTAAGCATTTTGAAGTGATTATAACAATTATGCTATTTAACATGTCCATCACTTCATATATCGATAGTTACTTTTGGGGGATGTGGAAAGAATAGTAAAGATCTATATTCTTAACATATTTCAATGAACAATATATATAATTACATAAACAATAAAAAATAACAATGAGATACCACTACATACTTTTTATATTGGATAAAATCAAGAACACCACCAAATGTTGGAGAGGATGTGAAACAGCCAAGAATCCTCATTTATTGCGGGAGAGAATAAAAAAGTATTCAGCCACTTAGGAAGACATTTTTCTGTTTTATATATAAATAGACTTACTTATATCATAATATACACAATTGCACTTTTGGTATTTACCCAAGAGCATTGATGATATTTTTTGCTAAAAAAGTTGATAAAATAAGCCAGATGGAGTCTTATACAGTTGAAACAATAATTCTACATTTGATAGCTTTCCAAACTAAACTCTTATCTTATACTTGTGGTACATGATATTTTATAATGAAAAATATAATTTCAGATTCCAGTAAAAATAATTTTTAAAAATTTTTATTTATTAATTTTAGAGATAGAGAAAGAGAAGGAGAAACAACATTTTGTTGTTTCACTTATTTATGCATTTGCTGGTTGATTCTTTTTTTTGCTTTGTTTTGTTTTTTGTTTGTCTTTAAAGCCAGATGCATTATTGTGTTACATTTATTTATTTATTAAAAATTTTATTTCTAATTGATTGTATTGACATGGTTGCAAGTGTCCCATTCAATATAACACCCCTTCTCCACCACATCATGCCCCCCATGCCCCATGCAAAGTCTCTTTCCAGCCTGATTTCACCCCCTTTGCCTCTCTCCCTTCCCTTGTCTCCACCCCTACCCTTTCTTTCTGGGAATTGTTACCTTGTTGTCTGTATCTATGTGTTATGTATATATAATTTCACTAACATCTTCACCTTCTCTGGTCTCTTCCCCTCTTCCCCCTTCCCTCTGACGGCTGTCCCTCTGGTCCCTGTGACCCCGTTTCTGCCTCTATTCAGTTCCTCAGCTCGCTTTTTTCATTAGATTTCACATATAACTGAGATCAAAACCATAACTTTGGCATATAAGGAGGATGCTATAACCAACTGTACTACCCAGCAGGGCCTCCAGTGACATATTTTATGCTCTGGATCAATAAACATAAATTTGTGAAAGTGAAATAATCTGAGTTGGTGATTCCTTGTTGATTTTATTAAAATGTAATTTTTGAACTGGATTCCCAGGAATGTAGTCTAAGTGTTATGGAATTTGGAATTACAGGGTATGAAGCACCTTTCATGTATCATAACATTCAGAATTAAATAAAAATTTATAGTTTTAACTTTTTTATAATGAAATAAACAAATTTAAAGTAACTACAATCCTGTTTAATAATCTTTGCTCCCTTTCAGTCAGTTTCTATTATTCTTGAAATGTTTAGTCTACTGTTTCTCTCCAATGTGTGATACTTAAGTTTTGGCAATGGTTTCATTTTTTTCATACTTAAAAATTATTTTTCATAATCTATTAGTTTTTCATATCAAAGATATGGTAGCCTCTTTACATAATTTAGGGAATTTTTTCTTTATTTCTATATTGTGAAATAGTTTTTAAAGTTTGGAATGTTTAAATATTGTACTCCATCGTCAAAAATGTTTTCCTTCATTGTTTAGAATTCCTGATTAAAAGTGTTATGTGTTTTAAAAGGTATTTTATTGTTTGAAAGCATTAAATTATGATTCAACTTTAGTGATACTTTAATTTTTATTCATGTGTTTATGTTTAAGTGAAGTTTAGTTGAGGTATTTTTCCAGGAATTTATCTGAAATAGATTTATATTGTAGCTTGACTTATGGTGGTGCGGATGGAACCTTGATCTGGAGTGCTGGGGTTGCCAGTTCAAAGCCTCGGGTTTGCCCAGTTAAGGCACATAAGAGAAGCAACTACTATAATTTTTTTGTTTTTTGTGCTCCTCTTGCCTTTCTCTTTCTCTCTCATCTCTAAATAAAATCTTAAAAAATAAAATATATTAATAAATTTATTGACATAAATTTATTGCATATTTATTTCTTCTACATTTCTGCAGAATGTTTTATTTTCTATTTCTCATTCCTAATAATTCATATTATTTCCACTTTTCTTTTTAATGTTCACCCATCTTGGAAAGAATTTGTCAGTTATCATGACTGGGAAGACAGTTGACATTATTGAGCCTCTCTATTATATATTTGTTTCCTATTTCATTAATTTATGTTCATATTCTTTTATTTCTCTCTAAATGCTTTTCTATTTTGTTTCTGAGCTGATTAATTTCAGTTTGCCTTTTAATATAAATACTCAAGTAGTTTTAAGTACCATTAAAATTATGTCAGACATATATTTGTATCTAGTATTTCTGTTTTCTTTTAGCTGTAAAAATTTTGTGGTTTAGAGGATAAATTAATCTTGCACAATACATTACTTATAAGTATGTTTCTTAGGTACATATTCTTGGAAATATTTAAAGTTATCTTTATTTTTTAGAATTCTATTACAATTGCATTGTGATCAATGAATGTGGACCTTATGATATAAGCCTTCGATATTTATTGGAACTCAGTCAGTGGTTTAGTATGTGGTTACTTTTTGTAAACATACAGTGTTTGTTTTAAAATATGTATTTCATAATTTTTGTGCAGTATTTAATAATAACAATTAGATTAAGTTTGTGTTATTGAATCTCCTATGTCCTAACTGAGTTTCCATTGCTTTGAATCATCAATTAAAAGAAGCAGCGTTGGAATATCCTAATATGTGTATTTGTTTATTTTTTCCTTGTAGTTTCTCAGTTTTTGCTTTGTATATTTTCAGACACATATTTAGCAGCAGTTTGCTGGCACATGTTTGAAAATCAGCTTTCTGTAAGGAAAATGATGGCTTGATTGTCAGTGTTTGCCAACTTCTGTGGCTCAGATAATCTCATCAAACCAGCAAACGGAGGTCACTAAGTGCTGAGTTGAGAAAAAATTTGCAAATTCCACCAATTCAGCTGTGGAAAGCCCGTTACAGCAGGCTCTGCCATGCTGCCTACACTAACGTAGAATTGTTAGATACTCTTGGATAATTGTGTGTGTATGTATGTGTTGGTGTGCTATTAATAACTCAAACCCAGCTTTCTGTGGTTAGTAAAATACTGGTTTAACTTTTCATATTATTTTATATTCTACTTTTTTGTATCTTATATTTAAGTATAGTTTTTATAAATAGCATATGGTTGGATTTTATTTTGTATCTACTTTTATAGTATGAATATTTAAGTGATATAAATTACTAAATAATTTTATTGATTTTCAATTATTTATTGTTGTTTTAACTTTTTGTGTTTTATATCTTTCTTCCCTACATTTTAAATCTCTCTCACACTGCTTGTCCTCTGCTGGTTTGGAAGTTATAATCTATTTCTTCTCCTTTAATGGTTATCCCTAACATTTTAACATACATATTTCATCAACATTGCAAACTTCCTAGTCAAAAAAAATGCTTATCAGAACATCATAACTATAATTACCATCTTTTTTACTAATAAACTTCTATTTTCATGTGATAAATTTTTCTATTTTTATCCCAGTAAAGAAAAGTTATTGGTATTTGAAATACTATTTGTTACATATAACCACATACTTGTTATTTTATATTCGTTATACCCTCTTGAATCTCATGATATAATTACTAATTTTCAATATCAGCTGCATCTTACTTTTATTACTTCAACATCAAAAAACATTTCAATGTCTCATATTTTACCTAATGTATTATTTCACTTACAAGTTTTTTCTGAAAGAAAATATTACCTCTGTTTTAGACTACTAACTTCTTTATGCTGAAATTGTGGTAAAACTACAATTGAACATTTAAAAAAATATTGTGAAATCATTTACGTCACATTCATTTTTGTAGACAATGTTTTTGTTCTTCACTTTTTTATCAATAAGTCATTAAAACACATAAAATTAAGGTTTTTATTGTATACATTCATACTGAGTAAGTTTTTTAATATTGTGACAAGTGACTATAGGAGAAATTTTAAATAATAATAAATAAATATGTCAGTTGGTTCTCCTTTTTACATTATCACATTAAAAAGACGTGCAATATTCATAGTCTTTTTACAACATTCTTAGTCTGGATTCTCAGTAAATTGTAGGCCAGCTTCAAAGTCATCATCTCATGGTTATAGTCATAACTCTATAGCTCTTTGCCACAAAGTAAAATAATCCACATTATATCAATATATGATTTATGTTATATCTATTATTTACATATATTATATATGCACTAATTTATATATATAGCTTTACTTTATATATGGCTATACTTTCATATATATCTTTAAATATATAGTATATATACAGTTTTACTTTAATCTTCCCACACAACCCAAACAAAAATAAAACCTGACTCTGAAAAGGATTTCTAATAAATAAAATAGCTAATATAGTTTGCAGTGTTTTAACAACTGTGTTTTAGGGAAGTAAGGATTTCTTGCTATCTTGATGTGCAAAGAATCAAATTAGAAATATCACGATCAACGTCATTGGGCTAGGTGAATAAAGTTATTTCTTACATTATCTTTTAAGAAAACAGTCTTTTAAATTTATGTCTATTTGAGGGACCTTGACATCAATGATGTATTTGATTTAATATATTCTAGCTTAGTTACTTTTTAAAGCCCATGGAAAATATCCATTTCATTTTTAACATAAGCAAACTCATAAAGAGCAGAAGAGCAAAAGGAAAAGAAGTGATCAATATTTCTGTAAAAACCTCAATTTAGAAGTTCTACAACATTGCCTGATAGCTTTAATCAGAGCCTTACCTGTCTTTGTTATATGTCAAACAATTCACTACTGTAAATATAAGAAATTGGCAATGAATAGCACCAATTTGAAGGAGTCATTATGGCTTTAAGCTCTATATCTTTAAAGAGTGTGAGCCTGCATAATTTTTTAACCAGAAGCAATTATAAATGGGAGATATAACATCATCCATTAAAACTAGCAGGTGAATTAGAACCAATATAAAGTTTAATCTATTTTGAATGTCAGCTCCATGCTTATAAATTTAGGAGGCAGCTTGTGCAAGTTAAAGAGCTACAATGGTCTACATTCTCATCAAAGTTCTACCACACTAACAGATGAATCGGTGTATGCATGCAATAGAATTATACTCTGCATAATGAAAGAAAATGAGCATATGGCAAATAAATATTTGGGTGTGATAATGAAACAATGCACCTGCTTTCTATCACATAATATAGTCAATTCACAGAGGTTTCAGGGTTTTAATTAGATATTTTCTCTAATTAGCCTGAGAAAAAAGTGGTCTTTCTTTTTCTTTCTTCCTTTCTCTCTCTCTCTTTCTTTCTTTTTTGCTTTTTCCTTCTTTCTTTATTTTTTCCTTCCCTTCTTTCCTTCCTTCCTTCCTTCCTTCCTTCCTTCCTTCCTTCCTTCCTTCCTTCCTTCCTTCCTTCCTTCCTTCCTTCCTTCCTCCCTCCCTTCCTCCCTCCCTCCTTCTGTCCCTTCCTTCCTTCCTTTTCTTCTTTCTCTCTTTCTTTTTTTTAAAGACCTGTTATAGAACAACGAATTAGGATGAGAAATTATAAATATATAATCAATAATCTGTAATTCTGCAGTGAAATTTTATTCTTTAAGGTATTACTAAGAAAAAAAGGAGGTAGAATACATGGGTCAGTCCTTAATTCTTTGTTCCTTAATTTTTAATCTTTATCCTTAGATTGGTCTCTTTATTCTTTTCTATCTATTTGAGATCAACTCCTTTTCAAATATTGATGTAGCATATTATATTTATATATTAATATTAAATACTATTACTAATATTAATGTTAAAGATATCTCTAAATCCAGTTTATACTAATCTAATATCTAAAGAATAGTTTAATATTTGTTTGGGTATCATTTTGAATATTTTTTCTCAAGGTGCTCTGAATGTAAGGTTTTTCTCCTAATAATATTGTAATCTTCCAGAGGGCAAAATTCAATGATCAGTTTGAAACATTTATCCTATCTAACCTCCCAGCACTTTACATATTTGATCTGTCATTTCTTTTTAACATTTTCTTTCCTTGTCTTCTAGAACAACATCATTATTTAATTTCTCTTCATTAACTGGTCCATCTTGACCTCCTTTGTTAATTACTGCTCAACTTCCCAACTACAAAAAAAAATCTCTTGTTTTCTCTGTACATTTTCAGTGTGGGTAATCTAATCATTTGCATGATTCCAAATACCCTGTCTATTCTGAAGGTTTCCAAATGGATATCCCCAGCCTTGCTTTCTTTTGAGTTTCAGACTTCTTTACTTGGATTTTTTCCTGAAAATCTCATACTTATCAGGTACAAATTAAAAATATTTTTTCTCCTTCAAAATGTGTACTTATTTCAGTGTTTCCCACCTATTATAGTTACTGTTCCAAACTTAAGAGTGCTTGCCTCCTCTCACTATACTACACTTTATATCCAGTTCATCAGCAAGCTTTTTCAATTGTGCCTTCAAAATAAATTGGAAAGATAATAATTATTCTTTGACACTAATACTATTCTAATCCAAAGCATCATCACATTTAATTTGCACTATTGCAGTAGCTTCCTATTAGATCTCACTAGATCTCACACATTTTATCCAACCTCATTACCTAGACACAAACTTGTTTGGCTCTCCACAGAGACATTATACTTTTTATTTATTTATTTATTATTTTTATTTTTATTTTTTTGACAAAGACACAGAGAGACAGTCAGAGAGAGGGATAGATAGGGACAGACAGACCAGAGGGGAGAGAGATGAGAAGCATCAATTCTTCATTGTGGCACTTTAGTTGTTCATTGATTGCTTTCTCATAAGTGCCTTGACCGTGGGCCTACAGCAGAAGGAGTAACCCCTTTTTCAAGCTAGTGACCTTGGGCTCAAGCTGGTGTGTTTTTCTCAAACCAGATGAGCCTGCGCTCAAGTTGGTGACCTCAGGGTTTCGAACCTGGGTCCTCCATATCCCATTCAGATGTTCTGTCCACTGTGCCATCGCCTGGTCAGGAAAGAGGCTATGATTACTTTAAAAAATAATAAATTTTATTAAATTTAGAATAAAACCCTCCAACCTTATTTTAGCTTACAAAACCTCATTTAGCCTAAGCTGTGGTAGCACAGTGGATTGAGAGTTGGTCCAGGATGCTGAGGACCCAGGTTCAAAACTCTCAGGTGACCATCTAGAGCAGGGGCAGTCAACCCTTTTATACCTACCACCCACACTTGTATCTCTGTTAGTACTAAAATTTTTTAACCGCCCACTGGTTCCACAGTAATGATGATTTATAAAGTAGGGAAGTAACTTTACTTTATAAAATTTATAAAGCAGAGTTACAGCAAGTTAAAGCATATAATAATAATAATTACTTACCAAGTACTTTATGTCGGATTTTTGCTAAGTTTGGCAGAATAAATCTTTATAAAACAATTTACTATAGTTAAATCTATCTTTTTATGTATACTTTGGTTGCTCTGTTACTGCCCACCATGAAAGCTAGAACACCCACTAGTGGGCAGTAGGGACCAGGTTGACTACCACTAATCTAGAGTGTTGGCTTGAGTGTGAGCTCACAAGCTTGAACACGGGGTTGTTGACTTGAGCTCAGGATTATCAACATGATCTCAAAGTTAGTGTATAGAGCCCAAATGTCACTGACTAGAAGCCTAAGGTCGCTGGTTTGAGCCCACACTTGCAGGCATGAACAAGGGGTCACTGGTTCAGCTTGAGCCCTTCATCAAGGCACATTTGAGAAGCAATCAATAAACAACTAAAATGAACCAACTATGAGTTGATGCTTCTCATCTCTTTTCTCCCATTCTCCTTCTCCCTTCCTGCCTCTTTCTCTAAAAAAAAAAATATTCTATTTATACTTGCTTCAGGCTACTTCTTGACCATACCCTGTACCACTCCCACTAACTCCTCCTCTTTAGCCACACTATAGTACTGTTTTCCTTAAAGTATAACAAAGTATGCTCTTATTTCAGTATTTATGCAAGTGTTGCATTTTTTTTCTGCTAGAAATCCCCTTTTCTAGAACTTCATGTGGTTCTTTTACTCATATTATGATGATAATGGTACTCAACAGTTACCTACCCAGTGTAACCTCCCTTGCCATCCTGAATAAAATA
Source organism: Saccopteryx leptura (assembly GCF_036850995.1). Classification (NCBI taxonomy): domain Eukaryota; kingdom Metazoa; phylum Chordata; class Mammalia; order Chiroptera; family Emballonuridae; genus Saccopteryx; species Saccopteryx leptura. The sequence continues at coordinate 94,438,162 of NC_089516.1, read as the reverse complement.
TCTTATATCTAAGCAATATTTTTGATCATCATATCCTGAAACTTTGCTTTCATTGTACTTGCTATCTAAAAATGTATTATATATTGACATATGTATTCTTTCTCTATTCCCGCCAAAACACAAACTGTTTGAAGAAAGAGCTTGTAAGGATTCAATTTAGCTTAAATAAGGTAAAAAGAGTGGGATCCTGATCTACAGGACTAGTGCGCTTATAAGAAGAGACACAAAAGCCTGACCAGTTAGTGGTGCAGTGGATAGAGCATCTACCTAAGACTCCGTGGACCCAGGTCCAAAACCCCCAGGTCACTGGCTTGAGTGCAGGCTCACCAGCTTGAGGGCTAAGTTGCTGGTTTGAGTGTGGGATCATATACATGACCCCATGGTCGCTGGCTTGAGCCAGAGGTCTCTGGCTCAGCTGGAGCCCTCCAGTCAAAGCATGTATGAGAAAGCAATCAATGAACTCCTAAGGAGCCACAACAAAAATTGATGCTTCTCTTCTCTCTCCTTTCCTATTTGCCTGTCCCTTCCTCCCTCCCATCCTCTCTCTACTCCTCACTAAAAATAAATAAATAAATAAATAAATAAATAAATAAATAAATAAATAAATAAATAAAACAAGAAATATAAGTGAGATTTCTTTCTCTCAATGAATGCACAAAGATGAGGTCATGTGAGCATACAATGAAAAGGCAGCCATTTTTAAGCAAGAAAGAAAGCTCTCAACAAAACCTGAAACATCCATTTTGAACTTTCAAACACACAATACAATATTAACTATAGTCACCAAGATGTACATTACATCCTCACGACTTGTTTACTTTATTTAGTTATTTGAATTTGTCCCACACTTCTTAGATCTTTCGTCTATATTTTTCAGTCTTGATTCTCTGTAACTTTTTTATTTTGGAAGATTTTATTGATATATACTGAAGCTCAGAGGTTATTTCTTTATTCAAGTTCAGTCAAATAATAAGCCCATCAAAGGCATTATCTGTTACTGTGTTTTTTATGTCTGCCATTTATTTTTGAGTCTTCATTAGAATATGTGTCTCACACCTTACATCACCCATCTATTCTTTCATGTAATCTGCTTTATCCATTAGAGCCCTTAGTATCTAATTAACTAGTTTTAAATCCATATGGTAATAATTCCAACATCTCTGCCATGTCTGTTTCTGATGTTTTCTCTGTCTTTTCACATTACTTTGTTTTTTGTTTTTGCATTTTGCCAGGTTTATTTTTTTCTCAATAGCCAGACATAATGTTGTAAGTAGGAGGAACTGATGTAAGTATACTTTTAGTAATGTGTTAATGAGGTGTGAGGAAAGGGAAGCATTTTACAGTCTCATGATTATGTCTGAGCTTTTCTTTTTAGATTTATTTATTTATTTTTAGAGGGAGACGAGAAAGAGAGAAAGAAAGGGGGAGAAACAGGAAGAATCAACTTATAGTATAGCTGCTTTCCATATGTGCCTTGACTAGACAAGCCAAGGTTTCCAAACCAGCGACCTCAGCATTATAGGTTGACATTTTATCCACTGCATTACCACAGGCCAGGCTATGTCTGAGTCTTTTAGTAAATAAATTCTTCTTGATTGTGAACTTCTCAAGTGTTCTCAGTTGTTATTTTTTCTCATCTAGTAGATAAGACAGAATGGCTTGAGTGTGCTGGAGTTGGGTTTTTTTTTTTTTTTCTGCAAGTCAGTTAACTAACCCCAGCAGATTAGTCTCTGTTTAATTTCTCCTGAGGGCAGGACTTGTTAAGAACCGAGAACTCCATGGTATTCCAAAATTATTGATTTCTTCTCCATTTGCCAGAGCTCAGGGGGATGTTTCTCTGATTTTTACCTTAACAATCTGGACAAAAATGTGACAAGAAAACTCACAGAAAGTATGGAGCCTCCTTATGACTGGGTTCCCCTGGAGTTTTCAATTCTCAGAATTGTCCATTTCCAGTTGGGTTTTATTACCCAGAACTGATTCCTGTGGCATATTGTGCTCAGGTAAGCTATAACTCCCTGTATTCTCCAGCCTACCTCTCAAACCTTGGGAACAGCAGTTTACTCTGTATCCTCAACTTTCTTAGGGATCCAAGAAAGTTTATTTTTTAGTCTGTCCAATTTATTCTCTGTGGTTATGATAGAGTCGTGAATTCCAAGCTCCTTATTTATGGAACCGAAAACAGAAAGTCAGCATTGTATTTTTATTATCAAATTACAATCATTCATTGTTCACAGATAAGAAAGCAACTGATTTCTGAATATTAACCATGTATCCTGCAACTGTGATCTTGTTCCTTATTTCCAAGAGCTTTTGTTTCTTTTGAGTGTTTCACATTTTCTGCCTAGATAGACATGCCATCTGTGCATAAGGACAGTTTTATTTTCTTGTTCTCAATGTTTATACTTTTATTTGTGGTTTTTGTTTTTCTGTTTTTTGTATTATTGCATTTAAAGTGAGTTTCCTGTAGACAACATAGAGTTGGGTCTTGTTTTTGTATCCACTGTCACAGTTAATTGGACTTTTAATTAACCTGCCATTTAAATGGTATATTTGAACCATTGACATATAAGGTGATTACTGATAAAGTAGATTAATATTTACCTTATTTGTTGCTGGTTTCTGTCACTCTTGTTCTTTGATTCTATTTCTGTAGTTAAGTTTTTATGCCTTATGTAATTTTACTTTTATATGATTTTATTTCTAGCCTTTCTCAAAATATCAATTATAATTTTATTAGTTTTCTTAGAGTTTGAAGTATACATTTAAAAATAATTCAAGTGCATTTTAAATAGTATGAAGCTACTCACAGGTAGGGCAAATAACTTATATTAAAGTATTTCTATTCTTCCCTCCTGTCCCTTATGTTATTGTTTACATCCTTTTCATTTTTCATACCTATATTTTTAACATTTTTTGCAGGTATTGTATTGAACAAATTGTTATCTATTGTATCAATTATAATAAAAAATAAAAGTTTGGGCCTGACCTGTGGTGGCACAGTGGATAAAGCATCAACCTGGGATGCTGAGGTTACCGATTTAAGTCCCAGGCTTGCAGGTCAAGGCACATACGGGGGTTGATGCTTCCTGCTCCTCCCCCCTTCTCTCCCTCTCTCTCTCTCTCTCTCTCTCTCTCTCTCTCTCTCTTTCTCTGTTTCTTTCTCCTCACTAAAATAAGTAAAACATTAAAAAATAAATCAATAGAAATAAAAGTTTGTATTTTATCTTATCCTTCTCTAATATTCTTTTATTCATTATGTAGATCTAAGTTTCTGCACTATATAATTTTCTTTCTCTTTGAGTAACTTCTTTTGATATTCCTTGCAAGCCATGTCAACTGGAAGCGAGTTTTCTCAATTTTTGTTGGAAAATATTTTCTCCTTCCCATTTTAATGGTAATGTCTTAAGATTCAGAATTGTAAGGTTTTTTTCCCTCTAAACACTTTAAATACAAGGATTAGCAAAAGTAAGTTTATAGTTTTGCATCACTGTGACCTTGTTAATAAAGCTTTTGTAATAATCATACCTTACATATCTTTTTCCATAAGAACAACTGTAAACCCTCTTTTACCCACCCCTGCATTTCACTCCATTCTACTTTGCTTGTGAGGTTTTTGAAGTAGTCTGGCCTGATCTTCACTCTTACACTTTATATGTAAGGTATCATTTTCCTCAGGCATCTTTCAAGATTTTTTTATCTTTGATTTTCTGTATTTTGAATACGATATGGTTAGTTTTATTTTTAATTTATTCTGCTTAATGTTTTTCTAGTTTCCTGAATCTATGATTTAATATTAGCCATTGACATAAGAAAATTTGCAATCATCTTTGCTTCAATTATTTCTTATTCCTTCATCTCTTTATTCTTCTGTGATCCCTTTATTCTTATGGTACACAATTTCAGTTGTCCCATAGTACTTGGATATTTTTTTCAAGCTTTAAAGCTTTGATTCTGTCCTCGGCTGTGTTTAGTTTACTGATGAGTCTGTCCAAAAAATTCTTTATTTTTAATTATTTTATATCTAGACTATATTTTTTATTTTTTTTTTAGAATTTTATTTCCTCTGCTTACATCAGGGGTAGTCAACCTTTTTATACCTACCGCCCACTTTTGTATCTCTGTTAGTAATAAAATTTTCTAACTGCCCACCGGTTCCACAGTAATGGTGATTTATAAAGTAGGGAAGTAACTTTACTTTATAAAATTTATGAAGCAGAGTTACAGAAAGTTAAAGCATATAATAGTAATTACTTACTAAATACTTTATGTCGTATTTTCGTTAAGTTTAGCAGAATAAATCTTTATGAAACAACTTACTATAGTTAAATCTATCTTTTTATTTATACTTTGGTTGCTCCACTACTGCCCACCATGAAAGCTGGAAGGCCCACTAGTGGGCAGTAGGGACCAGGTTGACTACCACTGGCTTACATTATTGTGATCATTATTTTATGTTTAAGTTTGACTAGGTAATGGGGAGCCCAAATATTTGAACAAATACTATTTTCAATGTGTCTCTGAGGCTGTTATTAGAAAAGCTTAGCATTTTAATGGATAGATTGAGTAAAGCAGATTGCAGTCCATAATGTAGGTGGGCCTTATCCAATCAGGTGAAGGCTTGAATAGAATAAAAAGGCTAAATCTATTCTGAGTTGAGAAGTTTCATTTTCCCTAGAGTTGGGAGAATTCTTCCCATCTAAAAGCCTTCAATCTAGGAAATCAACCATTTATCTGGCTTCAGATTCAAACTAAAATATTGACTCAAGCTTGCTGATTTTAAATTGAAAGTACTCCATCAACAATCTTGGGTTTCAGGCCTTGAGACTCAGATTGGAACTAAACCATTGGGTTCCCTGATTCTTTGGTTTTGCCAGCTCACTCTGAAGATCTTGCTTACCTTCAGATCACTCAGTTCCTTACAATAAATCTCTTCACCACTCTCTGTCTCTCTCTCTCTTTCTTTCTCTCTCTCTCCCTCTCTCTCTCTCTCTCTCTCTCTCTCTCTCTCTCTATATATATATATATATATATATATATACACACACATATATATATACAAAACTTATTGGATATATATATAACATATTGGATAGATACATATATATATAAATATATATATGACATATTGCTTTTTCTTTTATGGAGAAATACCAATAAAATTACTCATTTGTCTTTGCATATTGTCTACTTTTTCCATAAAATCCTTTAGTATATTTACCATAGCTATTTTAAATTTTTTTCTGATAATTATAATAACCTTGCCATATCTGAGTCTGTTTCTGGTCTTTGGAGTGTCTTTCCAGACTTGTTTTTGTTTTCCTTAGATAAGGAACTTGCACATCTGATTATAGTAACTGGCATTTGTGAAATCAAATTATGGGAGATGGTAGTAATGATTTAAATATTTCCTGGTTTGGAAGCAGAAGAGTTTTCTTTTTGGAAATAAAATATCCTGCACTGAGCTTCTGACTACCAATCATAAAAAGGAAGTCCAACTTTTAAACACAGTTTAAAAATATTTGTAAGAACTAATTTCTTCTTACATGACTATCATAATCTCTTATTCTCCTCTTCTTCCAACACTTATACACACTAAACAATACAGTCTGAAGTTATGTCTATTCCCTGATCCTGTCATGACTCCTTTTGCACAGGGTTTCCAGTTCATTGCACTTTATCTCCCAGTCACTTGGCTGAAATACAAGTCAGCTTCAATATTATTTTTAGGTCTCAGTTTAACTATCATTTTCAGGTCTTGCTGAAGTATCACTTTCTCTAAAAAGCCTTATCTAATTTTTTTAATCTACTGGTTAGCTCACCATATACCATGTTCTCTCTTAGTACCCTATGCATTGTAACACTTATTTAATTGCTTCCTGTTTACTTCATCTTTGATTAGTTTTAAGCTACATGAGGGGAGAAATATTATAACTTGTTCACTATCCTATCTGCAGACTCTTAAATAAGAATTGGCATGGAATAGGTATCTCGATAAATATTGCTTGAATTAATATACAAGACATGAATATGTGCATCATTAAAAATCTGGTTTAAAAAGTGAGTCCAAAAATTATTTATCTTGAATTTCTTTTTTAAGTTGTCAGTAGAGATTGAATATTCCCAGAATTCTGAGAGAGAACATTAATTTCCATTGGGTTTCTTTCTATTCCAGTACATAACTAAGCCTGCTTTTTATTACCTCTACAAAGGAGCTGTGGACAAGTCCTGCCGGGGGTGAGGACGACGGAGACATGAAGACCCAACTCCGGAAACCAGGTTCAGTGACGCAGATCCACTTTATTCAGGAAGTAAATTAGCTTATATACACAGGTTCAGCCTATAGGGTGTTACAGTATGTCCTTCATAGCCAATGGCTGAAAAGATCAGGGAGCTGCGTGGTTGGCGCTAAGTCACTTCCTTATAGCTGGCGAGCTTCCTTCCTGGGTAATCCCAGGAGGCTTCTGGGAGCTGGCGAATTCTCACAGCATTGCATCAGCCACAGCTGCTAGGAATGTGGTCTGTGCTCCACTTACAAGGCGCATTGATCTCATGAAAATGGAGCGGTTTGCATTTGTTAAACCAAACTGTCCTTTACATGTTTAACACTATGAAGGGTGGGAAACACAGGATTATAAGAATATTCACATCGCTTTACTCAGCAAGAACATTTGCATTCTAGCACAAAAAGCTTTTCAGTTGTATAATATGTCCTCATATACCTTAACTTTCTACTATTTCATTTAGTATGAACTACACTTAACTGCCTTCACAGTTTTGTGTCATTCTCTGTACCCATTACTGTTATTGAATTCTAGGAGTAATTCATCATTTCGCTTAAATGCCCATGCTTTATCCTTGATCATCTCTGCACAGAGTTATTTGTATATAAAATACATAGCATAGTATTTGTTTCAAGTAAGTGGTCAAAATATATTAATCTTTCTCTCTGGACTATTTTCAGGAAAAGCATCACATTCTGCATTGAAGTACAGACATTTAGTTCTCTCTATCACTAAACTGCACATTCTCTAATGGCAAAACTTGCTTGACATTTTGTTTCCATAATTTTGAACATTTGTTTTATATATCGGTGCATGCACTTAAGATTAATTGGACACTGCTCTCGAAATCCAAGCATTTCACTACATGTAAATTATACCATAAGAAAAAATCGTGATGTTCTGCAAAATCACCACCAAAATCACATGCATGTGTTGCTCATTAGTCATTTTCTGTATTAATGTATATTTCCTACTAGGATTTTCACTAGTTTATGGAGAAGCACTGAACAAAAACATTAGATACTAAATGGTTTTCCACTTTGCATATCAGGAGACTTATTGTTAGAAAATCACTTTCTCTGCAAACATCCTTTAGTCAGTCTTTGAATGCATGTATACACACATCTATGTGAATATTATTTTAGAAAATCAGTATAATTAAAAAAATTATTCTTTCCCTTTGAGCTTAAGCTTTTACCTGATTTTTGGTCTCCCGTCTTACCTAACTTACTGTTCATGATATGCACTATCTTGCAGACAGTGCGTTCTCTTTGTTTCACCACGGGGGTCTTCTCATCATGTAATTAATTTTCTTCCATATATTTGCCTCTCTAAATTCTATGCAAACCTCCACAACAAGCTTTCTACTCTCTTACAAAGAAATTTTATTTGATCACTTATACTTTTATCATTTTATTATTTGATAATTTAAACCTTCATATGGTATAAATTTGTATTTGCATTGCCAAAAATTTGTTTTTCAAGAATAGATATTTTAGGCCTTTGCTGGTTAACTCAGTGGTAGAGAGTCAACTTGGCATCTGGATGCCCCGGGTTCAATTACCAATCAGGACCCAAAGGAAAAACAAGCATCTACCTCTCCACCACTTCCCTTCCCCCTTCTCTTTCTTCCCCTCCCTTCAGCCATGGCTCAACTGGTTTGAGCACATTGGCCCTGGGTGCTGGGGATGGCTCCATGGAGCCTTTATCTCAGGTGCTAAAAATAGCTTGGTTGTGAGCATGGCCCCAGATGGGCAGAGAATAGGCCCCAGATGAGGGTTGATGGGTGGATCCCACTGGGGGTGCATGCAGGAGTCTGTCTCTCTCTCTCTTCTCCTCTCACTTGAAAAAGAAGAAAAAGAAAAAATGTATATATATATATATTCAAATGTATATATATATATTGCTGTGTCATTCAAGATATGGCAATAATATCTCATCAGAGATTATATAATTGACAAATAAACCACAGTGGTTCCCAATGCCAATCAATTTAGCCTTTTATTTTATTGTATTTCCCTTATATTATTTATTAATATATAAATTATTTTTTGCATATTTATTATTTTTATATCTCTAATGTTTGCAACTTACCTGGAGTCAAAGTGGGGTTTTTTTCTGTTTACAGTTGTTTACTCAGCACCTAGCACATGCTCCAAAAATACTGTTTAAAAAATATACATTTTATGACTCTACTATGATTAATGTAATTCAATCAATTTTCTTTTTCTTCAGTATTGTTTATTGTAATTTTCCACTTTATAAAATGAGCATTCCTTTAGAATAACTTAGCTCACACTTCCAAATAACATACTTTGTATATTCCTTTTTATTAATATTCTAAATGGGATTAAGATTCTAAACTGAAATCATACAGTTTTTTTTTCCTTTTTCCATCTAACTAATTTTACTCAGCATGGTACTCTCAAAATCCATTTATATTGTTGTAAGTGGAAATATTTTATCATTTTTATGCCTGAGCAGTATTCCACTTTTTATCTACATACCATTGTAGTATAACATGTATGCAGCGAAATGCACAGAGCTCAAGTATACTGCTCAGTTAATTTTGACAAATGCATACACTTATGTTACACACATACTTAGTAATATTTGTATCATCCCCCAAAGTTCCTGCTGTTCCCCCAAGTCAAAAACCTACCAGAATTCAATAATCTCATTTCTATCTGCTCTTGAACTGAATATAAATAAAATTACAAAGTGTTTATTTTGTTTTTACTCAGCATAATATTTGTTATATTAATTCATCTTTTTATGTACCATTGTTTTTTATCTAATATCTTATTTGTATTAATATACTATGTAATTTTAATCCATTGTTCTGCTCATAAACACTAAAATCATTTCTACTTTTTAGCTATTATAAATAAGGTGCTATAAATATTTTTAAACAATCTTTCTAGACATATAATACTTCGGTAAACATATAAAAGTAAAATTGGTTACTATGAATAAGTGCTATGAATATTTATAATGTCTTTTTCTAGACCTATGATATCTTGGGTAAACATACAGAAATAAAACTGTTTGCTTAAAAGGTGGACACATTCTTATCTTTTTAATAAACTGACAAAAGATTTTCCAAAATAGTAGTTCCATTTTACATTTCCAACAATATATGATAGTTACATTTATCCACAGTTTCATCAATAATTGACATAGTCAATATTTTTCAATTTAATTTTTCTAACTGTATAATGGTTTTAGTGTGTATTTGTTGTGACTAATAACCCTAAAACATTTTTATGTGTTTATTGGTGATTTTTATATTATTTCTGTGAAAAGTCTTTTCAAGTTTTGGCTGACAAGTTTTAAAGCTAATTTCTCAGTTTTCTTATTGAAATATAAGAGTTATTTATTATATTCTGTATTAAATTCCTTTTACAGATACATATTATAAAACATTTTGCAAGTCTAGATTTTGCATATTCATTTTCATAATATAGCCTTTTGATGAGCAGAATAATTGAATTTCCATAACATTGATTTACCATTTTTTTTCTTATATGACTATTGACTTATTTGTTTGCTCGAAGAAATTTTTCTCAATTCAGTATATTAAAAATGTTCTCAAGGTTCGTCCATGTTGTCTTAAATGGCAATATGTCATAATTTCCTATGGTTGAGTAGTGTTCTATTGTATATGTGTATCACATCTTCTTTACCCAATCCTCTATCAAGGGACACTTTCGTTGTTTCCATGTCTTGGCCACTGTGAATAATGTTGCAATGGACATGGGAATGCATGGCTCTTTGTATAGCACTGTTTTTGAGTTTTTTGGGTAGATAACTAGTAAAGAGATTGCATGGTAATATGGCAATTCTATTAAGTTTTTGAGGTACTGTCATACTTTCTGCCATAATGGCTGTATCAGTTTACACTCTTACCAGCAGAGTATGAGGGTTCCTTTTTCTCCACAACCTCTCCAGTTCTTGTTATTACCTGTCTTGTTGATAACAGCCAATCTAACAGTTATGAGGTGGTATCTCATAGTAGTTTTGATTTGCATTTCTTTAACAGCTAGCAAAGATGAGCATCTTTTTACATATCTGTTGAGAACATTTTACTAAATAAAATAAGTAAATCAGAAAAAGCTAAGAACTACATGCTTCTACACATAGGTAGAGTATAAAATTGAGACTCATGGACAAAGATAAAAGTGAAGTGGTTACCAAGGGAAGAAATGTTGGGGGGAGAGGAATAAGGCATCTAAATATATGGTGACAGAAAATGATTTGATTTGGGTGATGGGCACGTAACACTATCAACAGTTCAAATGCTATAAAAATGTTCAACTTAAACTTGTGTACTCTTATTGATCTACATTGCCCCATTAAATTTCATTTCTAAATTAAAAACAAATGTTCCATATTTTCTTCTAGAAGCTTGCTAGTTTTAACATTTATGTTTGGATCAGTGATTTCTTATTGATAAATTGTGAAGTTATTGTGAAAGTTAGGATTCAAAGTTGCTTTTTTTCTTTATATATAGAGGTATCTCAGCATAATTTCTTTTTTAAATTTTTATTAATTTTAATGGGGTGACATCAATAAATCAAGGTACATATGTTCAAAGAAAACATGTCCAGGTTATCTTGTCATTCAATTATGTTGCATACCCATAACCCAAAGTCAGATTGTCCTCGGTCACCTTCTATCTAGTTTTCTTTGTGCACCTTTCCCTCCCCCCTCTCCTCCCCCTCCCTCCCCCCTCCACCCAGTAACCACCACACTCTTGTCCATGTCTCTTAGTCTCATTTATATGTGCCACCTGTGTATGGAATCACGCAGTTCTTAGTTTTCTTCTGATTTACTTATTTCACTCCGTATAATGTTATCAAGATCCAACCATTTTTGTTGTAAATGATCTGATGTCATCATTTCTTATGGCTGAGTAGTATTCCATAGTGTATATGTACCACATTTCCTTTGTCCAGTCATCTATTGAAAGGCTTTTTGGTTGTTTCCATGTTTGGACACTGTGAACAATGCTGCAATGAACATGGGGCTATATGTATCTTTACATATCAATGTTTCTGAGTTTTGGGGGTATATACTCAGTAGAGAGATTGCTGGGTCATAAGGTAGTTCTATTTTCAGTTTTTTCAGGAACCACTATACTTTCTTCCATAACAGTTGTACTACTTTACATTCCCACCAACAGTGGTTCCTTTTTCTCCACAGCCTCTCCAACATTTGCTATTACCTGTCTTGTTGATAATAGCTAATCTAACAGGTGTGAGGTGGTATCTCATTGCAGTTTTTATTTGCATTTCTCTAATAACTAATGAAGATAAGCATCTTTTCATATATCTGTTGGCCATTTGTATTTCTTCCTGGGAAAAGTGTCTGTTCATGTCCTCTTCCCATTTTTTTATTGGATTGTTTGTTTGCTTGTTGTTGAGTTTTATGAGTTCTTTCTATAATATATTTTGGATATTAGACCCTTATCTGAGCTGTTGTTTGAAAATATCATTTCCCATTTAGTTGGTTGTCTGTTTATTTTGTTGTCAGTTTCTTTTGCTGAGCAAAAACTTTAATCTGATGTAGTCCCATTCATTTATTTTTGCCTTCACTTCCCTTGCATTTGGAGTCAAATTCATGAAATGCTCTTTAAAACCAAGATCCATGAGTTTAGTATCTATGTCTTCTTCTATGTACCTTATTGTTTCAGGTCTTATATTTAGGTCTTTGATCCATTTTCAATTAATTTTAGTAAAAGGGGACAAGCTGTAGTCGAGTTTATTCTTTTGCATGTGGCTTTCCAGTTTTCTCAGCATCATTTGTTGAAGAGGCTTTCTTTTCTCCATTGTGTGTTGTTGGCCCCTTTATCAAAAATTATTTGACCATATATATGTGGTTTTATTTCTGGACTTTCTATTCTGTTCCATTGGTCTGAGTGTCTATTTTTCTGCCATTACCATGCTGTTTTGATTGTCGTGGCCTTATAATATAGTTTTAAGTCAGGTATTGTAATGTCCCCAGCTTCATTCTTTGTCTTTAGGATTGCTTTAGCTATTCGAGGTTTCTTATAATTCCATATAAATCTGATGATTTTTTGTTCTATTTCTTTAAAAATGTCATTGGAATTTTGATGGGAATTGCATTAAATTTCTATATTGCTTTGGGTAATATGGCCATTTTGATTATATTTATTCTTCCTATTCAAGAACAAGGAATATTTTTCCATCTCATTGTATCTTTTTCAATTTCCCTTAACAATGCTTTGTAGTTTTATTATATAGGTCCTTTACATTCTTTGTTATGTTTATTCCTAGGTATTTTATTTTTGTTGTTGTTGCAATTGTGACGGGGATTATTTTTTTGAGTTCGTTTTCTAATATTTCATTGTTGGCATATAGAAAGGCTAAGGACTTTTGTATATTAATTTTGTATCCTGCTACCTTACTGTATTGGTTTATTGTTTCTAGTAATCTTTTTGTGGAGTCTTTGAGGTTTTCAATGTATCATATCATCTGCAAAAAGTGATACCTTTACTTCTTTTTTGATATGGATGCCTTTTATTTTTTTATCTTGTCTGATTGCTCTGGCCAGAACTTCTAGCACCACGTTAAATAAGAGTGGAGAGAGTGGACAACCCTGTCTTATCCCTGATTTAAGGGGGAAAACCTTCAATTTTATGCCATTTAATATGATGTTGGCTGATGGTTTATCATATATGGCCTTTATCATGTTGAGATATTTTCCTTCTATACCCATTTTATTGAGTGTCTTAAACATAAAGTTGTGTCGTATTTTATTGAATGCCTTTTCTGTATCTATTGATAAGATCATGTGGTTTTTGTTCTTTGTTTTGTTGATATGGTGTATTACGTTAACCGTTTTATGTATGTTGAACCATCCCTGAGATTCTAGGATGAATCCCACTTGATCATGATGTATTATTTTTGTAATATGTTGTTGTATTAGATTTGCTAGTATTTTGTTTAGTATTTTAGCATCTGTATTCATTAGAGATATTGGTCTGTAGTTTTCTTTTTTTGTGCCTTCTTTGCCAGGTTTCAGTATGAGGGTTATGTTGGCCTCATAAAATGTGTTTGAAAGTATTGCTTCTTCTTCAATTTTCGGGAAGATTTTGAGTAGAATAGGAACCAAGTCTTCTTTGAATGTTCCATAGAATTCACTAGTATAACAGTCTGGGCCTGGACTTTTATTTTTGTGGAGGTTTTCTATTGCCTCCCTGCTAATTGGTCTGTTTAGGCTTTCTGCTTCTTCATGACTCAGTCTAGGAAGGTTGTATTGTTCTAGGAATTTATCCATTTCTTCTAGATTGTTGAATTTGGTGGCATATAGTGTTTTGTGGTATTCTACAATAATTCTTTGTATATCTATGATGTCTGTGGTGATTTCTCCTCTTTCATTTTGATTTTGTTTATATGAGTCCTTTCTCTTTTTTCCTTGTTGAGTCTTGCCAAGGGTTTGTCAATTTTCTTGATCTTTTCAAAGAACCAGCTCCTTGTTTTATTAGTTTTTTCTATAGTTTTTCTGTTCTCTATTTCATTTATTTCTGCTCTGATTTTTATTATCTCCTTTCTTCAGCTGGTTTTCGGTTGTTTTTGTTCTTCTTTTTCTAGTTCCTTAAGGTGTGAAGTTAAGTGGTTTACTTGGGCTCTCTCTTGTTTGTTCATATAAGCCTGAAGTGATATGAACTTCCCTCTTATTACTGCTTTTGCTGCATCCCAGAGATTCTGATATGTCATATTGTCATTTTCATTTGTCTGTATATATCTTTTGATCTCTGTGCTTATTTCTTCTTTGACCCAATCATTTTTTAAAAGTATGTTGTTAAGTTTCCACATTTTTGTGAGGTTTTTTTTCTTCCTCTTTTTTGCAGTTGAATTCTAGTTTCAAGGCTTTATGATCAGGAAATATGCTTGGTATAATTTCAATTTTTCTGAATTTGCTGGTGTTGTTTCTGTGACCCAACATATGGTCAGTTCTTGAGAATGTTCCATGTACACTAGAGGAAAATGTATACTCTGTCGCTTTGTGATGAAATGTCCTGTAGATGTCTATCATATCCAGGTGCTCTAGTTTTTTGTTTAAGGCCAATATATTTTTTTTGATTTTCTGTTTGGATGAATGATCCAGAGCCATCAGCGGTGTATTGAGGTCTCCAAGTATGACTGTATTTTTGTCAGTTTTTGTTTTAAGGTCAATAAGTAGCTGTCTTATATATTTTGGTGCTCCTTGGTTTGGTGCATATCTATTAAGAATTGTTATGTGTTCTTGCTTCAGTGTCCCCTTAATCATTATGAAATGACCACTTTTGTCTCTGAGTATTTTGTTGTCTTGTAGTCAGCATTATTAGATATGTGTATTGCTACACCTGCTTTTTCTGGATGTTATTTGCTTGGAGTATTGTTTTCCAGCCTTTCACTTTGAATTTGTTTTTATCCTTTTTGCTTAGATGAGTTTCTTGTAGGCAGCATACTGTAGGATTTTCTTTTTTAATCCATTCTGCTACTCTGTGTCTTTTTATTGGTGAGTTTAATCCATTTACATTTAGTGTAATTATTGACATTTGTGGGTTCTCTATTGCCATTTTATAAATTGATTTTTGTTAGTTTTGTATCTTGTTTGATTTTTCTCTTTTGTTTTTCTATCATTTGTTTTTGTTTGGTTGTATTCCATACTTCTTTCCTCTGTTGCCATGTCTTTTAAGTCATGTTTTTTTGTGGTGGTTTTTTCAAGGGTGGTTATCATTAAGTAATGGAAAGGGTACTTACCATGTTCATTGTAGTACATTATCTTATGAGTGCTTCTGTACTCCATCATCCATTGCTACTGTTAATCTCCGTCCTCTCCATCCTCTTTTTTTGTTTTTGTTGTCACAGTTTAAATTTGGTTTTATTGTGTTTTTGGTGGAGATTTTACTTGTGGTTTTGTTTTGTTTTGTTCTTTGTATCTTGTGGGAAAACCCCCTTTTGTATTTCTTGGAGTGGATGTTTTCTGATGATAAATTCCCTCATCTTTTCTGTATCTGTGAATGTTTTTATTTTTCCTTCGTATTTGAAGGATAGCTTTGATGGGTATAGTATTCCTGGCTGAAAGTTACTCTCTTTCAGGACTTTAAATATTGGGGTCCACTCTCTTCTAGCTTGTAGAGAGCTTGTAGAGTTTCTGCTGAGAAATTTGATGATAATATAATAGGCCTTCCTTTATATATTGTATTCTTCCTTTCTCTGGCTGCTTTGAGAATTTTTTCTTTGTCATTGGTTTGTGCCAATTTCATTATGATGTGCCTTGGAGTAGATTTGTTTGGGTTAATAAAACTCGGTGTTCTGTTTGCTTCTTGAATTTGAGGATTTAGTTCTTTCCACAGGCTTGGGAAGTTCTCATCTATTATATGTTTGAATTTGTTCTCCATTCCATTTTCTCTCTCTTCTCCATCTGATATACCTATTATTCTTATGTTATTCTTTTTGATGGACTCAGAAAATTCCTGTAGGGCTTTCTCATTCTTTTTAAAATTTTTGAGTCTCTTTCTTCTCTCTGTTTTGCCTGAAGTTGCTTGTCTTCTATGTCACTATTCCTACCTTCTATCTGCCTGTTCTATCAGTAAGCTTGTTAACTCGTTTTTCAGTTAAATGAATTAAGTTTTTCATCTCTGTTTGATTTGTTTTTATAATTTCAATTCCCATGGTAATGTATTCTTTGTGTTTGTTAAGTTGTTTTCTGAGCTCCCTAAATAGCCTTTCTGTGTTTTCTTGTATATCTCTGGGTATTTTTAAGATTTCTATTTTAAAGTCTCTGTTATTTAGCTCCAAGGTTTCCAATGTATTACATTTTTTTCTCCATAGACTTTTCTTTATCTATCTGTGCTACATCTCTGTCTTTTGTATCCATTATATTCGATTTCCTTTTCCTTAATGACATCTGAGGGTGGTTTTGTTGATAGTACTAATGAGAATTAATAAAGAATAAAAAGTTAAAAAAAAGAAAAAAATGAAAAAAGAATTTTATCATTTCCCTTTTTTTCTCCTCTTTTCTCCTCTCCTCGAGAAAAAAAAATTGTGATGAACTTTGAATTATATTGTGCTAAATGGAACAAAATCTACTTATAACAGTGGGCCTGAGTTGGGGAGAAGTGATAAAGGGGCAAAAAGGAGATAGGGACTCACAAAATGCAAAAAAAAGAAAAAAATTTGGGTCAAAAATAAAATGATTTGCTTGTAAGTGATGGTCAACTAAGAAATAGGGGTAATACTAATTTGTTAAAAAGTGAAGAAAAAAAACACCCAAAGTGCCACAAAGAAAAAATTTGAGTCCTAAATAAGAGAATTTGTTCATGATTGAGGATTGAATGAGAGGAAAACTAAAGGAGAAAAGAAGAAACTAATGTAGAAGGAGAAAAAAAGAAAGAGGAAAAAATAAAAAGAAGAAAAAAGAAAGAACAAAGAGAGAGAGAGAGATAGAGAGAGTTAAGGGTTTTGGGGTGCAACCCTCATAGAGAGAAAGGAAGAAGGAAAGAAAGAAAATGGGAAATGTATCATTTATGGGTAGTGTAGTTCAAGAAGAGGAAAGAATAAGACGGGCAGAGAATAAAATGAGCAAAGTGAAAGAACAAGAAAATAATCGAGACAAGAAGATGAAAGAAAGAAACAAAAAAAATCTAAAGGTTATAAAGTCTTTTTGATTTTTCTTGATTTTGAGAGGCTATCTTATTTCTTTTTCTTTCCTCTCCTTCTTCCTGTTTGGTGACTCTGTACCCTAGGCTCTGCCCCTGTGGCATGCTTAGGTAGAGATTTGCAGTTGAGAAGTCTCTATGGTGATGTCAAATATTAGGCTTCAGTTTTGTTGGCAGTCGAGGTTTGTTAGCATTTGCAGGCTCCAACTATGAGAGAGTCTGTTTTCCTGGAGCCTCTCTCCTAGTCTCTCCTTCCTGAATTAGCAGCCTGATGATCCAGCTATGGGGTTGCTGCTGCCTCTGCCTGGAGAGTAAGAGGTTCAAAGAGCTGGCAAATCCCTACTCTATCCCCAATCAGTGCAGGGCTCTGGGTAAGGCTCTGTCAGTCAGAGCCGCCAGCATAATCAGGCAGGGCTGGGAACCAATTGCTCTCAAGGTGCCTTTCTATGCACCTCTAGGCATGTCCAGTATGTCTCCGCATTCTGTGGGACCACTATCCCCAGGCTTTTTGCACTTTGTAACCTGTTTTGGCTTGGTAGAATATGCCCTAGTCGTTGTTTGCAAAACAGGAGATCTTACAAGCTGTCAAATCCCTCTTTTTAACGTATAGCCCTGAGTATGAAAGCTCTGCCAATCAGAAGTTGCCCCTACCCCTACGTGCATAGCATAGCAAGAGACACTAAAAATATCATGCCTCTTGTCTTAGATTGCTGAACTGAGAGAGATCTTGTCAGTTAAAGCCCCATAGGTCAGTTGAGAGGTGAGCAGACTGTGGGTTAAACTAATTCCAGCAATTGGATCTGAAGATCTGCTCCCGAGTCAGACTGCAAGCTGCTTGCGTGCCCCTCCTCCCAATGCTTTCTTATTTTGTTTTCCTTCCCTGGGCTGTTAGCTTGAATGGTTGGGTGAGGCCCCCCTCCCACCCAGAGAAGTTCGGATGTAGGGAAGTCCGCTTTCGTGCACTCCCTGTGCACCACTGTTCAGGGTGCAGGAACCACACCAAGACTCTGGTCACAGCCCACGCAAAGGCCTCTGACTCTGCCCCTCTGTCCAATAACACGGGCGCCCACTCCCGGTGTGCTAGGAGGAACCTCTTGCACACTGTCCGCGATCGTCGACCAGAATATTGGGGCTAATGACGGCCACCACTCGCCCGTCTTTGTCAGGGTCTGGCGCAGGTGTTAGTTCACATGGGCTGAGTCACTGCAGGCACACTCTTTCCTCAGCTTGGATATCTGTGCTGCCACCTGGCTCCTTCCACACCCTTAGCCCTCTGTCTCAGTTCCAAGTGAAAGCAGCCCTTGCTTAGGTTAGTGAGGAAGGCAGAGTGTTTCTTTTTCTGTCTTATTTCCTTCGGGGTTGATTATATATTTAGTCAATTTTTCTCTTGATTATACCTTTGTGTTCAGTGTGTGGGAATTCTAGATGCTCCAAGGATAGATTTTTCTCTCTCTGGTTGAAGAACTTGTTGAAATTTTGGGAGATTTATCGTTATCTCTCCTCATGGCACCATTTCTCTGATGTCACTCAATTTCTTAAGAAAAAATTTTATCTTACATTAAATTATGTCAGTGCCTTATTTGAAGAGCATTTGAATCTATACATGTGGGTTTATTTCCAGATTTCCTATTCTCTTGAGTTGATATATTTGTTCATTCTTGTACCAATGTCAATTTTCCTGTATAATGTTAATTTTTTTCATAGTTTGATGTTATGTAAATAAGTCCCCATACCTCATTTTCCTTTATAAATATTCTTGTGGTAATTCTACATCCATTTGTGTATGTAATTTGGATTGGCATCTTTAATTTTTTTCAATATTTATTGATAACACAGTACTATATATAGAAATGTAATTAAATTTTATTGACTTTTATTATGTAAAATTCTTAAATTTATATACAGATTCTGGTATATTTTTATAAATTAAGATTTTCTGGCCTGACCTGTGGTCTACTGGATAAAGTGTCAATCTGAAGTGCTGAGGTCACTGGTTTGAAACTCTGGGGTTGCCACATCAAGGCACATATGAGAGTTCATGCTTCCTGCTCCTCACCCTTCTCTCTCTCTCTCTCTCTCTCTCTCTCTCTCTCTCTCTCTCTCTCCTCTCTACAGTAAATGACTAAAATATTTTAAAAATATGCCCTGGCCAGTTGGCTCAGTGGTAGAGCATTGGCTTGACGTGTGGAAGTCCTGGGTTTGATTCCTGGTCAGGGCACACAGGAAAAGTGCCCATCTTCTTCTGCAACCTTTGCCCTCTCCTTTCTCTCTATCTCTCTCTTCCCCTCTAGCAGCCTAGGCTCCATTGCAGAAAAAATGGCTCAGGTGCTGAGGATGGCTCCATGCCTCCACCTCAGGCATTAGAATGGTTCTGGTTGCAACGGAGCAATGCCCAGATGGACAAAGAATTGTTCCATAGTGGGAAGGCTGGGTGGATCCTGGTCAGGCACATGCGGGAGTCTGTCTCTCTGCCTCCTCTCTTCTCACTTCAGAAAAATGCAAAAAATAATAAAATAAAGTAAAATAAAATAAAATAAATATATTTTCTTAGTATACAGTCTAGTCATCTTTGAATAAGAAAAATTTTTATATTTTGCCCACCTGTATGATTTCCACATCTTTTTTCCCCCTCTTGCTTAATTGCCATTGCTCTACTCATCAACACAATATAGAAATAATTGTGGGATTCCAGTATTTTGTTTTTGATTTACAACATTTAGCTTTTTTCACTGATAATTATGATGTTGATGGTACAATTTTGTAGATTCATTTTACTGGGTTAAATAAGATTTTTTTAATTCGCATTTTGTTGAAAGTTTTTAATATAAGTGGATTTGAATTTTTCAAATGCTTTCATTGTATCTGTTGAGATAATAACATAGTTAATATGTTGAATTACACTGATTTTGTAAAAGGAAATTATTTTTATTTCTTGAATTTTGATAGAATTAAACAGTGAAGCCATCTAAAACTAGATTTTCCCTGGAATAACTTTTTTAATTATACAATCAAGTTATTAACATGCAATATTTAATTTTGTTTTTCACTTGTCAGTTTTGGTAAGTATTATCAAGGGATTTTTCCATTCAATCAAGTTTTGGAATTTACTGGTAAATATATTTTCATAACATTCTATCATTCTTTTAAAGACTCTTTTGAATTGCAAGTTACATATGGCGAAATTCGTGGATTTTATATGTACATTCAGCTCAATAAGTTTTGCTAACTGCATACAGCTGTGAAGTCCACATCTATCAATACACTAAATATTTTCACTGTTCCAGAAAGTTCACTAATGCTTTTCTTCCATCAATCAATCCCAGTCCCTTCAAAGCAACCACTGAACTAATTTTTAGAACTATAAATTAATTTTGCCATGTTTTTGAACTTCATTTAAAAGAAATAATAATATATACTCTTTTATATGTAGTTTATTTCATTCAGCATAATATTTTTGAAATGTATCTGATTTTTTTATTCATATAAGTAGTCAAAATATATCTTTTTTCAAGTCCTGGAAAATATAAATAAAGCTTCTATGAATGTTCTATTAAAATTTTGTGAACAAAATTTGATATTTCTTTGACATTTAATAAAGAATGGGCTGTTAGGTCAAAGAGCTAATTTATTATGTTTTGCATTTTAAACAATAGCCATATGATTTTTCAAAGTAACTGTGCAACTTATACTCCTAATAACAATGGCTAAGATTTTCACTTTAACCAGATTTTCAGAAAAACATTTGTTCTTGTGAATATTGTTTTTATTTTTCCATGCTAATAGGTTTATTATAGAATCTTATTATCATTTTAATTTGCATTGATGACTAATAAAAGTGGGTACTTTTTATGCAGCAATTACTATTACTATTATAAATATCTTTTTTTTTTACAGAGACAGAAATAGAGTCAGAGAGAGGGATAGACAGGGACAGACAGACAGGAACGGAGAGATGAGAAGCATCAATCATTAGGTTTTTTTTGCACATTGCGATACCTTAGTTGTTCGTTGATTGCTTTCTCATATGTGCCTTGACTGCGGGCCTTTAGCAGACCGAGTAACCCCTTGCTCGAGCCAGCGACCTTAGGTCCAAGCTGGTGAGCTTTTGCTCAAACCAGATGAGCCCGTGCTCAACTGGCGACCTCGGGGTCTCGAACTTGGGTCCTTGGCATCCCAGTCCGATGCTCGATCCACTGTGCCACCCCCTGGTCAGGCTGTAAATATCTTTTTATGTGAAGTATATGTTCAAGGATTTTTGTTCATATCATTATGTTGATTTGATGGTCTTTTCTAAATTATTGAATTGCTAGTAACTTTGTTGTGATTGCTGTTTCAATGTATTCTCGATATGTCTTTTGTGAGACATATGTGTTGCAAAAATTTTCAATTTCTAGCTTGACCATTTTCCGAATGTTGTCTTTGGATCAACAGAAGTATTTAATTTAATGATCTCCAATTCAGTCACCTTTCTGGTTTGTTATTACTGTGTCCTCTTTAAGAAATCTTGCTAACCCAAAGCCAAAAGACATTCTCCTATGTTTTATTATAGAATTTTTTTCATTTCATTGTGTACATTTAGATCCATAATTCATATTATGCTATGTTTTTTATGTTGTAATATTAAGGGTCAAGGGTTATTTTGCAGCATATGGCAAGACAATTTTCCAAGACTTTTTGTTAAATAAAGACTAACTTTTCTCCATTGGATTATTTGACACTTTTGGTAATCTATTATCTGTATATGTGGGTCAACGCATACAATCAGCTATCGTACATTGATTGATACATCTGACTTTATGCTTATTTTTAAATATATGTTTTGTTATTATTCAGAAATGGTAAAACCAACATATCAAAGATGACTGGCATTAAAAAGACAACTTGTTACACTCACAAATCCCAAGAGACAGGACCCACCAGGACACAGAGTGGGGAAGGTACTACATAAGAAAGCACAGGGCTGCTTCAGGAAGCAGAGAAAGCAGGGGTGGGAGGGAACATGGACAAAAAACTTTACTGTGGTTTCTGCAAAGAAGAAAAGGCAAGGCAGGATAAACGTGTTTTAGTTTGGCTAGTTTGAAAATTTCAGTGGACTCTGGGGCATAGAGACTGTAGCTATTTTTCTGGTGCCTTTTTGTTTTAGGTTTTTAGTTTCCTTAAGCCACAAGTTTTATTTTCTCTTTCTGGATGGTAACTCATAGTGTGGATTTTTCCAAACAATTACAGGAAAAATAAGAACCAAGTGGCATGCCTGTTTAGCAGCTATTTTGGATTTAAGGCTTCTCAGTTCACCTCCCAGAGATTGGTGTTTACGGAGCTGTAGTTTCTTCTCCTTGAGGCAGCACAATTAACCCCCTTGTCTGCATTAGGTTTAGGTTCACAGCTCCTTTAAATCCAGAGCCCCTTTAAAACTCAAATTCTCCTCACCCAACTTCCCACTAGAGCTCAAAACAGAACCTTCTCAATGATAGATCAGGCACCATGCAAGGGCAATGAAACCCATGGGGGAGGAGGAACTGGCTTGCTTGAAGCCCTGTCCAGACTTTTGAACCAGCTGAGGCCTTCTTTTTACAGCTAATGCGGATAATAGGCGGTTGAGCCAAAATGTAAACAATTTGGAGGAGCTGTGGCGCCACTCCAATACACATATGAAGAAATATTACCTTGTGCTTATAAGGGCAGCCACATTAGCTGCTTTGCCCAAGACCCCTGACTAACCTGTATAAACCTTGCTCCCTCCCTCCCTGGCCACCGACATGGCTTAGTTTTTCTAGGCCAGACTGTCCCTAGGCGTTTTAAATAAGTTTTCCTTTTGGAACATATCAGCCATTTGTTTTGGGTTCCTATCTCCCAAGTACGCTCCCATAGACCCAGAAGGGACTTAGCCTGTCAGCTATCTCTACAGGATAAGGCAGCCCAGCTGAGTTCTCTCCAGGTCTAACCTAGTCAGGGGTTTATCCTGACCTGCCAGTTGCCAAAGGAGACTGAAAATAGGCTCTTTCCCCTCCCTAGTGGACTGGCCCTCCAGTTTCAAACTTTCCGTCTGAAGTATTGGTCTCTTTCCCCTCCCTAGTGGACTGGCCCTCCAGTTTCAAACTTTCCGTCTGAAGTATTGGTCCCTTTTGATTGTCTTTTTTACTTTTGTTTGGTTTGTTTGTTTGTTTTTGTCTCCTGTCTGTCCATGTGTTCACCCTTAGAATGTTTACCAAATAAACTCCTGGTGCTGATCCTAAGTGGTCCTGTCTATAAGCAGTGATATTTCTAGGGTGTCCCATCAACCACTTAGTATCTTGTGAGGTGAGAGTCTCACATCTAGAAGAGCAACACTTAACCTTTTCAATATTTTTGAGCATAAGGCCCTTGATATTCTTGTATGTGGTACCACTGAATAAGGCCTATGTGCCTTATCCTACTGTTTTTCCTTCCTCAACCAACTGTATGACCTCCTCAGAAATCTAGGGAGCAGCAGAGATGAAGTGTTCAAGCCTCATATCCCTTTTCTTTAAATACTGTGACACTGATCTCCAACATTGTGCTTTCTTGTACTCTACTGGGTAAGGGGATGAATTATAACAAAGGTGAACAACAACACAAAAGGATATGTCTAGAACAACATCTTCTGTGGAATGCCATGTCATGGTCCCTGCAGTGCATGTTCTCACACTGACTTCATGTGTGTGCATCTCACAACACACGTGGAGAGTGTCTTTGAAAAGCACTCTCCTTCTACTCAGCATGGATGGTTGAAATGTATGGGAAATGGCAACCCAGTCTGATCTACCAATTTATCATTGGAGCCTGGTCAACTGATTAGCCCACCTTAAGGCAGTTGACATTAAGTCATATCTCCTTTCCTTTGGAGAGGCTTCTGCTAAGCTTAGCTTGTTTTGTATTGCTGAGAGTACATCTCAAATCTAAGCAAGGAACTGACCTCAGAAAAGAACTCTGGGAAGACTTAGCTTTCAAGTTTTAATTTTAGGCTGGGAACCCACAGCAACACACAGTATTTCAACAAATAGTAGTTATGACCCCATTACAGGAACATAGGTACAGATATCCTCCCAAATGGCAGCTGCATCTGATGGAATTAGTTAGGAAGCCAAGATATTCTAGTGGCAAATTACTCCACTCTGTTTCTTGTGCCAATTGTTTTAAAATATAAGTTTTGATATTATTCTGGTATGGTGATGTCAACAGAAAAGATCAGTGATTACATTACAGATCCCACGAGAAGGGCACATACGTGGCCAAGGAGGATCACATCAGGAAACACTGGGGTCA
Source organism: Saccopteryx leptura (assembly GCF_036850995.1). Taxonomy (NCBI): domain Eukaryota; kingdom Metazoa; phylum Chordata; class Mammalia; order Chiroptera; family Emballonuridae; genus Saccopteryx; species Saccopteryx leptura. The sequence continues at coordinate 94,413,925 of NC_089516.1, read as the reverse complement.
GTCGGGTGGCAGACAAAGTGGGGAAAACTGTGTGCAAGAACCTTGACTGTGATCCAGCAGGATGAAGAAGGCCAAGCAGGACAAGCAAGCTCAGGTTTGGCTAGTTCGAGCAATTTAGGGCTTCAGGGCACACAGGCTGCCTCTAGTTATCTGGGAGCTGGTCCTGCAGTGATTAGGCCAGGGGAACAGTAATCCTCAGTGAGATAGCCCCACAAATGACATGTTTGAGCTTATAGGTTCTAGACTGATTTGCATTGGAAAGGCAAGCTTGGGAGTGAGTTGTTTACCCCAGTAGGAACTGACCAGCACTGGAAGGGGAAGTCCCTCCAGGATTAGCAAGGTCTCCTGAGTACTGGAAGTGCTAGATTGTCTTTGGAGTTCTCATGATCATGACGTTTACTTTCACTATTCAGTTCCAGTTTCACTACAACCACGCAAAAATAGTGAAAATAAAGGGAAAAAAAGGTGCTCAAGATCCCTCAAGTGGAAAGGAACAGCTCCATGAGTCCTCTGAAGAGATACCACCCACAATAAGCCACTCATTGGCCTTCAACTTTTGGGACTTAGTTAGACTGCTTGGGCTTTGCAGTGTACAGTACAGCTTGGTATTGTTGGTGGCTTGGTTTATAGGTTTTGAATATGGTTTTATGATCACCTTTCTCTACAGGCATTTGGAGGATCCAAACTGAACCACAACCATCTTTGGGGTTCATTCAGTACTGAGTCATGTGTCTAAGCTGACAGCTTATTTTTTTAGTCACAACCTTATTGCATTGATTGGCATGCTTTGCAATACACTTGTTATATTTATATTTCCTACCTGGAAAATGCCTTGACTGTTCTTATGGAAATTGTTCAAGGAAGGACACATGCAGCTGGCTGGGAAGCCTGCATTTCTTATCTCAGTGCAGCCTCTTCTGATATGATGACCTTTGCTCAGGACAGCTGGAAGGCCTTCACCTGGGTTTGGAGAAAGTTTGTGGTGCCATGAGCAGAAGCATGTTAGTCAATTATTTGGGGGCTGCTGCAACTTTCTGAGGAATCAGCATGCCCTGTCTGGGGATCCTCTTGCTCTCTGATCTGATCCAGTGTTTCCTAGTGCCAGATGAGGAAGAAGACAAGATGATGTTGGCAAAAAAATTCTTGTTCTATCAGGTCTTGTTCCACAGCAACCATTAACTTGTACAGCAAAAGACAGAGAATGTCTTGCCGCACATTGAGCCTGGACTTCTGCCCAGGAAATCCAAACACGAGAAAAGTGAGAGAATGTGAACAAACCCACTTAGATGGGGCAGAGTCAGCTCTGCTCCCTGAGTAATCTTTGTCTATACACTCAACCAAATTAAAAAGATGATGCAGCTAACAAGAGGCTACCATGCTTCTGAGATAGAGCCTTTACAAGGGACCAGTGAGAATCGGGCCAGTTCTCCAGCTGACGAAGTACAGCCTGTCCCACACGAGAAGCACTGCAACCGACCTAGAAACCAGCCATCTCCTTAAAAAACAGTGTCTCAGATGCAGGACAATTCTATTCAGCCCAGCAGGGACTAGCGTGCAAAGAATGAAGACCAACAGGTTCAGTCTGGGCATGTGGTCACAGTGGTCTCATCTCACATCCTGCTTGAAATTGAGCTTCTCTCCCAGAAAAAAGGTAAAGTTGTCCTGAGTCCAGGACATGCTTCACCTTGTGTAGCACGACATAGGCTTCTAAACACCCAAACTCATTAACATGAAAATACACGTGCATAGTAGCTACAGGACACATTGGCAGAAACAGCTAAATTTCTATAATCCCCCTGGAATAACAGAGGGGAAACAGTTCAGTAAGGACTCTCTATTCTTGGTTGGTTAAATTGAAGACTACAGGACTTCTCTGTCAGGGCAGTAAGAGTTGAAACAAGCAGTTACCCTAAGTAAGTGGAGAGAAAGAAAGTGTTTTGAGGTGACTGCTGATATAATTTTGTCTTCCTGATGTATTAACATTTTCTTACTATGAAATATTCCTCTGGTAACTTTTTTTCTTTAATATGCATTTTTCTAATATTAATATAGCTGCATTAGACTTCTTATGCTTAGTGTATTTTTTCTACTTTTTTTTTACTTAATGCGATTATTCATATGGTTGGGTTTAAGTTTAAGATATTGGTTTTTAATTTCTTGTTGTTTCATTTGACCCTTCAACCACTTTTCCATGTATTGTAGCTCCTAATTGGTAAATATGGATATTTCTTAGCATTCTATGATATTTCCTTCATTGGATTTTTCCTTTTGTCTCTATCATTTTTGTGTGCTTGTATTAGATTTGCCCTCTCTTTATCTCTCTTTATATACTATATATATATGTGTGTGTGTGTGTGTGTGTGTGTGTGTGTAAATATATATATGTAATTATTACAGTTGACTTTTAGAAAAGTATTCTTCTACTTTATAATCAATAAAACCTTACAAATATATAATATGTTTGTAAGCCTCATTTCTTCTTTTTGATCTTAAGGTGTGGACAAGGCCTGCCAGGGTGAGGAAAACAGAGACACAAAGACCTGACTCCAAAGACCAGGTTCAGTGACACAGATCTACTTTATTCAGGAATTAAACCAGCTTATATACATGGGTTCAGCCAATAGGATGTTATAGTAGGGAAAATGGCCAAAAAAGGTCAGGAGGCTGCCTGAGTGGCACTGAGTCATTTAAGTATAGTGGGTGAGATCCCTTCCTGGGTGTGCCCAAGAGGGTTCCAGGAGCTGGAGTATTCTCACTGCATTGAGTCAACCACAGCTGCTAGGTAAATACTCTGTGCTCTACCTACATCTCCCCCTTCTCTTTTAATTAAGGCCAGTTGAACTTGCTTGATGACTGCTTGTTGCTGTTGTAGCTTCTGAATGCTACCCATTATGCAACGGAACCCTAGTAGGACTAAAACAACTATAATACCTACTATACTATATGCTAATAGATTAGCTGAATTAAACAATGAGGCAAACTTCTGTAATGTTTGACTAGTTAGGAAATAGAATGTGGGTCTTAAACAGGGGATTCCTCCTAGGGGTCGGGATATCATTTTCCTCCTATTGTGTTACAGAGACCTTCTAGGTGCTGTTAAACACAGTTCCATTTTGACTGTAAAAAATGGACATAGGTCCATGGTCCATGCACGCCCCCTTCCCACAAAGGTCTCAGCATCCAAATATGGAATGGATGGTTTGCCATGGGCTGCGTACTGCATATGGTTGCATTCTGTCTCTCAGCTTCCAATGCCAAACTCCGAGGTTGATGGTCTGTGCATCCAGGCCAGAGGCAATGCGGCAGTCTCTCCAGGGAATTCCTTCTCTCGGGAGTGTTCTTAGATGTTTGTCATACAGGAACAGGCAAAGAGGTGACCCTGGGAAGGCAAGGTTAGTGAGGAGGTCCCAGCTGTTGGTAGCTAGGGGGAGGAGGGCTTGTAGGCCAAGTACTGAGCCTTGGTTGGTAGTACCATTTTCAGCAAAGTCCCTCATAGTATGATTTCAAAGGAGGACCCCTCCCTTCAAGGGGACAGTGTTATTATTCAGAGTAAACTTAAGTAGCATTGGGTCACCGAAGTTACCCCATATAGTGCCGTTCCACTGTTGGGATTCCTGGCCACTATTGTCACAAGGGAGACTAAGGGAGCATTTACTGGAATATACTGCTGGAAACTGTAGGCTATTAACTTCAACAGGCATAATTATGCCAGGGTGGGGACAGCTGCCCAGACATGAGGATCTCCTCGTGCCTGGGAGTTTGCTGTGATAATGGTACATGTGAGGAGGAACAGAGTGCCTGGACCTGGGGGTCCATCAGGCACTAATCTAGCGCCTTCATATCTCCCCAGGTGATGTTATGAGCACGTTGGTTATGAGGTCTCCTCCTGGAGCACTGAGGACCTCCTCCAGGCAGCCGTTCATCAAGGTTGAGGCTACCCGTCTCCTGAACCGGAGGGTTTTCAGGTGTTGGAGGCATCATCGGTGGATCATCTTGGGACACCAGGAGTGGCCATATGTTCCTTCCTGGGATCCAAATTGGATGTGAGATATTTTCTGGAAAAACACAAGCATAACCCCTTCCTTGCATTAGAAGGGGGTGCGATCCCTGCCACTGAGCTGTGACTGGGTCCTTCCAGTGTACTAATGGCAATGGGGTCGGTTGGCTAGGAAGGCCTCCCCAATGTTTATAAGTGGGAGTTACTCCTTCAGAATCAAAAGTTAAATAATTGAGAGTAAATACAACACAGAGGAGCACTTCTCCAGGTGAGGCCCGGGGCATATCTCCCCTTTCTTTTTGACTTTGAAGCTCGATGTCTCTGTGTTGCCATTCTACAATGGCTTGTCCTTGACGATTATAAAGAATGCCAAGGTGGTGTATAATTTGCCATTGGGAACAAAAGGCTTTAAATTTTCTGCTGGTATAACAGGGCCCATTGTCAGTTTTAATTTCCCAAGGTACACCAAGGCAAATCATGGCCTGTCGAAGGGCATGAATTGCATGTGTAGTTTTTCTCCTGCTATGGCCGTGGCTGAGACAGCTCTGGAGAAGGTGTCTACTGCTACGTGAACATAGTGGAGTTTGCCAAATTGAGTGACATCTATTTGCCACACAGCATTAGGTTGTAAGCCTCAAGGGTTGACACCCTGTGGTTGTAGGGGGCCTAAGTGTAATAAAGGCCCATATTGTTTACATATGCGAACAAGGTGTTTGCAGTTTGGGTGAGTGAGATGGGGAAAGAGAGATTTGAGAGAATGAGCAGACATATGAAACCAGGCATGAAGTTATCTGGCTTGCTCAATAGGGGAAACTGTTAAAACTAGACGATCAACTTGTGTGTTGCCTGCCGCTAGGGGGCCAGGCAAGCCAGAATGGGAGCCAAGGGTTTTGATGCTCCTCTAACAGTTCTTTAAGCTGGCTGAGAGCCCTATGTAGTAATATCTGCTTGGACTGGAAGTTGGAATGGGCAAGGCCTTTGACTGTTTGTACTGCATAAGCACTATCTGAAAAAAATGTTAAGGGGGCCATGTTGCCAAAGATGTAGCACATAGTAAATGGCTAGTAGTTTACCTACTTGTACGGATCCCTCATAGCTAAATTTGTGGATTTAGTTCCTTCTGTTTGTGCTTTGAACACTATTCCACAATAAGACCGGTTGAAATCTATAAATGCAAGCATGCTGTGCAGAAGAGGGGTAGATGCTGGATACAAATGAGGGGTGGTTTGTAGGGGGATTTTTTGTAGGGTCTGTAAGAGTCGATCATTGGGGAGGTGATTGTCTACTTGTCCAGTATAGTTAACTAAGAGTGTCTGCATTTCTAATTTATTGGCTAAGATAAATTGTATATGGTCGAAAGGAATTGGCAGAATAAGTACATCAGGCTCTCAGCCATAAAAAGTGACACAAGCTCGCAGCAGCTTTTGGCCAAGAATGCAGATTGCAATCTTGCTGGGGGTGATTTTAAATAGTTGACTATATGCTAAATGTACCCAATAAAGGGGTTTGTTTTGAAACAGGACATTGGTAGGAGTGCCTTTTGTGGCTAGGACAATAGCTGAGATTGACTGAACAGGTTCTAATCTAGCTGTTGACACAGAGCCAATAGCAGTGTTGATATTCGTTATAACCGGTTTTGCTGCTGTAGTTAGACCGCAGATGCTAATAGGCTCTATTTCACCCTCAAGGAGAGAGAATAGGGGGTCTAATTCAGCAGTAGAAATAGATAGGTATCAACGTATCCAGTTTATGTGGCTGCATAGCTCTTGAAATTCATGTAAAGAGCATTGTTGAAGGATTGTGAGCATAGGGGAAATAGGTGTTATTTCTTCCCCTATGTGGTACCCTAAGAAAGTAAAAGGTGACAAGGTCTGTACTTTCTCTGGTGCTACAGAAAGCCCAGTGGCATTCAGATTAGTTAAGAGCTGCTGGTAACATTCTTTTAAGACTGTAGAATCTACATGAGCTATTAATATGTTGTCCATATAATGGTAGATGAAGCACTGTTCCTGTAATGGTTGCGTTGCTGTGCTTACATAGTACTGGCAAATGGTGGGGCTATTTTTCATGCATTGCGGTAGGACTGCCCATTGATACCTTTAAGCTGGAAGGGCATGATTAATAGAAGGCACAGTAAAAGCAAAATAAGGCTTGTCCTCTAGATGGAGGGGGATTGAGAAAAAACAATCTTTGATGTCTAGAATTTTAATATGGGCAGCCCGTGGCACCGCAGAGGGATGTGGCAAGCCTGGTTGTAAAGTGCCCATCTTTGCCATGTACTTGTTAATAGCCCTTAAGTCATGAAGGAATCTCCATTTTCCAGGTGCCTTTTTCTGAATTACAAAAACGGGTGAATTATGAGGTCTAGTGGAAGGCTCAGTATGTTTGACTTCTAATTGTTGCTGAACTAGTTTGTATAATTCTTTTAATTTAGAGGCTGTTGATGACCACTGCTCAACCTAAATTGGTTGGTCAGTATCCCAGGTAAGTTTCATGGGTTCCGGAGTTTTTAATTGAGCAGTGGCCTTTAGAATTGGGGGGGGGGCTGGCTGGTAATAGAGACACAGAGTAAAGACAGCACGTCTCGTCCCCAAAGTGTATGTGGCAATTCAGTCATAAATAAAGGACTGAAAACTCCAGTCATCCCGTCAGGATCTGTCCAATGGAGTGGTCGGATGGCTTGTTGGACTGGTCATACTCCACTAACTCCTTGTACTAAAAGTCCAAGCTGCATGGCCCAGCTTTTCTTTTTATCTTCCTCTCTGATTACAGAAACATCAGCACCAGAATCTATGAGCCCAAGGATGGGATGGCCCTCTATTCACAGAGTTAGAAAGGCCTTATTCCGTGTTAAGGGAAAGATCCAATAGACTTCTGTGTGGAGTTGCTGTCTTATCGGCGGGGCTGAGAGCTGCCCCAATTCCCATTTAAAGGCTATAGTGGCTTTTCATCTGTTGTGGTAGTTGAGCAACAATCTCACTTCCAGTAAAATCCCTTTTTACCATGGGGCACACAGAGGGTGTTTTTTGTATTTTTTTTATCTTTCTTTCCTTTCCTGTTAGGGCACTGGTGTAGAAAATGTCCTGTGTCCTTGCATTCAAAGCAGGCCCCTCGTGTCTGTTGGTATCCTTGATGGGAAATGCTTAACTGGGCTGCAAGAGCGGTAGTGAGGACTGCCGCTGAGTTGCTGCCCGCATCTTGGCAGGCAAGGATCCAAGGCAAGGATCCTGTCTACACTCTCCATTGGCACCTTCCCACATCAATTCTTTAGTTAGAGCATCGGCCGCATCAGCGTGCGTAACTTTACGCTTTACAGCTTCTTGGACCCTTCCTAGAAAATCTGTAAAAGGTTCATTGGGACCCTGAAGCAATTTGGAAAGCCTTAAGGACCTTCCATGAGCATTAGTTTGGGTAAAAGCTCTAGTGGCACATAGGTGCACTTGATCAAAATACTGAGGGGTCCTGTAGCCTGTGCTGTGGGGGAAGCAAATAGCCCTTCTCCTTTGAGGGCTTCCGGGGGGAGGTCAATACCTCCCCCCGGAAGGAGAGGTCAAGCACTTTGATTTCTTTCACCTATTATTTCACATTGCTCATTGTATAAAGCTTTCCATTGAATTAAGTCTCCCATGGTAAGGACTGCTCGGGCTAATGTTTTCCAATCATGGGGACGATTTAAAGCAACACTGATATTTTCAAGTAATTTCTGAATATAGAGAGAATGAAGTCCATCTTCCTGGATAGCTTTTCTGAGAGTAATGACTGTTTTTTGGTCATGTGGATATCATGCTTGCAGTCGTGTGGCGGTAGGGTTATCTCTTTGCTGACACATGGGGGTGTATAGGCTGGCCCATGGGTCTGCAGCAGGAACACGTGTTGGAGTTAAAGCTGGGGTAGAAAATGGCATCTGAGAGGCTGGGATGGGGCATTCATCCCTGGCAGGGAATGCAGAAGTAGTGACTTCCACTTCTTCGGGTGGCGGAGCTGATGGCGCAGTTTCTAATGTATCTAGTTTTGTTTACCTAGTTTCCTTTCCGCACGCTCGGCTGCAAGTCCATCAAACTCGGTGGCCCAACCCTTTTCTTCCTCTACAGGGGAGGCGAATATGGAGGTAGGGGTTCCTCTGAAAGAGGAGTAGCCTGTAGGACCTTAGGGACTGGCAGAGGGTCCTCAGCAGGAGCCTTAGTCAAGCAGGAGTGTATTACTAATAAGGCAGGAGTGAGGCCAAGAGGGAAGGTTTGTTCTTCATGTACCTCAGCCAAACAAACACGCTGGAAAGCTCGGTCCCAAGTATCTGAGTTCCAGAGGGGCTCATTTTCAATCTAGGGATTGAAACCAGAGAGAATCTCCCAGTAAGTACAGAGATCCTTTTCACAAACTTCAACTCACCTACTCTGCAATAGGGCTTGCAGGGCTTGAGCCTGTGAATCTCGAGAGTGAGGGAGAAGGTTTCCCATTGGAGAGGGTCACTCACCCATCCTTTGATTGCTGGCTGGGTCCCTGTTTGAGGCATCAGTTGTGGACAAGGCCTGCCAGGGTTGAGGACAATGGAGACGCAAAGACCCGACTCTGGAGACCAGGTTCAGTGGAGCAGATATACTTTATTCAGGAAGTAAACTAGCTTATATACATGGGTTCAGCCAATAGGATGTTATGGTAGGGCAAATGGCCAAAAAAGGTCAGGAGGCTGCCTGGCTGTCACTGAGTCATTTCCATATAGCAGTTGAGCTCCCTTCCTGGGTTGCCCGGGAGGGTTCCGGGAATTAGAATATTCTCACAGCAGAGGGTTCCAGTAATTAGAATATTCTCACAGCAGTGCGTCAGCCACAGCTGCTAGGTAAATGATCTGCACTCTACCTACATTAAGGCATGTTTTCTACTTCTGAATATGCTATAAACTCATACTGCATTGTTACATTTTACTTTAGTCAATAGTTTTTGATGAGATAAGTATATATGTATACATATAGATATGGACATGTGTATAGATTTTTTAGAGTTTATTTATACTTATTGTCATATTTACCCTTTATTATTATTATTATTCAGTGAGAAGAGGGGAGAAAGAGAGACATACTCCAGCATGTGAGCTGATCAGAATCCACCCAGCAAACCCACTAGGTGGTGATGCTCTGCCAATTGGGACATTGCTCCATTGCTCAGCAACCAAGCACTTTTCAGGACTTGAGGCAGAGGCCATGGAGCTATCCTCACCAACCAGGGCCAACTCACTCCAATCTAGCCAAGGCTACAGAATGGGAAGAGAATGAGAGAGAAGCAAGAGGGGAAGGAGTGGAGAAGCAGAGGGCCGCTTCTCCTGTGTGCCCTGACCAGAAATTGAACACACACATCCACATGATGGGCAGACACTCTATTCCTGAACCAACTGGCCAGGGCCATATTTACCCTTTTTGATGTCTATTAACTTCACAGAGCCCTAGATTTTTATACAGTAGTGCTTGCCTTCATTCTAAATGGCTTACTTTATTAAATCTTTCAGCACAGGTTTACTAGAGACAAATAATTTTTTTTCCTCTAAAAATAACTTTTTTATCTTCATTTTTGGAAGTTCATTGTAAAATTTTAAGATGATAGTTTTTCCTTGTCAGCACTTTAAAGATGTTTTATTTTAACACTGTAAATCCTGTTTATTTTATTTTATCTCTATTGTTTCTAATGAAAAATGTGTCATTGTTCATAGCATTGCTCCCTTTATGTAATATATTGATTTTTACCCTCTAGCTTCTTTCATTTTATTTTTACCTTTTGTTTTGAGAAATCTGTGTATGACTTGTCTAGTTATGGTTTTCTTTTTACTTATTTTTCTTAGATTTTTTTGAAAATCATGATTTTGTGTACTGTTTTCTTTGATTTTAAAAAATTATTATTCATTACATCTTCAAATATTTATTTTGCTTCATTCTTTCCCACTCCTCCTCTTTTTTGATGCCATTTATGTAAATGTTAGAATTTCTAGTGTTGTCCCACAGACTTCAGGAGCTTTATTTCAATTTCTTACCTTATTTATTTATTTTTTTATAAAAAACCATTTTACTTATTATTTGGTGTACATCTCCAACTTTAAAAAAAATTATATTTAACTTGTTGGTGTGACATTGGTCAATTAAATTATACAGGTTTCAGGTGTACCATTCTATAATGCATCATCTGTATATGGTATTGCATGTTCACTAACCCAAGTCAAGTCACCTTACATCACCATTTATCTCCCCTATACCTTTTTTCACCTTCCCCCAGCCTCTTTCAAACTTGCAACCCCCATACTGTTATCTGTGTCTATAAATTTTTTTATTTTTATTTATTTATTTTTTTGGTCTTTCATTTTACGTATCTCTCATGTTGAAATGTTCCACCTCTTGGCCTGACCTGTGGTGGGGCAGTGGATAAAGTATTGACCTGAAACACTAAGTTCTCCAGTTTGTAACCCTGGGCTTGACTGGTCAAGACACATGGGAGTTGTTGCTTCTTACTCCTTCTCCTCTTTTCTCTCTCTAAAAATGAATAAATAAGAAATATATTCCACCTGTTTACTATTATGTTCAATATAATACTTGTGATTGCCTCAGCTGCACTAGTTAGACTTTTAGGGAAAATAGAATAGTTATGTTGATGTTCCCAGATTTATGAAACAAATCTTTAACCTCATCTATAATATTCTGGATTTTTTTTTGTATTTTTCCAAAGTGACAAGCAGTGGGGAGGTAGACAAACAGACTCCTACATGCGCCCAACCAGGATCCAGCAAGCATGCCCAGCAGGGCGTGATACTTGGCCCCTCTGAGACATTGCTTTGCTGCAATCAGAACCATTCTAGTGCCTGAGGTTGAGACCATGGAGCCATCCTCAGCACCTGGGCCAATGTTGCTCTAGTTGTGACTTGGCTGTGGGAGGGGAAGAGAAAGATAGAGAGAAAGGAGAGGGGAAAGGGTAGAGAAGCAGATGGGTGCTTCTCCTGTGTACCTGGTAGGGAATTGAACCTGATATTCTGGATTTTATAATCATCAATTCATGGAATAACACTGAAAACATCTTCAGGAAATTAGAACTATTTGAAGAAACAATAATTAGTAATAGTCTTAATACTTGTTATATAATAACTTTCAATGAATGTCAAATATTAGTGTTATGATTATCTTATATTAATATTAGAATATTTTAATATTATAATTTTTATTGATTTTATTATACAGAATACATTTTAAAATTCAGAGCATATTTGGATCCAATAGGGCTCAGATGCAAAGATAGTTTTATGAGCCCTTAGGGCAAAAATAAACTAGGTTACTGAGAATTAATAGCCTATTCAAAACTCTACCTAATATATATTTGAAATAGAACTTATTTCAAAACAATGTAACAAAACCTTTCTTTTCTGGACTAATCTTTTGTTATATAAATATAACCCACAGTAGAGTTTAGAGATTTCAGAACTTATAAATCTTTTGGCTATAAAAATCTATATTTAGGTACAATAAATTGTAATGTAATTCACAGACTTTTCTATAAAATATATTTTTATCTTTTTCAATACAGTATGGAAAAAATCTCAATACACTGTATTTTCTAATTCAAAAAATGGGTATTTGTTTTAGCTATATTCTTATATAATATTTTATGATCTTTTGGTCAAAACAAAAAATATCCAAGTTGACTTTTATTGCTGTGTAGGTATTCCTTAGTGAGCACTTTCTAAACCTTTTTGCCAGTATAAATCTAACCAATATCATTGTTATTTTGCAAATACTTTTTAAAAAAGTTTTCCTTTATTTCTCTTTACATGAGCTGTCTTGTGTAATGAATATATCATAGCTGTATGTTTTGTTCACCAGCTATTTTGAGACAAATAAATATAACACTAGATTTTCTCTATTCCAAGGTGAATCTATCTTATTCTTATTTGGTGAAATAAATGTAACAGAATTTGAAATGAATAAATCCAGTTTATAGAACATGGAGTCAGTCTAGTGATACTCACATTAGGAAGAGAATTCTTAGAAACTGTCAAAAACAATGAAGTGGAAAAGAAGAATAATGAGCAAGGTATTGTCCACCAAGGTAAATAAGCAAATTCTATTATTGTACACACATGGAGTAATTAAAAAAAAGAACTACATATTTGTTTCAGCATAACATTGATTTTGCTTTGTTAATGAACTAAATTGGTGTTGGCAATAAACCCATAATTTCTTTGTTGCAGATTCAAATCTTGATACAAGGCAAACAATGATTAAATGAATGATGGATGAGAAGTAATACTTTCTTGCTTAAACAGGTTTTATTAAACAGAAACACTCTGATTAATGCGGAAATCATTCTTTTTCATTTTACTGAATAAGAACAGGTAATATACTATTTATATTTTAAATCATGTTGTTAAAGGCTTTTGTCAATACTAAATGCTGATAACACAGAAGATAAAATTATTTTTAAAATTAAAAACATACTGCCTCTAAAGAAAAAAATATGTAGGTTTATTATTAAAATAAATCATTGATCTCTTGATTATATTTACATTTTTTAATTTTTGCTATAGTTTATGTTATACATTATAAGCCAGAAAGTTGAACTTTTCACCATTACTAAGTCAAAAAGATATGTTGGGTAAAGAATATATATAATTTTACCTAACCAAAACAGGCAGTGTAGCCTGACCAGGCAGGGGCTCAGTGGATAGAGCATTGGACTGGGATGTGGAGGACCCAGGTTCAATACCCCGAGGTTGCCAGCTTGAGCATGGGCTCATCTGGTTTGAGCAAAGCTCACCAGTTTGAGCCCAAGGTCGCTGGCTCGAGCAAGGGGTCACTCGGTCTGCTGTAGCCCCACCCTCCCGGTCAAGGCACATATGAGAAATCAATCAATGAACAACTAAGGAACTGCAACGAAGAATTGATGTTTCTCATCTCCCTCCCTTCCTGTCTGTCTGTGCCTCTCTCTGACTCTCTCTCTCTGTCTCTGCCACAAAAGGACTTGCATGAAATTAACATTTAGTACTTGTCAATATAAATAACTAAGGATAGTACTCTAATAATAGTTTTTCTTCATAATGACACTTGTACCATTAAACAAAATGCATTCTATTTTTTCTTTTTCTTTTTTTTTTTAGCAAGAAAGAGACAGACAAACATAGAGACAGGAAGGGAGAGAGATGAAAAGGATCAACTCTTTGTTGCTGCACCTTAGTTGTTCATTGATTGCTCTCTCATATGTGCCTTGGTCGGGGGACTCCAACTGAGCCAATGACCCTTTGCTGAAGCCAGCAACCTTGGGCTCAAGCCAGCAAACTTGGGCTTCAAACAAGAGATCAAGGGGTCACGTCTATGATTCCGTGCTCAAGCCGGCAACTTGGGGTTTTGAACCTGGGTCCTCAGCATCCCAGGCTGATGCTCTATCCATTGTGCCACTGACTGTTCAGGCACAAAATGCATTCTTACTAATGATCATTCATAATCAAAGTTAACATCACCAAATGCTAGTTAATTAGGCTAAAATTAAAAATTGGTGATAGCTCAACCTCAAAGTTCAGAGTAAAACAAAGAATGTAATCTACTTGAAATTGAGTTCTAGTTACAAATCATATTTCTAAGGCATTTTAATATTTTTTATGCTATGTGTTTCATGAGCTATGGTGGTCTAACTAAAAATAGTTTAGATTTGTCTAAAAAGAACTTTTTTTTATTTTTCCAAAAACACCTCATAATGTTAGGTAGAGAAATTGCCAATTTTTATCATAGTGATTTTTATGAGTGAAATCAATATTCTCATTTCATTCACTTCTGAGGTTGGAAATGAATCAGAATCTAACTTTTAGTAACACCTTTACATGACTTTATAATGACCTACCTATAGGCAACTTCCTGGTTGTAAGCTAAACTGATACATTTTATCTCCAGATATATGTGAATAATTTGCTAAAGAAACTTGCATTCTGGTTCTATGGGCCATACCAAGTTTTTAATTTTTTTTTTTACTTTTGGTTTTGTTAAGAAAACATGAGAAATACTTATGTTTATATCAAGTTTCTAGTCAAGATCCAAATGTGTATATGCTATAAAACTAAAATCTTTAAATTACTTAATTCACTATGGTATGTTTTTTTTTGTTTTGTTTTGTTTTTTGTGTTTTTCTGAAGCTAGAAATGGGGAGAAACAGTCAGACAGACTCCCGCATGCACCTGACCGGGATCCACCCAGCACGCCCACCAGGGGCGACGCTCTGCCCACCAGGGGGCGATGCTCTGCCCCTCCGGGGCATTGCTCTGTTGCGACCAGAGCCACTCTAGCACCTGGGGCAGAGGCCAAGGAGCCATCCCCAGCACCCGGGCCATCTTTGCTCCAATGGAGCCTTGCTGCGAGAGGGGAAGAGAGAGAGAGGAAGGAGAGGAGGAGGGGTGGTAAAGCAGATGGGCGCTTCTCCTGTGTGCCCTGGCCGGGAATCAAACCCAGGACCTCTGCACTCCAGGCCGACACTCTACCACTGAGCCAACCAGCCAGGGCCTCACTATAGTATGTTTTTCATATAAGTGAGTTCTATTTTTGATCATTCATCAGTAAAAATTCAAGGTAGTACCAAATCAAAAAGTATTATTTAAAAACTGTTGAATATATAGTAGGAATTATAGAAATGGGATCCAGAGTCTTTATCTGTGATAAATTCATCATTTTCTTAAGGACAACAAAACTATGACATATGAAACATTGTAATCAAAAAATTTGGTGGAGTTTAGAAAATGTGACATTGTTCTAAACTAAACTACTAAAAGAAATTTCCAGAAGGAACCAAAGTACAGAGATTTCCCATTAACTCCCTCTCAACTCCCAAGCAAGCTTTCCCTATTGTTAATATTTTGCATTAGTATTGCTTATTAACACTATTGTGTTGATTCATCATTTCTATCACATGATGATATCACTCATTTGTCATTGTCTGCTATCCCATTCATTTTGTTTATAAAGTTGCATACCTTTTAAATTTACTTACTCTCATTACTATAATAGACCTAATATTGTTATCAATACTATTGTGTTGATGTAACAAACCAAACCTATATGAATACATTGCTATCAATTGGAGTCCATAGTTTACATAGGTTTTATCCTTTGTGTTATACCATTTTATGGAATTTGAAATTTTAACATTATGTAACCTCAAATAGAGTATCATACAATACAAAATACTTTCAATGCCCAAAAAGCCTGTCTGTGTCACCTATTCTCTTGCCCCAAACTATAGTCTTTTTACTTCCTTGGAAGAAATGCCATATCCTTAGAATCTTGTCATATGAAGTCTTTTCAATTGGTGTCTTTCATTTAACTATATTATTTTTCCTCAGTACCATTTTGTGGTTTGACACGACATTTCTTTATATCATTTCTGAATAATATTTCACTGTATGGCTATGCCACACTTATTGATTCATCCACTTATTGAAGGACATTTAAGGTAATTTTAAGTATTGGAAGTTATTAATAAAAGTTCTATAAGAACATTTATGCATGTGTTCATAGAAATTAAACATACATGTTTAATTTATCACACATTTTTGCATACATATTTTATCTATTTATTTGGAACTTAATTGTTGGATGCATGTTGTCACATATAACAGAATTTCATTTTTAAAATAGAATAATATTTTATTGTATGCATAGATTGCACTTTATTTTTTTGTTCACCCACTGACAGACACTTAGATTGTATTTCATTATTGTGAATAGTTCTGCAGTACACACCAGAGTACATATATCTCTTTGAGATCCTGATTTCAATTATTTTGAATCTATACACACCAGTGGGATTGAAATAAATTTCCTCTTAATTACGTACAACAAGATGTCTGCATTAAATTTTAACCAAAATATAAAGTTTAGAGGGGAAGAAAGATATACCTGGGATAAGAAAGCAAAATAAAACTTTTGAAATATAATCAAATTTATGGTGTTTTGAAGGATTAAAGAAAAGAACAATAATAAAACAATACCCAATAATGAAGACTTTGACACTGTAGTAGTTAAACATAGTACACTAAACATACATATTTTATCTCTATTTTCTAAGCTGTTAAAATGATAATGAGTAAATTTTAAAAGCATACAATTTTATAAACAAAATGAATGGGATAGTAGAAATGACAGAGGCATGATGTCATCAAATTTTTCAATATTAATAGACCTAAATAATTGAGCACAATAGAGAAAGCTGAAACTTCCACCAGCAAGGCAGAAAACCAGCACAGAGCAAACTTATTTTAAATTCACAATCCCAGAAAGTATAAAAACTCAGAAATAGAAAATTTTATTGAAAATTAGCGGATAAGATATGGTTGATGAGAAATATTATTTGAAAACTTTCATGAAGAACATATAGATCTCCAGATCAATTTCTTCAACTTTCATAACCAGACATTTTTTCCTTTTACTACTAAAAACTGAAATTTGCTTTGAAAATAACTTCATAAAGCTGAGAATGAAGGTGAAGCACTGTCTTAAAAATAGGATAACTAATGAAAACAAGCGTGCTAAATATTGAAATCCAAGCAGAACTCATAATCATTTTACTTCCTAAACTTCTGGTATCTAGATTTCTACTCTCTATATATGATTTGGGATTATTCTTTTTTTTTTTTTTTTACAGAGACGGAGACAGAGAGAGAGTCAGAGAGAAGGATATATAGGGACAGACAGGAACGAAGCGAGATGAGAAGCATCAACCATTAGTTTTTCGTTGCGACACCTTAATTGTTCATTGATTGCTTTCTCATATGTGCCATGACCCTAGGGCTACAGGAGAATGAGTAACCCCTTGCTCAAACCAGCGACCTTGGGTCCAAGCTGGTGAACTTTGCTCACCCTGCTCAAACTGGCAACCTCGGGGTCTCGAACCTGGGTCCTCTACATCACAGTCCAACGCTCCATCCACTGCACCACCGTCTGGTCAGGTGGAGAATTCTTGTCTGGGGAAAAAGACTGAGAAAACCAATCGTAAGACACCAATGTATACATGGTTTCCAATTAAGTTCTTAGTATTTAATTCTGTGTGTGTAGTGTGTGTGTGTGTGTGTGTGTGTGTGTGTGTGTGTGTGTGTGAGAGAGAGAGAGAGAGAGAGAGAGAGAGAGAGAGAGAGAGAGAGAGAGACAGAGACAGAGAAAAGGACAGATAGGGAAAGACAGACAGAAAGGGAGAGAAATGAGAAGCATCAGTTCTTTGTTGAGGCACCTTTGTTCTTCATTGATTGCTTTCTCATTTGTGCTTGACCTGGGGCTATGCAGACCAAGTGACCCCTTGCTCAAGCCAGCGACCTTGGGCTCAAACTGGTGAGCCTTGCTCAAACCAGATGAGACCACGCTCAAGGTGGCAACCTTGGGGTTTTGAACTTGGGTTCTCTGCATACCAGTATGATGCTCTATCCACTATGCCACCACCTGGTCAGGCTTAATTCTTAAATATGAAGGTTTGTCATATATTTGAAAAACCCTTCAATAGCAAGTTTGGATACCTTAACAGACAAGTAAAAAGGCACACATACAGCAAAGCAGTATCTAATATTATCAAAAGACAGACTATATTGCAAATATAAAATAAAAATAGGAGGTAATAAAAGGAAAATATTCAATGAACAATGACTTTTTTTTTAAATGCAATTTATTATTTTTTTTCTTTTTTTCTTTACTCATTTTTAGAGAGGAGAGAGAGAGAGAGAGAGAAGGGGGGAGGAGCTGGAAGCATCAACTCCCATATGTGCCTTGACCAGGCAAGCCCAGGGTTTCGAACCGGCGACCTCACCATTTCCAGGTCGACGCGTTATCCACTGAGCCACCACAGGTCAGGCAATGACTTCTTTAAAAGTAATAAGGTTAATAAAATCAGTAAAAGGTTTGGGAGGTATATAAAAGTAAAGATTAAAAGTAATAGGAAAATGTGAAGATTAGATAATGAGTCTGGGAAATCCAAACATTGGTCAATGGAAGTTTCAGAATGATAGAAGAACCAAGGTGGGAAGAGTAAATTTATGTATACACACATACATACACATATATATGAGAAAATTTTTATTTATTTATTTTTTTAGCGAGAGAGAGACAGACAGGAAGGGAAAGAGATAAGAAGCATTCTTTGTTGTGGCACCTTAATTGTTCATTGATTGCTTTCTCATGTGCCTTGTAGAAGGAGCTCCAGCTGAGCCAATGACTTCTTGCTGAAAACAGTGACCGTGGGTTTAAGCCAGCAACCTTGAATTTCAAATCACCTACTTTTGGGCTGAAGCCAGCAACCACAGAGTTATGCCTATGATCCCATACTCAAGCTAGTGACCTCACACTCAAGCTCTGAGCCCCTGCTCAAGATGGTAAACCCGTGTTCAAGCCAGCAACCTCAGGGTTTTGAACTTGAGTCCTCAGTGTCCCAGGCCGATGCTCTATCCACTGCACCACCTGGTCAGCCATGAGAAAATTTCTAAGGTCTGAATAACAACCTTTCCATATTTAAATTTTTCCAGTTGTCCAGCAAAATTAATGTTAAGTTCAGTTATATCAATAATAACATTATGTAATTTCAGAACTCCCAGAGATAAAGACAATCCTAACATTTTCTATTGAGGAAACAAATCCCAAAGGACTGTCTTGGATTTTAAAAAGTGACATTATTCATTAGTTTTCTTTTGCTGCCAACAAACTTATGAAAACTTAGAAGCTTAAAACAATGTAATTTTTTTAAACTCACATTTTCAGGAATCTTGGTATAGGTTCATTGGTTTTGGTTCTTAGAGTCCAAAGAGGCTCTAGTCAAAATTTGTCCAGAGTTGTGATCTTATTTGAGACTCTGGGTCCTATTTCAAGCTCCCTGAATTTGAAAGATTTTAGTTTCTTGTGGTTGCAGAACTGTAGTCATCTTTTTCTTCCTGTTTGAAAGCAATGCTCATGCTTAACTTCTAGAGGGTCTTGCCACATATTATCCTCCATAAGTAATTCACAATATAATTCTTTCCTTCTTCAAGGCCAATAAGAGGACTACCTCTCTACCAATACTTTTAACTGCTTCTAAGAACTTACCTGATTAGTAACAATTAGATCAAGCAAATCCAGAATAGTGGCTTTTTAAATTAACTCAGAGTAAATTGCTTAGAACCCTTAATTATTTCTGTAAGATTTTATCATTTAACATAACATAATCATGAGAATGATATCCCAACATATTCAGAAGTCCTGCTCACTCAAGGGGAGGATTATATACAGACCTTATACATGAGAGAGCTACAGACTTTAAGGTCATCTTAGAATTCTGTATTCCACACATTAGACATTTTTTAAATGTGTATCAGTTCTTCATATGTTCAACTAGAATTCTCTGATCAGCTAAACTCTCAATCAAGTGTGAAACAGCATTTTGTAGACTAAAGGCCATAAGTTGACCTTGAATTCATTTATTCTTGGAAAGATACTGTAGAGTCTTCAACAGCAAAGTAATAGATTACATAATAAAAGAGGAAGACATTGAATTCATAAATTCAGTGGTACACAGAACATGGAGGTAAATAAAATTATTAAATAATGGTAAAAATATTCTACACAATGTTAGTAACACAACTGGGCAAAAATATGCAGTTTAAACTCAAAAATCAAGTTAAAATGCTCCTGGAAATACATCTACCAGTAAAGAGGAAAGAGGTTACACATTACTATCATTTGACTGTATAGAGATTATATGATAGACATTTATTACATTACTATAATATTAACATCACTGATTAAACAAATATGATATAACTTTATATGGACTATAAGATATAGAAAATATGTGCATGTAATGTATAAAAAAACTAAACTCCAAGATTTTACAATAAAAGTTTAATAGATGGTGTTTAAAATTATTATATTAAAAATAATATTTATCAATATAAAAAACATCCAAACTGGTAAAGAATTTTTATTTTATTTGAGCCAAACTGATGACCAATGCTAGAGAGCAAGAATTAAAGTACTCCAGAGAATAGCAGTTAAAATGGACATATTACTCCAATCTATATACAAATTTAATGTAATCCCCATTAAAATTCCAATGTTATTTTTAAAAGAAATAGGACAAAAACATCACCAGATTTGTATGGAACCATAAAAAACTCTGAATAGCCAAAGCAATCCTGAGGAAAAAAAATGAAGCCTTAGGTATCACACTATCTGACTTCAAATTATACCACAGAGCCACAATAATCAAAACAGAATGGTATTGGCAGAAAATCAGATCTACAGACCAATAGAACAGATTTGAGAGCCCATAAATAAAACCACATATATATGGACACATCATCTTTGACAAAGGAACCAAAAACACACAGGGGAGAAAAGAATGCTCTTCAATAAATGTTGCCGAGAAAATTGGAAAACCACATGCAGAAGAATGAAACTTGACTACAGTTTGTCCCCCTGCACAAAAATTAATTCAAAATGGATCAAAGACCTTAATGTAAGATCCAAAACAATAAATTAAATAGAAGAAAATAGGTATTAAGCTCATGGACCTTAGTCATAGAGAACAATTTATAAATTTGACCCCAAAGTCAAGGAAAGTAAAGGCAAAAATAAATGAATGGAACTACATCAAACTAAAAAGCTCTGCACAGCAAAAGAAACTGACAACAAAACAAAAATGCAGTCAACAAAATGGGCGATAACATTTTAAAATAACAACTCTGATAAGAGATTAGTCTTCAAAATATATACAGAACAACAAAGCACAGCAACATAAAAGCAAACAATTCAATTAAAAATAGGAAGAAAACCTGAACAGACACTTCTCCAAGAGGACATACAAATGATCAACAGATATATGAAAAAGTACTCATCTTCGTTAGCTATTTGAGAAATGCAAATCAAAACTACAATAAGATACCACCTCACATCTGTTAAATTGGCTATTATCAACAAGACAGGTAATAACAAGTGTTGGAGAAGCTATGGAGAAAAAGGAACACTCATTCACTGATGGAGGGAGTACAAATTAGTTCAACCATTATGGAAGATAGCATGGTGCTTCCTCAAAAAATTAAGAATAAAACTACCATATGACCTTGCAATCCCTCTGCTGGGTATCTACTCCCAAAACTCAAAAGTATTGGTATGTAAAGAAACATGCATCCCCACATTCATCACAGAATTATTCACAGTGGCAAGGACATGGAAACAACCAAAGTGTCCCTCAATAGAAAATTAGATAAAGAAGATGTGGTACAAATGTACAATAAAATACTACTCAGCCATAAGAAATGATGACATATTGCCATTTCTGAAAACATGGATGAACCTTGAGAACATTATACTGAGTGAAATAAGTTAATCAGAAAAAGCTTAAAACTATATGATTTCAAACATACATAGGATATAAAACTGAGACACATGGACATAGATAAAAGTGAAGTAGTTACCAGGGTTAAGGAGTCATGAGGGGAGAGGGTGGGGGATGGGTTTGAAGAGGGACAAATATATGTCGATGGAAAATAATTTGACTTTGGGTGATGGGTCTACAACATAATCAAAAGTTGAAATGCTATAGAAATGTTTACCTGAAACCTATGTACACTTATTGATCAATGTCACCATATTAAATTTAATTTTCTAAATAAAATAAATAAGAGTTTTACAGCTTATTTTATACATTAGAATCAAAGGGCAAGACATAAGAGATGTGCAGAAATTCACAGGTGGTACATTAAGCAGGCTGGAGAAAGCATCCTGGGAACTCCAAGTTGGTTAAAAGACAAAATGGAGAAACACATCCTCTTTCACAGTGGGGTGTACAGGATATCTAATGATTAAGATTTACAGCACATAGGTAGGGTATGCAGAGAACAAAGAACAGTGAAGGGTTCCGGAGTTTCATGCTCTTATCTTGTGCTCTGGTGGCGGAGGTTGTGCTTTCCAGGGGTAGAAAAAGAAAATTACTCTGACATTTCAAAGACGTTATCCTAGATGAATAAGAACAATGGACCTTGGCTAAGGAAGCTATAGGCCTGAGGCATGACCACCCGCTATGAACTTCCCAGTTAGGAATTTGTGGTCAGACCATCCTGTGTAGTTAGTTACCTTTGGTCAGTGAGCTTGTCAGGACTGCCACGTGGAGCCCCTTTCTCATTAATGTGATAAAATAATCTTTAGAAATATAGAGGTCGGTGTCAGAAAAAAAACCAGGTAAGATTATTAAAAGCATGTTGCTTTTGAGAAATGATCATTGGAATTGAATGGAAAGAAGGGTAACATAATAGAAAAATATAATATATTTCAATTTGATTTCTTTTCCTCACTCTGAACAAGTATTACTGTGATAAAAATTAAGTTAAAAAGTGTCACTTATATGTGGAATCTAAGAAACAAGTGAACTGAGAAACGGAATAGAGGCAGAGGCGGGGTCACAGGGAGCAGCGGGACAGCTGTCAGAGGGAAGGGGGAGGAGGGGTTGGGATCAGAGAAGGTGAAGGGATTAGTGAAACTATATATACATAACACAGAGATACAGACAACAGGACAGCAAACCCCAGAGGGAAGGGGCAGAGGGAGTTAGGGGGAGGGGGGAAGGGGGTATAATGGGGGACATGAAGTGGAGGGCGAGGGTGTTATATTCAGTGGGACACTTGAATTCATGTAAACACAATAAATTAAAATTAATAAAAAAAATTTGAAAAAGTGTCTGACTTTTCTTTTCAAATGGCGTCATTCCACTCCAAGTTAATAGGCCTAGAGAATATGAAACTCAAATTTTATTTCTCATCTTCTCTTACTATTAATTTTCACAAAACTCCCATGGACAATATGCTGTACCAAGTATTTGTAATATAATCACAGTTTTTTGTTTGTTTGTTTTTTTAAGATGAGAAAATAACATGTTCTGATATTATGGGCAAACCTACATTCCACTCTTTAATAATAATTGATTTGGAATTAATTATTCAGTTTTAAGGTTTTGTTAGTTAGTTTTTTGGCTTTGCTTTATATAAATCACAATACATAAGGTTCAAATTTTTCAATTAGTCATAATAAATGCAGTCTAAGCATTAAATTGACTAAGATTTTAATTTGGGTGGTTTTTTTCTGGGTTTAATTGAATTGTGCTTTCTCTTTATAGTGGGCTTTGAAGACTTCAAATGAATATATATATACATACATACATACATACATACATACATATAGTTCTGAAAAAGATACACAATATATAATCACAACTAACAATACAAAAATAATTAAATAATATTTTATTAAATCCTCTAGCCTTTTTAATGACAGTAAGGTAAGAAAGGGCAATTGCACTGGAATCCATTTATCTAAAGTTAATATTGATCCACAAACATTGAAAAAACACTGCAGCAATATTATTTGGGCTAAAAAAACTTATCTGTAATATTTTCTCAGCAAACTTAACCTAAAACTTACATGTTATGTAAAATGAGGTATCTTAAATTTCTACAGCATTTGATTCTGACCAAACTTTGGATAGAGTTCAGGGATACACACACTGTTAGGAGCCACCACCATAGCTATGCAGGTTCTCATTAGATTTGGGCAGGTGGTAAAGGAACTGTGGAGCCAGAAAGTGGTGGGCCATTCCAATTTATTAGAGTCTCACAACGGCGAATGAGCAAGCAGGCTTGGCTAGCCCTTCTCCAGAAAACAATAGCAAACAATCGCCCCGCCCAAGCAAAAAGGCAATCCGCCATTTGTCGAAGCCTTCCATAGATTCGGGACACAAGGCACCCAACACATACACACACATTTAACACTTCATATTTTCTGAAAAGAAGCATGGCTTCTTTATTAATGTTTTGCTGTGATGTTGCTTATCTGCCTTTTTGCTAGGAATAAATCAATCCTCGAGATCAAAGTTTTCTGTGGGAGCAGCCTCAGACATACCAGTGACAGGCACTTAGTGTAAAACTAAAATCTGTTCAAAAATTTTAGTGATGGGACATAATTCGTAGTGAATTCACTCCAATCCGTGACTTAGCATGGAAGAGTGATCTGCAAATTATATACAAATTATATATTTTTCACATGCAGGATGCTTGGCTTAAAAAATGATCAAACTTAATTAAAATAAATTATAGAACATGAATGTTTTGTGCTATTATTTATAGTTATCTTTTGCAGCTGGTGTTTGTGTTGTCATTTTTGTATATTTTTGCTTTATTGCATTGGGTCAAAATTTCAACTCTATTATTTTGACAGTATTAAATACAATGACATCTAAATTTTGTGTGTATTATGTCTTCCATGTAAATGTCCACACCTAACACTTTTCTTAAATAATATTAAATACAATGAATCACAGGTTGTTTCTTACAAAAGTTATCATCAAAAGTTAGGGCACAGTAGAGGGAGTCTGTGTTCTCCCTCACTCAGATTTTGGAGAGAAACTGGGGAAAGATGGAGTAGATGCAGAAACCAGGTGGTAGAGATACAGACAAAACTCCCTAATGCCCAGCTTTCCCTAAAGTTTTAGCTTAAAACAAACAAACAAACAAACAAACCAAAACCCACAAATCTTGATACAATGTATTAGAATTTTTAGGCTCTCAATTTCAACACCTGATTATAAATTAACAGTCATATTTTACTCAAAACTTCAGCAAGCAACTGTTTATTTGTTAAGTATCTAAAGTGTCTACTTGTCATACTATGAAATTCATTAATATTTTTAAATCGCATTATTTTAAAAACTTGTTTTATATGTTATCTTCTGACATCTCAAGTTTTCATTTCACACTTAACTTCTTAAACTGTGAAGGGTGGCTTTTTATTTTTTGATGGGAGTGGGGAACAGTTTGTGATTATCTACCCTTTTAAACCTTTCCAAACATGTGTGCTTGATATTTGTCACATTAGTCCCTGGGTATACCTCATAGTAAGCAGTCCTGTCAAAACCTGGGAACTCATCTAAATCCTCTCTTCTCCAGACTTCCTGTTGTTCCTATGTGCTAAATCTGAAATCAGAGCAACAAAGAAAATAAAGTGATTGACATGGGACAGCAATGGCTTCGGAGATTGCAAAGCAGACAATCAAAAATTCACCTTAGATGTGGGGGAGAGTTCAACTAATTCCTTGGCAAAAGAATCCATTTATGACCTGGGAGCCCAATCATATAATACAATTATTAATTATATATAGACTCAATTCTCTAGAAAAAAAGAGCATATTTTTATATAATTCACTGAGAAATTAAGTTATTGTGTCCAAATGATCACTTCAATTCCAGGAAACAAAAATCTAAGTGAATAATCACATTTATCCACTATAACTTCCTAAGATCTAAAAAATCATAACTTTTTATTATTTTTTATTTTATTTTTTTATTTATTCATTTTAGAGAGGAGAGGGAGAGAGAGAGAGAGAGAGAGAGAGAGAGAGAGAGAGAGAAGAGACAGAGAGAGAGAAGGGGGGAGGAGCTGGAAGCATCAACTCCAATATGTGCCTTGACCAGGCAAGCCCAGGGTTTCGAACCGGTGACCTCAGCATTTCCAGGTCGATGCTTTATCCACTGCGCCACCACAGGTAAGGCCAACTTTTTTTTTTTTTAAGCAGACAGAGCGAGCGTCAGAGAGAGGGGCAGACAGACAGGAATGGAGAGAGATGAGAAGCATTAATCATCAGTTTTCATTGCAACACCTTAGTTGTTCATTGATTACCTTGTCATATGTGCCTTGACCGTGGGCCTTCAGCAGACCGAGTAATCCCTTGCTCAAGCCAGTGACCTTGGGTCCAAGCTGGTGAGCTTTGCTCACAACAGATGAGCCTGCACTCAAGCTAGTGACCTCGGTGTCTGGAACCTGGGTCCTCCGCATCCCAGTCCGATGCTCCATCCACTGCAGCACTGCCTGGTCAGGCAGGAGTCATAACTTTTTTATGCCATCATTTGTGCATGCTCACCATCTCCACTTCTGAAACACTGCCAGCAAGATCATCTTTAATATCAAAATCTTATGGGTCACATCAATACTTTTTATTGATTTTAATTTGCTGTGTTTACATACTTACAAGTGTATCCCCAAATATATCTCCCTCCCTCCCCTCTTGTTATCCTTGATATCCCTTTGCCCCCTCCCCGCACAGCCTTTCTCCTTTTCCTCCATAATTTACTATCCTGCCCTATATCTCTCTGTGTTATGTTTATATACTTTCACTAATGTCTTTCCTTTCTTTGATCCCTTCCTTTCTTCCTCTTTCCCTCTGGACTCTCACCACTTCTCTGCCTCTCTTCCGTTCCTCAGTTCAAACTGTTCATCGGATTTCTCATATGAGTGAGATTCATATGATATTTTTCTTCTCTACCTGGCTTATTTCACTTAGCATAATAGACTCCAAGTCCATCCAAGTTGCTGCAAAGGGTAAGATTTCCTTCTTTTTCAAGGCCTTATAGTATTCCATTGTGTATATATACCACAGCTTTTTGATCCACTTGTTTCTGATGGACTGGGGCTGTTTCCAGATCTTGACAATTATACACAATGCTGCAATAAAAATGGGGGTGCATTTTTTCTTTTGAATCGGAGATTTGTTATTTTTAGGATATATTCCTAGAAGTGGGATAGCTGGGTCAAAAGGCAGTTCAATTTTTACTTTTTTGAAGAATCTCCATATTGTTTTCCACAGTGGCTGCACCAATCTGCATTCCCACCAGCAGTGCAGGAGGGTTCCCTTTTCTCTGCACCCTCGCCAGCACTTGTTATGTGTTGTTTTGTTAATGAGTGCCATTCTGAAAGGTGTGAGGTGGTATCTCATTGTGGTTTTAATTTGAATTTCTCTAATGATTAGTGATATTGAGCATTTTTTCATCTGCTCATTGCTCATCTGTATGTCTTCTTTAGAGAAGTACCATTCAGTTCTTTTGCCCAATTTTTGATTGGATTTTTTACTTCCCCAGTATTGAGTTTTACAAGTTCTTTGTAGATTTTGGTTATTAATCCCTTATCAGAAGTATTGTCGAATATGTTCTCTTGTTGTGTAGTTTGTCTTTTTACTCTGTTCTTATTGTCTTTAGCTGTGCAAAAGCTTTTTAGTTTGATATAGTCCCATTTGTTCATTCTTTCCATTATTTCACTTGCCTGTGCAGTTAAATCGGCAAATATATTGCTGCGAAAGATGTCAGAAAGCTTACTGCCTTTGTTTTCTTCCAAGATGATCATGGTTTCACGACTTACATTCAAGTCTTTTTATCCATTTTGAGTTTATTTTTGTGAATGGTGTAAGATCGTGATCTAGTTTCATTTTTTTGCATGTACCTGCCCAATTTTCCTAACACCATTTATTAGAGAGACTATCTTACTCCATTGCATGCTGTTACCTCCTTTGTCAAATATCAGTTGACCATAAAGGTGTGGGTTTATTTCTGGGTTCTCTATTCTGTTCCATTGATTTATATGCCTGTTCTTATGCCAGTACCAACCTCTTTTGAGAACAATGGTCTTGTACTATAACTTGATATCAGAAAGTGTGATATCCCCCACTTTATTTTTCTTTTTCAAGATTGCTGTAGCTATTCGTGTTCTTTTTTGGTTCCATATAAATTTTTGGAATATATGTTCTATATCTTTGAAATATGACATTGGTATTTTAATAGGAATTGCATTGAATTTATAAATTGCTTTGGGTTGTATAGACATTTTAATGATGTTTATTCTTTCTAGCCATAAACACAGTATATGCTTCCACATACTTGTTTGTATCTTCCTTGAATTTTTTTTTATCAATGTTTTATAATTTTCCGAGTACAGGTCTTTAAACTCCTTGGTTAAATTTACTTCTAGGTACTTTATTTATTTATTTATTTATTTATTTTTACAATAGTGAAGGTTTTTTTTTTTCTTTTATTTGTCTTTCATACAGTTCATTCTTGGTGTAAATAAATGCCACTGATGTCTGAGTGTTGATTTTATAACCTACCACCTTGCTGAATTCATTTATCAGTTCCAGTAGGTTTTTGACTGAGACTAGGGTTTTTATGTACAGTATCAAGTCATCAGCAAATAATGAAAGTTTTACTTCTTGTTTTCCAATTTGGATTCCTTTTATTTCTTCTTCTTGTCTGATTGCTGTGGCTAGGACTTCCAGAACTATGTTGAGTAAGAGTGATGAAAGGGGGCACCGCTGCCTTGTTCCTGATCTTAAGGGGATTGCTTTTAATTTTTGCCCATTGAGTATGATGTTGGCTGTGGGTTTGTCATAGATGGCCTTTATTATGTTGAGGTATGTTCCCTGTATTCCCACTTTGCTGAGTGTTTTGATCATAAATGTGTGCTGAATTTTATCGAATGCTTTTTCTGCATCTATTGATATTATCATGTGATTATTTTTCTTCCTTTTTTTAATGTGATGAATCACATAGATTGATCGGCTAATATTGTACCAGCCTTGCCTCCCTAGAATAAATCACACTTGATCATGATGTATGATTTTTTTCATATATTGCTGGATCTGATTTGCTAATATTTTGTTGAGAATTTTAGCATCTAAGTTCAACAGGGATACTGGCCTGCAGTTTTCTTTCTTTGTAGTGTCTTTGCCTGGTTTTGGAATGAGGATTATATTCTCTTCATAAAAGGAGTTTGGAAGTTTTCCCTCCTCTTGAATTTTTTTTTTAATTTTATTTATTTATTTATTTTTAATGGGTTGACATCAGTAAATCAAGATACATATATTCAAAGATAACATATCCAGGTTATCTTGTCGTTCAATTATGTTGCATACCCATCACCCAAAGTCAGATTGTCCTCTGTCACCTTCTATCTAGTTCTCTTTGTGCCCCTCCCCCTCCCCCTTCCCTCTCCCTCTCCCCTCTCCCCCCGTAACCACCACACTCTTATCAATGTCTCTTGGTCTCACTTTTATGTCCCATCTACGTATGGAATAATGCAGTTCCTGTTTTTTTCTGATTTACTTATTTCACTCCGTATAATGTTGTCAAGATCCCACCATTTTGCTATAAATGATCCGATGTCATCATTTCTTATGGCTGAGTAGTATTCCATAGTGTATATGTGCCACATCTTCTTTATCCAGTCATCTATTGATGGGCTTTTTGGTTGTTTCCATGTCCTGGCCATGTGAACAATGCTGCAATGAACATGGGGCTGCATGTGTCTTTACGAATCAATGTTTCTGAGTTTTGGGGGTATATACCCAGTAGAGGGATTGCTGGGTCATAAGGTAGTTCCATTTTCAGTTTTTTGAGGAACCACCATACTTTCTTCCATAATGGTTGTACTACTTTACATTCCCACCAACAGTGGATGAGGGTTCCTTTTTCTCCACAACCTCTCCAACATTTGCTATTACCTGTCTTATTAATAATAGCTAATCTAACAGGTGTGAGGTGGTATCTCATTGCAGTTTTGATTTGCATTTCTCTAATAACTAAAGAAGATAAGCATCTTTTCATATATCTGTTGGCCATTTGTATTTCTTCCTGGGAGAAGTGTCTGTTCATATCCTCTTCCCATTTTTTTATTGGATTGTTTGTTTGTTTGTTGTTGAGTATTAAGAGTTCTTTGTATATTTTGGATATTAGGCCCTTATCTGAGCAGGTGTTGTAGCTTGAGAAGGATAGGAGTTAGTTCTTCTTTGAATATTTGGTAAAATTTGTCTGTGAACCTATCAGGCCCAGGACTTTTGTTTGTTGGGAGTTTTTTTATAACAGTTTCAATCTCTTTTGGTGTAATCAATATGTTTAGGTTTTCTGATTCTTCCATATTGATTTTTGAATAATTATATTTTTCAAGGAATTTATCCATTTTATCAAGGTTGTCCCATTTTTGAGCATATAGTTCTTCATAGTATTTTCTTACAATCCTTTGTATTTCTGCTGTGTTGGTTGTTACTTCTCCTCTCTCATTTCTAATTTTATTGATTAGAGCCCTCTCTCTTTTTTTCTTGGTGAGTCTTGTTAAAGGTTCATCAATTTAGTTTATTTACCTTTTCAAAGAACCAGTTTTTGGTTTTGTTGATCTTTTGTATTGCTTTTGTTTTTGATTTTGTTTGTTTTGTTTTTGCTTTTGCCTCCATGTCATTTATTTCCACTCTGACTTTTTTATTTCCTTCCTTCTACTTCCTCTGAGCTTTACTTGCTGTTCTTTTTCTAGGTCTTTTAGATGCAGGGTTAAGTTGTTTATTTGAGCTTTTTCTTGCTTCTTAAGGTATGCCTATAATGCCATAAACTTCCCTCTTACAACTACTTTTGCTATATCCCATAAATTTTGAGTTGTTGTATGTTCATTTTCATTTGTTTCAAGGAATTTCTTTATTTCTTTCTTGATCTCATTGTTAACCCAGTCATTATTTAATAGCATGCATGCTATTTACTTTCCAACTGTTTGAAAGTTTTTCAGTTTTCCTATTGTAGTTGATTTCTAGTTTCATGCTGTTTTGGTCAGAGAAGGTGCTTGATATTATTTCAATCTTAAATTTATTAAGACTTGTTTTGTGTCTTAACATTGGTCTATCCTAGAGAATGTACCATAAGCATTTGAAAAGAATATATATTCTGCTGCTTTGGAGTAAAAGGTTCTAAAGATATCTGTTAAAGCCAGTTGATCTAATGTGTCATTTAAGGCCACTGTTTCTTTGTTAATTTTCTGTCTGGAGGTTCTATTCATTGATGTTAGTGCGGTATTAAAATCCCCTACTATTATAGTATTGCTGTTGATTTTGCTCTTTTTGTCCATCAACATCTGTTTTATATATTTAGGTGCTCCTATATTAGGCACATGCATATTTATAATAGATATATCTTCCTGTTGTAATGCTCTTTTTATCATTTTGTAGTGATCTTCTTGATCTCTTACTATGGACTTTGTTTTAAAGCTTATTTTGTCAGATATTAGTATTGCTACCCCAGCTTTTTTTTTTCTTTCTGTTTGTGTGAAATATTTTTTTTCCATCCCTTTACTCTCAGTCTATGTGTATCTTTTGTTCTGAGGTGAGTCTCTTGTAGGCAGCATATGTATGGGTCCTGTTTTCTTATCCATGCAGCTACCTTATGTCTTTTGATTGGAGCATTTATTCCATTTACATTTAAAGTTATTATTGATATGTAGTTGTTTATTGCCATTTTAGATCTACGATCCTCTATAAGCAAGCCCCTTAACATTTTCTGCTGTACTGGTTTGGTTGAAATGAATTCCTTGAGGGTTGTGTGTGTGTGTGTGTGTGTGTGTGTTTTGAAAGATTTTTATTTCTTCTTCAATTTTAAACAATAATCATGCTGGATAAAAAAGTCTTGATTGTAGGCTCTTGTTTTGCATTACTTTAAATATTTCTTGCCATTCCCTTCTGGCCTCAAATGTTTCTGTTGAAAAGTCAAATGTCCTCATATGGGGGCTGCTCTATCAGTAATTGACTTCTTTTCTCTTGCTGCTTTTTAGTTTTTTTGTTTTTGGGTGTTTTTTTTTTATTTTTTATTATTTTTTTTTTTTGTCTCTTACCTTTGGTATTTTAATTATGATGTTTCTTGATATAGGCCTCATTGGGTTTCTTTTTATTGGGACTCTCTGTGCTTCTTGAAGTTGTGTGACTTTTTCTTTCATCAATTTAGGAAAGTTTTCAGCTATAATTTCTTCAAACAGATTCTCTATCCCTTGTTCTTTCTCTTCTCCTTCAGGTACTCCTATTTGCAGATGCTATTTCTCTTCATATTGTCACAGAACTCTCTTACACTTTCCTCAGACTTTTTGAGCCTCTTGTCCTTTTGCTGCTGTTTCTGTGTTTTTATGTATTTTGTCCTCTAATTCGTTGATTTGATCCTCTGCTTCATCCAGCCTGCTGTTGATTCCTTCTAGTGTAGTCTTCATTTCTGATATTGTAATTGTCATTTCTGATGGATTCTTTTTTATGATTTTGGTGTCCTTTTTGATGCTTGCAATTTCTTTATTTATGTGCTCATTAAGTCCATCCATTGAGCTCTGATATCCTTAAGCATCCTAACAATGATTATTTTAAACTCTGTATCCAGAAATTTGATTACTTCCATCTCATTCAGTTCTTTTTCTGGGGATTTTTCTTTTTGATTCATATGGTTTATGTTCCTCTGTCTTCCCATTCTTTCTGTGTGTGGTTTGCAAGCTTGTTAGAGTTGTGGGTCTGAGGTTGGTTTATGGAATGCAGCTTCTCCTCTAGGACTTTATTCCTCACCCTCTGCTTGTTGCTTGGATTTTAATTCTCCTTAACTAGTAGAGCTTCTTGAAAATCTTAATTTCCCTGCTGTTTGTTTGCTGAGTCCAGCAGGAAGCATCTGTGTTTGCTGATTCCAGCAGGGTGCTTCTATATTTGCTGATCCCAGCATGAGGCTTCTGTCTTTAGGAGGGGGGAAATGGGCATATCTTGTTTTTTTGTTTTTTGGGTTTTTTTTTTAGTTGAAATTGTATCCAGGAATGCAGTGGGTGTGATATTTGAGATTCTAAAGGTATGTTCTGCCCAGTGCCTATCTGGGGTTGGTGCATTCTCAGTATGAAGGATAAGGTGTAGCTCTGGTCTTCCTGGAAACCTGAGTCATTGCCCCTCCCCTTTACTTCCTCCTTTCTGAACAAACTTTCATGTTGACTGAAGTTGGAGAGCTTTTTGGAGGTAGGATAACTGGTTCCATGCCTGGCTTGTGCAGGGCAGAAGGAGTGACCCCTCCTCCAGCTATGCCTGCCTCAGCACTGGAGGATGACTCAGATCAGCTCAGGCTCCCCTCTCCCCATCACCATTTGTGTCTCCGTGTCTCAATCTCCCCACTCTCTCCTCATGCAAGACCAGTCTTCTCAGCCCACCTTGACCCTGGCACCCCAGGCAAGTGGCTGTGAGCAGTATTTTCTGAGCTAGGCCTTTAAGGCTGCACTTTCTTTTGCCAGCCACTTCCCATAGACAGACCTTTTGCTCTTCTCCCCACTCAATGCTGTCAGGCTGTCTCTTCCAGTCCCTGGATTTCCAGGCTGAGGCTCCAGTACTGGGACTGATGACCCCCACCTCTCAGGTTTTCTCTCCTTGCAATGGAAGCCCTTCTGGATCCTCAGCCTCAGCCTCCCCTTGCTCCTGGAAGTGGGGGAGCCCCCACCATGCTCCCACACTCCCTACCAGGATTGGTGAGGATTCTTCTGTGTTCCTTGGTTTTCAAGTCCTGTTCTTTGTGTCCAAAGTTGGTTTTTCACAAAGATTCTTCTTAAATTAATTTGTAATCCAGTTTGGTCATGGGAGGTGGCAGTCTGTGCATCAGCCTACACCGCTGCCATCTTGGAACTCCCTAGAAACATGTTCGCATTGTTTCTTTAAGACTTCCCTTAGTCCCTGTTTACCACAAGATAAAGTCAAGTCTCCTTAACGTAGAAAAAAACACTTTCACAACCTAACGCCAATCATCATGCATCATGTTGACCTTGCTTTTCATTACCTACCTAACTATAATATAGTATTAGTTCTAGAAGCAGTAAATTCCCCTTCATTTCCATTGTTTATTTTGCCATTTTTTAAATTATTTTATGTTGTCTTTTCACATTTGTCTTATATATACTTTTCTCAAACTGCTTCTTCACTTATGTACCCATCTTTTAAAACAGGCTCAGATGGTACCTCTCTTGTGAAGCCTTTACTACATTTAATGATTGCCCCAATTAGAATTAGTATCTCAAGAATATGTGTGTACCGCCATTCTTATGCTTATTTTAGTAGTTAATGCATTGTGTTAAATCATTTTATGCAGTCATATTCTCACTAAAACTTGAGTTTACCGAAGACTAGGATTACTGTTTATCAGTCATTATATTCAGAGACTATGGTAGGAGCAATTAGGTATCCCATTAATTTCTATTGAATGGAGGAATCATCTATGGTATTTATTTTACCATCACAAAGGCTATACCTGCATAATCTCTCCATTGAATTAATCAATTATGATATGTTGTTATCATTATGAGGGCTATCCTTCCACAATATAGCTCTAGTTTAAACAATAGTCCAAAAAAATGTAATTCTATTAGAAGTTCTTTTTTTTTCTATTTTTCAGTTATCTATTCATTTATCTGATGTGACATTCAGTGCCTTCTGTTACACTTTTGGCTGTGGCTCAAGAAGTTTACTGTTAAGACTCCAGGAGCTTCTGGAGTCTTAAAAACCTATGTTTAAATATTATCTCCATGCCCTGGCCAGTTGGATCAGAGGTAGAGCATTGACCCAGCATCCCACTTCACTACCCCTTTCTCTCTCT
Source organism: Saccopteryx leptura (assembly GCF_036850995.1). NCBI lineage: Eukaryota > Metazoa > Chordata > Mammalia > Chiroptera > Emballonuridae > Saccopteryx > Saccopteryx leptura. The sequence goes on along the minus strand of NC_089516.1, from coordinate 94,379,702 downwards.
CTCTTTCTTCTCTCTCTCTCTCTCTTCCCCTCTTGCAGCCATGTCTGATTGATTTAAGAGCACTGGCCCTGCACGCTGAGGACAGTTTCATCAAGCCTCTGCCTTGGGTGCTAAAAATATCTTGGTTGCAAACAAGGGTTGTCTGGTGAATCCCAGTCAGGGCACATGCAGGAGTCTATCTCCCTTCCTCTCACTTAAATAAAAAAAGTCCCCATTAAGTAGGCAATAAATGATTTAGGAATATACAATTAACTTCTCTGGACCCTAGTTTCCTCCACTAACATAAAGAATGTTGTAAAAAATATATTATTAAAGAGATAAACATTTGACAAATAGATGTTTAATAAATATCAGATCCTTTTCTAGTTACCTAGAAATTTCATTAACTAATCAATACCCAGAGAGTCCTCTCCATGTTACATATTTTTCTGCTTACCCATTCACAATCCTTAGACATGTAATATTCCATTCTCTCAAAAAATATGTTTTTAAGGTTTAGTTAGCTAATGTTCCCTAATGAGTTTACTAAATAATTTGCTTATTTTAACACATAATATACTACCTAAGCCATATTCAATGGGGAATATATAGTGGAAAACAAGATTGCTTCTCTTTCAGAAAACCTTATTGTTAATTTTAGTAAAATAAATTTTGACCAAGGGAATTCTCATTTTATCTCAAATTATATTTAATACTTAATTGCTTGTCTGACCAGGTGATACCACAGTGGATAGGGCACCGGACTGGGAAGCAGAGGACTTAGGTTTGAAACCCCAAGGTTGCCAGCTTAAGCAAGGGCTCATTCAGCTTGAATGCAGGCTCACCAGCTTGAGTGCGGGGTCACTAGCTTGAGCGTGGGATAATAGATGTGATCCCATGGTTGCTGGCTTGAGCCCAAAGGTTGTTGGCATAAAACTCAAGATCACTGGCTTGAGCAGGGAGTCACTCAGTCTGCTGTAGCCCCCTGGTGAAGGCAAATATGAGAAAGCAATCAATGAACAACTAAGGTGTCGCAACGAAAAACTGATGATTGATGCTTCTTATCTCTCTCCGTTCCTGTCACTCTGTCCCTATCTGTCCATCTCTCTGTCTCTTTCACACACACACACAAAATACTTGATTGCTTAATATATCCTTTCTTTTTTTTTCTTTTTGTTTATTTATTTATTTATTTATTTAGAGAGGAGAGGGAGAGACAGAGAGAAAGAGAGAGAGAGAAAGAGAGAGGAGAGACAGAGAGAGAGGGGGGGAGGAGCTGGAAGCATCAACTCCCATATGTGCCTTGACCAGGCAAGCCCAGGGTTTCGAACCGGCGATCTCAGCATTTCCAGGTCGACGCTTTATCCACTGCACCACCACAGGTCAGGCAATATATCTTTTATTAATAAAACCAGATGTGAAAATCCCTTCCACCCTTTTACTTTATTTATTCTCCATTTTCAACTATCCCTCAAACAATCTATTAGTATCCCTTATAGTTTTCAAATTTACCACCAAAGAAACCACTGTTTTAGTATCTGCTGTTATAGAAAATGTTACCTGTTTAGTGTCTATTCTCTTCTGTTTTTCTCAGTAAAAGAGTCCTCAACTTCTTGTAGCAAAATGTGTAAATATGACTAAATAGTAATCAATAAGATGTAGGCAACATAATTTGTGAAACTTTGGGAAGAATTCTAAAGGGAGCTAGAAGCTACATTCCTCTTGCCATTCTCTCTCTCTTCTTTATTTTCTTTATGTCTCCAAAAGCACATATCTTGGGCCATGATGGAGCTTTGAAGATAGAAGGTAAAGCCTGAAGGGCTGGAAGCAAAAATTATGTAGACATGCAAAGATTGTGATTACTGTGGAACTTCCATACTAGCTTTATATGGCCCACCTCAAAATTTCTACTATGTGACAGAGAGGTAAATATTTTGTTTTGTTTTATTTCTAAGAGAGAGAGAGAGAGAGAGAGAGAGAGAGAGAGGTACAGGAAAGGAGATAGATAGATAAGAACCTTCAACTCATAGTTGCAGCATCTTAGTTGTTCATTGATTGCTTTTCATATGCACCTTGACTGGGGGGGGGGCGCTACAGCTAAGCCAGTGACCACTTGCTCAAGCCAGACACCTTGGGTTCAAGCCAGTGACCTTGAGCTTCAAGCCAGTGACCTTTAAACTCAAACCAACAACTATGGTATCATGTCAAAGATCCCATGTTCAAGCCAGTAATCATGCACTCAAACTGGTGAGTGTGTCTGTGCTCCAGTCAGTGACCTCCAGGTTTCAAATCTGAGACCTCAGAGGCCCCAGTCAATGTTCTATCCTCTGTACCACCACCAGTCAAGCAAGAAGTAAACTTATGTTTACAACTACTATAATTTTGAATTTTCTGTTAAATACAAAAAATATAACCCTAGTAGATTTCAAATAAGGCATATAATGCAATTCATGTAGAAAATGCAAACATTTCTACTATTTTTTGTTTTATTCCTCATTAATTCTCTTATATCAAAGACAATTTCTTAGAGTAGCCTTAAATTTTATGTTTTTCTGGCCCTGGCCGGTTGGCTCAGCAGTAGAACGTTGGCCCGGTGTGTGGAAGTCCCTGGTTCAATTCTCCATCAGGGCACATAGGAAAAGAACCCATCTGCTTCTCCACCCCTCCCCCTTTCTTTCCTCTCTATCTCTCTGTTCCCCTCCCACAGCCAAGGCTCCATTGGAGCAAAGTTGTCCTGGGCACTGAGGATGGCTCCATGGCCTATGCCTCAGGCACAAGAATGGCTCTGATTACAGTGGCTCAACATCCCAGAGGGGCCAAGCATCGTCCCCTGGAGGGTATACCAGGTGGATCCAGGTCAGGCACATGCGGGAGTCTTTCTGACTGCCTACCCGCTTCTAACTTTGGAAAAATACAAAAAGAAAAAAAAATTGTTGTTGTTCTGTGCAAATCTGCAAGTATTATGGTTGCTTTAAAGCCAGCAGGCTTAGATAACTAGATTTGTTTAAAAATAAAACAATATAAACAAACAGGCAATCAAAAACCTACTGCCCATAAGCCAACTCAGGAAGGAGCCACAGGCAGTTAAATAAACACAGGAAGAGTTTCTATTTAGTTGTTTTACTTGAGTGGAAATAATCTATTATCCAGTCTTCTCCAATTTTCTTCTTCTTTTCCCACTATCATAATTAATAGCTGGGTTTTTTTTCTGCTTTCTTATTTAGTTTTAGAATTCTACATTATAAATCCTCTTGTATTCATACTTAATGCACCATTGTGTTCTCATTTCCAAAATACCCGCTACAGTTTGAACATAAAACATTTACTATTTTACTTTCTTGTCCCAAAGAAAATTTATCTCCTGCTTGAATAAATGACCTTCAGTTTTCACTCTGAATTTTAAAACAAGCATACAGTTTTTTCAGGCTCTCCAGAGTAGCTTTCCTTGTCCTTCCTCTGTACAGCATTTATGTTGATGTTCTTGGAGTCAATTATTTATTTCTTTGTTGAATAACATCTTTATTTTTCTTTTCTAAAATATTTTTCTGAAGTTTATTTTGTTTGCTTGCTTTTCCTTTAGAGAGAGACAGAAAGGGACAGACAAGGATAAACGGACAGGAACAGAGAGACAAGAGAAGCATCAACTCATCGTTTGACACTTTAATTGTTCATGAAGTTTTAATATATATAATGTTGCCATAAAACATTTACTTCAACAGCTTCAGCCTCAAAAATAAAAGGTTTTTTGGATAGACAGTTTGAATACATTATATCTATTTTATTTTTTGTCATTCATATTTCAGCTCACTTACGTGTACTGTATTATAAGTAATGTACATGATCAATGTGTACTGCATTGCTAGTAATGTATATGATCAGCCATACCAAAGTGTTAGTGATATGATCTCAGTCCTCTTGTCAAATGGAATAGCATAGGCATTATGAGTTTATTTGCTTTTAGGACTTTAGCAGCATTTTGCAGTTGCTCCTATCCAAATGCCTTAAAGTGATTGAAATCTGTGCATGTTTCTGCCCTATTTCATCATTTATTCTGTGTACAAACAAGTCCAATGAGAGAGCTCCAGTGTTTCCCCTGCAGCCTATTTCATCTCTGGGCAATGTCAGTGTTTTAAATCCTCACGTTAATCCAAAATTCTTTTTCTTTAAGTGTCTACCTATCGATTTAAGGCAAGGCCACTCTCCTAGCATTTATGCGGTCTGGAGTAAGAATATAAATGGAAGCCTGTGTATACCATATGTCCAAGTGTTATAAAAGTATAAATTAAGCTAACCAACAGTTAAATAAAAAATATTCTTTGACATTCACAACTATACCATTATAATAATTAAAATATTTGTAAAACTTGTTTATATAAACAAAAATTGGAAAATATCAAGAAGATTTAAAATATGCCACATTTAGATATCAGATGCCACTTTAAATTATGATAGTGTTTTAAGTATAATAATAATTGACTGAAAGAGTCTGAAAACCCATATAAATGACACTACAGTCTGCAAAGGCAAGCAGCCTTTCTAATTTTATCCAAATGCTTATAATTTTTTTTTGTATTTTCACTTTCCTTGTGTCCTCTTTAACCTTTTATATTTTCTATTATACAGGATGAGGCAAAAGTAGATTTACAGTTGTTAGTATGGAAAATAATATGATAATTATTAAATAATGTAACTTTAAACTTTGTTCTATGTACTCACAACTGTAATCCTACTTTTGGGATATCCTGTATATTCCATTTTGAATTTCACAGTCTTCTCTGATATTCTATTACTTATCCAATAGCTACTGTCTTATTTCTCTAATTTTGGGGGTCACTTTTCATTTCTCTCATTTGCTCTGCTCCTACTAAAAATCAGCCAAAGTTAAGAGAAATACAGAAAAGAAAATGTTAGTAATTTAAAAAATAATTTTATGAGTTATACACTACTACAATTCTAAACAAAATATAAGGTTTACCGGAAAGTTCTGCTGTTTCTATCACAACAAGTTTTGACAAGTAAGCACATGTTTATTTGGCACATGTGTGCTTCTCTATTTTTATCACTTAATGTATACATACTGATGGATCAAATTAACTAAAACAAAGTTGATTCACGTTAGTCTTATGTGTGAAACGATAGTGTACCCATGGATACTGATAAAGTTAATTTATGCCACTGTAATTTTTACGAATTTCAACAAGGAAGAAACGGTACAGAAGCATGTCTGTCGCATCCACCATATTCCCCGGACTTAGCACCCTCCGACTATCACTTGTTTTTGTCTCTACAAAATTTTTTGAAGAGCAAAAAATTCAAAAATGAAGCAGATATCAAACAAGCACTGGTTCAATTTTTCGCATCAAAAGATAAAACATTTTTCAAGCCTGACCTGTGGTGGCGCAGTGGATAAAGCGTTGACCTGGAAATGCTGAGGTCGCCGGTTCAAAACCCTGGGCTTGCCTGGTCAAGGCACATATGGGAGTTGATGCTTCCAGCTCCTCCCCCCTCCTCTCTCTCTCCCTCTCTGTCTCTCTCTCTCCCTCTCTCTCTCCTCTCTAAAAATGAATAAATAAAATAAAAAAATAAATTAAAAAAAAACATTTTTCAAAAATGGGATATACAAATTGCCCTCATGCTGGCAAGAAATCATTGATAATAATGGCAATTATATTATTTAATAAAGTTTATTGACAGTAAGAAAAATTTGTATTTTGTTTTATTCCAAAAACCGACAGAACTTTTTGGTAAACCTTATATTATTTAAACAAGAATTTTAAATGAAACATATATTACATAAAAGCAAATAAAAGTTTAAATATTTTTATCTTCAATATGCTGTCTATTGAGTTTGTGATAACAATTTAGTTCTAGGTTTGTTTGTTTTTCGGTAATACAGTGACACCTAATTGATAAATAATATTAATATAATTTATTTCATTTCATCTAGTAAAGCATATATTTTATGAAGAAAACTTTTCTTTTTTGACAGAGACAGAGAGAGAGTCAGAGAGGGAGACAGATAGAGAAAGACAGACAGGAAGGGAGAGAGATGAGAAGCATCAACTTTTTGCTATAGCTCCTTAGCTGTTCAGTGATTGCTTCTTATATGTGCCTTAATGAAGGGGGGGCTACAGCAGAGCAGGTGACCCCTTGCTCAAGCCAGCGACATTGAGCCGAAGCCAGCTACCATGGAGTCATATCTGTCATTCCACGTTTAAGCCAGCAACCCCACACTCAAGCTGGTAAGCCTGTGCTCAAGCCAGCAGCTTTGGGATTTCGGACCTGGGCCCTACGCATCCCAATCTGACACTCTATCCACTGCACCACTGCCTGGTCAGGCAAGAAAATTATTTTCATTAGTATGAAATATTTTTGAAGTGCTTGATTTTATTAAGTTGATAAGTATTTTAAATTTCTAAATATTTTATATTTATTTTTTACTTTGCTATGTTTTCTTTATTACCAATCCTGAGAAATTTCTTTTTTTTCGATTTGTAATTTAAGTTCTGCTAGATATTTTTTTAAACATTTAATAGTTTTGTTACGTAGATAACAAAATAATCAAATTTTCTGTTCAAATTATCCTTCCCAAGAATGCAGGCATGCTTGTGAAGTTTTAAATAAGTGTTGCCCTTATCCTAGACTACACTGGCAATTATTAATAGTTTAATATTGCATCTTGGGAAAGATTTTAAAAAAAGGTGAAAACATCACTGACAGTTTGGTTATCACATCTGGAATAAATGAGAAGCATGGCCTGAATCCATCCGGAAAGATTAGGTAAATGTGAGAAAATTACTGATATCCTTTCTCACATGTAAATCCAAACTAGTTCTAAATTGAGGTATCAAACTTTAGTCAGATAATACATATTACTTGCTTAATACAATACAAAATTGATAGATATGTGTATTACAAACTGCACTCTTGATGTTCCGCTTATCTGTCAGACCTCACCCTTACTGTACTCTTGCCCCTGAGACAGAGGAATTCCAAAAAGCTGACAAGCCAGCCCAAGGAGGGGCTCCGGACATACCAGGACTTTTGATTCAACACCCACATGCTCGAAGCCCCCCAAGCAGGAGCATTCCGGACATACCAGGACTTTTGCCTCAGTATCCCCTCAGGCTCTCCCAAACACTATATAACTCGCCCCTAGTCTGTAACCGGTGCTCTTCCCCCCCCCCCACCAGAAGTGCCCGGCAGGGTTCCTTTCTTCCTTTCAATAAAGCCTGTTGTTACTCTGATCTTTCGGACTCCCATGGATTCCAACATTTGGTGCCGAAACCCGGGACAGGGTACTAACTGCCTAGATGATCGGATCCCTCTTTGCTGTCCAAACTTACAACCAGGGAAGCAATGGGCAGTGGCAGCTCGTCCTGGGCTTACTCTCTGATTCTGTTTGGCCGTGTAATTGTAGGCCGATTGGCCGGCAGTCTAACCCTGTTCTGAACCCCTGCTGGACCAGAAAGCTAAGGAGTTTCTCCCTTCCCCTTCCCTGGTTGGCCTCCAAATTTCTCTCTAAAAACACCCCTTCCTGGATGGACGGTTTTCTCTGACACACGTCACATTTTGAGGGGTTTGACTTTCAGTCTCAGTGGATTGCACAAAAGACTAGGTGCCTAGCCAAACCTCTCCACTCTCTTGGACTTCTCGTCCTCGGAGCTCCCTGACAGGTGGTGACGACCTTTCAGGGATGACTCCCCCACACAGAGATTCTCTCCTCTTGGGACAGTGACAAAAAGCGGGGATGCCCCTCTTGCTCACCTGTCTCCACTATGGGCTCTTCAGGTCTAAGCCTTCTGACCAGAACCCTCTAGGATGTCTCATAAAAAACCTCACCAAACTTGGTCTCTCAGACCTCAAACCAAAGAAATTAATCTTCTTCTGTAACATGGCATGGCCTCAGTACAGACTAGAAATTGACTCCCATTGGCCTGAAAATGGGACATTCGATTACAATATCCTAAGAGATCTTGACAATTTCTGCCACCTGACGGGGAGGGCATCAGAAATTCCTTAAGTGCAGGCTTTCTTCTCCCTTCTCTCCTGTCATTAATTTCTGTGCCTTCTGTTCTACACGCATGTTGTTTTTGGCCAAAGAAACCTCATCTAAAACCTCTGCTCCTAATCTTTCCTTCTCTGTGAACTCCCAACTCTCTCCTTCTTGCCTGACCCCTGAGGGCACCCCTCTCTCGGGACCCCTCTCTACTCCCTCAGCAAATCTTTTTTTGCTAGAGTCTCTTCCATCCAGAAAGCTCTTCCCTTCACTAAATCCTGTTTTCTCATTCACCAGTCTCTCTTTCTCCTCCCCTGCTGGCCGGGAGCCTCTCCCTTCTCCACTGTGTTTTTCATCCCCTCCCGCCTCCCTAGAAGCTGTGGCTCTGGCTGCGGTACCTGTCTCGTCTCTGACCTCTCCTCCCTCTTCACAAACTGCAGTTCTATCTGTCTCCTCTCCAACCCCTCCTCCTTCTTTACAAATTGTGACTGTGCCTCTTTCCTCCTTGCCCCCTCCCCTCTCCTCAAAGCTCTAAATCTTTTTGACTCTTCTGACTATGTGGCACCACACCAATACTTTAACCTCCTCCTCCTCCTCCTGCAGATTCTGATCCTTCTTCTTTTTCATCCAGCTGCTCACACTGTCTATCCATCTGCTTTCTCTCTTTCTCCCCTCTATGCTGGCAACATCCTGCCATCTTGAAAAGCTTAAAAAAACCCAAAATCGGGTCCTGGCTGGTTGGCTCAGCAGTAGAGCATCGGCCTGGCATGCAGGGGACCCGGGTTCAATTCCCGGCCAGGGCACATAGGAGAAGCGCCCATTTACTTCTCCACGCCCCCTCCTTCCTCTCTGTCTCTCTCTTCCCCTCCCGCAGCCAAGGCTACATTGGAGCAAAGATGGCCCGGGTGCTGGGGATGGCTCATTGGCCTCTGCCCCAGGCGCTAGAGTGGCTCTGGTCGAGGCAGAGCGACGCCCCGGAGGGGCAGAGCATCGCCTCCTGGGGGGCAGAGAGTCGCCCCTGGTGGGCATGCCGGGTGGATCCCGGTCGGGCTCATGCGGGAGTCTGTCTGACTGTCTCTCCCCGCTTCCAGCTTCAGAAAAATACAAAAACAAACAAACAAACAAACAAACCAAAATCGTCTATTGAACTGTTTGAGTGAATAATCCGTCTTGTCTCTTTGTTTGTCAGAAAATATCTCTAGTATAATTTGAATTGAAACAAGTTAAAAAAAAAGAAACAAGTAAAGCACGCTCATTTAAATTCCTTAATTCATAACTTTTATGTAAAGTCTTTGTTTAATGTGTCTGTTTCTAAGGCCTTAAACCAATAATTACCCACCTCTTAAACCAGGCTTACTCATCCCCATGGACTCTCCCTGCAATACCCCCACCCTTCCTGTTCGAAAACCTTCAGGGGTTTATCACCTTGTACAAGTCTTACACCTAATCAATGAGGCAGTAATTCCCCTCCATCCAGTGGTCCCTAATCTCTACAAGTTACTGTCACACATTTTCTCAAACACCACTCATTCACAATCCTAGACCTCAAGAATGCCTTCTTTACCATTCCTCTATTCCCCTTGTCCTTCCATTCTCTATTCACCTCTCAACCTGCTTCAACCAATCAGGTGCTTTCTATTCATGTGGGACCACAAGTATATGTATCTCCCTACTAATTGAACAGAAACCTGTACTCTAATCTATCTCACCCCAAATATCAACCTAATCCCACCCCATGAGCCTCTTTCAATTCCTAGTACATTACCCGTCAATCTAAGGACCAAACGAGCTATACAGGTAATTTCTCTTCTTGTTGCTTTAGGAAGCCTAGCAAATTTGTATACATGGAATCAGTGGTTTCACACAAACTGGGCATCTTGACTATTACCCTTCATTGGTCCACTAACTCTCCTATTTATTTTTCTAATTTTTGGACCCTGCCTCTTACAGTTGTTTACTAGTTTCTTACAGAACCACATGCAGACCTTTGCCAATCAGAAGATTGGAAAAATCTACCAAACCCTACACACCAACCCTAAAACCTGCCCTAGTGAAACAGAAAAATCTGAAACCCTATACCAGAAAACCTCCTAAATCCTATCTTTCAATTCCTACAGGTCCCCTAAACCTAAAGCTCTACCATATCCTTGAAGAACTTCGAGAATGTATAGCATCCACCTCTTAATGCTTCTCAGTCTTTTAACCCTTCACATAGTAAGGGGACAAGATCGCTGTGTCTTCTTGGCTAAAGAAGAGCCTACAAATGAACATGAAACATTTCTTTTAGCTCAAGCTAACTGCTCTCTCCAGGGCTGCCAGGAAAAAATATCTCTAACTTTACCATGGAAGAACTTTCACCCCCGCTATACAACCCTCCTTATCTCTGCATTCCTGATCTCCAAATACTTGCCCCCTTCTTTATCAAGTTCCTACAGGCCAGGATGAGAGAAATCTCTAGGATTACCTACAATCAAATGCTCCTACACTCCTATTCCCCAATATCCCAAGGAAAACTTCACGAGGGAAATATCAAATAGGTAGGGATAACAGCACGAAGAAGCCGCCCCTCAGCCCGAGAAATTTCCTCCTGAATGTTTCAAACCTCCTTCCTTTTCAACCACACATATTCAGTCCTTCTAAAAACTTACACCAACAGGTTCCCTGTCTCTAAAAATCTCCATATGTCCTCCCATTTGAGAGGAACCAGACCAGCACGTCTCATGAGGCTCATCCAGGAGACCATGTATCACCATGTCACTCTGTCCACTGAACAATCACAGCAAGGAATTCACAATTATTTCTTCGCAAATTTTTTTTTACTTCCTCAATCAGGTTTTCAGAGACATCTCCTGGTTCAGACCTTACAGCATGGAAATTGACAACCTCCTTAACTGGATGAGGGACTTGGCTTGGCAAGGTCCCCTTCTTGAGTTCTCTCCAGAAGAAGCAATAATTTTCCAATTTTTTCTCCTCTTTCTCCTCATCACCCCTCACCATATATTATAAAATTAATAACTGCCTTTCTTTTATATGTAACCACAGAGTTGAGAAATGATAGATATGTGTATTCCAAACTGCCCTCCTGATGTTTCACTTATCTGTCAGACCTCACCCTTACTGGACTATCGCCCCTGAGACAGAGGAATTCCAAAAAGCTGACAAGCCACTCCAAGGAGGAGCTCCGGATTTACCAGGACTTTTGATTCAACACACACATGCTCGAAGCCCCCCAAGGAGGAGCATTCTGGACATACCAGGACTTTTGCCTCAGAATCCCCTCAGGCTCTCCCAAACACTACATAACTCGTCCCTAGTCTGTAACCAGCGCTCCTCTTCCCCAGGATAAGTGCCTGACAGGGTTCCTTTCTTCCTTTCAATAAAGCCTATTACTCTGGTCTTTCAGACTCCCATGGATTCCAACAAAAATAATTACCAGGAAGGGTAATATACCAACTATGAAGCTAAAAGCTAAGGTCCTTGTGGCATTGATTAAATTTAGTTTAAAATCCTAGCTCTAGAAATCATCTCATCCTCACCACCCTGCCTCAGAGACCTAGCCTTTCCCCATGATAATCAGCAACCCCTGAGGCAGCAGAAGACAGGAGGGCAGACCTGACTAATGGTCACAAGGTCTGGACCTCTGGCAGGCTAAAGGTACCCTCTTGACCTAATTCATGTTTCAGCACCTGAGCCTTAGTGTGGAATGACTCCCTGGCAACATTTTATGAGACAAGACGGGGAAATGCAGAAAAGACTTCAGAACTGTCCTTAAAACCTAAAAAAATGACTTATTATCCTTACCTCACCTCACACCAATCAGCTTTCAGTATGACCCTGAACTCCTTATCTACTATGCCTTGTGATTTTGCCCTATATAATCTGTAACTTAGATGTCATCGGGGAGTTGGGTCCTTAGAGCATAAGCTCTTAGCTTCCATATTGGCAAAGTCACTATTAAACTTTTTTCTTTCTATACTGCAAATTCCTGCTTGGGAATTTCTTCAGGAAAGTGTGCGTGAGCACATGGACTCAAGACAAAACATTGGGGATCTGATAATAAAGCTGCTCTGTGGCCCTGGCTGGTTGGCTCAGCCATAGAGCGTCACCCTGATGTGCAAGGGACCCGGGTTCGATTCCCGGCCAGGGCACATAGAAGAAGTGCCCATTTGCTTCTCCACCCCCCTCCTTCCTCTCTGTCTCTCTCTTCCCCTCCCGCAGCCAAGGCTCCATTGGAGCAAAGATGTCCTGAGTGCTGGGGATGGCTCCTTGGCCTCTGCCCCAGGCGTTAGAGTGGCTCTGGTCACGGCAGAGCGACCCCCCGGAGGGGCAGAGCATCGCCCCCTGGTGGGTAGAGCGTCGCCCCTGGTGGGCGTGCCGGGTGGATCCCGGTCAGGTGCATGCGGGAGTCTGTCTGACTGTCTCTCCCCATTCTAGCTTCAGAAAAAAAAAAAAAAAAAGCTGCTCTGCAAGTGATTAGAAAATGAAAAAATATAAACACACTATATTAATTAAGATCAGATATTTGACATCAAACTATGTTGTTGAAATTGGGGTTCATGTGAATCAAGGGCAATCATTGTTATGAATTAAAACCCCAATAACTTCAACCAAGTAAATTATCAGAAATAAAATTAATGTCCACTTGTTTCCATGAACTGGTTAGTCAATTTCATATTGACTAGTGGCTTTGACAAAACTATTAGTCTAGAAACCATGATGAGCTTGACATTTTGTTTATTTTATAAATTATTGAATTGAAAATCAGGGCTCTTCTTGAATACAAAATTTGAACAAGTCTTCTGATTGCACAGTACAGAATTATACTGAGATTCAATTATTTCTAAAAGTTATATTTTTATATACTGATTATGATTTTATACACAGACACACATAGATAACATTTGGATAAAACTAAGCATTTTTGTATAATGCAACAAAGATAAACTAGATTTATACTTAATTTTTATTATTAGAATGATTAGAAATGAAACATCATGTTTTATTTTATTACTAAAGGGAATACAGTCATAAAATATAGCCCACCTTTATATAGGGCAGGGGTCCCCAAACTTTTTACACAGGAGGCCAGTTCACTGTCCCTCAGACCGTTGGAGGGCCGGACTGTAAAAAAAACTATGAACAAATCCCCATGCACACTGCACATATCTTATTTTAAAGTAAAAAACAAAACGGGAACAAATACAATATTTAAAATAAAGAACGAGTAAATTTAAATCAACAAACTGACCAGTATTTCAATGGGAACTATGCTCTTCTCACTGACCACCAATGAAAGAGATGCCCCTTCCAGAAGTGCTGCGAGGGCCAGATAAATGGCCTCAGGGGGCCGCATGTGGCCCGCGGGGTGTAGTTTGGGGACCCCTGATATAGGGGCTTATCTGTCTCTGCTTCATAAAAAGGTGCATGTTCTCAATCATCTTACCAAAATAACAAATAAGATACAAATAAAACAAAGCATTTTTGTATAATGCGATGAAGATCACTACTAAGAGTATGAAACAAATATATGTATAGAGTTATGTTATAATATATGTTATGTTATTTTATTTCAATTTTAAATTAGGTTTTGCCAGTTGGGAGTCCTCATTTCTAGGAATAAACTTCAACCAATTGAAGCGAAAAACAATCTATTTTAAGAATATGTATGTTAGTCAAATAAGTTTGTTAATATGATATATATGTTTGCTCACATAGTTTGCATTGGGTAAGATGGGCTATAGGCTGACAAGGTCTTTATAGTCTAAGGCTTAGTTTTAAGACTAAGGCTTTCCCACCCTTTTAATACTAAGATGTTCTCAAAACTGAGCTTTTCCCCACACGCTTGACTGTTGCATGATGTGGGGTGGTGCACTCTTATAAGGAATCCCGTTTATGCCTCAAATGAGTGGCTTTGTATCAGAGACTTCCTTGTTTATATATTGGCTTAAAGGCTTTAATTTCTATACTATAAAATGAAGCAGACTCGGGGCACTCTTGCTCAGATCCTGCTATCAGCATTGCAGAGGAAAGGCAGCCAAGAATATGGAGTGCTGAAGGAGAAACCAGTTTGTGCAGAGTCTGTGCAGAAAGAAAGAGGTGGGGAAGAGAGGTGAATAAGGCTGGTGAGGTAGAAATCTTTGATTCTAGGAATACTTGGATGAGTCAGTGGCTTTGAGTGCCCTGAATGGAAAAGAAGGTGTTTTCCCACTGTGTGTATTTCTTGCCTGCTGGATGCAAGCTAGGATTAAAGGTAATGGCCCACCAATTCTTGGCTCCGTTGTTACATTACCGGCTGTCCAAATCAAATGTGAACCTGCACAGGCCAGGTGGCTTTGATGGTGGCTGCGGCTACTGGCTTTACATGTAAAAGAACATGTAAACATTAGAATGGTTGAAGAACTTCTTGAAGAAAATGGATTAACCAAGGAGGTAAGGCTGATCAATGACCATAACCATTAACACCACAAGAAATGAATTTTCTTTGTTTCTAGTCACTGTTACAGTACTTTTTTGTTCCATGTCCTTTCATTTCAGAGCATTGAGCAGAACAACTAATTGTGTAATCTTAGGTCACATGATTAATATAGATATGAGAGAGACTATGGAAAATAAATATCTGATATTGGTCAAATTCTGCATCCTGTTATTATCCTAATCTGCGAATTCCTAAAAATGAACATGATATTTGAGTAATGCACAGCCAAGTGTACTACATGACCTATGTCCACTACTATCTATCTCATTAGCTATCAAATACCCTTTGTTATCAAAGGAAATAGTTTTTTAGTAGTGTCCCAAGAAAACAATTTTAGGGACATGCATGTAGAAGGAACTTTAAGTGATAGTGGCAAAATTTATTAAGCAGAAAGCGATAGTATGCCCTTCGAGAGTCAGAGACCAGGCATGCTAGAGGGTAGCGGCTGCCCTGAGGTCCTTACTAAACTTCCATGTATTTCCTTGGTTTTGGGAAAGAGCAAGCTTTTGTTCAACTATCCAATCTGTTTCCTGGCCTTTCTTGGGTTTGTACTTATGGCCTTCCCCATCCAGTCTCTTTTTCCCAAATTCTCTCAGACCAGGGCCTCTCTCTCTCTCTTATGGTTGCCATTTTGGTTCTTACTGTGAATGCCTTATAGTTCCGCTTAGTCATTTGGCTTCTACTGTGCATGTCCTTAGTAAGAGAAATTCCCTCTAACCATGTTCTCCCTCTTCCATTCCCGCCACCCACCTACCCCTACCCTAAAGTGGCCAAAAAGCTGTTTATGTCCAGTCAGATGTTTTTGTGCATTTGGCAGAACAATGCCAGTTATTCTCCGGGTGACTAAAAGGCTGTTTGCTTGGGTTTTTTCCCTACTTAATCCTGTTTAATCTCTTCATCAGATATCTGGTTCTTTTTGCTCCCTATTTTGCTAATATCTAACTAACTGCCTACTCTTGACATCCCTCTCAAGAACACTGGGCCCTTGTAATCTTACAAGAGTTTTTGTTACTTATTCCCCTGACTTCATCTGTCTGGAGCTTGGAAGGCACTAATGGCACTAATTGGGTCTCTGTTATCTCTTTCCTTGACTAGGATGATTTAAGCTACTCACTCTTTGGTTGGGGAGAAGAAGGATAAACCATCTGCTCCTCAGGATCCTTATGATTTATTAGCAGACTGATAATTGCTCAGCATTGTTTATCTTATCTCAGTTTCCTCATTCCACTTGCCAAGGAATTTTCTAGCTCTTTATTAACCTGCCTCACCATGAGCATCCTTATTTCTTTAAATGTTGTCACTGCTGATGGTGGAAACATTCTTAATACAGAGGAAAAAGTCCTCTATCTTCTCTTCAAAGAGAATCAAACCAATATCTCTTCAGTTATTACATCTAGGTCCATATTCCTGACCTCCAAGTAATACTCATTCCTCTTATAGTTCTGTTGAGATCTGTTCTATTATTCTGCAGCTTATTAACAAATTTATATATTTAATCATCATCAATATACCTTACTTACAATAATATAGGAACTGGAGAGAAAAAAGGTTAAAAACAGAAATGTATGGAAAATAAGTGGAATGAGTCACTGTCCAGATTTTTTTCTATTCCCAGAATTGGAGACTAAAGTATATACATCAGAACAAGGAGTCTTAATAATTAAAGAACTCCCAGCTGTGAGGACAGCCACTGCTCTGCAGGACTTAGTATTTCAAAAGAATCATTGCTACAGATGTGAAGAGTCTCTTTATTTGCACCTTTTAGTTTCTAGAAATAAGCTTTGTGGCTATGGTAAAAACACCTTGGATGTACTCCTAGTTGACTATACACAAAATATTGAAAAATAGGTTAGTCAAATAAGTTTTTAAATATGATATATATGTTTGCTTGCATTGGGTGTGGGAGACAAGCTGTAAACTCTCAGGGTCCTTATAGCCTAAGGCTTAGTTTTTAACACTAAGCCTTTCCCACCCTTTTAATACTAAGATCTTTTCAACATTCTTCTAATACTAAGATCTTCTTGAAACTAAGCTTTTCCCCACACCCTTGACTGTTGCATGATGTGGGGTGGTACACTCTTATGAGGAATCCAATCCCATTTATGCGTCAGATAAGTGGCTTTGTATTAGAGACTTCTTTATTAGTATATTGGCTTAAAGGCTTTAATTTCTACACTATAAAATGAAGCAAACAGTGGGGGGGGGGAGATTAGCATTGCAGAGGAGAAACAGCCAAGATAGTGGAGTGTTTAAGGAGAAGCCAGTTTGTGCAGAGTTTTTACAATGAGAAGGAGATGGGGAGCAGAGGTGAATAAGGCTGGTGGAGCCTTTGAATCTGGGAATACCGGGATGAGTCAGTGGCTTTGGAAGCCTTGAATGAAAAGAGAAGTGTTCTCTCACTGTGTGTATTTACTCCCCCACTGAGTACAACCTAGGATTAAAGGAAATTTTCCACCAGTTCTTGGTTTCATTGTTTCATTACTGTCTGTCCGAATCAAATGTAAACCTGCGTAGGCCAGGCAGCTGTGATGGTGGCCGTGGCTACTGGCTTTACAATAGAACTCAATTTTTCTAAGATGCTTACAACTAAGCACTATTTTCTTTGTCAGTATCTATATATCACTCTTCTTCTTCCTTCAGTAACTCTCTTTCTTAGCAGAATGTATGGTCTGGGGTAAGGGGGTAAATTAAAATAATTTTTCTCCCACCTTTTAAGTTCTTCAGGCTGGGCTAATAATTAAATTAACAGAGACAGGGAAACAGGATAAAAATCAAATTTTAATACATGTGCATGGGGAATGCACATAAGCATAAAAATTCCAAAGGCAGTGAGGCAATATTGAGCATATATGACATTTTGGACAAAGGAGAATTGTTGGGCAGATAAAATGTATTATGCTCACATTGTTAAAGAGGCCGTTGCCCAGGTGATATTAATGTGTGTTGAGAATCCTTGTAGCCTGGGGCTTGGTTTTGGGATTAAGCCTTTCCCACCCTTTTTGATGTGGGGTGGTACAATCCAATCATGCCTCAGAGAAGTGACTTTGTATTAGAGACTTCCCTGTTTTGTATATTGGATTAGAGGTTGTGAAGCTACAATATAAAATGGGGACGGAGCGGGAGCTTGCGCTCTTGGTTCCTGAGGTTAGCATGAGAGAGCAGAGAGAGTAGAGCCAGCAGCGGGAGGAGGCCATGTGGAGGAGGCCAGGAAAAGCAGCCAAGATGGCGGAGTGCTGAGTGAGATGCCAGTTTGTACAGAGTTTGTTTCTGGGATAAGGAAGGAGATGGGGAACTGAGGAGAATAAGGCTGGTGAGCTAGAAACCTTTGATTCTAGGAAACTCGGATAAGTCAGTGGCTTTGTGAGCACTGAATGTGATTGGGTTTTGGAGCCCAGTGTGTGTTTTTACTTGCCCGCCGGGTGCAAGCTAGGATTAAAGACTATGGCCCACCAGTTTGTGGCTCCGTTGTTTCTTTACCGACTGTCCGAATCCAATGTGAACCTGCAAGGGCTGGGCTGCTGTGATAGTGGCCCTGGCCATGCCTCCTGGCTTTACATTTGGTGTAGTCGGCAGGATTCGATACAGGTCGGCAAGGAGCCTTTGAGTGGTGGAGTAGAGGACTGCCTCCTGTTATGGTTCCCCATGGCTGTCCTTTTGGAGACCATAGGCTGGCTGGCTTTTACAGCCATACGTGAGGAAACTGAGAGCTCTGTGGAAGAGACTGCCTGGGACCTGCCAACCGAGCAGTAGAAGGAGCTGGAGCAAACGCGGGAGAAACAGATGCTGACCCTGGAGCTGGAGGAAGTGCTGGAGGAGGAGGTCGACCAGGCTTGCGAGATTCACCTGGAAATGGAGCAGCTGCTGGAGGAGGATTCACAGGTTCATGAGTTGCAGCTTGCCCTGGATGTTGCGGAGAGCCAGCAGCGGCAGGAGGCCGGGGCTGAGGCTGAGGCTGAGGCTTAAGCTGAGGCTGGGTCTGGAGCTGCAAGGTCTGCGGAGCAGAAGGCGGCGGCAGCCCGGGGCTTGAGCCTGGCAGCGGGAGCTGGTGTTTTCAGTTCCTCTTTGGAGGATGAGGAGAATTGGGCTGGAGTTGTGATCTACAGTCTCCAGAAGATGGAAGCCCAGCTGGAAGGAGCACCTACTGCGGCCCCGGTAGGTCTGCGATTTTGGGACACAGGGCTGGACATGCTCTCCGGAGCAGAGATGGAAATGCTGACTGCCATTGCCATGTGCCCCTCTTTGGGACAGTGTAAGACCTGCCAGGATGGCAGGAATGCGGGGGGTGGCTGACGCCCCATGTGTGTGGACTGATTTCCTGGAATACGACTGGAGTGGGCATTGGCTCCTTTGTTGGATGGATTTACGGATTATGGATTTTGGACAATGTGAAATACCCTGATGGGGTGGGGGGGAGACTTTGCTGGAAGCACTCCCCTGCCCCGGGAAGCTTTTCCCATGGCTAGAAAGAAGGCCGAGGACATTTTGTGCTTTGGGCAAAGTGCTCAGAGACTGGTGAAGTGTACCTTTGTGATTGTTGAAATTGTATGATTTTTGCTGTTGTAATTTGTATAATGTTCTAATTTCCTTGCACAGGGATGCCGGTGGTATAGATTGTGGGTAGTAAAGTGAGCATAGGGGTGGATTGTTGGGAAGATAAAAAGTATGCTCACTTTGTTAAAGAGGCCGTTACCCAGGTGATATTAATGTGTGTTGAGAATCCTTGTAGCCTGGGGCTTGGTTTTGGGATTAAGCCTTTCCCACCTTTTTTGATGTGGGGTGGTACAATCCAATCATGCCTCAGAGAAGTGACTTTGTATTAGAGACTTCCCTGTTTTGTATATTGGATTGGAGGTTGTGAAGCTACAATATAAAATGGGGACGGAGCGGGAGCTTGCGCTCTTGGTTCCTGAGGTTAGCATGAGAGAGCAGAGAGAGTAGAGTCAGCAGCGGGAGGAGGCCACGTGGAGGAGGCCAGGAAACACAGCCAAGATGGCGGAGTGCTGAGTCAGATGCCAGTTTGTACAGAGTTTGTTTCTGGGATAAGGAAGGAGATGGGGAACTGAGGAGAATAAGGCTGGTGAGCTAGAAACCTTTGATTCTAGGAAACTCGGATAAGTCAGTGGCTTTGTGAGCACTGAATGTGATTGGGTTTTGGAGCCCAGTGTGTGTTTTTACTTGCCCGCTGGGTGCAAGCTAGGATTAAAGACTATGGCCCACCAGTTTGTGGCTCCGTTGTTTCTTTACCGACTGTCCGAATCCAATGCGAACCTGCATGGGCCAGGCTGCTCTGATAGTGGCCCTGGCTGTAGCTCCTGGCTTTACAAGAATGTAGTGGGGGATTGGGGTGAATATTGGTCAAATAAGTTTGTAAATACGATATATAGATTTGCTCGCTTATAGTTTGCACTGGGTGTGGGGGACAGGCTGTAAGCAGGCAGGGTCATTATAGCCGAAGGCTTAGTTTTAAGACTAAGCCTTTCACACCCTAAGTGACTTTGTATCAGAGACTTCTTTATTTGTATATTGGATTAAAGGTTTTGATTTCTATACTATAAACTTGAGTAGACCAGGAGCTTGCTTGCTCTCAGTTCCTGAGATTGCATTAGAGGAAAGAGCAGAGAAAGGAGAGCAGAAAAAGGCCACGTGGATGAGAGGAGAAGCAGCCAAGATGGCGGAGTGCTGAAGGAGAAGACAGTCTGTGAAGAGTTTGTGCAGAGACAAGGAGATGGGGAACAGAAGTGAATGTAAAGCCAGTAGCCACGGCCACCATCACAGCTGCCTGACTCATGCAGGTTCACATTAGATTCGGACAGATGGTACTGAAACAACGGAGCCAAGAACTGGTGGGTCATTACCTTTAATCCAAGCTTGCACCCAGCGGGCAAGTAAAAACACACACTGGGCTCCAAAACCCACTCATTCAGTGCTCACAGAGCTACTGACTTATCCGAGTTTCCTAGAATCAAAGGTTTCTAGCTCACCAGACTTATTCACCTCTGTTCCCCATCTCCTTCCTTCTCCCTGCACAAATTCTGCACAAACTGGCTTCTCACTCAGCACTCCACCATCTTGGCTGCTTCTCCTGGCCTCCTCCACGTGGCCTTTCTCTGCTAATCTCAAGAACCAAGAGAGAGCAAGCTCCCGGTCTGCCCCATTTCATAGTATAGAAACAAAAGCCCTTAATCCAACATACAAACAAGGAAGTCTCTGATACAAAGTCACTTATCTGAGGCATAATGGGATTCCTCATGAGAGTGCACCACCCTACATCAAAAAGCGTGGGGAAGGCTTAGTCTAAAAGCCAAGCCCCAGGCTATAAGAATCCTACCTGCTGACAGCCTGTCCCCCCACATCCAATGCAAACCATAAGCGAGCAAACATATATATCATTATCCACAAACATATTTGAATGATACTCACCTCTCCCTTTCTCTTAACCTCTGAAGGACCCCATTAGACTTACAACCAGGGGAGCAATGGGCAGCAGTGACTTGTCTTAGACTAAACTCCTGAACCTATCTTCGAGATCCCCTTTTCTCTAATTTTCGTCCTGCATGGCCAATAAATTCTTTCTTTACTTGCTGCATTTTTTTCTTGATTGAATTATTTCTCTCAAGAAGATAAGAACTTGCCTGACCAAGTGCTGGCAGGGAGGATAGAACGTCAGTCTGGGATTCTGAGGATCCAGGTTTGAAACCTTGAGGTTGCAGGCTTGAGTGCAGATTCATTCTGCTTGGGCGTGGGCTCACCATCTTAAGCGTGGAGTCACTGGCTTGAGCATGGGAGCATAGACATGACGCCCTGGTTACTAGCTTGAGCCCAAAGGTTGCTGGGTTGAAGTCCAACGTCACTAGCTTGAGGCCAAGGACATTGCCTTGAGCAAGGGATCACTGGCTTGGTTGAAGCCCCACCCCCATCAAGGCATATATAAAAAAGCAGTCTATGAACAACTAAGAATGCCTCAATGAAGAATTGATGCTTCTTGTCTCTCTCCTTTCCTATCTGTCTGTCTCTCTCTCACGCTTGCTTAAAAAAGAAAAAGGAGAAGATAAGAACCGAGGTCTCATTACTACCCCTATAACAATACTAGGGAGAATGTGATATCGATATATTTTAATACTGATTATTTTTAACACTCATCACTTGGATAAGGTGATGTTTATCAGGTTTATTCACCAAAAAGTTACTATTTTTCCTTTGTAAATTAGATATATTTAGGGAGACATATTTTGAGGCTTCCAAATATCTTATTACTCCTTAATATCTGCCCACTAATTTTAGCATTTATTAATGATTGGGGTTTTTTTTTTGCAGCAATTACTACCGTGATGTTCTAATGGTGCTTTTCTATTTTTTTCTTGCCTCTACATGTATTAATATGAATTATTGTTTAAGAAAATATTGTCCTGCTCTCACATTTATTTTATTAGTTATATTAGTATGGCCTGTAGCTATTTACTTATTCTCAAGGATATAAGCTCTGAGGACTCAATAAAATATATTATTAATGCTTTTTCTCCCACCTTCTAAGTGCTTTTGATTAGACAAATAATCAATTTAATAGATTAACAGGAGAAAATCAAGGTATTAATACACATGCATAGGAAATTCACATAAGCATAAAAATTTATGAAAATTCCAGACAGTGCAGCAACATTCGGTATAAAGACATTTTTGGACAAAGGAGGAAAAGGTGAAAATAAGGGTCTTAGTTTAGAGAAGTGAGAATGGGTTATTTAGAGTCGAGGGAGGGCAGAGCATACACGGCAGGGAAATTCCTGCTCGGCCATTGAGGAAAAGTGGGACACAGAAATATCAGCTAACAGGCACCTGCATGAAGCTCTCTATCTGCTATATTTAGTTCTAATTAGGCTAAGGTGACTTCCTAAAATATTTTCCCTGAAACAGGTTTCTGTCTAAATCTCTTGGGCAAGAAGAGGGAGAGAATGAAATCACTTTTCTCTGTCTGAATCTCTTGGACAAGATGGGGGAGGGGCAAGGCCAAAGGCTCCCTCTGTATTTTGCTTTTTAATAAATAGCTTAAGATCAATATCCTCAAAAGCAGTTTCAGCGTAGTAAAACTTTGGTTCCCTTCAAATTCAAAACTAAGTTGATTTTTTTGCATATAGCTAAGGTTCTCGGGAGCTCCCTTAGGTTGAACCCTCTGCATTTTGACATTCTCTAAATCTTTGTATTTTTATTTTTAATTACTTATTTACTATATTGCACCCCACTATATTCCAGGCTTATCTTGTATTTTCCTATTCTATCTTTGAAATTAACTACATCTCCAAAGATCTGGGAACTAAGTTTGCTCATTGGTAATGGTATTTCATTTCTTCTAGACCTTCTTAGTGGGCAGAAATAGAAAATATGTAGTAATTTCGTTATCTCAGAAATTCTCCCATGCTGTCCCCTTGTAGTCAACTGGAGTATATATTTTGTTCCACTGATTCATTTTCATATTCTTTTTTTTTAATGTATTTTTTATGCTGCAACTAAGAGTTGAGGCTTCTTTTTTTTTAAGACTTTATTCATTTTAGAGAGGAGAGAAGGAGGAGGAGAGAGAGAGAGAGAGAGAGAGAGAGAGAGAGAGAGAGAGAAGAGGGGCGGGGAGGAGCAGGAAGCATCAACTCCCATATGTGCCTTGACCAGGTAATCCCAGGGTTTTGAACTGGCGACCTCAGCATTCCAGGTCGACGCTTTATCCACTGTGCCACCACAGGTCAGGCCATTTTCATATTCTTATGACAGTTTAATGTTCTTTTTATTAGTATAGCTTTCTAATACACTTGATAGAAAGTAGCAAACAGTCCAGAAATTTATTTTTCTATTTATGAGAATCATTTTATAAATACAATGAATGACCTTTGCATGTTTATACTAATTTTTGCATCAGCTTGTCAATTTTTGTCCCCCAAAAGGATAGTAGTCTTATGACAAAAACTTTGTTGAATTTATAGATCAATCTTGGTACAATCAGTATTTTAACAATAAGGAATCTTTAATTTTATGTCATTTATTTATGTCATGGAATTTTTAAACAATATTTTGTAGTTCACAGATGTTTTGAATCATATTTATTGTATTGTTCTTAACTATTTCATAGATATTTTTAAAACTATATGAAATTGTATTTTAAATTTTCTGTTTTATTTTCATGCCTTATTGAAATAGCTAATATCTCAAGTTTTACAATATTTTTAGTAGTTTTAACCTCTCTGCTGAAATTTCTTATATTTAATTGAATATGTGAATATTTTTTTCTTTCACATGTTTGAACATGATCAAAAAATTTTTAAAAACTTTGTCCAGCCATACTATGTGGTGGCACAGTGAACAGAGCATTCACCTAGGTGGCAGCTGAGGATCCAGGTTCAAGATCCCGAGATTGCCGGCTTGAGCATGGGCTCTTCTGGCTTGAACACAGACTCACTAGCTTGTGCATGAGATCATGGAAATGACCCCATGGTTACTGGCTTGAAGACTAAGATCTCTGGCTTGAGCTCAAGGTCTCTGGTTTGAGCAAGGTGTGACTGGCTCGGCTGGAGCCCCCCAGTCAAGACACATATGAGAAAGCAATCAATAAACACCTACAATGCCATAACTATGAGTTGATGCTTCTCATTTCTCTCCCTGTTTGTTCCTGTTTATCCTTCTCCTTCCTTCTCACTAAAATAATAACAATAATAAAAATAATAATAATTGTCCACAAATGTTAGCATCTGGGTCATCTCTAGATTAGATTCCTGATCATAGTTTTTCTTTAAAATAGTTTGTCTTTTTGTTTCTACATATTTTAAATAATTTCTATGTATTTTGAATAATGCACTCTACAATATTTGGATTCTGTTGTGTTTCTAAGCATTATGTGTTTAATTTTAATTTATAAATTTACTTGGTTTAACTAAAATTTAAAATCCTATTGCACTTGCTTCATTAGAAAACAGCTCAATGTTTATTTCAGTTCTTCTAGTTTTGGCTGAGCTGCTTAGAGTTTATATGACATGAGTATGTTTAAGTTTCAACCTAATATTTTTTTAAAAAATTTATTCACAGAATGTGAGCCTTATATTTTTGCCTTATTTTACTGTATAATACTTTCCATTATTTAAAAAAATGTACAAATTTTATTAAGAATAATCTAGTTGTAATTTCATCATAAAATTTTGCTCTCAGATTCTATGCCTTTTATAATTTTCTTGCTGATAGATTTTATCATAGATTTGTCTTGAATTTTGTCCAATGGCTTGACTATATTTATTTATATAATAATTTTCTTATTACATTAATGTGGTGAGTTACACTGATGGTCTATGTTAGTCTGAGCTCACATATATGAAATAAACTATATTTGGTCATTGCTCTATAGTCTATACTGAATATGTCTACCAAAAACATGATGAAATGTAATTCCTGATGCGGTAGACTCTAGCAATTAAGCAATTAGATCATGAGGGCAAAGTGCTCATAAATGGAATTAGTACCCTCATAAGAGAGCCCAAATAATTTTCTTGTTCTTTCTGCCATGTGAGGACACAGCAAAAAGATGGTTTGTCTATGGACCATGAAGTGAGTTCTCACTAGACACAAATTTGCCAGTATCTTGACCTTGAACTTCCCAGCATTTAGAACTGTGAAAAATAAATTTCTGATATATATAAGCCACCCAATATATGATATTATGTTATAGTAACCCAAACAGACAAAGAGAGTCATGATATATTATTTTTATAGCTATATTTGATTTTCTGATATGTGGTTAAGGGGTTGTTGTCTGTGTTCATTAGATGTATTGATTTGAAATTTTATTGTCTTTTACTTTTTTCTTATTTTTGTAATGGAGATATACTGGAGACCTAAAATTCCATGAAGAGATTTCCAATTTATCATTTTATGAATGTATTTTGTAAAATTATGTGAAAATTTCTAAAACCTAGGGGTTGATCTAGGAAGAGATGGAACCACAAGAGTCAATGACACACAAGAAGCTTTATGGGCTGGTGCTTAGACAACTTCATGAGAGGGGTTGTCCCATTTCAATATGAGAACTTCCAGAGAGAGCAGTGCAGGACCACCATTAGACAGCAAAAAAGGCAAAGGACCTCTCAGGAGAGAAAGAAAAATCTGAGACGGAACTACAGGTCTAGGTGATATTACTCAGCAGCAAGGAGAACTCTCTGGATTAAAGAACTCTCAAGGGTAGCAGCAGTTTGGGGTCTTTTATAGCTCCATGGTTTGTTTTATCTGAGGCTAGCAGATGTTAGGTGCAGTTTTACAAAATATGTAATTAATAAAGGCTCTGAATAGCTCAAATATGCTTATTTAGGTTATAGTTAAAGGAAATGGATGTAAAAGAATATTAGTTTAGCACCATCAGACATTGAACTAACAGTCTTAGCCTTCTGTAAAACAATAAACAACATGAAGACCATAGGTGCTGTCTTTGGTCTATTTATATAAAAGTTTATTCCCTGGCCGATGATTGTTTTGTTTTTTTTTGTTTGTTTGTTTTGGTTTTGTATTTTTTTAAGAGAGAGAAACAGAGACAGAGAAGGAGACAGAATGGCAGATAGACAGACAGACAGGAAAAAAGGGAGATGAAAATCATCGCCTCTTCCTTGTGGCACCTTAGTTGTTCATTGATTGCTTTCTCATTTATGTCTTGACCAGGGGCTACAGCAGACTGAGTGACCCCTTGCTCAAGCCAGTGCCTTTGGGCTCATGCCAATGACCTTGGGCTCAAGCCAGCAATTTTTTGGACTCAATTTTTTGTGTGTACCACTTTGGGTGCTTTTTACTTCACCTTTTAACTCATTAGCATTCCTCCCAACACCAGCTCTCCCTTCTATCTAGTTTTTGCTCCACTTAATACAATAATAACTTTTTCTTCCTTTTTCTGGTTTCCCTCTTATCCCTCTGATTATATCTTAGTCGACCATCACTTACAAGCAAGTCACTTTATACTTGACCCAATTTTTTTCATTTTTTGCATTTTGTGTGTCCCTACCTCCTTTTTTGCCCCTTGAACTCTTCCCCCCAACTCGGGCCTCCATTGTAGGCAGTTTTTGTTACATTTAGCATAATATAATTTACAGTTCATCATAATATTTTCCAAGGAGGAGGGGAGAAGAGGGGAAGAGAAGAAAAAAATGGGGAAATAATATATTATTATTATTGTTTCCAAATGTTTTTTTACTTTTTATTCTTCTTAGTTCTCATTAGAGCTATCAACAAGACCACCATCAGATGCCATTAAGAAAAAAAATTGAATATCATGGGTACAAAAGAGAGAGAAATAGCACAGATAGATGTGGAAAAATCTATGGAGAAAAAAATTTAATATATTGGAAACCTTGGAGCTAAATGACAGAGAATTTAAAATAGAAATCCTCAAAATACTCAGAGATATACAAGAAAACACAGAAAGGCAATTTAGGGAGCTCAGAAAACACTCAACGAACACAAAGAATATATTACCAAGGAAATTGAAACTATAAAAACAAATCAAACAGAGATGAAAAACTCAATTCATGAACTGAAAAACGAGGTAACAAGCTTAGCTAATAGAACAAGCCAGATAGAAGGTAGGATTAGTGACAAAGAAGACAAGCAACTTCAGGCACAACAGAGAGAAGAAGAGAAATACTCCAAATTTAAAAAAAAGAGAAAGCCCTACAGGAATTATCTGACTCCATCAAAAAAATAACATAAGAATAATAGGTATATCAGAGGGAGAAGAGAGAGAAAATGGAATGGAGACTATATTCAAACAAATAATAGATGAGAACTTCCCAAGCCTGTGGAAAGAACTAAAGCCTCAAATTCAAGAAGCAAACAGAATATTGAGTTTTCTTAAACACAACAAAACCACTCAAAGGCACATCATAATGAAATTGGCACAAACCAAAGACAAAGAAAAAATTTTCAAGGCAGCCAGGGAAAAGAAGAACATAACATATAAGAAAATTTTATTAGATTATCATCAGATTTCTCAGCAGAAACTCTACAAGCTAGAAGAGAGAGGACCCCAATATTTAGTCCTGAAAGAGAGAAATTTTCAGCCAAGAATACTATACCTATCAAAACTATCCTTCAAATATGAAGGAGAAATAAAAACATTCACAAATACAGAAAAGAGGGTATTACAATGAATATGGTATGTACCCTTTTTATTTCTTAATGGTAACTACCCTTGAAAAACCACCACAGAAGCACATGACTTAAAAAAGGTAGCAACAGGCCCTGGCCAGTTGGCTCAGCGGTAGAGCATTGGCCTGGCATATGGGGGACCGGGTTTGATTTCTGGCCAGGGCACATAGGAGAAGCGCCCATTTGCTTCTCCAACCCCCCCCTCCTTCCTCTCTGTCTCTCTCTTCCCCTCCCGCAGCCGAGGATCCATTGGAGCAAAGATGGCCCAGGCGCTGGAGATGGCTCCTTGGCCTCTGCCCCAGGTGCTAGATTGGCTCTGGTCGTGGCAGAGCGATGCCCCAGAGGGGCAGAGCATCACCCCCTGGTGGGCAGAGTGTCACCCCTGGTGGATGTGCCGGGTGGATCCCGGTCGGGCGCATGTGGGAGTCTGTCTGACTGTCTTTCCCCATTTCCAGCTTCAGAAAAATACAAAAAAAAAAAAAAGGTAGCGACAGAAGAAAGAATTATGGAATAGAAACAAAAACAAATGATAGAAAAACAAAACAGAATAATCAAACAAAATACAAAAGTAACAGAAAGAAATTTATAAAACAGCAATAGTGAAACCACAAGCTTCAGTAATTACACTAAGTATAAATGGATTAAACTCACCAATAAAAAGATACAGAGTAGCAGAATGGATTAAAAAAGAAAATCAAACTGTATTCTACCTACAAGAAACACATCTAAGCAACAAGGATAAAAACAAATTCAAAGTGAAAGGCTAAAAACAATACTCCAAGCAAATAACATCCAAAAAATAGCGGTGTAGCAATACTCATATCTAATGATGCTGACTACAAGACAGCAAAAGTACTCAGAGACAAAAATGGTCATTTCATAATTATTGAGGGAACACTGAATCAAGAACACATAACAATTTTTAATATGTATGCAACAAAATATATAAGACAGCTACTTATTGACCTAAAGACAAAAACTGACAAAAAATTCAATCATATTTGGGGACCTCTATACACTGCTGATGGCTCTAAATCATTCATCCAAACAGAGAATCAATAAAGATATATTGGCCGTAAGTGAAACACTAGAGCACCTAGATATGATAGACATCTACAGGACACTTAATCACAAAGCGACAGAGTATACATTTTTCTCAAGTGTACATGGAACATTCTCAAGAACTGAACATATGTTGAGCCACAAAAATAAAATCAACAAATTCAGAAAAATGGAAATTGTACCAAGCATATTTTCTGATCCTAAAGCCTTCACTCTAGAATTCAACTACATAAAAGAGAGAAAAAAAAACACAAAAATGTGGAAACTAAACAACATACTTTAAAAAAATGAATGGGTTAAAGAAGAAATAAGCGCAGAGATCAAAAGATATATACAGACAAATGAAAATGACAATACGACATATCAGAATCTCTGGGATGCAGCAAAAGCAGTAATAAGAGGGAAGTTCATATCACTTCAGGCCTATATAAAAAACAAGAGAGAGCCCAAGTAAACCACTTAACTTCACACCTTAGGGAACTAGAAAAAATAGAACAATGAAAACCCAAAACCAGCTGAAGAAAGGAGATAATAAAAATCAGAAGAGAAATATATGAAATAGAGAAGAGAAAAACTATAGAAAAAATTAATAAAAGAAGGAGCTGGTTCTTTGAAAAGATCAACAAAATTGACAAACCCTTGGCAAGATTCACCAAGGAAAAAAGAGAAAGGACTCATATAAACAAAATCCAAAATGAAAGAGGAGAAATCACCACAGACATCATAGATATACAAAGAATTATTGTAGAATACTACGAAAAACTATATGCCACCAAATTCAACAATCTAGAAGAAATGGATAAATTCCAAGAACAATAAAACCTTCCTAGACTGAGTCAAGAAGAAGCAGAAAGCCTAAACAGACCAATTAGCAGGGAGGAAATTGAAAAAACTATTAAAAACCTCCCCAAAATAAAAGTCTAGGCCCAGATGGTTATACTAGTGAATTCTGTCAAACATTCAAAGACTTCATTCCTATTCTACTGAAAATCTTCCAAAAAATTGAAGAAGAAGCAATACTTCCAAACACATTTTATGAGGACAACATAACCCTCATACTGAAACTTGACAAAGAAGGCACAAAAAAAGAAAACTACAGACCAATATCTCTAATGAATACAGATGCTAAAATACTAAACAAAATACTAGCAAATCGAATACAACATCATATTAAAAAAATAATACATCAAGATCAAATGGAATTCATCCCAGAATCTCAAGGACAGTTCAACATACATAAAACGGTTAACGTAATACATCATATCAACAAAACAAAGAATAAAAACCACATGATCTTATCAATAGATGCAGAAAACGCATTCGATAAAATACAACACAACTCTGTGTTTAAGACACTCAAAAAAATGGGTATAGAAGGAAAATATCTCAACATGATAAAGGCCATATATGATAAACCATCAGCCAACATTATATTAAATGGAATAAAACTGAGGACCTTCCCCCTTAAATCAGTAACAAGACAGGGTTGTCCACTCTCTCCACTCTTATTTAACGTGGTGCTAGAAGTTCTGGCTAGAGCAATCAGACAAGATAAAGAAATAAAAGGCATCTATTTCAGAAAAGAAGAAGTTAAGGTATCACTTTTTGCAGATGATATGATCCTATACATTGAAAACCCCAAACACTCCACAAAAAGATTACTAGAAACAATAAAACAATACAGTAAGGTCTCAGGATACAAAATTAATATACAAAAGTCCATAGCCTTTCTATATGCCAACAATAAAATATTAGAAAACAAACTCAAAAAAATAATCCCCTTCATGATTGCAACAAAAAAAAAAAATAAAATACCTAGGAATAAACATAACAAAGAATGTAAAGGACCTATATAATAAAAACTACAAAGCATTGTTAAGGGAAATAGAGAAAGATACAATGAGATGGAAAAATATTCCTTGTTCTTGGACAGGAAGAATAAGTATAATCAAAATGGCCATATTACCCAAAGCAATTGATCAATTTAATGCAATTCCCATCAAAATTCCGATGACATTTTTAAAGAAATAGAACAAAAAATCATCAGATTTATATGGAACTATAAAAAAAAACCGAATAGCCAATGCAATCCTAAGGAAAAAAAAATGAAGCTGTGGGTATTACATTACCTGACTTAAAACTATATTATAGGGCCACGACAATCAAAACAGTATGATATTGGCAGAAAAAATAGACACTCAGACCAAAGGAACAGAATAGAAAGTCTAGAAATAAAACCATGTGTATATGGTCAAATAATTTTCGATAAAGGGGCCAACAACACACAATAGAGGAAAGAAAGCCTGTTCAATAAATGGTGCTGGAAAAACTGGAAAGCCACATGCAGAAGAATGAACCTCGACTACAGCTTGTCGCCTTGTACTAAAATTAATTCAAAATAAATCAAAGACCTAAATATAATACCTGAAACAATAAAGTACATAGAAGAAGACATAGGTACTAAACTCATGGACCTAAGTTTTAAAGAGCATTTTATGAATTTGACTCCAAGGGCAAGAGAAGTAAAGGCAAAGATAAATAAATGGGACTACATCAGACTAGGAAGTTTTTGCTCCACAAAAGAAACTGACAACCAAATAGACAGCGAACTAAATGAGAAATGATATTTTCAAACAACAGCTCAGATAAGGGCCTAATATCCAAAATTACAAAGAACTTATAAAACTCAACAACAAACAAACAAACAATCCAATAAAAAATGGGAAGAGGACATGAACAGACACTTCACCCAGAAAGAAATAAAAATGGCCAACAGATATATGAAAAGATGCTCATCTTCATTAGTTATTAGAGAAATGCCAATCAAAACTACAATGAGACACCACCTCACACCTGTTAGATTAGTTATTATCAACAAGGCAGATAATAACAAATGTTGGAGAGGCTGTGGAGAAAAAGGAACCACTGTTGGTGGGAATGTAAAGTAGTTCAACCAGTATGGAAGAAAGTATGGTGGTTCCTCAAAAAACTGAAAATAGACCTACTTCATGACCCAGCAATCCCTCTACTGGGTATATAACCCCAAA
Source organism: Saccopteryx leptura (assembly GCF_036850995.1). Lineage (NCBI taxonomy): Eukaryota > Metazoa > Chordata > Mammalia > Chiroptera > Emballonuridae > Saccopteryx > Saccopteryx leptura. Next base: position 94,347,988 of record NC_089516.1, on the reverse strand, counting down.
ACTCAGAAACATTGATACATAAAGACACATGTAGCCCCATGTGCATTGCAGCATTGTTCACAGTGGCCAAGACATGGAAGTGGCCAAAAAGCCCTTCAATAGAAGACTGGATAAAGAAGATGTGGCACATATACACTATGGAATACTACTCAGCCATAAGAAATGATGACATCAGATCATTTATAACAGAATGGTGGGATCTTGATAACATTATGTGGAGTGAAATAAGTAAATCAGAAAAAAGCAAGAACTGCATGATTCCGTACATTGGTGGGACATAAAAATGAGACCAAGAGACATGGACAAGAGTGTGGTGGCAACTGGTAGAGGGGGGGAAGGGGAGAGGGACAGAGGAAGGGGGAAGGGGAGGGGTACAAAGAAAACCAGATAGAAGGTGACAAAGGACAATCTGACTTTGGGTGATAGGTATGCAACATAATTGAATGACAAGATAACCTGGACATGTTTTCTTTGAATATATGTACCCTGATTTATTGACGTCACCCCATTAAAATTAATAAAAATATTTTAAAAATATTATAGACATATGTTTTTTCTACTACACTCTAAATTAATGTTCCTAGATCCATTATAACCAGGTAACACTATTGTTAAAACTTGTTTCTAGCAATGTACCATTGCATCTAGTGTGGTTTGTCAGAAGTAAATAACTTTATTGGAATTTTGAGCCAAATCCAAGTACAGGAAATATTGTCCAGAGAGTTGGATGAAGGGAAGCTTGAAATAGCAAAAGTCATTTGATTCCCTTATAGACCCACCAGATTCCCTCTGCTACCTGTAGATTCTCATGTTTTTGTGAAGGTAACTTTGTGTGGCTTATAATCACGAGTAGTACCAATAGTAGCATATAATATTGCAGTCAAACAAGGTTGCATGTTATCCACTTTGCATTTAGCACTAGGGTCAACTGCTCTAATTATAGGATCAGCCCACCATTGACCACATATTTATGTGAAATTAGCCTCTGAATATTTCTGTTCATGTCAATAGTTAGGAAAGTAGGTTCATCTTTACAAGTGAGGTTTATAAGAAGCTTGACCAGGGAAAGGATCTTATGTGGATGAAAATCAGATTGACAGAAGCAAGCTCAACTAACTAATATATTTTACCAGCTTGACCAGGGAAAGGATCTTATGTGGATAAAAAATCAGATTGGGAAAAAACAAGCTCAAGTAACTGATGCCTTTTGCCATCTAACTAATGCATTTTAGTGACTAAGGCTATATGCAAATTTGGCTTACGGGTCAGTTGTATATTTATATTTTCTTGAATTGGTATGCATTGGTAATTTAGTTCTTTGCCAGTTGCCAATAATGAATATAATTTTGGCATGATTCCATGGTGTGGGATAAATTTTGCAGGTTCTCCCAGTGGTTTGATGAAAAAGTTTAGTTTATTCATATACCAAATTAGATACTGAACAAGAGACACTCCCATATGGGATCCTCACAGATAGGTCAAATTATTATTTTTTTTAAATAAATCAATTATGTAATACATTGACTCATTTTTATAGTTATTTTATTCAATGTTGATATATTTCAGTGGGGAACCACCTACTCCATCATCACTATTATTACAACCTCCCACAAATATTTCTTACATCCTTATTAATGGTGGTTTTGTTAACATAGACAGGTTGCTAGATATTAATGGGTAAAGAAGTAAAGGGAGTTGGACATTCTATTATATAAAACTGGAAAGCCTGCTTCAGTAAGAAGTTTCAGCATTTCATTTACTAGGAAACTAACATTTACAGACTCAATCCCTGGGCCTATTAAAAAGAACCAGTTTTTCCATCACTCCAGTCCATTACCAGACTATGTCTGTGTGTTGCGGGGGGTTTCTCTGCTTCTACTTTAAGGCATGGTGCAGTGGAAGCCAAGATGGTGACCATAGAGGACAGGCAAAGCCTAGAAAAAGATCTAATTGGTTCGTGGAAGAAACCAACGCAAGCCCATGAAATTTTAAAGAAAAAAGTCATTGCTGTGGGAAGGGAAAAGAGAGAGAAGGGAGAGGGGAAGGCCTGGAAAAGTAGATGGCCACTTCTCCTGTGTGCCCTGACCAGGAATTGAACCCGGGACTTCCACATGCTGGGCCGACACTCTACCACTGAGCCAACCAGCCAGGGCTTTAGGGTAAATTTTAAATGAGACCTAATTAGTGTTTGTTTTATGGCATTAGTTAATAATTCTCAGTTATTAACTGTTTTATTTGACTTATGGCATTAGTTGATAATAGTAGATCTCACCCAATTTGATGTAAAAGTTGGCCCAATGACATTAAGAGCTTTTCAGTCACAAGTGATCTCATAGAGGCTATAGTGCTGGATCATTTGCTTGTCGTATACTGGCGGAAGTACTAACAAGGACAGAGGATGGTCTCATAGTTTGTGGCCCATGCCAAGGTTTTTATCAAGATTAAGAAGAATGTATCTAAGTCTTGAATTTTTTTATGAAGGAGGAGTGACAGGTAGAAGTCCTAAATGAGTATTTCTTGCTTATGTACAGCAAAGTCATGGCTTCCATGTCCATGGAACCTTGATATTGTGTTGTGTCTGTTGTGAGCACACATACAGATGTCACAGCACCTTTATTAATGGTCTCTTATTTGTTTTCAATTAAAATATCTTGCAGTTATACCATAGAGACATGCGTTTAATGTAACAAGGACCGATTGGAATTAAGAAAAATTATTCTCCAAGTTTTCTCAATAGTCTTTGCTTTAAAATTTTATTATGTAATTTATAATACCTACAGATACAGAATGTAAGTAAAATGTTTTTTAAAATCAGTTATTATTTAATGCTCACTTCCTTGTTTGATTTGTAGTGAAATGAGAGTCCTTATCTGACTGTATAATTTATGGTACTTACAAAGAATGTTAAAGTCGTTTGGGTAACTCCTCAATCACATTAGAAAATGTTGGTGTCTTGCATTGGTAAACCAATAGAAGCTCTGTGTAGATATCTACCATTTTTTTAGGTATATTTAGTGACTACTGCCACTGTAGCCTTGTTAACAAGACTGCAGGGAGAGGTCCTACATACTTTATTTCTCAGTTCAGATGTAACTCTGCTTTAGTGTAAATTTCTTCTATAGGGTAGGCCCAGTGTTTAGATTGTTGGCATATAGTACATTTTATAATGGCTTTTTATGAATGTTCCTCTGCTGGGTTGACTCTAGTAGCAATAAATTTTTATAATCTCATGATGCCAAATGCCTTGTCCTCCCATGTGTCCAACAATAGTAAAGTTAGTGTAGCTTGTCTTAAAGTTCTGAAGACTACACTTAACTCAAGAGGCATACATGCTTTGGTGGTTTAGTTTGTCAAATGTGGCATTGTATTGTACCTTCTCTGTGTGTTGTGTGATATGAGCTGAACTTTGGCAAAACAGGATGGGAAGAGTGGGAGCCGGCTTCAGTAGCATTTGACCCCACTGATCACTTCCTTTTGAAACACCTCATTTATTTTAAGTCCAAAATATAACATATTTTTCTTATTTTTCTCTCATTTACTGGACTATTGTTCATATAAATTTGCTTGTTCTTTTTTATTCTCTGCATAGGTTTTTGAAAATTCTGCCTGACCTGTGGTGGCACATTAGATAAAGCGTCCACCTGGAACACTGAGATTGCTGGGTCAAAAAATTCTTGGCTTGCTTGGTCAAGGCACATAAGGGAGTTGATGTTTCCTGTTCCTCTCCCCAACCACAAATAAATAAATTTTAAAAAATAAAGAATGTTCTGTCCTATGTTGTCATTTCTTCTTTATTAAAACTCAATCTTTTGTTAATATTATCTTGTCTCTTTGCTTTAAATGCCATCTATGTGTTAATAATTTGTACATATACATCTCTAATCCATAATATTTTTTGAATTCTGAATTCCTCTGTCAAATATTCTATTCATAAACTTCAATCAGTAGCCAGAAAACATTTTTTTTGTTTTGATAAACAGACAAACAGACAGATAGGAAGGGGAGAGAGATGAAAAGCATCAACTTGTAGTTGTGTCATTTTAGTTGTTCATTGATTGCTTTCCATAAGTGCCTTGATTCAGGGGTTCCAGCCAAGCCAGTGACCCCTCACTTAAGCCTATGACCTTAGGCTTAAGCTAATGATCTTGGGTTTCAAGTCAGTGACCATGAGGTCATGTCATTAATCCCATGAACAAGCTGGCAACCCCACACTCAAGCTGGTAACCCTGTGCTCAAGGTATTGAGCCCATGCTCAAGCCAGTAACCTTGGGGTTTCAAACCTGGAACATCAGTGTCCAACATTTTCACTCAGTCCACTACACCACTGCTGATCAGGCAAAAAAAAAAATCTTAAACTTATGTTTAGGACAGAATTATTGACATCTTTCTCAGTGTGAAAGACTAGAATCATACATAAAACCTATCAACAGATCTTATGAACTTAACTTTCAAAATATTTTATGAATTTATTCTCAATATTTCAATGACTAAAACCTTATTGTAAGTCACTATCATCTTTGACTTGGGAAGAATCATGTACCCTACTGGTATTTTTGCTTTTGTGTCTCAAAATTCTACAAAATATCTAAAGTAGTAGTTTTTAAATGAATATTGTTAGTTCACAGCCTTACTCAAAATCCTCTTACCTGTCAATAACACTTAGTCTAAAATATAGTTTTTATACTAGAATATAAGGTATCATAGATCTGGTTCTAATTGTTCCTCTAACCTAATATCTTACCAATATTTTATGCACTCATATAATTTTCCCTGGAGCACACCAAGTTGGTACTTTAATCAGGGACATTGCACTTGTTTTTTTCCCTCTGTTTAAGGATAGAAAAAGATGGGGGAGACATCTACAGTTGACCAATATTACTACATGATCTTCAGCAAGAGGAAGTTAGTTTAGCTATTCCAAAATATAGCTGAGAATACAACTCTCATCTTTTATTTCCAAGCTTCCAAGCTTTCTTTGTTACTTTGTTTTAAAAAAAAAATTTTAAATAGCACACAGTTAATTATCTTAATGATTTATTTAAATGTGGTTTCATGCATTCACTTGGTAGTTAGTGAGTCTAACCCTTTCAAATTTGTTGTGACTACTCATAAAAATGAACTTATTACTAATATTTTATTTTATTTTTAAGTAAAAATAACTTATATACAGTAACAGTGCAAAGTGGTAAGAATACAATTAAATGAATTTTGACAGTTGTATTTCCATATGTAACCACAATCCCAATAAAGATAACAAAATTGTTTATTATATATTTGTACCTTTTTCATTCATTTCCTTTTTCCTGCTACTGGCATAAATTTTGTTCTTTATTTCTGCAAAACTTTATTAGTTTTTCTTTTTCTGGTAATCTTTATATAAAGGGTTTTGTGCTATGAGCACTGAGTGAAATTCTTGAGAAGCATTATTGATGTTATAATAATCAAATGAAACATTGGAGAAGCTAAACAACTTTCAGAGACCATGACATAAAATGTCTGGTAAAATGTTACTAGATTGTTGCCAGGAACCCTTAAAAATGACACAAGAAAATAACATGTGTTATGATTTTGGAAAGTTGACATATGTCAATATATTATGTTTAGAGAAAGTTGTTTTCCTAACTAACAGCAAAAAAGTAATTCACCATTTTTTTTCTCCTAGAGAAAGGAAGTTTTGCACTCTAAGACCACATAAAACCATAGGTGGCAAGGTAGACTTTAATCAGATTTTTATGTGTGAAACATTATAAATTAGAATATTTGACCTTTGGAATTAAAGGGTTGGGAGTAACCATGCCTGTTTGCAGGCTTCAAAGGTGCACACTTTGATCTTGAACTTGCAGCCGCTAGAACTATAAGACATTGATTTCTATTGTTTACAAGTCAACAAGTGTATGGTGCTTTGCTATAGCAGCTTAAATGATCTAAGGTACCATTTTATAATATTAGATATTATTATGTCAAATATTTTTTTATATTCCCTATTTTCTCCTATCTAATATTGTATGTCATTTGATTGTATATAGGGCCCTAGATTATAAGGTAGAAGTATAATCTCTAAGGACTCAGATTTTTCATGTTATTCCTAGAGATGTGTCCTAAAAATATTGTGAGAAAGTTCAAGTGGTTTATTTTTATTAAACACTAAAGAACCTTATGAGATACATTCATTTCAAAGGCAAAGCATCTAGCTAAGCCTGAAAGGAATGATTTTGGTTATAGCTAAAATCTACATCTTTATATTATTGATCATCTGTCTCTATCATTTATCTGCCTATCTATTATCTATCTATCTATCATCTATCTAATCTATCTATCATCTCCCCATCCAACTTTATTTTGCCCCAACCATTCTCAGGACATGTGCTGGAAACTTAAGCAAAGAATAAAGAAAAGGTGATCTGTTCTCTATAAAGAAAGAACTTTCTCCACTTCACTGAATGACTCAGAGAATACCATAGGTTAGAATAACAAATTTCTGTACTCCAATAGTGTTGGTCTGAGAAGAACTGTATCTTTAAGCAGCTACTCTAGCAACATTAGGTCTAACAACGTTAAGGCAGAGTCACAAAAGGCCAAAATCAGAAGCAGCATGTCCCCAACTTCCCCAAGATATTAAGGTATGTACCTCAATTAAGATGAAATAGACAACATTAGAATCATATTCCTTCAGTAGACTTTAGAGAGTCACAGAATCAGTACCAGAAAAAAACTATGGAAATCCAGAGAAACTCCTTTAATAGAAGACATGAAATAACCCCTAAGAATTTCCTGAATTAGTCAGGATGGAGTTGAGAAGAAAATAAATACAAAACATTTTGTAGATGGAGACCCCTACAGTTAAAATTTCCCTTTCTTTATATTGTTGTTGAAATTTTAAGTTTTTAATTAATTCTACACTTATTTTGAAATTTCTCCTTTCAAGACACTTATGTGATTCCTAAAATTCAAATGAACTGTTTTCCACTAACATTATTCTAGGCACACCACACATATTCTCTTAGTACACTAACAGTGGAGCATCCTGCAGGATGAGGCAATATTTGTCTTGTGTTGACAATAATTGTATAAATATTGTCATATGTCACTTGATAATTTAGCTAAATTTGAGCGACTCCTTATATGTTTTATAAACAGAAATAGGATATATAGAAAGAGTGTTTTTCTTTAACTTTTAACCAGATAATTTGTTTATATCACTTTTTAAGCAAGTTTCTCCACTCTTTGTATACTAATGAACTAAAATTTCTACTGCCTGATGCACATTGGTTGTGAGAATCTACTTTTCCCCTAAGTAATCTTTTTGTTTCCCTTTCCCAAAAATACTTTAATACCCTATAAAGAAGAGGATGTAGAGAACATATAGCTTTTACATAGAGTTGAAATTCTCCAGAAAAAAAGGTTAGGGACCAGATCTACTTTGAGTGTATAATACCTTTGTCTTTGAGCAAGGCTGGACTTAGCACGGCACCACCAAGATCACAATAAGCCCACAGACATACGTCCTCTCAAAAGTGCTAAGCTGTTGTTTTTTTGTAGTGGTAAGACAGAGTAGGAAGCTAGGACAAGTGGAATAGGGAAACTGAGACAGATAGATGGCCAAAGAATTTACAGCCACCCCGTAAATTGCAAAATCCTATCTTCCTTAACCAAGGACACTTAAGAGTAAATGGTTTACACTTCTCCCCAACTAAAGGTAAATAGCTTAAATCACCTTAGTTAGGGAGATAGATAACAAATATCCAATTAGGGCCATTTGTGCCAATCACACCTAAGGATGGATAATTCAGGGTAATAGATCTCATTTTAGTGTATCAGCATAAAGTTGATGAATATTCTGTTAAGATTATTTTTTAAATTTTATACTTTATTTGTTGAGTTTTGAAAGAAAGAAAGAAAGAAAGAAAGAAAGAAAGAAAGAAAGAAAGAAAGAAAGAAAGAAAAATGTATCGATTTGTTGTTCCACCTGTTTATTCATTCATTGGTTGCTTCTTGTATATGACCTGACTGCCCCTAAGAGCTTCCCTTAATTCTCAGCCTTTAAAATCTTCAACATGAAGGAATCAGCACATGCTCTTCCTCTTCTAGCATTGCCCAAGCCTTTCCCTCAGCCCCCTCCAAGTGTGTTGCCTTTGTCTTTCTCTTTCTAAATTCAAGGGCCCTTCTTCTGCTTCTGTAACTTGTTTCCTGAGCCTATGCAGCCCAGCTGGCTCACTTCTACTTCTTCTGTAACTTTCTAAATAAACTTTCTTTTATAATAGCTTGAGTTCCTAACTCTGAAATTTTTCTTTGCGAAACACAAAACCCAAGGTCTAACTTTGCTGGTGACAACTGGTGCTGTTTTGCAGTCATCATAGCCAGTAACAACAGTTAGAAATTAATTTCAATGTGACTGACAGCTTGCTCGTGAATCCAAATTTTTTCTCAGATGTTTTTAGTGATTTTTTTTGTATCTTTCTGCTTTTCTCCCCATCCAGTTCCACAGCTGTTGCTTGGTACCAATACATTATTTGTAAAAATAGAGATATCAGCTTGAGATGAAAACCATCAATTATACAAATAATGTTAAAGAGATGCAAAGCTGCTATCCTTATATCAATTGTTCATGCCCATCTGTGGTAGAATATAATCTTTAGTGCAAATTATATAGATATGTCAATGTAGGACTGTCCAAAAGTGTAGGAAATTTTTATAAAAATTTATTTTATAAAAGTTTGTATTTTCTTTTATGCATTTGAAATTACAGAGGGAAATGTCTGACCGGTAGTGGTGCAATGGTGTTGCCAACTTCAACACAAACTCGTTAACATGATCCCAAAGTTGCTAGTTCAGCCCAAAATCACTGGCCTGAGCAAGGGGTCACAGGCTCAGCTGAAACTCCCCAGTTAAGGCACATATGAGAAGCTATTAATGAACAACTAATATGAATCAACTATGAGTTAATGCTTCTCACCTCTCTTTCTCTTTCCTCTCTCTTTATTCTGTCTCTCTTTTTAAAAAATGAAGGAAGTAACATAACGATGATTACATGGAAGTAGAAAAAAGCACGTCAAGGATTGTGATATAGTAAGGTGACCAATAGTCCTTTTTTAGGGAGGACAGTCTTTCTTTTATAAGTTCTGTCCTCCCTTAAAAAGTGTCCTCCTACATGCCCTCCTTTCTGATATTGGAAGACTAATTTGTAAATGTCTATATTCGATGAATGCAGAGTCAATTGATTGCATGTGATGTGATGTATTTGTATTTGACATGACGATTCATCAAGGATCAGTACAATACAGCGAGATATGATTATAAGACACATGTGTTCCACACGGGAGATCTTGAGAGAGTGCAAAAAATATAACCATCGAGGAAATGGTTTTGTGTATTTCTTACGGAAACACAACATGGTACATACAACATTGTAGACTCATGATTATTTCTTTCTCAGTGAATATTCAATTATAAACAGGGAAGCACAATTCACATTTTATTAATTCATTATCTATTTAATAATTTCCAAACACATATTTTATTTACAAGTATTTTCTCAAAATTTGAGTTTTAAAGTGGAAATCTAACCTCAATCTATAACTATTAGTAACACATTTTGACTAAATAGTTGCATAAAACAGATGTTTTTTAATTAGAAAATGGTAAATACCCCCAAATATCACTCCAAATTAGTAGTTTTATTTGATATTTAGTTTTGTTAATGTAGCTTCTGAAAAATTTGCCTACCATGATGTAACTTTTTCAGTTCCTAATGTGCTTGTGTCATTTGTGTAGCTCTATATTTTATTTTTAATTTTATATTTTATTTAAGGGATGGAAAAATAAAAAAAGAGAGAAAATGCCATTTCAATGATAAATTGAAAAAGGAATTTCCGTTCTTCATATCAAAGAAAGATACCACTGTTTTCTGCAATATTTGCAGCAGTGAATTTTGTATTGCAGTTGGGGGCAGAGCAGCAATAAGAAAACACTTGACCACCAACAAACATAAGCAATCATTAGATACATCAGCTTTCAGTTGTAAAGTAACAAGTTTTTTATTTTTTTTATTTTTTTTTATTTTTAATGGGGTGACATCAGTAAATCAAGATACATATATTCAAAGATAACATGTCCAGGTTATCTTGTCATTCAATTATGTTGCATACCCATCACCCAAAGTCATATTGTCCTGTCACCCTCTATCTAGTTCTCTTTGTGCCCCTCCCCCTCCCCCTTCCCTCTCCCTCTCCCCCCTCCCCCCGTAACCACCACACTCTTATCAATGTCTCTTGGTCTCACTTTGATGTCCCATCTCCGTATGGAATAATGCAGTTCCTGTTTTTTTCTGATTTACTTATTTCACTCCGTATAATGTTGTCAAGATCCCACCATTTTGCTATAAATGATCCGATGTCATCATTTCTTATGGCTGAGTAGTATTCCATAGTGTATATGTGCCACATCTTCTTTATCCAGTCATCTATTGATGGGCTTTTTGGTTGTTTCCATGTCCTGGCCACTGTGAACAATGCTGCAATGAACATGGGGCTGCATGTGTCTTTACGAGTCAATGTTTCTGAGTTTTGGGGGTATATACCCAGTAGAGGGATTGCTGGGTCATAAGGTAGTTCTATATTCAGTTTTCTGAGGAACCACCATACTTTCTTCCATAATGGTTGTACTACTTTACATTCCCACCAACAGTGGATGAGGGTTCCTTTTTCTCCACAACCTCTCCAACATTTGCTATTACCTGACTTGTTAATAATAGCTAATCTAACAGGTGTGAGGTGGTATCTCATTGCAGTTTTGATTTGCATTTCTCTAATAGCTAAAGAAGATGAGCATCTTTTCATATATCTGTTGGCCATTTGTATTTCTTCCTGGGAGAAGTGTCTGTTCATATGCTCTTCCCATTATTTTATTGGATTGTTTGTTTGTTTGTTTGTTGTTGAGTTTTATGAGTTCTTTGTATATATTGGATATTAGGCCCTTATCTGAGCAGGTGTTTAAAAATATAATTTCCCAATTAGTTGGCTTTCTATTTATCTTGTTATCAGTTTCTCTTGCTGAGCAAAAACTTCTTAGTCTGATGTAGTCCCATTCATTAATTTTTGCTTTCACTTCTCTTGCGTGTGGAGTCAAATTCATAAAATGCTCTTTAAAGCCCAGGTCCATGAGTTTGGTACCTATGTCTTCTTCTATGTACTTTATTGTTTCAGGTCTTATGTTTAGATCTTTGATCCATTTTGAGTTAATTTTAGGACAGGGGGACAAACTGTAGTCCAGCTTCATTCTTTTGCATGTGGCTTTCCAGTTTTCCCAGCACCATTTGTTGAAGAGGCTTTCTTTTCTCCATTGTGTGTTGTTGGCCCCTTTATCAAAAATTATTTGACTATATATATGTGGTTTTATTTCTGGGCTTTCTATTCTGTTCCATTGGTCTGAGTGTCTATTTTTCTGCCAATACCATGTTGTTTTGATTGTCATGGCCCTATAATAGAGTTTGAAGTCAGGTATTGTAATGCCCCCAGCTTCATTCCTTTTCTTTAGGATTGCTTTGGCTATTCAGGGCTTTTTATAGTTCCATATAAATCTGATTATTTTTTGCTCCATTTCTTTAAAAAATGTCATTGGAATTTTGATGGGAATTGCATTAAATTTGTATATTGCTTTGGGTAATATGGCCATCTTGATTATATTTATTCTACCTAACCAAGAACAAGGAATATTCTTCCATCTCATTATATCTTTTTCGATTTCCCCTAACAATGGTTTATAGTTTTCATTATATAAGTCCTTTACATTCCTTGTTATGTTTATTCCTAGGTATTTTATTTTTTTTGTTGCAACCATGAAGGGGATTATTCTTTTGAGTTCATTCTCAAATGTTTCATTGTTGGCATATAGAAAGGCTATTGACTTCTGTATGTTAATTTTGTATCCTGCAACCTTACTGTATTGGCTTATTGTTTCTAGTAGTCTTTTCGTGGATTCTTTGGGGTTTTCGATGTATAGGATCATATCATCTGCAAAAAGTGATACCTTTACTTCTTCTTTTCCAAAATGGATGCCTTTTATTTCTTTGTCTTGTCTGATTGCTGTGGCAAGAACCTCTAGTACCACATTAAATAAGAGTGGAGAGAGTGGACAACCCTGTCTTGTTCCTGATTTAAGGGGGAAAGCCTTCAGTTTTGTGCCATTTAGTATGATGTTAGCTGATGGTTTATCATATATGGCCTTTATCATGTTGAGATATTTTCCTTCTATTCCCATTTTCTTGAGAGTCTTAAACATAAAATTGTATTGTATTTTATCAAAAGCCTTTTCTGCATCTATTGATAATATCATGTGGTTCTTGTTCTTTGTTTTGTTGATATGGTGTATTATGTTAACCGTTTTACATATGTTGAACCATCCTTGAGATTCGGGGATGAATCCCACTTGATCATGATGTATTATTTTTTTAATATGTTGTTGTATTTGATTTGCTAGTATTTTGTTTAGTATTTTAGCATCTGTATTCATTAGAGATATTGGTCTGTAGTTTTATTTTTTTGTGACATCCTTGCCTGGTTTTGGTAAAAGGGTTATGTTTGCCTCATAAAATGTGCTTGGAAGTATTGCTTCTTCTTCAATTTTTTGGAAGACTTTCTGTAGAATAGGAACCAAGTCTTCTTTGAAGGTTTGATAATATTCGCTGGTATAGCCATCTGGGCCTGGACTTTTATTTTTGGGGAGGTTTTTAATGGTTTTTTCTATTTCTTCTCTACTAATAGGTCTGTTTAGGCTTTCTGCCTCTTCTTGACTCAGTCTAGGAAGGTTGTATTGTTCTAGGAATTTATCCATTTGTTCTAGGTTGTTGAATTTAGTGGCATAAAGTTTTTCATAGTATTCTACAATAATTCTTTGTATATCTACGATGTCCGTGGTGATTTCTCCTCTTTCATTTTGGATTTTGTTTATAAGAGTTCTTTCTCTTTTTTCCTTGGTAAGTCTTGCCAAGCGTTTGTCAATTTTGTTGATCTTTTCAAAGAACCAGCTCCTTGTTCTATTAATTTTTTCTATAGTTTTTCTGTTCTCTATTTTATTTATTTCTGCTCTAATTTTTATTATCTCCTTTGTTTGGCTGGTTTTGGGTTGTCTTTGTTCTTCATTTTCTAGTTCCTTAAGGTGTGAAGTTAAGTGGTTCACTTGGGCTCTCTCTTGTTTGTTCATATAGGCCTGAAGTGATATGAACTTCCCTCTTATCACTGCTTTTGCTGCATCCCATAGATTCTGATATGTCGTATTGTCATTTTCATTTGTCTGTATATATCTTTTGATCTCTGCACTTATTTCTTCCTTGACCCATTCATTCTTTAAAAGTATGTTGTTTAGTTTCCACATTTTTGTGGGATTTTTTCCCTCTTTTTTGCTGTTGAATTCTAGTTTCAAGGCTTTATGATCAGAAAATATGCTTGGAACAACTTCGATTTTTCTGAATTTGCTGATGTTGTTTTTGTGGCCCAACATATGGTCAATTCTTGAGAATGATCCATGTACATTGGAGAAAAATGTATACTCAGTCACTTTGGGATGAAATGTCCTGTAGATGTCTATCATATCCAGGTGCTCTAGTGTTTTGTTTAAGGCCGCTATATCTTTGTTGATTCTCTGTTTGGATGACCGATCTAGAGCCGACAGCGGTGTATTGAGGTCTCCAAGTATGATTGTATTTTTGTCAGTTTTTGTTTTAAGGTCAATAAGTAGCTGTCTTATATATTTTGGTGCTCCTTGGTTTGGTGCATATATATTAAGAATTGTTATGTCTTCTTAATTCAGTGTCCCCTTAGCCATTATGAAATGGCCATTTTTGTCTCTGAGTACTTTTGTTGTCTTGTAGACAGCATCATCAGATATGAGTATTGCTACGCCTGCTTTTTTTGTGGATGTTATTTGCTTGGAGCATTGCTTTCCAGCCATTCACTTTGAATTAGTTTTTATCCTTGTTACTTAGATGAGTTTCTTGTAGGCAGCATACAGTTGGATTTTCTTTTTTGATCCATTCGGCTACTCTGTGCCTTTTTATTGGTGAGTTTAATCTGTTTACATTTAGTGTAATTATTGACACTTGTGAGTTCCTTATTGCCATTTTATAGATTGCTTTCTGTTAGTTTTGTGCCTTGTTTGATTCTTCTCTTTCGTTTTTCTATCTTTTGTTTTATTTGTTTGTGTTCCATACATCTTTCCTCTGTTGCTATCTTTTTTAAATCATGTGCTTCTGTGGTGGTTTTTTCAATGGTGGTTACCATTAAGTAATGAAAAGGGATCATACCCTGTTCATTGCAGTGCACTATTTTGTGAGTACTTTTGCACTCCATCGCCCTTTCTACTGTTAATCTCCATCCTCTCCCCCCCTTTCTTATTGTTGTCACAGTTTAAAGTTGGTTTTGTTATGTTCTTCTTGGAGCTTTTACTTGTGGCTTTGTTTTTTTTTTTTTTTCTTTTGTATCTGATTGGAGAACCCCCTTTAGTATTTCCTGGAGTGGGGGTTTTCTGGTGATAAATTCTCTCATCTTTTCTGTATCTGTGAATGTTTTTATTTCTCCTTCATATTTGAGGGATAGCTTTGATGGGTATAGTATTCGTGGCTGAAAGTTCCTCTCTTTCAAGACTTTAAATATTGGGGTCCACTCTCTTCTAGCTTGTAGAGTTTCTGTTGAGAAGTCTGATGATAATCTAATGGGCCTTCCTTTATATGTTGTATTCTTCTTTTCCCTGGCTGCCTTGAGAATTTTTTCTTTGCTGTTGGTTTGTGCCAATTTTATTATGTGCCTTGAAGTAGGTTTGTTGGGGTTAAGAAAACTTGGAGTTTTGTTTGCTTCTAGAATTTGAGGTTTTAGTTCTTTCCACAGGCTTGGGAAGTTCTCATCTATTATTTGTTTGAGTATGTTCTCCATTCCATTTTCTCTCTCTTCTCCCTCTGATATACCTATTATTCTGATGTTATTCTTTTTGATGGAGTCAGATAATTTCTGTAGGGCTATCTCATTTTTTTTTAATTTTTGAATCTCTTTCTTTTTCTCTTTGTTGAGCCTCAAGTTACTTGTCTTCTATTTCGCTAATCCTCTCTTCTATCTGGCCTGTTCTATTAGCTAAGCTTGTTACCTCATTTTTCAGCTCATGAATTGAGTTTTTCATCTCTGTTTGATTTGTTTTTATAGTTTCAATTTCCTTGGAGATATACTCTTTGTGTTCATCGAGTTGTTTTCTGAGCTCTCTAAATTGCCTTTCTGTGTTTTCTTGTATATCTCTGAGTATTTTTAGGATTTCTATTTTAAATTCTCTGTCGTTTAACTCCAAGGTTTCCAATATCTTAAATTTTTTCTCCATAGATTTTTCCTCATCTCTCTGTGTTACCTCTCTTTCTTTTGTATCCATGATATTCGATTTTCTCTTCTTTAATGGCATCTGAGGGTGGTTTTCTTGATAGTATTAATGAGATTTTATAAGGAATAAAAAGATAAAAAAATAAAAATAAAAATAAAAATTGCGTTTTTTTTAAATTAATCATTAAATATAGAAAAATAAAATAAGATAAAAATTTGAGAAAAAAAGGGAATTATTCCTTCCCCTCCTTTTTTTCCTCTCCTCTCCTCTCCCCTCTTTCTTGAGAAAATCTTGTGATGAACTGTGAATTATATTGTACTAAATAGAACAAACAATACCTGTAGTGGAGGGCCTGAATTGGGGAGAAGTAATAAAGGGGTAAAGGGAAAAGAAAAAAATAAAAATAAAATAAAATAAAATAAAAAAAAAAAAATATATATATATATATATATATATATATATATATATATATATATATATATATAAAGGGGGGGCAGTATAGACCCACAAAAAGCAAATTAGGAAAAAATTTGGGTCAAGAATAAAATGATTTGCTTTTAGGTGTTGGCTGACTCAGAGTTATGATGAGAGGAATAAGAGGGAAACAGGAAAAAGGGGTGGAAAATTAAAAAATTACTATTGTATTTAGTGGAACAAGAACTAGATAAAATGGAGAGTCAGGGATGGGAGCACTGCTAATGTGTTAAAAAGGTGAAGTAAAAACCCTCCAAAATGCCACAAACTTAAGTTTGAGTCCCAGATAAGATAATTTGTTCGTTATTGAGGTTTGAATGAGAGAAGACGTAAAGGAGAGAGGAAGAGACTAATATAGAGGGAGAAAAGAGAGAGAGAGAGAAAAGATGGAACCACTTAAAGAAGAAACAAGAAAAAGGAGGAGAGAGAAAGAGAGAGTTAGGGGTTTTGATTGCAACCCTCATAGAGAAAAAGGAGGAGGAAAGAAAAGATAATGGTAGATGTAACACTTACGGGTATGTAGTTCAAAGAGAGGCGAGAGTAAGACTGAGAGAATTAAATGACCAAACTGGAATAGAAAAAAAAATCAAGAATGAAGAAAAGAGACACAGACGAACAAATATAATAAAATGGGATAGGTTATAAAGTCTGCAGATTATTCTTGATTTTGAGAGGTTGTCGTCTTGCTTTTTCTTTTCTGTCTTTCTGGTTGGTGACTTTGTACCCCGGGTTCTGCCCCTGTGGCACGCTCTGGAAGAGGTTTGCAGTTGATAATTCTCTATGGTGATGTCATGTATTGGGCTTCAGTCTCGTTGGCAGTTGAGGCTCATTAGCGTTTATAGGCTCCAACAGTGAGAGGGTCTCTCACTGTGAGAGTGTTCCTGGAGCCTCTCTCCTAGTCTTTCCTTCCACAATTAGAAGCCTGATAATCCAGCTATGGGGTTGCTGCTGCCTCTGCCTGGATAGTAAGTGGCTCAAAGATCTGGCAACTCCCCACTCTATTCCCACTCAGCACAGGGCTCTGAATTAGGCTCAATCAGTCAAAGCTGCTAGCATAATCAGGTGTGGCTTCCTCCCACTCAAAGACCTCTGGCTCTGCCCCTCTGTGGGATAACAAGGGTGCCCACTCCTGAGGCATTCGGAGGAATCTCTTGCCCACTCTCCTTGCGTGCCCACCAGGATGTCAGACCAGCCAGGTCACACTTCGAGTGAAATCCCTACCCACACGGAAAAGATCGAGCGTTGGAATTGGCTCTTGCTCTATCCCTGTGCATGGCCCCCTCAGGGTGCTGGGGAAGCTCAGAGATTCATCTCCTGACCCGCTCACAGGCCTCTGACTCTGCTCCTCTGTGGGAAAACACGGGCGCCCATCCCTGAGGAGTTCAGAGGAATCTCCTGCCCACTATCCGTGCGTGCGCGCTGACCAGATTATGAGGCTCAGGTGGGACACCTCTCGCTCCGAGAAAGCCCTCCTCCCGCACAGAAAAGTTCCGCCGTTGGAGTTGGCTCCAGCTCCCTCCCTGTGCCCGGTTCCCTCAGGGCACTGGGGCTCCTAGGAGATGCCGCTTTTTGCCCACACAGAGGACTCTGACTCTGCTTCTCAGTGGGTTAGCATGGGCTGCACCCACCCCTGAAGTGTTCGTAGGAATCTCTTGCCCACTATCCACGCGCGTGCCGACCAGGTGATGCGGAAAATGGCTGCCCCACTTGTCTTTCTTTGTCTGGGTTTGGCGCGAGTGTTAGCTTGAATTGCCCAGGTTTTTCTGCGGCTTAGATCTCCGTGCCACAGCCTGGTTTGGCTGTTTGTACCGCGGCCTGGATCTATTCACTCCCTATGCCCGCCTTAGTTTCTATATTCTCAGTTCTCAGTGAAAGCCATCCTGTTTGGATTAGAGAGGAAGGCGGAGCATTTCTTACTCCTTATTTCCCCCGGGGTTTGACCATATATCTAGCCAATCTTTTGCTCGACCCTACCTTCGGGTGTGTTGTGAAGCATCTGAAGACTCCAAGGATAGATTTTTCTGTTTCTGGTTGAAGAACTTGTTGAGTTTATGGGGAGATTTTTGGTATCGCTTCCTACTGCGCCATCACTCTGACCATAACAAGTTTTTTAAAACTTCAAACTATTCTTTTTTTTTAATTTTTTAAAAAATTTTATTTATTTATTTTTTAATTTTTTTTACAGAGACAGAGAGTGAGTCAGAGAGAGGGATAGACAGGGACAGACAGACAGGAATGGAGAGAGATGAGAAGCATCAATCATTAGTTTTTCATTGCGCATTGCAACACCTTAGTTGTTCATTGATTGCTTTCTCATATGTGCCTTGACCGCGGGCCTTCAGCAGACCGAGCAACCCCTTGCTGGAGCCAGTGACCTTGGGTCCAAGCTGGTGAGCCTTGCTCAAACCAGATGAGCCCTCACTCAAGCTGGCGACCTCGGAGTCTCGAACCTGGGTCCTCCACATTCCAGTCCAATGCTCTATCCACTGCACCACCACCTGGTCAGGCTAAAACTTCAAACTATTCTGAAGATGAAAAACAGTTGGCTGCAATGGAGGAAACATTTGTATTTCATACCGTAATTCACAATTAAAGTTTTTGTAGAACTAAATTATTGAAAAAGCTTTGCAATACCAAGTTTTCATGTGCTAGGACAAAATGTGAGGTTATTTTGAAATCAGTATTTAAAAATTACCGTGACAGAAGACTTGGAAACTGCAGCATTTGTAATGATTTTATCTGATGCATCAAATCATAATGAAATTAAATTGTATCCAGTAATAGTAAAATATTTGAATGTAACTAAGGGCATTCAAGTAAAAAATTTTAATTTATAATCCACTGAGGGCGAAACTTCTGAAATTCTGTCAAATCATCAATACAGAGTAATAAATGAAAACAATTTGAAAGCTAAATTTATTGCACTAATGGCTGATAATACAAATACAAATTTTGGTGGGCGAAGATGCAAAGGGGTGAATAATGTGTGTAAGGTATTTTGTGCCGAGGAAGAAAGAAGGGCGTAGCCACCAAGTGTGGACTAACAAAAGCTTTATTTAGAGCGCATCCCCGGCTAAGTTTACTGGTCCACGAGACAGGGGCCAGGTAAGTCATGCAGCCTACCCCACCCAGGGGGTAATTTATAGCATTGGTATGGTGGTGGTGGATTGATATGATGTGGTGAAATTTCATAGGCTGACAGACAGTCATTCTTTTTCAACATGCCCCTGGGCTGTTTCTTTTGGCAGGCATGGATATGGGTGGTTCCAGCCAAAGTCCCTGGACCTGGTTCCTCACATGACCCTCCCTCATTACCAACCAACCTCACAATGTGTATGTAAAATTACAAGTTATTGCAAAAGAAAATACTAGGAATAGGTTGTAATACACATATTTTGTCAAATGCAATTAACGCAGCATCACGTGCCATGCCAATTAATGTAGAAGTAATAATAACTACAATTTATTTGAATTTTAGTTGTTTTACCATTTGTGTTACTATTTTAAAACAATTTTGTGAAGAAGCAAATGTTGAATACAAAAAGCTTTTAGGATATTCAAAAGTTAGATGGCTTACTCTAACACCTGTTATAGAGCATGTTCTACAATTATTTGAGCCTCTCTTTATATTTTTTAAGTTTAGACAAATGTCTTAAATTCCTGGAATCATTTTTAATAATATAATATCTGAGATATTAATGCATTTTGTACATAATCAAGCATCTATTTTTAACAAAACGATTCAAAAGATTGAAGGTGAACACATTTCAGCTATGGAAGTTAGTCTTATTTTGAATGACTTTATTCTTCAATATAAATCTTGTTTTGAAGAAAAATTTCTTCCTTTAATTATAAAAAGAAAATTGTCAGATTTAAATGAATCAAATCTGGGCATAACAGAAAAGTTTATCATAGAAGTGCAGAATTTTTACCAAACATGTTTTTAATATATTTAAGAATGGTCTGAAACAAACATCACAGGAAATAACAGTTTTCAATGGTATTTTTTTACTTCATTGCAAGTATATTGGACAGATATTGAATCTTGTATTGAGTTTTTATCTAAAGAAATGCCAGACATCAAAATAGATGACAATTGTCTCTTTGAAGAAATTAGAAGACTGAATGTATATTTAAATTCTGAAAAATTAATACAATGGGAAAATGAACACATCAAAATTGATAAGGCCCTGGCTGGTTGGCTCAGCGGTAGAGCATCAGCTTGGCGTGCTGGGAACCCGGGTTCGATTCCTGGCCAGGGCACATAGGAGAAGCGCCCATTTGCTTCTCAACCCCCCTCCTTCCTCTGTCTCTCTCTTCCCCTCCCGCAGCCGAGGCTCCATTGGAGCAAAGATGGCCCGGGCGCTGGGGATGGCTCCTTGGCCTCTGCCCCAGGCACTAGAGTGGCTCTGGTCGCGGCAGAGTGATGCCCCGGAGGGGCAGAGCATCACCCCCTGGTGGGCAAGAGCATCGCCCCTGGTGGGCGTGCCGGGTGGATCCCGGTCGGGCAAATACAGGAGTCTGTCTGACTGTCTCTCCCCATTTCCAGCTCCAGAAAAATACCAAAAAAAAAAAATGATAAAAGATGGGTGGAAATATTCAGCCATTTCAAAAATGAACAAATTCCATGTGAAAATTTATTTATTCTTGTTCAATTTACATTGTGCTGCCCTGGAACTAATGTGGCAGTTGAAAGAGTTTTTTCAATTGCTAATGATTTTTAGACAAGTGAGAAATTGAGATTCAATGTTGATACTTTAGCTGCAGCACTTACCATAAAATTCAATATGAAGAATATTTCTTGTTCAGATATTTGTAATATATTGTTACAAGATGATATATTAACAAAAAAAATTCATTCAATAGAAATGTACTCATTCAGATAACATTATCTAAATGAGTACTTTTTTCTTACAATTATTATTAAAAGTTAATAGACATGTAAGCATAATTACAATATAAATATTATAAATATTTTATTATGCATTTATTATATTATAGTGTATTATTGTTGCAATTAATAAAATGTTTCTTTTATTTATGTTATTGTTTTCTTCAATTTAGTCCTCCTTGTTACTGAAAAAAAAGGTGGTCATCTTAGTAATAGGATAGTGAACAAGATTATTTGCTCTCTTGATGTGGTTATAGTTTATTTTAAAGATGTGTTAACCTAGATGCACAGACACAATGGACAGGGCTTACTTAAGGCAAAGATAAACTTTTACCAAAAAGTTTTTTGTCACAGGCATGTCTACCCAGCATGATCTGCCCAGTTAGAAATTTATAATCAGATCCCACTGTGAGGTTACTTTACATAGAACGCCCTTTTCTGTTATCCCCAGATACAATTCCCCTCCACACACACATATTGAACAAGAAACAAGTGATTTTTACATACAGGGCCCTAAATCAAATAGAACCAAGTATGTAAAAATATAGTGCTGATAGGTATAGAACACTGATATCAAACTATTTATACTTTGGACTTCTATTTCTTTCTTTCTTTCTTTCTTTATTTCTTTCTTTCTTTCTTTTTTCTTTCTTTCTTTCTTTCTTTCTTTCTTCTTTCTTTTTCTCTATCTATCTTTCTTTTTTTCTCTCTTTCTTTCATTCTTTCTTTCTTTCTTTTTACAGTAAATAGCTCATGCTGTCTCCTTTTAAATGTACACTTTAAAGGATGGTTTAATTTAGTTTCAAGGCTGCTATTCTGACAAAGATTTCATACTAAATTCCAACAATATTGCATTGAAAACAGATTATTTGCTTAGTAAATTCAATCAGAACTTTTAGAATGGGTCAAAAGAAAAATTGGGCATTTGTGAATGTGCAATTATATCTGTATGTTTATAGATAAAATGTATTCATCTCCTCTGTGACCCACACAATATTTACTAATTTTAAAAATATAATAGATAAGCCTACAGAAGCCACTGGAATTAACTTCTGTGAGGTGAAAGAAGACAGAAAGCAGCACTGCTTTGTATGGCTGGTTTGATGGCCAATTGTTGGTGTAAATATATTGCTGTTGTCAACGTAAGAAATTTCTAAGCCTGTAAGAATTTTTCTGAGTTTATTTGAACCAAACTGTCGACAATTGCCAGGAAGCAAAGTCTCAATGGATTGAGAAAGTGCTCTGGCAAATGGCGGTTTCACCACGTATTTCATACATCAGAATCAAAGGGGAGGACATAAGGGAGTTATATGAAATTGATTGGTGATAGATTAGTGAGATGGGAGAAAGCAAAGAGGGGAAATCTCTGGGACTGGATAAAAAGTAAAAATGTATATACTGAGACTTCTTTGACATAGGCAAGAATAAGATAGTTAATTGTTAATTAACATGAGAATAACAACAATGAGGAGGTTGTCTTGAAGGGGGCAGGGAAAGATTATTTGCATGCATCAGGTAGTTATTGTAGATGGAAAAGAAAACAGGCTAGATTAAGGTAAACATTGACTTTTTTTTTAGAGAAACATACCTCCCTAGGACATGACTACCCACCACGAGCTGCTTTTAGTTGGAAAGTTTCCATTTCAGACCATCCTGTGTGGTTACTTTAGATCTCTGAGTTTGCAAGCCCCCATACTGGTTTTCCCTGAGCTTGTGAGGTTCACCACGTGGCCGCTTTTTCATCCACGCTGTTTTGAAATAAATTTTTATGGGAACCTGAAGTAACTGGTAAAAGGAACCTCTAAGGATTTATATAAAGATATCCAAAACCAAACATTTTTTCCCCCATAATTTTGTAGAATATGTGAAGTAGGCTTACTTTATTGACATTATATGTAACTTGCTTTTTATGTTGTAAATAACTGACTGATGCTATATTGGTATAAACAGCACAAACAAAAACATTTAATTATAAAATTTACAGTGTAATGGTGTTGGGCAAGTGAGTTTGTAAAATTTGAATTTTTTGAGTTTGCTTACTTTTATTGTTAGAAAATGACATTGGACAGCACCAGGTATATGTGGTCTGTGAAACTGCAAATTACCTTCCTGCTTGGCAAGGGCCATTGTTTTGCTAATGTTTGCTGGAGGAGGGGTCTGTGGGGGCCCAGATAGTTTTGTAGAGAGAACACAGAGCAGGAAAGAAGAAGACAGTTTGTGCAGAAGAAGAAGGAGAATAAGAGAGAGGCCACGCTGGCAGGGAAAGAGAAGGTGTACAGATGGGGAATCATAGCTGAGGGGCTTTGGGAGCCTTACTGAGGCTTGTGGGGGCTTTTGATTCCAGAAGAACCAGAGAAGATTCTCCTGGTTGTGGAACTGGAGAGGGAAGAGGTCTTCCCTGTGTGTTTGCTCATAGGCCAGTGTGAGATTTTAATAAAATAATGGCCCATCGTTTTTTAACTCCACTGTTTCTTTACCATCTACCCAAATTCAATGGGAACCTGCATGTGAATGGGACCGATGATGGTGGGGGCCACTGGCCAAACAAGTGGAAATTGAAAACAAGTTTAGAGGCTATGTTCAACCTGTGAGGGTTTTTGTTTTTTTTTTATTTTTGCTTTTTTTTTCTTTAGAAATCATTGATAATCTTGTTTTACTTTTTTCCACCGCCCAAGGAGAGACTACTGAATTAAGTGTCACTTTCCACCTTGCTTTTTTTATTTTTAATGTACATATCAACTTCCTTTTGTTTCTTGGTGTTTTATCAACAAATTTTGTACTACTATATACATAATGACAAGCACTTTCCAGTGGAGTTAGGGTAACACCTGGATAAGTAAATTCAATATAAGTATTACATATGTAGAATTAAAGCAAAAACATGTTCTGAATTATAGAATAATATTTCTCTAAATTTATGTATTATTTAAATTATAAGTGAGTTAATCATTTATATATAATTTAAAAATATATATAATTCTCTATAAAATTATATACATAGTTACATAAATATAAAGAACTATGTATATATGTATGTGTATAAACATTTCTAATAGACTTTCTTTTTAGTAATTCTCTTATTTAATTACTAATGATTGTATGAGTTTGTTACTATTTTTTCCAGTAACAAATAAAATGTCTTTCTGTAAAGTGTGCAATGTGTTTAAAAAATTTAAATTGCTATTATTATTTTTATATAAAATGTTTTCTTCAGTGTTTATTGCATATTTACACAAAAAATTTTGCCCAAGAATTTGGAATAAACTAGATTAAGAACAATGGCACAATGTGCTTTTATCGGAGAAATGATAGAATTTTAACTGTACCAAGCTTATCATTGATCATTTGCTGAGGCTTACAGTGACTCAAGTTTAGAGAACCTTATTGTGAAATCAAAGAAAGAAAATAGCAACTTGAGTTGATAAAACTTTGTCCTACATATGAAGATGTATTTATTCTTCAAGCAATTCTTTTTCTTCTCCACTATTTTTTTAACCACTTACAAGCTGACCTACTGTAAAAATTACTTTATTATGCAGAACTATTTGAAACTTTTGATTATACTATGTAAATGAGATTCCACAAATATTTCTTATTTGCTATATATAGTCTTCAAATAATACAAAATATTTTATTTATTCTTTAACATTCTTTTTTAAATTTTTTATCTAGATATTATTGACATACAACATTATATTAGTTTCAGGTATACAACATAATTTGATATTTATATACAAGTGTGAGCAAAATAGTTTATACTTATTCATATGGGAAAAGATAATAGTGAATAATAACACAATAGTAAACTGATTCACATAGAACTGTAAACCTGCTTTTGCTCATTCCTATGTATTTCTATATAATGGAAATATTTTAGATTATACATTTATTTTTAAACTTTGACCATTGACTGGCAACCACCACAATAGTGCAAAATATTATGTACTCCTATATTATTATTAGGACAATTTTGTTTTATGATACCTCCACAATTCATTGGAAGACTCCTTCTGTCCATTATTTTCTTCTCTGAATAGCCTACCACTTTGAATGTTCAAATATCTAAGTATAAACATGTAATAGAGTAAAAGTTATTTTTCCAAAAGGAATATTCTTTATTCTAGAACAATTTTTTTTAACATAGAATAGATCTGACCCATATTACATTAGTCTATTCACTATATTAAGAATTTTGAGATGCATATATTACCTTTCCTTCTATCGCAGGGGTCAGGAACCTTTTTGGTTGAGAGAGTCATGAATGCCACATATTTTAAAATGTAATTCTGTGAGAGCCATAAAATGACTCATGTACTGTGGACAAGTCCTGCTGGGGGTGAGGATGATGGAGACGCAAAGACCCAACTCCGAGGACCAGGTTCAGTGATGCAGATCCACTTTATTCAGGAAGTAAGCTAGCTTATATACATGGGTTCAGCCAATAGGGTGTTACAGTGTGTCCTTCATAGCCAATGGCTGAAAAGAACAGGGAGCTGCATAGTTGGCGCTAAGTCACTTCCTTATTGCCAGCGAGCTCCCTTCCTGGGTATGCTCAGGAGGGTTCTGGGAGCTGGAGTATTCTCACAGCATTGTATCAGCCACAGCTGCTAGGAATGCCCTCTACACTCCACCCATATCTCCCCCTTCTCTTTTAATTAAGGCCAATTGGACTTGATGAATGGCAGTTTACTGTTGTTTTAGCTTCTGAGTGTTACACATTATGCAATGGAACCCTAGTAGAACTAAAATAACTATAATATCTATTATACTATTTGCTAATAGATTAGCTGGATTAAACAATGAAGCAAGCTTCTTTAATGTTTGACTAGTTATGAAATAGAGCGGGGGTCTTAAACAGGGATTCCTCCTAGGGGTCGGGATGTCATTTCCCTCCCATTGTGTTATAGAGACCTTCTAGGTGCCGTTAAACACAGTTCCATTTTCATTATAAAAAAATGGACAGAGGTTCATGCACACCCCCTTCCCACAATGTTCCCAGCATCCAAACACGAAACAGATGGCTTGTCGTGGGCTTTGAACTGCATATGGTTGCAAGGCACATTACACAAATTACAACAACATTACAAATCACACAATTTCAACAATTACAAAAGTACATTTCACCAGTTTCTGAGCACTTTGCCAAAAGTGCAAAATGTCCTCAGCCTTGTTTCTAGCCATGGGAAAAGCTTCCCGGGGCAGAGGAAGGGCATCCAGCAAAGTCGCCCCCCACCCCCATCAGGGTATTTCACATTGTCCAAAATCTGTAAGTCTATCCAACAAAGGAGCCAGTGCTCACTCCGATCATTGTCCAGGAAATTAGTCCACAAACATGAGAACTCAGCATCCTCCCTCATCTTTGCCATCCTGGCAGGTCTTACACTGTCTCAAAGAGAAATACATGACAATGGCAGTCAGCATTTCCATCTCTGCTCTGGAGAGCATGATGGCTACCACTCCTATGTCCCAAAATGTCAGCAAAGCCACCAGTGGCTTAACAGGCTGTTCCAGCGGCCACTTGGTGATGCAAGCCTGGCTTCTGTTCATCCTCCACTGCAGCAGCCGCCGTTTACCTTCTGGAGTCTGCGAATGGCGACTCCGGCCCAATTCTCCTCATCCTCCAAAGATGAACTGAAAATATCAGCTCGCACTGTCAGGCTTGAGCCCTGGGCTGCCGCCGCCTGCATCTCTGAGTCAGCAGTTACTATAGCACACATAAGCAAGAACAGAGCACCAGGGCCTGGGGGCCTGTCAGGGGCAATTCTCTGGGCCCGCATTGCCAAAGCCTCCACATCCCCCCAGGTGATGGGGCGCGCAAGCTGACTGCAAGGTCTTGTGCTCTGTGCTCCACCCACAGTGTACCTTACACATTATCCAAAAAAATTTGGTGTTGTCCCGGAGGACAGCTGTGATTGGCTCCAGCCACCCGCAACCATGAACATGAGAGGTAGGAAATGAATGGATTGTAATACATGAGAATGTTTTATATTTTTAATGTTATTATTTTTTTATTAAAGATTTGTCTGCAAGCCATATGCAGCCATCAAAAGAGCCACATCTGGCTTGTGAGCCATAGGCTCCTGACCGCTGCTCTATCATAATAATGAATACAATCCAGAAAGACAAAAGAGAAAATGATAGCCAGATTCCACTTTTACTAGACACTCAAAATTCTGAAGTAACATTTGTTTTATTAAAATGACTCATTTCTGGCCCTGGCTAGTTGCCTCAGTGGTAAAGCATTGGCCTGGTGTGTCGATGTCTGGGTTCAATTCCCAATCAGAACACACAGGAGCAGTGCCCATATGCTCCTCCACCCTTCTCGTTCTCACTTCTCTCTGTCACTGTCTCTGTCTCTCTTTCTCTCTTCTCCTCATATTCTGCAGCCATGGCTCGATTGAAGCAAGTTGGTCCTGGGCACTAAGGATGGATCCATGGTCTCTGCCTCAGGCACTAAAAAATAGTTCCAGTTGCAATAGAGCAAGGTCCCCAGAGGGGCAGAGCATCACCCTTTAGTGGGTTTCCCTGGTGGATCCTGCTTAGGGTGCGTGCAGGAGTCTATCCCTTCCTCCTCTCCTCCCACTAAGTTAAAAAAATAATAGAAAACAAAAAATAAAATAACTCACTTTTGTCTTATTTAATATTTTTATATCTGTTAAATGTCACTTTTACATTATTATAGTAAAATAGTCTAACCATGTTTCTATTTTAAAGGTAATTAAAAATCCAAATAAAATTAAGATTTTTTACAGTCATGCAACTTTTAAATTGAAGAACTAAATTTAATTTTTCCCACTCATTCATAGAGTTCTTATATAAGACTGCAAAGTTTTTCTATTTCAGATAAGTTCCTGTGGAGGATATGGTGAATACGCAGAAAGCCTCAATTCCAACATTTTTCTGTGTCATTCTATACTTTTCAGACTGTTGAAGCCAGAAACTACATTTCTCAATATTTTTTACAACTGAAAAGCTAGTTTTCACCAATTATAATTGTGAAAGCTGAAAGTGAATGGGACATAGACCCGCTGCTTTGAATGCTGATTCTCACAAATACTACTACTTCCCAATCTCCCAGATGATGACAGACACAGTAGTATTTTTTCAGACCAGTTCTGGAGTCCTCAGTAGAAGACCAGCATAAAAATTACCTTTATAAACTTTCTATAAATATTGAAAGCAAACACCTCTTATTTTGTATTAAATTATATCTTTATATAATTATATAACTTAATGTGTATAATGTAGTTGTAGTGATACATGCTTCCTACAATTATACTCTTAATTTAAATAGTGCTAAGTACCACAAAAATATTCAAATGTTTTAATAATTTCTGTTTTCATTCCACATATTTAATTTTGTGATTTTGAAGAAAAAAAATCTAATTAAAATCTTTTAGTCAACATTTGCTATACTCAATCAAAGAGACTGAGACAAAAGTTAAAATTGTTCCTTTCTGAGCAGTTCATAGTGCTGTAGATAGAGCATCAACTGAGCATTCAGGTTCAACCCCTGAGGTCTCTGGCTTGAGCACAGGCTTTATCAGAAAAAAAATAGTTGTTGTTTTTTATAGTATAATGTTGTAGATATTTTCTCTTTGTCAGTTGCCTTTTGACTCTGATGATAGTGACTTTTTTTAACAGATTTATCAATCATTTATTTTCTCTGAATTATGCAGTTAAAGAGAAATTTACTCGTAATGTATAGCCTGCTGTGTATAGTCAATAATACTAGATTGCACATTGAAAGTTGTTAAGATAAATTCTTAAAAGTCCTCATCAGAAATAAAGACAAAGCCTGACCAATGAATAGAGTGTCAGCCTGGAACACTGAGGACCCAGGTTTGAAACCCTGAGGTCACTGGCTTCAATGTGGGCTCATCTGGATTGAGTGTGGGCTCACTAGTTTAAGCATGGAATCATAGATGTAATCCAGTGGTCACTGGCTTGAGTCCAAAGGTCACTGGCTTGAAGCCCAAAGTTGCTGGCTTGAACCTAAGTTTGCTGACTTGAGCAAGTGATCATTGGCTTGTCTGGCACCAATGCTCAAATCAACCGAGCTATTTTTAGCACCTGTGGCTGATGTACTAACACCAACCAAGCTTTCTCAGTGCCCAGGGTCGACCTTCAAACCATTCGAGAAGGAGGATAGGAAGGGGAAAAGAAGCAGATGGTCACTTCTCTTGTGTGCTCTGACAGGGAATCAAACTTTGCATGTGCATAAGTCAGACAGAGGCTCTGTCCACTGAGCCAAAAAACCAGGGTCAACATAGTTTCTTTAATAAGTGAGAAAGCAATATCTAACTATATGTTGTTTATAAGATAATGTTTATATATAACACAAAAAATAAGTAAACAAATAACATAAAAATGTAAATTGGTAAAAAAATAAGAATGTAAATGTTTTAGTGACTATGTCAATATCAGATGAAATATAAAGACATATCATGTTATCAGTATTAAAGGTGATAATTTCATAAAGACTAATTTCTGTTTATCCAAAAGGCAAATCAATTGCTAATGTATATGGTTTTAATAGCAAATTTAAACATAGAACAGCCTGGCTTATGGTGGCACAGTGGATAGAATGTTGACCTGGAATACTTAGGTTGCTGGTTTGAAAGCCTGGGCTTGCCTGCTCAAATCACATACAATAAGCAGGCAATAAACAACTATAGTGAAGCAACTATGTGTTGATACCTCTTACTACTTCTCCCGTTCCTTTCTCTATAAAATCAATAAATTAAATCTTTCAGCCTAACTGGTGGTGATGCTGCACACACATATATATACAGCAATTGGATATTTTAACAATGCTTTCTCAAGAATTAACAGAATAATCTACAATATATCACAGATATTTTAACAACGCTCAATTATTTTGACTAAATTGATATTTGTAAAATATGACACTCTACAATTTCAGAATACACATTTTTTTCAAGTGTACATTATATGTTCAAAAAGAGATAGAACATAGATGGGCATAAAACAAGTTCCAATTCATCAGTGTTACAATAGTAGAACATGACTTCTGACAAAAATGGAAATAAGTAGATATAAACAGTTGAGAGTCATTTGTTTTTCTTCCTGTTCTCTGAGAAGAAAAAAATTTTTTCATTGCTTTTATTATTGACTCTTACCAAAGATATTTGCATATAAATCACCTAAGAAGGCAGTAATAGTGCTTTTCCTAGAGCATGTAAAATATTTGTTTATTGACTAGTGTAATAAGAAAAATATATCTCTTTGGGGCAAAGACTGGGAAGGTTTTCCAGCAGTCCTCTTATATTATTGTGTGTGTACAGCATCCAACTGGGCTGTCCACTACATTGCTTAGCTGTGCCTTAGAAAGCAAGGAAAAATGCAAATGTTAAATTATGACTTGTCTTGGTGTGGGCCTCTTTCATGTTCATATTGTTTAGGACTCTCTGTGCTCCCTGAACTTGTATGACTATTTCTTTCACCAGGTTAGGAAATTTTTTTGTCATTATTTTTTCAAATAGGTTTTCAACTTCTCCTTTTCTTCTCCCTCTGGAACCCCAATGATGTGAATATTAATATGCTTGAAGTTATCCCAGAGGCTCCCTACACTACCTTTATTTTTTGGATTCTTTTTTTATTTTTGCAGTTCTGACTGGGTGTTTTTGATTTCCTTATATTCCAAATAGTTGATTTCTGGGCTTGATGTTCTCTAAGGCTGATTTTCTGTAAATTATTTCTCATTTTCATTACTATAACTATTTCTGACTGGCCCTTTTTTATGTTGTTGAGATTCTTACTAAGTTCATTGAGCATCCATATAACCAGTGTCTTGAATTCTGTATTTAGTAGATTTCTTGTCTCTATTTTGTTTAGTTCTTTTTCTGGAATTTTTTTCTGTACTTTCACTTAAGATATGCTTCTTTTTTCTCCTCATTTTAGTATTTCTTTCTATGTATTAGGTGGGGCTTCCACATATCCCAGGCTTGGTAGGGTGGCCTAATGCAGTAGGTGTTCTTTAAGGTCCAGTGACACAAACTCTCCAATCACTCCAATTGGGCCCTTGAGGTATGCACCTTGTATGGGCTGTGTACAACTTTCACTTGTAGTTGAACCTTGACTACTATTGGCATATCAATGAGAGGGCTTTACCCCCAGGCCAACCTGCTGAAATGATGGGCTCCAACTACAAACCACTGAACACCACGGAGGATTAAATGTGCAGGGCCCTACTCCACAGAGCGGACTTACTTCAGAGGGGCTTTGATGCCTGCTGAGTTTGCCCTTTGAGTGTGTTGATTGTAGAGGTGGTTGAGTGTTGATGTTTTGATGTGGTCTGAAGCTGGCCACTGGGTACACTGCCTCTGGAGCCTCCCAGGAGGTACAGGTCAAGGACAGCTGCTGCTTGTGTTCTGCCAAGGGCCACTCTCCATGAGTTAAAAAGTGATCTGCAGATGGCTTGTACTTATGCTGAGCTTAGAGGTATCCAGGCAAGCTGAGAACCATGGTTGACTGTTGTTAGTGTCACACTTAGGACCACATAGCCAGAGGTACTGGGAACACTGAAGCCAGATGATGCTTATTTGGGAGATTTTTAAAAATCTGAAATATGAGTGTGACAGGACATTCATGTGTAAAACCCCCTGGAAACAGCTTGGATGGGCCTGAAAGTTGGGTGGAGTGGAGCCTCAGGGAATCACCAAGGTAGGGCAAAGAGTATGAGCCAGATTTGATGGATTCTCAGATATAGTGCTGACTTGGTGGCTCTGTGAGGAGAGGGCTCATCAAAGGAACAATGGCTTCTGCCAGCACTTTTTTATGGATAGAAGCTGACCACCTCCAGCCTTCCCAGCTATTATTCTGATGCTGAAAAACTCAGTTCCTCCTCATATGTCTCTGCTGCCTTTCACGCGTCTGCCCTTGTGCTAGAGCTCAGAGGGAGTGAATCCAAATCTATGCACAGGCTCTTTAAGAGGAACTATATGGGACTCCAACAGTCTCTGTCTTCTTCAACCTCAATCCCTGCTTGCCTTTATAGCCAGAAGTTATGGGAACTTCTTTTTCTAGCACTGAAGCCTTGGACTGGAGGTCCTGGTGAGAGGTTAGGACCCATTGCTCCTCAAGAACAAGCAACCAAGATATCCCTCCCAAAATTTATCTGCCACTTGTGGGTGTGAGACCAACCTATTCTGCATCTCTGCCCCTCTTACCAGTCTCATTGTGGTTTCTTCTTTAAGTTTTTAGTTGTAAAACTTTCCTTCAACAAGATTTTAGGTAGTAATAAATGATGGTTATTCTGCAGCTTAGTAGAAATTTTGATGGGGTTGTGGGAGGAGGCAAAGAGCTTATTTACCTATGCCTCCATCTTGACTGGAAGTCTGAGAATAAAAATCATAACAGAGACATGACTTTCTGAAAGAAGTGAGAAAAAGGGTCCTACACGTGCTAGATTAGGGGATATGTGAAATCTCCCTATGATCAGGTAACAAATGTTTTTGGTAAGAGATAGGTGAGTTGAAGATAAAAGCAGCTTATTGTTTTATTTGTTATCAAGGCTGAGTATGGGAAGGTATGATTAAAATAGGCTACCCAACACTTTTTACTCATTGTCCAACAGGAAGGAAATGTCAGTAAGACAATGAATCTGCAACGCCAATAAAGAGCATTATGGTGACTGATAAATCGTTTGCTTGAAATTTATTTGTTTTTATTGTAAGCAGCTAACAGACTCCTAGAAACAGGAAATCCATGTAACTTAATTATCGTTACAGAGCTGTTCTCTTCTAGCATGTCTCCTGATTCCTCACTCTCCCTATACCCTAATTTTAGTTACTTTTGGGGAAGAGCTGAGTATGCTGGTAACTTCAGTGAAGAGAAGGAACTAAAATTTTATGACTCTGTTGGATACATATGCTACAAATACCATCTTGCTTAAATTCATAAATTTATATTTAAGTAATGGTGTTTGTGAAATCATCATAGTGGAAGAAAGAAGTTAACATAAATTTTTGACTGGAGGCTTTTGAACTGATTTAATGTGTATTTAGTTGCTTCAACACCTGGATCTATAGTAGGAATTAATACGTTAGATGCTTGCAATTAGTTATTCATAAATAACACAGAGGATTATCTTCTTTTCCTAAAAACTACAAATAGAAGAGTGCTAGTAGGATAATATACCCTACCACCATTTTCACCTATAAGTATGTCAAGATTTAAGATCAAAATCTTTATATTCTGATGTCTAACACATTCAGTATATAAATAACATGACATTAAGAGATCATGGCCTCAATAGCCATGACTATGAGGCTTGTTACACTGTTGATCAAATAAGTTTGTAAATATGATATATATGTTTTGCTCGCTTATAGTTTGCATTGGGTGTGGAGTACAGGCTGTAAGCAGGCAGGGTTGTTATAGCCTAAGGCCATGATGGTGAACCTTTTTATAAAACCCACCCACTTTTGCAGTGCTGGTCAACCTGTGATTTAGATTGTGAAGCTTTCAAAAGGGGTGGAATGTTGGTCAAATAACTTTGTAAATATGATATATATGTTTGCTCGCTTATAGTTTGCATTGGGTGTGGAGGACAGGCTGTAAGCAGGCAGGGTCATCATACCCTAAGGCCTAATTTACAAACTAAGCCTTTCTCACCCTAAGTGACTTTGTAAAAGGCGAAAGATTTATACAATATGAAGAGAAACAAGAGTATAACCCACCCTAAGTGACTTTGTATCAGAAACTTCCTTGTTTGTATATTGGATTAAAGGTTTTGATGTCTACACTATAAAGTGGGGCAGACCAGAAGCTTGCTCTCTCTTGGTTCCTGAGATTAGCATTAGAGCAGAGAGCAGAGAGGAAAACAGAAAAAGGCCATGTGGAGGAGAGTAGAGAAGCAGCCACGATGGCAGAGTGCTGAAGGAGAAGCCAGTTTGTGCAGAGAGAAGGAGATGGGGAACAGAGATGAATAAGGCTAGTTAGCTAGAAACTTTGATTCTAGGAAACTCGAATAAGTCAGTAGCTTTGTGAGCGCTGAATGAGTGGGTTCTGGAGCCCAGTGTGTGTTTTTACTTGCCCACCAGGTGCAAGCTAGGATTAAAGATCATGGCCCACCAGTTCTTGGCTCCATTGTTTCATTACCAACTGTCCGAATCTAACATGAACCAGCATGGGCCAGACAACTGTGATGGTGGTTTACATACACCTTTGCCAGTGAATAAAACTGATAAACCTTTAGAGAAAACTGCAGGGCCTACTTTTCTAATAAGGTTTCTTGGAACTCTGTGAATTTATAACACTCAATCCTTCCAACATTCAAGAAAAAACTACTTCTTTTCATCTCATCTGCCCTTCTACAGAGATAAGAAGACCCCTCCCCCCTTGAACTAACAGGCCTCAAGAACATTTTATGTTTTAGGCCAAGCGTTCAGAGAGATTTTGTAAAGGACTCCTTTGTAATTATACAACTTGTACGGTTACTGAATGTACTTCATTCCTGCATTAGAATGCCAGTGGTGTAGATGGTAAAGCAAGCAAAAGGAGTAAGATATTAGCCAAATAATCTTCTAAATACGATTTTTATTCTTGTGTGTGATTTATAATGAAGGCTAAGCAACACTAATTAAAGATGGCCAGTATTCCTGCTTAGGAAGGGCTATTATATTGCTAATGGAGAGGGTTTTGTACTAGAAAGTTTGAAAGGAAGGAGGAAGGAGACTTCAAACCCCCTCATTGTCCCATTCACTGAAGAGGTAGATAAGCAATAAAGGATGTAGTAGAAAAGGGAGATCTAAAGAGCCCCTTCTTCTTCCCTTTTTAAGACCTTAATGGGCAATTTACAAACGTTTTTCCTCTGACATCACCTAAATCTCATCCCACCCTGAAATTGTGTTATCGACGTGTGTATTCTTAGACAAAGAAATCATGAGACCCATGTATGTGAACCTGCGTTCTGTAAAGGGTACATATGATGTAAGAAATCTCATTTCGGGGAGCACGTGTCTTTGGAGCGACTGGCCCTACATGCTCCACTGGCTTTTAATAAATTCTCTTCTCCTCTTATAAAGTTATCTGAGTATCTATCTTCCATTGAGTCACTTTCCTGCAACACTATCAAAAGAAAGCATAATATTATTACAGTGGTACCTTGAGATACAAGCAGACCAGCATATGAAAATTTTTTTTTAAGATACAAGCTGCAACTTGGTTGATATTTTTGTTTGAGATCCGAGTGAAATTCTGAGATACAAGTTATGATTCAAGAAGCTGCCACTAGTTGGTGCATTGAAGATGGGTCCAGTATCAGCAGCACAACACCAGCATCTCGTTCTCTCACACGTGTTACCCACAGAATCAAGTCGAATCTTGTGTGCTGTACTCATTCTTGCATCATTCTTGTATTTTTTACTAACTTTTTTGTGTGCTATCATGGCATTCAAGAAAGTGAGTGTAAAGAAGAGTGGTGAGAAGAAGAAGAGAATGATGTCAATAGAAGTAAAGCAAGAAATAATCGAAAAACATGAGTGTGGTGTACGAGTGATTGAACTGGCAAGGCTATACAACTGCAATACATCTACAATTTGTACCATCCTTAAAGAAAAGGATGCCATCAAAAGTGAAAATCCAACAAAAGGAACTACAATTCTGTCCCAATTAAGGACAAACATCCATGAAGAAATGGAGAAGCTTCTGC
Organism: Saccopteryx leptura; assembly: GCF_036850995.1. Taxonomy (NCBI): domain Eukaryota; kingdom Metazoa; phylum Chordata; class Mammalia; order Chiroptera; family Emballonuridae; genus Saccopteryx; species Saccopteryx leptura. The sequence goes on along the minus strand of NC_089516.1, from coordinate 94,312,595 downwards.
TGGTCTGGGTGAAAGAGAAAGAGCTGGCAGGAGATACAGTGATGGAGACTGTAATATGTGAAAATGCACATATTATTTACAGTGACTTGAAGAAGAAAGAACCATCAACCTCAAAAGAGGCAGCTGAAGATACATTTAAGTCAAGTCATGGTTGGTTTGAAAATTTCAAGAAGAGATCTGACAGCCACTTGGTGGTGAGGCATGGTGAAGCTGCGAGTGCTGATGTTAAGGCAGCTGAAGAGTACATAGCATGTTTTGCTGCACTTATTGCAAAGGAAGGCTACGTCTCCCAACAAGTGTTCAACTGTGACAAAACAGGATTATTTTGGAAAAAAATGCCCCAGAGGACTTTCATCACCACAGAGGAGAAAAAGCTGCTAGGCCATAAACGCATGAGAGATCATCTGACCCTTGCATTTATAAGAATGAGATGGCACTTGAACACCAGGTGTGCAGGCTTTATTAGAGGAGAAAGACCTGCCAGGGCACTTCTCCAGGGAGAAGGGCACTGGTACAGACTATGAGGTGAATTTTATAGGGTTTGGGAGAGCCTTGAGGAAGTACTGAGTCAGAAGTTCTGGTATGTGCCCTTTTGCAGTTTTACTGTTTCAGCTTCCTGGAAGGCTCCTCCTTGGGGCGGTTGACCAGCTTTCTGGAATTTTTCTGCCTCAGGGGCAATTAACCAGTAAGTAAGGGTGAGTTCAGGAAGCCAGGTGGAACAAAGGGCAGTTGGAAGTTCTGGTAAATTTATGTATCTATCATTTCTCAACTCTGTGGTATGATAAAAAGGAAAAGAGGTGGGGGGAAGGAAAGGGTATGAGGTTCAAGAAGGAGATTTGTCTCAGACTGGCTATCTTTTGGAGCTACTCCCTGCTGTTATCCCTAGTGGGGACCTCCTTCATGGACCTCTCCCTGGGGCAGTTAGAGTAGGGGTTGTAAAAGCATTTGATTGTAGGTAATTCTGGAGATTTCTCTCATTTGGGCCTGCAGGAACTTGATAAAGAAAGGGGCAAACATTAAAATTAGGCACAAAATTAGGATTGATTCTAGCATTGAGAACAAGGAATATTTAGACACAAGATTCCCAATTTTGCTCTCTTAGTCAAGTCCCTCAACGAGATCTTCTGACCATGGATTTTAAGGTCTGTAATGACCAAGGTAGTAATAGAAAAGGAAAATAAGGAATTGGGAATCTTGTGTCTTTTTTCACCATTGTTCAGAGTACAGGTGTATTTATAGGTTTCTAGATTTTTCTGTTTCACGAGGGCAGGTTTCAGGGTTGGTATGTAGGGTTAGGTAGATTTTTCCAATTTTCTGATTGGCAAAGATCTGCATGCAGTTCTCTTAGAAACTAGTGAACAAACATAAGAGGCAGGGTCCAAAAGTTAGAAAAATAAATAGGAGAATGAATGGACCAATAAAAGACAATAGTCAAGACACCCAGTTTGTGCGAAAACACTAATTCCATGACTCAGTTTGTTCTTTTAAAATATTCACTGGGATTCAAAGAGGGAGAGAGAATAAGACAAGGCAGTGGCCAGTCCCCCTGCCCTTAGACCAATTTTTATAGAAATTCTTAAAGCAACAAGAAGAGGAACTACCTGTATAGCTCATTTGGTCTTTAGATTGACGGGTAGTGTACTAGGAACTGGAAGAGGCTCATGGGGTGAGATTAGGTTGATATTTGGGGTGAGATAGATTAGAGTACAGGTTTCTGTTCAATTAGTATGGAGACACATATAGGTGTGTCATGCCGTTTTTCTACTTTAGCAGCAGTGAGATTTGTCAGGATCACGGTGTGTGGACCTGTCCACATGAAAGTCAGTCCTTGGGTGATGTAATGCTGGAAGCACCTCTTGGACAGTCTTTGAACAGTTTTCTCAGTAACCTGTAAATCCTGTAAGTAGTTAGGGAAAGGGTGGTTACATTTCTACACTTTGCAGCTAGAGTTTAAGTCCTAGTGACTACTGCTTCTATCTGGAATTAGCAGCAGGTCCCAGCTTACAATAGGCATGGGGCATTGAGACAAGAGGAATAAAGAAGACACTATACATTAAATAAAGCAACAACATCAGGTTGTCAATACCCACAGTAGAGATCTTTGAGAGATAAATAAAACTTAAATATTCAGGCCCTTGTGAATGGCCCTTGTGTTTACAAGAAATGGGATCAGTTTATATGTTACTTGGAAGAAATACCTTAGGCTCATGAATGATGTCCTTGGGCCTTTAGTGGCAATTCCCAGCACGCTTGGCAAGGTCAGGTCACAGGTAGCTGGAGCAGGGCTAGAAGAGACTAAACCCTCCCTCCTTGCAGCAAATGGGCAGCTTACATTCTTGTGTCCCTTTTCCATGGCAAAGATGTGTCAATTGGTGGGGCTGGGAAGCCTAGCAGGCTTCAGTTCAATGATCTTTCTTTCCACTCTTGAATCAGGGCCCTGATGGAATTCTATGAAGCCCTTTAGGGTGCTGGAGCCTTTAAAAGCATATGCCATAAGCGGGTAGGTCTTGACCTCTTTTGGGCCTTATTTGCCTTTTCTATTACTACCTTGGTCATTATAGACCTTAAAATCCATGGTCAGAAGATCTCGTTGAGGGGCTTGTCTAAGAGAGCAAAATTGGGAATCTTGTGTCTAAAGAAGCCTATTAGACCGAGGAAAGAAATGATTTGATCTGCGGTGGTAGGTGGTTGGAGACTGCAGAGGGTCTGTGTTCGATTTAGAATGAGACCTCAGGTGGTGGGGGTTAAGGTGATAACCAGATAGACTATAGACTAAGAGTGAAGTTGAGCCTTAGCAGAGAAGATGCGATATTCCTTCATGGCAAGAAAGTTAAGAAGGGTGGCAGTGTGCCTCCTTGAGGCAGGCAGGGAGGGGTTGTAGAGGAGTAAGTTATTTATATATTGTAAGAGAGTACTAGTTTTGAGATTGTATGCTGCTAAATTCTGGGCTAGTGCCTGCCTAAACAGGTGTGGGCTTTATTTGAACCCCTGGGGTAAGACAGTTCACATAAGTTGCTGGGCTGCATTAGTGTCCAAATAAAGGTAAACAGAAAGAGTCAGGGTATAGAAGAATGGTAAAGAAGGCATTTTTGAGGTTTAGGACTGTGAAATGAGTGGTGTTTTAGGGAATATATGACATTAACATGTAGAGATTAGGGAGTACTGGATGGAGGAGAATTATTGCCTCATTGATTAGGTATAAGTCTCATATGAGACAATAAGCTGCTAAAAGTTTTCAAACAGGAAGGATGGGGGTATTACAGGGAAAGTCTTTGGGGATGAGTAAGCCTTGATTTAAGAAGTGGGTAATTATTGGTTTAAGGCCTTAGAAACAGACACAGACAAAGAGACAAAACAGATTACTTACTTACACAGCTTAATAGGCAACTCGCTTTTTTAAGCTTTTTGAGATGGCAGGGAGTTGTCAACATAGAGGGGAGAAAGAGAGAAAGCAGATGGATGGACAACCTGAACAGCTGGATGGAAAGAAGGAGGGTCAGAATTTTCAGGAGGAGGAGGAAGGGATTAAAGTGCTGGTGGTGGCGCCACCTGGTCAGAGAAGTTAAAAAATATTTATAGCTCTGAGGAGAGGGGAGAGGATGAGGAGAAAGGCATAGCTGTAGCCGAGGCTGGTAGGGAGGGGGAATGGGTAAGATACAGCTGAAGCCGGTGGGCTGGAAGGAATGGGTCAAAGAAAAGAAAGAGACAGAGCCATCCATCTGTAAGGAGGGAGGAGGAGATTAAGAACACAGTGGAGAAGGGACGGGCCCTTGGCCAGCAAGGGAGGAGAAAGAGAGAGACTTGTATTTGCAAGTGAATGAGAAACAGGATCCTGCAAAGGGAGGGGGCTTTCTGGAGGGAAGAGACTCAAGGGAAAGAGATTTGCAGAGGGACCAGAAAGGGGTCCTGAGAGAGGGGTGTGCCCAGGGATCAGGCAGGAGGGGAAGAGAGTTAGGAGTCCATGAAGAAGGAAAGATTAGGAGCAGAGGTTTTAGGTGAGGTTTCTTTGGCCAAAAACAACCTGTGTGTAGAACAAGCAGCACAGAAATTAAGGACAGGAGCCAAGGGAGAAGAAAGCTAGCACGTAAAAAATTTCTGATGCCTTCCCCATCCAGTGGCAGAAATTGTCAAGATCTCTTAGGATGTTGTAATCAAAGGTTTCATTCTCTGGCCAATGGGAGTCATTGTCTAATATATATAGTGGCCTGGAAGATGAGGGTTTTTTTTGGCTTGAGGTCAGGTAGGCCAAGTTTGGTGAGATTTTTGATGACACAGTTGAGGGGAGTCTGGCTGGACAGTTTGGATTGAGAGGAGCCCATAGTAGGGGATACTGGTAAGAGAAGGGAGTGTCCCTGCCTTCAGTCACATTCCCAGCAGGAGAAAATTTCCATAGAAAGAGAGTCTAAGATAGGAGGTTGTCACCCTAAGGCCAAGATTTCAGGACTTAGAAGAGGGGCCTGGCTAGGCACACCTAGACTTTCATAGAAGTCCAGTAGAGGAGTAGAGATAGACCACTCATAGATATGAGATCCAAAGTCAAAACCATCCGACCAGGAAAGGGTGTTTTTAGAGAGAAATTTGGAGGAAGGGGAGTGAGAAACTCCTTACCTTCTGGTCTGGCAGGGGTTTGGGACAGGGTCAGATTGCTGGCCAATCAACCTACAATTACATGTCCAAACAGAATCAGGGAGTAAGCCCAGGATGAGCAGCCACTTCCCATTGCTTCCCTAGTTTTACGTTTGGACAGTAAAGAGGGATCGTCCAGGCAGTTAGTACGCTGTCCTGTGTTTCAGCACCAGATATTGGAATCCATGGGAGTCCAAAAAGACTAGAGTAATAGACTTTATTGAAAGGAAGAAAGGAACCCTGCCGGACACTTCTCTGGCCAGAAGGGCACCAGTTCAGACTATGAGGCACATTTTATAGGGTTTGGGAGAGCCTTGAGGAAGTACTGAGTCAGAAGTTCTGGTATTCCCTTCTGCGGTTTTATGGTTTCAGCTTCCTGGAACGCTCCGCCTTGGGGCAGTTGACCACTTCCTGGAACTTTTCTGTTTCAGGGGTGATTGTTCAGTGAGTAAGGGTGAGGTCAGGCAGCCAGGCAGAACAACAAAAGGGCAGTTGGAAGTTCTGGTAAATTCATGTATCTATCAGCATTGTGTGCAAATGCTGGCAGTGACTGTAAAGTAAAGACACTGCTAGTGTATCATTCTGAAAATCCTCGAGCCTTTGAGACTCACAGACTTTTAAAGAAAAACTGCAGGTTATGTGGCATGCCAATGCTATAGGGCATGGGTTACGTGGCAGTTTTTTATTGAATGGCTAAATGTTGGCTTTGGTCCTGCAGTGAAGAAATATCTTCAGGAAAATAAACTTCCGATGAAAGCATTACTAATCTTTGAAAATGCTCCAGCCCACCCATTTGGTCTTGAAGATGATATTCTCAATGAGTTCAAATTTGTGAAAGTCCTCTACCTCCCACCCAACACCACTTCAATCTTGCAAACTATGGATGAGCAGGTCATTTCCAACTTTAAAAAGCTTTACACAAAGCACTTGTTCCGCTGCTGCTTTGAGGTGACTGAGAATACAAATTTAACCCTTCAAGAGTTTTGGAAAGACCACTACAACATTATGATATGTTTACACATTATTGACTTGGCATGGCAAGAGGTTACAAGAAGAACCTTGAACTTGGCATAAAAAAAGTTATGGCCTGATGTTGTTGCAGACAGGGACTTTGAATGATTCGAACCAGAGATCAAGACTGAGGTGGAAGTGCTGGACCAGATTGTGTCCCTCAGAAAGTCGATGGGTCTGGAGATAGATGAGGGTGACGTAAACGAGCTCATCGAGGAACATGAGGAGGTACTCTCAACTGAGGAGTTGAAGGAGCTACAGATAATACAACATACGGAGCTTCTGCAAGAGATTAGTAGTGAGGAGGAGGTAGAGTCAGAGGAAGTGATTTCTACAAGTGAAATTAAAGACATGCTGGCAATGTGGGAGAAGCTTTCAAGTTTCATTGAAAAGAAACACCCAGAAAAAGTTTCAGCTGGTCGTGCTTCAGCACTTTTTAATTACACTTGTTTGTCACATTTCTGTGACATTATAAGAGGCAGACAAAAGCAAACCTCTTTGGGTAGATTTTTATTCAAAACTCCTGCAAGTGGAAGTGCTGAAAGTGCAGCCAAAAAGTCAAAAACGTGATGATTAAGTGAAAAATAAGTAATGTTAAACTTAGGTTAATATTAAAGTTTAGAAAGTGCATTTTTTTACAATTAAGTTTTTGTGGTTTCATTTTAAGTAAAGAAAGTGCAGTTTTAGTTTTGTTTAAAGTAAAAAATATGCAGTTTTAGTTTACATTTAGTGTTAAGAAAGTGCAGTTTTAGTTTATGTGTGTACAGTGCCTGCATCCCTTCTTGCCTCCCTCCTCCTCTGCCATTCACCTCTGTTAGCCACACTCATCTGTCTCCAAGGTAAGAATACAGTACAGTACTAAATAACAATTTTTTTCTTTTATTTTACATATTTTGTTATGTACTGGTAAAGTATACATGTGTATTTCTTAATTAAAAACATGTCCTTTTTCATAATTTAGAATGGTTTGGTGATGTTTCACAAGGCTGGAATGGATTAAATCTATTTCAGTTATTTTAAATGGGAGAAATTTGTTTGATATACGAGTTGACTGACTTACGAGCTTGGTTACAGAATGAATTAAACTCATATTTCAAGGTACCACTGTATTAGACATTTGGAGATTAGACATTATATAAGTCAGGGTATTTTATATCCATTCAGCTAACCTATGTCTTTGATTAGAGCATTTCAGCCATTTACATTTAAAGGGATTACTGATCTGTACGTATTCATTGCCTTTTTTTCTTTATAACTAGGTTCCTCATGTTCCTCTTTTCCTTCTTTTTAAGGAAGACTTTTTGATATTTCTATAATACTGGTTTGGCAGTAATGAAATTCTTTAGCTTTTCCTTGTCTGGGAAGCTCTTTTTTCTCCTTCCATTTTAAATGATAGACTTGCTAAGCAAAGTAATTTTGGCTGTATGTTCTTACTTTTCATGATGCTGGTCAAATAAGTTTGTAAATATGATATACATGTTTGCTCGCTTATAGTTTGTATTGAGTGTGGGAGACAGGCTTTAAGGAGGTAGGGTCCTATAGCCTAAGGCTTAGTTTTAAGACGAATCTTTTCCCCACACCTTGACAGTTCAGTTACATGATATAGGGTGGTGCACTCTCATGAGGAATCCCATTATGCCTCAGATAAGTGACCTTGTATCAGAAACTTCCTTGTTTGTATATTGGATTAAAGGTTTTGGTTTCTACACTATAAGATGGGGCAGAGGAGCCCATGGTGAAGGAGAGCAGAGAAAAGTCACATGGAGAGATGAGAAGCAGCCAAGGTGGTGGAGTGTTGAAGGAACAGCCAGTTTGTGCAGAGTCTGTGCAGAGAGGAGAAGGAGATGGGGAATAGAAGTGAATAAGGCTGGCGAGGTAGAAACCTTTGATTCTAGGAAACTCGGATAAGTCAGTGGCTTTGGGAGCCCTGAATGGAAAGGAAAGTGTTTTCCCACTGTGTGTATTTCTTGCCTGCCGGGTGCAAGCTAGAGTTAAAGCTAATGCCTCACCAGTTCTTGGCTCCGTTGTTTCATTACCATCTTTCTGAATCAAATGTGAACCTGCATGAGCCAAGCGGCTGTGATGGTGGCCATGGCTACTGGTTTTACATTTAGCATAGTCTGTGGCAGGATTCAATACAGATTAGTATGGAGCCAGTACCACCTTTGAGTGGTGGAGTAGAGGACTGGCTGCTGTTATGGTTCCCCATGGCTGTCCTTTTGGGGGTCATAGGCTGGCTGACTTTTACAGCCATGCATGAGAAAATCAAGAGCTCTGTGGAAAAGGCTGCCAGGGACCTGCAAACCTAGCAGTGGAAGGAGCTGGAGCAAACATGGGAGAAAAAGATGCCAACCCTGGAGCTGAAGCAAGCACCGGAGAAGGAGGCTGACCAGGTTTGCGAGATTCGTTTGGAAATGGATCAGCTGCTGGAGAAAGAATCTCAGGTTCGTGAGTTGGAGATTGCCCTGGATGTTGTGGAGAGCCAGCAGTGGTGGGAGAACAGGGCTGAGGCCAGGGCTGCAAGGCCCGCGGAGAAGGCGGTGGCAGCCCGGGGCTCTAGCCTGGCACGAGGAGCTGGTGTTTTCAGGTCCTCTTTGCAGGATGAGGAGAATCAGGTTGAAGTTGCAATCCACAGTCTCCAGAAGATGAGAGCCCAGCATCAAGGAGCACCTACTATACCCCTTGTAGGTCTGTGATTTTGGGACATAGGGGTTGATGCCATCATGCTTTCCGGAGCAGAGATGGAAATGCTGACTGCCATTGCCACGTGTTCCTCTTTGCGACTGTGTAAGACCTGCCAGGATGGCAAGGATGAAGAGGGTGGCTGAGGCTCCATGTGTGTGGACTGATTCCTAGACTATGATCATAGTGGGCACTGGCCCCTTTGTTGGATGGACTTACGGATTTTGGACAATGTGAAATACCCTGATGTGGGTGGAGGGCAGCTTTGCTGCCCTGGGAAGCTTTGCTCATGGCTAGAAAGTAGGCCAAGGATATTTTGTGCTTTTGGCAAAGTGCTCAGAGACTTGTGAAATGTACCTTTGTAATTGTTGAAATTGTATGATTTTTCATGTTGTAATTTGTGTAATGTGCTTAATTTTCTTGTGCAGGAATACCTGTGATTTATATTGTGAGGTAAGCAAAAGGCGTGAAATTTTGGTCAAATAAGTTTGTAAATATGATATATATGTTTGCTCGCTTATAGTTTGCATTGGGTGTGGGGGACAGGCTGTAAGCAGGAAGGGTCATTATAGCCTAAGACTTAGTTTTAAGACTAAGCTTTTCCCCACACCCTTGACTGTTACATGATGTGGGGTGGTGCACTCTCATGAGGAATCCCATTATGCCTCAGATAAGTGATTTTGTATCAAAAACTTTTTTGTTTGTATATTGAATTAAAGGTTTTGATTTCTGCACTATAAAATGGGACAGAGGAGCTCATGCCACCTGGAGGAGAGGAGAAGCAGCCAAGATGGTGGAGTGCTGAAGGAGCAGCCAGTTTGTGCAGAGTTTGTGCAGAGAGGAGAAAGGAGATGGGGAACAGAGGTGAATAAGGTTGCTGAGGTAGAAACCTTTGATTCTATGAAACTTGAATAAGTCAGTGGCTTTGGATGCCCTGAATGGAAAGGGAAGTGTTTTCTCACTGTGTGTGTTTGTTGCCTTCCCAGGTGCAAGCTAGGATTAGAGCTAATGGCCCACCAGTTCTTCACTCTGTTATTTCATTACTGTCTGTCCAAATCAAATATGAAGCTGCACAAGTCAGGAGGCTGTGATGGTGGCCATGGCTACTGGCTTTACACATGACTTTGAATATTTCATGCCAATCTCTTCTGGCCTGAAATGTTTCTGTTGATAAATCAGCTGAAAGTCTTAAGGGGGCTCATTTGAAATTAACTAACTGTCTTTCTCTTGCTGCTTTTAAAATTCTCTCTTTGTCTTTAACCTTTACATTTAATTATACTGTGTGGGCCTCTTTAGGTTCATCTTGTTTGGGACTCACTGAGCTTCCTGAACTTGTGTGCCTTTTTTCTTCTCTAAGTTAAAGATTTCAGTCATTTTTTTTCTTTTTCTTCTCCTTTTTTCTAAACAAATGAAACCAAATTATTCTTCTATTTTACCCTAGGAGAAAGATGTTTCCCAACATAAATATTCTAATGAGAAATTGTTGAACCAATTGGTTACTGACTTTTAAAACAAAGGAAGTGACATTCTCATTTCAGATTACACAATTATAGTCATACATTGATTAAGGTTGTTTTGATTCCAAAAGACACAGAAACTGGTCAAATCAAAATTACTTTTTTACTATAAGGATATGAGAGTTGACAGAACTCTGAAGGTAAGAATGAGGTTGGCCACTAAAAACCAGAAAGTCCAAAACTATCGGAAATCTTCATCATTTTTCTTTAAATAGGTTCTCAGTTCCTTGCTCTCTCTCTTCCCTTTCTGGTACCACTATGAGACAAATATTGTTATGATTTATGTTGACCTAAAAGTCCTTTAAACTATCCTCATTTTTAAAATTTATTTTCTTGTTCTGCTCTGATTGCTTTCTCCTACCTTTCTTCTAATCATTGATTTAATCCTTTGCTTCATTTAACTTAGTGTGGATTCTCCTAGTGTATTCTTCATTTCAGACATTGTATTCTTAAATTCTGACTAGTTCTTTTTTATGGTTTTATGTCGTGTGTGTGTGTGTGTGTGTGTGTGTGTGCATGCGAGAGAGAAAGAGAAAGAGAGAGAGAGAGAGAGAGAGAGAGAGGGAGAGAGAAAGGGGGATACATGAGAAGCATCAACTCGTACTTGTGGCACTTTTAGTTGTTCATTACTTATCATACGTGTTTTAACTGAGGAAGTCCAGCCAACTTATTGACCTTTTGCTCAAGCCAGTGACATTGAAATTTAAGCCAGCCATTTTTGGGTTCAAGCCAGCAACACTGTGCTCAAGTTAGCGAGCTTGCTTTCAAGCCAGATGAGCCCACATTCAAGCTGTTGACCTCAGGAGTTTTGAATTTGGGTCCTGAGCATCCAATGTCAATTCTCTATCCACTGAACCACCACCAGTGAGACAGTTTCTATGTTATTTTTTAATGCTTATTATGATGTCTTTCTCTGAATTTTCACTAATTTTATGAATTTACCCAACTTTTTTTTATCATCTTTATAAGCATTTTTTAAATTAAAAATTTAAATATATTGTGTATAAGCATTTTTTTTTTTTGTATTTTTCTGAAGCTGGAAACGGGGAGAGACAGTCAGACAGACTCCCGCATGCGCCCGACCGGGATCCACCCAGCATGCCCACCAGGGGCGACGCTCTGCCCACCAGGGGGCGATGCTCTGCCCCTCCGGGGGCGTCGCTCTGCCGTGACCAGAGCCACTCTAGCGCCTGGGGCAGAGGCCAAGGAGCCATCCCCAGTGCCCGGGCCATCTTTGTTCCAATGGAGCCTTGGCTGCGGGAGGGGAAGAGAGAGACAGAGAGGAAGGAGGGGGTGGGGGTGGAGAAGCAGATGGGCGCTTCTCCTGTGTGCCCTGGCCGGGAATCGAATGAGGGTCCCCCGCACGCCAGGCCGACGCTCTACCACTGAGCCAACCGGCCAGAGCCTAAGCATTTTTTTTTTTGAACTGGGTATCACATAGATTGCTTGCCTCCATTTTATTTAGCTCCTTTTTCTGAAAATTATTCCTGTTCTTCCATTTGGGAAATATTTCTTTGTTTCCCCATTTTGGCCGTTTCTTTGTTTTTATTTTTATGTACTAGGTAGATCTGCTCTGTTTCTCAGTCTTGGTAGGATAGCTTTATATAATAGGTGTCCTGTGAGACCAAGTGGGGCTATCTTCTTGATCACCTGAGCTGAGTGTTCCTGGAATGTTCCTCCTGTGGGTTCTGTGAACCATCCTGTTGTAGTTGAGTCTTATTATTGTTTTCTTGTTCATGCATGGGGTAGACCCTTAGGCTGGCTGACTATGAGGATCAACTCCAACCACAGTGTATGAGCTGCTCTGTGAGTACTGACCACACAAAACAGAATTCACCTCAGCAGGCTGCTGAGATCTCTCCCTTTGGATGTGTTGCTTTTGAAGTTAATTGGCTCCTGCTCTGAGGTAGTCTAAACACTCATCACTGGTTGTGTCGGTTATGGGGCCTCTTGAGAAAGACTCTGGTGCAGGTCACTGTGAGACACTGCTGTGCCTAGCCCAGGGCAACTAGTCTGAACCTACAAAGTGATCCATAATTTTTGCCTGGTTCCCTTGGGCCTGAGTGTGTATGAGAAGAATCAAGCTGTGCTCCAGGGCTGGTCTTCATAAGTACTGAATCCATAGGCAGGTCAACCAAAAGCCTAAGGCACCCTGATATCTTACCTTGCCTGCTTCTGCCTTCCAGCTGCTTGTTTAGTTCAGTCATTGAAAGACCCTCTGGAGGTACTCAGGTTGCATGAGGTAGTTTCTCAGTGAATAACCATGTGGGGAAAATGGTGTTTACCAGATTGATACAGATTCAAACTCAGTGTCAGTGCCGGGTCTGAGGCCCCTCAACAAAACCCACAGAAAACTAAGGCTAGCTTCCACTTACCAGGTGCCTATAAGCTTTTGTTGTACCGGGGGGGGGGGGCTCAAGGAGTTGTCAGGGTAAGGCCAGCATTGCTTATCAGGTCCAAACAGACCAAGATGTGGCTCTGCACCAGGCAGGCATGCCAGAGAAAAATGGCCACAGTTATAGAGTCACACAACTCAGTCTTTTTTTATTCTACCCAGGCCTTCTGGGCTTGACAAGGGGAAACTGCCAAGAATGGGAAGGATGGCGCACTTGGGGAACTGGAGGGTGAGTATAATAGATCTCCCTTTAGGAAACACTGTTCAGGTTTATGGATCAGTGAGAGGAATGACTCCTATCCTAGAGCCACAGAACTCAGCTACACTGATCTGCTGCCTAAGAATGTCTAGACCTCAGCTCCCTGGCTAAAGCAGTTGATTCTTATGAGCTGCACAGTGTAGGGCAACAGGGAGTTCAGAGGGTAAAGCTATTTTATTTCCCCAGGTTGATGTTATATAGAGGAGAACGCTTTACCCAGGAAACATGGCATCTGCAGAGTGGGAGATAGACTCAGCACAGGGACTCTGGCAGTTGTCCTTTCAGCAGACTCCCTAGAACCATACACTCCAGTCTCTTCTTTCATAAGTTGCCCTTGTTCTGCTGGAGCTCAAGGTGAGTGGCTCTAAACAAGAATTTTTTCACTGGCCCTTTAAGACAGTGTTTGGGTACCTAGCAGACTCCCATCTCCCTCGTGTGCAGAATCTTCCTTAATTTTCACAGTCAGATGTTATGTAAGAACCCCTTCTTGGCTTTGGTGCTCTTGGATAGGAATCCTGCCATGAAGTTGAGATCCCTTGCTTCTAAAAGAGAACCTTTACAGCTGGCCCTAGCCGGTTGTCTCAGCGGTAGAGCATCGGCCTGGAGTGCAGGGGACCCGGGTTTGATTCCCGGCCAGGGCACATAGAAGAAGCGCCCATTTGCTTCTCCACCCCCCCCTCCTTCCTCCCTGTCTCTCTCTTCCCCTCCCGCAGCCGAGGCTCCATTGGAGCAAAGATGGCCCGGGCGCTGGGGATGGCTCCTTGGCCTCTGCCCCAGGCGCTAGAGTGGCTCTGGTCACGGCAGAGTGACGCCCCAGAGGGGCAGAGCATCGCCCCCTGGTGGGCAAAGCGTCACCCCTGGTGGGCGTGCCGGGTGGATCCCGGTCAGGCGCATGCGGGAGTCTGTCTGACTGTCTCTCCCCATTTCCAGCTTCAGAAAAATACAAATAAATAAATGAATAAATAAATAAAAGAGAACCTTTACAGCTGAGATATTTCTCTGAATTTTAAGCCACAGCCTGTGGGAGTAAGGCTACCCTTTTTGCGTTTCCACCTTTCCTATCAGCCTAGATGTGGCTTCTGTAAATCCTTGGTTACAAGACTTCTCTTCAGCTAGTCTTCAGATGGTTGTTCAGGATGATTGTTCTATATTTTAGTGGTAATTCCAGTTTGGTCTTGGGAGGAGATAAGTGCAATTCCACCTACTCAGCTATCTTCTTAGATCTCCTGGACTCAGGACTTTTAGAGAAATATAACCAGGTGTTGGGACAACTGGATAGCCACATGTAAAACAATGAGGTCAGACCTTTACCTTATACCATACACACACATTAACAACAAAAAAAGGAACAAAAACCTAAATGTAAGGGGTAAACCTATAATTTTTTAAAAAAAATAAGGAGGTAACCAAATCAGACTTATACATTGCAATAGTTTATTATCTCTTACGTGTGAAAATTTATGGGTGCATCTTACTTCTTGCTTTTATTCTCTTTTCTTTTTCTTTTACAGTGGACTAAAATCTAAAATTTTGTGATTATAGCACTTCAGTGCTATTATGTATTCCCACATTTAGTGTATTTCCAGGAAATTTATATTTTAGATGAATGATCAGATTCAAAGTTAGTTTTGGACTTGAAGTTTACTTCATAAGTGATGTTGCAGTTTTAGTCATTATGTATATGAAGTCTGGTTGCTTTTTTTGTGAAATTAGGATACACTGGTAATGTCTAAATCCACTTATTCTTTCAGAGTTATATAATTTTATCAAAATTTTATCAAAAATAAATTTGACTTTATTCTAGTTTTTTTCACTAAAATTTATTTTTGGATCTTAAATTATCAAGTTTTCATTGTTTTCGTGAAACTCATGTGTTTGAGATATATATTATGATCATTTAGATTTGAAGATTAGTTATTTTTTTTAAAAAATAATCTATTCTTACACCACTACAAATATCCATTCACTTTTGAATATTTCCCATTCCCTTCCTCCAGAGAAAGCAATGACATTATTTTCTTTGTTAAAGTTATAAAAACCTGTACTTCTTTATGGATATTTAGCTTAGGCAGTGGTGCAGTGGATAGAGTGTCAGACTGGTATGCGGAGGACCCAGGTTGAAAACCCCGAGGTTGCTAGTTTGAGCTTGGGATCAAAGACATGACCCCATGGTCATTGGCTTGAGCCCAAAAGTTTCTGGCTTAAATCCCAAGGTCAATGGCTTGAACCCAAGGTCACCGAGTTAAGCAAAAAGTCACTCATGCTGCTGTAGCCCCCCCACTCCCCTGTCAAGGCACAGATGAAAAAACAATCACTTGAGCAGCTAAGGAGCTATAATGAAGAACTGATGCTTCTCATCTCTCTCCATTCCTGTCTGTCTGTCTCTATCTGTCTTTCTCTCTGACTCTTTCTCTGTCTCTGCCAAAAAAAGAAAGAAAGAAAGTTCAAGAAGATTCCAACTAAATATTAACCGGGGTCAGTCTTCTGAGAAAAATGTAACTTCATGGGTATTGTTCAAAGAGGTTTTAATTTATGAACAATGACTTGTTTCTCCTTTTAAAAGAATAATAAACATATGTATTACTTATATAAATAAATTAATACAGAGCACTATGTTCTAGCCATCACGGCCTTCTTTATGTTCCTTAAAAGACCGACACTCTTTCTCTTTCAAGACATTTGCAATAATTTGCCTGTTGTTCCATCTATCTGAAACACTCTTCACCTTAATGGTTTGGGTGACAGCTTCTTCTCATCATTCATATTTCAATATGAATTTAGTTTCTTTAAAGAGGCCTTCCTTGACATAACAACCTATATTTCCTCACATTTCTAAGCAACTATTTGCTTGAGGACCTATTTTCAATTCTTTGGGTTTATACCTAGAAGTGGAATTCCTGGGTCACATAATTATTTTAAACATTTAACTTTTGAACCAACTTCACATATTATTTATTTATTTATTTATTTATTCAAAAGTGAGAAGCAGGGAAGCAGAGAGACAGACTACTACATATGCCTGATCAAGATCCACCCGGCATTCCCACCAGGAGGCGACACTCTGCCCATTCAGGGCATTGCTCCATTGCAACCTGAGCCATTCTAGCACCTGAGGTGGAGGCCATGGAGCTATCCTCAGTGCTCAGACTAACTTTGCTCCAATGGGGCCTTTTCTGCAGCAGGGGAAGAGAGAGATAGAGAGAAAGAAAAGGGGGCAGGATGGAGAAGCACTTGGGTGCTTCTTCTGTGTGTCCTGGCCAATAATTGAACCTAGGACTTCCACAAGCTGGGCCAACACTCTACCAGTGAGCCAACCATCCAGGACCTCAAATATTTTTAAAGTAACTTGTCAATTTTACATTTTTATCAATAATGTGTAAAAATTTCACCTTTTTAATGTGTTTGCCTATAACTGTACATTGGGAATAAGGAAATAGTCATCAGAAATTTCAGACTATTGGACATTGACTCTGAACTGACATTAATTTCAAGACACCCAAAATGTTACTGTAGTATACCAGTCAGAGCAGGGGCTTATGGATGTCATATGATTACTCAAGTTCTAGCTTCATGCTAGTAGCTTCCATGATTATGCAACTGAGAACATGCCATATAGGACATTTGAAGAAAGATGTAGTGAAAATCACTACCCTTGCATCTTTTAGCACGCTTTTCATCTTTTCTTGATGATGGCACTAATCTACAAATTAAGAATGTGTTGTTCTATTTGATTTACTGTATTCCTAGATGGAAGTAGTTCTACTGGCTTCCCGTCATCCTTTCCTATTGTAATAACCTTCAATGCATATGTCAGGGAACCAATGTGGGTGATCTGCCAGGTGCTAAGTATGTCTATTCTAATTACGTATACTAGAATTGGTGAAATAACCACATAATAAGTTTGAGGACCCACTGTGAGATGGATATGAACTAAAACTCTATTAGTCACTTGACCTCCATAAGGCCCATCAGAAGCAGTTTTCGGCTGACCAGGCGGTAGCACAGTGGATAGAGTGTCAGACTGGGACGCAGAGAACCCAGATTTGAAACCACCTTGAGGTCGCCAGCTTGAGTGTGGGCTCATCTGGTTTGAGCAAGGCTTATCAACTTGAATCCAAGTTCGCTGGCTTGAACAAGGAATCACTTGCTCTGCTGTAGCCCCATGGTCAAGGCACATACGAGAAAGCAATCAATGAACAACTAAGCTGCTGCAATGAGGAATTGATGCTTCTCATCTCTTTCCCTTCCTGTCTGTCTGTTCCTGTCTTTCTCTCTGTCTCTGAAATAAATAAATAAATAAATAAATAAATAAATAAATAAATAAATAAATAAAGTGAAAGAAGCCGTTTTCTCTCTGTTGGCAAACCCAGTAATACACTTTTATTGTTTTACCTAAGAACTATACCAACTTTCTAACCCTGTGTCATAATTCAGTTTTCAAGAATCTTGATTACTTTCCCATGCTAAAGTTATTACATTACCCCCTTTAATGATATTATGCTTATTAGATTTAGTGAATGAGAAGTAAACTTATTGGTAAAATATTTGCATGTCAGGAGCTGGAAAATAAATCTTATTAAAATTCAAGAGTTTTCTAACTTAGTAAAATATGTAGGAGTTTGGGCAAATGAGGATATATCTTTTAAGGTAAAAGAATGTGTCTTTGCATCTCCCGCTCTTGCAACTAAGGAAAAGACACAATGCTCAATAAGTCTCTTTAGATTTTTGAGACAACATATTTCATATGTAGGTGTGTTACTTCTGCTCATTTACTTAGTGACCCTAAAGGCTGCTAGTTTTATGTAACACCCAGAACAAAATAAAACTCTGAAACAGATCCAAGCTGCTGTGTAAGCTGCTCAGCCACTTGGGCCATATAATCCAGCAGAACCATTAATATTTGAGGTTTCAGTGGGAGATAAAAAGGTTGTTTGAAGCCTTTGGCACATGTTTATAAATGAATTGCAATATTGGTTTTTAAGACTGGAAGAAAGCCTTGACATCAACTGCAGATAACAACTCTCCTCTTGGGAGATGACTCTTGGTCAGCTAATGAGTGTAGTAGAGACTAAACATTGAACCGGTGGCCTCCAAGTTACCATGGGACCTGAGCTGCCTATCATAAACTGGTTGTTATCTGATGTACCAAACCATAAAGCTGAGCATGCACAACAACACTGTATATCAAATAAACATGGCATATGTATATTACAGGACCTATGTAGTCAATGAGGACACAAGTAAGTTACATAAAATAGGGGTTCACATGCCTACAGTCTCCATTTCTGTTATACTACCTTCTTTTTCCCAGTCTGCACATATGGTTTCATGGGCTATTCACTATGATCAGTTAACAAAAGGAGAGAATATTTGGACCTGGTT